>NC_135617.1:27604285-28213571 GCF_053574225.1 Canis aureus
GTAATCATTATATATTTATTATTCCTTTCAAGCTTAGCAACAATTGCTGAAATAGATTTTATTATCCCTTAAAAGGTAAGGAAATTGAGGCATGAAGACTCACATGAGAATTATTTGCAGGGCTAGAATTTGAACCCAGGTCTGTCTGACTATGAAACCACATTGTAGACTCAATAAACCTATTTCCTCTTCTTTCTGGACACACAGCTAGACTACATTTCCCAGTCTCCATGGTATTTAGATATGACCCTAAGACCAAGTTCCAGGCACTGGGATGTAAACAGAGATGATTTTACCATTTCAGGACTGGCCTATAAAATCCTTCATGCAGTACCCTCTTCATGCTATGTCCATTTCCACTGCTTTGAGGCAAATGTACAGGGAACACTTTGGATATGTTGAATATGATATAGGCACAAGAAAAAAAGGGTCTGGGTTCATATGTTGTCTCTTGAAAAAAATGCCTATTTGGAAATTTATGAGAATGAGAAATAAGCTTCTATTGTATTTGAACCTTCATACATTTTGATGCTTTGTTTGTTACAGCAGCTAGCATTGCTTTGCCTGTATATAGTATTGCCTACATATTATAATAATAGTCTTTCATACTGAATGGACCCAGAGAAGTCCATACAAAAGGGCAAATCTGTAAATAACTTTTAAATAGGGACTTGAAGAAACAAGATGTGAAGGAACAAGGAGACACTTCATCAATTCTTTTAAAGAAAACTTCATCCAGAAAGGACACTTCTTACTTTTCTAAATAATCAACAAACATTTTAAGAGTTATAAAATCAACTATTTTATATTTAAAAATTGGATATACTATGTGAAGACCAATGTTATATTATGTACACAGAGATGTTTAATAATAATTTTTTCACTATCTCCCTTGGATAATTATTTTGATTTGATACATTTTATTTGAAAAATTTAGAAGGCAGGGGAAAGGAAATCAAGAAGTCCCATTATGCCTCAATGGGATCCTTTAATTCAGAAAACAAGAGTTGCTTACAATTAAATAAAATTTTCAAACTCTTAGGGATATTATACCTCATGTCTATGAATTCTGGTGATCAGGAATGAAATTAAACTTCTCTAAAAATCAATATTATCATGATGAGTTTTCAGGGTAGTTATGTTTGTACAAAAAAGTCCCTAAAAATGTACATTTTAATGCATCTATCTTTTCTCATAAGAGAAAAAATGTATTTAAAGGAGCCCTAGAGATAATGCTGGAGCTGGAGCTTTGTAGGATTGTCATAAAAATACCATATGATCTAAAATGAAATCTTAATGTCTGTAAGGAGAATAAAGCTGTTCTAAGTAGAGTTGGGACAGTGGAGCAAAGTCTCCTTCTTCCCCAGTTGTCCAAATCCAGGTCCAGTCTGGTCTGGCATTTACCTCTGAGGATCCCATGCACTGCTACCTATGGAAGAGGAGACCCTAAGGGTGATGAGTGAATAGTGCCAAAGTTCCAGAGAAGAGGCATGAAATACAGTGTGAAGATCATAAATTCTAGAATAAGAGAAGAATAAGAGACACCTGCTTTTCTACTTGTTAGCTATTTGGCTTTGATTAAGTCATTAGATTTTTCTAATTCTGAATTGTGGTTTATCTACCAAGGTAGACAATGCTACATACCTCAAATGGTTCTTGTGAGACTTACCAACAATATAAAAGGAGCATCTGGCAAAAATAGTTAATAAGTAGAAGTGGTTGCTGTCATGGTTGGAGGAGAGTCCAATCCTAAAGCACTGTTCAGTCTCCAGGGGAGATAAGTTGACAAGACTTGGCTGGAGGGCTCCAATCTTTGGTCTAATGTTCTAGTTTTTCTAGGGAAAAACTGGTACACAAACACACAGAAAACAGATGTTCAGTCAACAGGATAGAAAATTTCAGGGAGCATGTGAAGCCACTCCAGGATCACCAAGTACTAGGATGATGACAGCATAACTGCCTCCAGATCTTAGTCATTGGGAATAGAGCTCCTGGTATATGGACAGATGTGGACAGGGCTGTCTCAAGAACTGGTAAGTGCTGACCCTTTGGGCTACAACTATATAGTGTCTGCATCTACATGAGTTTGAGGCTGGCAGAGAATGAAAGTTGTTATGAAAAGTGAGCTATGTTCCTCAATTTTTTTTTTGCTTTATTTTTCTATCACATTCAACTATAAGCCATTTCCAAATTTCTTATTTGCAATCATGGGAAAGAATTTTTCAATTCTTTCAAGTATAAACTCTTAAGATTTAAACCTTTGTGTTTATCTTTTAATTTCTAAATTATTTATGATCCTCATTGTATTTCTCCTTGAATAATCTTTATTTGTGTATTTAACTTCATTTGCCTACTCAAATAATTCTTGAAGGTAGAAAATGTGTCTTACTATCTCAGTCAGGGTCCCATAGGAAAACAAATGGCACTCTTCAGCAAGATAATTAAGTCAAATGAAATGAAGGGGTATTTACACAGATATGAACAAGTTTTAGGAAAATCAATAAGGGACAGTGTGGTACTCTGGGACAAGCAATGTTGGGAAGCTGGTACTACCCATAGGGCTAAAGAGACAAGGGAAGGGGAGTGTAGTGGTCATCTGATAGGGACTGTGGCCTTTAGTAGAGATTCACAAACAACTAAAGAGAAAGAAATACCCTGATCTCATTTCCCCCAAGCCTTCTAATCTCTAACTTCCTCTCATTGTCTCTCATTGGCCAAATCCAGCCAGAAACCAGAAGACAAAGGAAACAACAACAAAAAGATCTACACTTTTCTTCTTTTAAAACATCTCTTACAAAGGATGCCTAGCTGGCTCAGTGGGTAGAATATGTGACTCTGAAACTTGGGGTTGTTAGCTCAAGCCCCACCATAGATATGGCTCAAATTTAAAAATCTTTAAATAAATACATAAATAAATAAATAAGAATCTCTTACAGACACTGAACATATCATTATTGAATTGAGCTTTGTGCTTTATTGGTTTATAAAGACAAAAAAACCCCACTAAATTGCACTGCTAACACTGTCGCTTCATTAAGCCTCTCCATATAACTTCCTTATCCTCCCTCTGCTTCCTTCCTTCCTTCCTTCCTTCCTTCCTTCCTTCCTTCCTTCCTTCCTTCCTTCCTTCCTCCAACTGAAACTCAGTCTCATGGAGGTCAGAGATGTAAACTGGTATCATTCAATAGGATGAAGGCTTTAAATGAAGGTGTAGAGATGTGTACAAAAGGCCATGAGAACGGTGAAGAGCAGTCCTAAGTCTGCCACAGGAAATCAGAGAGGTTGATGCAGGGCCTTCCCTTGAAAGAATATCCAGATATGTCAAAATGAGAAGCAGAAAGACTGCTAAGGTGCTGGCCAACCATGAAGAATTTCCTGCTGCTTTTCTTGCCTCTGTGCTCAATCATGAGATGTGTCAGCTGGGTGCAGGGACAGCCCTTAGAGACAATTGCTTCTATGGCCCCCCTGCTTCAGTGAGAGGGAGGGAGGGCATAGGGATGAGTGTCTCTAGCTGAAGGAACGTCTACTCCAGAAGTCGGCTTTCACTACAGACCGCCTAAGGTTGGATATGGATATGATTAGGGTCTGCAATAAGTGACATCTGTTTGCTCTGACCTTTGGGTAATGTGGCGTTTCTTTCTCTGGGGCAGATGCTAGAAAGGTGTTTATTGTGAGTTGACAGGGGTCTTGGTGGGTGGTGAGGTGTGAGTCAAAATTCGACTATGCATTTTGGCATTTTGTCTACAGATGTTTCTCAGATGTTTGTGGGCGGGCATGTCTTTAAATAAAGAAATACTAAATGTATGTTTCTTTTGTGGAGGAAAGGAAAAAATTCACACTTAAAAGCTTGGCCCTTTTATGCCTTCAACAGCACACTTGTTTCATGGCCAGATGAGAATTAGTTATTGCATGTATTTTCTGAAGGGAAAATTTGATCATTTAAGGAAAAATCATCTGGTAGTATGAAATTAACGTGCTGATGAAGAACTTGAACATGGCAATGGGGAAAGTATGGGAAACTTCATGAGGTACCAGATACTTGTTTTATGCAGTCTTGCTCTCCTTTATCTTTCTGGTGTATCCTTCCCCCTACTCAGGCCAAAAACTGGATTTGATGAGGCTCATTCTTTATTTCAAAGTTCACTGCATTTGGAGTTGTCTTCAGAATTCACAGTCTATACCTATTTATTGTACCATGGAAGTCATATCTTCCATTGAAGATGCTGATTTTATAATATTAGAGAGAGAGAGGGAGGGAGAGAGAGAGATCTTGAAGGATATTCAACTTTTAATTTCTTCAGAATTATGTTGATATAAAAAAACATGATTTGCAAAGGTATGGAAAATCAAACCATGCTTTTAAGATTATCTTTCTCTTTTTTTTACTTTAAGAAAGAAAAGTAACTAAAGGAAACATAAAACAGTCCATTTTAATTTTGGTTTCCAGAATCACAAGTTTTAAAAGAAAGTTTCTCAAGTTTCTAAAGAAATCCTCTTTTAGTTTGAAAAATCTATTTGAAAAACTTTATAAACAGATGAAGAAACTCCTTATAGAGTTGATTAATCTGCTTAGTGAATAAATGGAAAAATAGTGATGATGAAATGAGCCTGGAAACCAAGAGCTTAAACATTATGTGGAGTTTTCCTGCTTCATATCAAAACTTCTTAAAATAATGTTTTTGACAGATGCTTACTTTGACCTCTACTTGTTAGCAGTTATATGGAATTTACCCAAAAAAGTTTATTTTCAAAATAATTTTGTTGTGTATAGTTAAGGAGACCAACTTTTTCCCATTTAGTTTACTTAAAATTCTTAAACTTAATGACTATCTTAACAAGAATGAAATATTTCATCTAATGCTCCTGCTTAAAAAAACAAACAGATAGCTGATGAATGATTATAAGGATAGTTACAAACAAAATGATAAGATTTGTTATATTTGTTGGTGAATGTGTTCTAATAGGAATATAAAAACTGCTTCTTCAACTTAGCTATTATATAGACCTATATTGTAGGTCTTACACAGAAATAAAGCTGAGAAATGTGAAGTGTGAAAACTCACATGAAAGTTTGCTTACAATCTTGAATTCTTTCTCCCCAATCGAGATAGTGTGTTCCAGCAAAGCTAGAGAAGAGATCCACCTTAAAATATTTAATACATGATTTCTTCATTTAAATTCATTTTACACTAATGACTGACTTGTTTCAATGCCTTATGGAAAGTGGGTCTAGGGTACCTGGGTGGCTCAATGGTTGAGCATCTGCCTTTGGCTCAGCGCATGATCCTAAGGTCCTGGGATTGAGTCCTGCATCAGGCTCCCCATGGGGAGACTGCTTCTTCCTCTGCCTTTCTCTCTCTGTGTCTCTCGTGAATAAATAAATAAAATTTTTAAAAAAGAAAGAAAGTGGGTCTGTCTTTACTGATATTTGGGGACCTCATAAAGTCTAACTGTAGCCAGTCAGTAACTGTTGCTCAGTCAGGGAGCGACATGCTATTTCTTGTTTTCCTTTTCTCCTGGGTCTTATCCCACTTTCTCCCATCCCTTTCTTCATTTCTCACCTACTTGGAGGGAAAAATGGTAATAAATAAAGCTCTTTTTTTTTCTTACCCAAAACATATTCAGCAGAAGGTCCTGAGAACAGAGAACTTGGCTTTCATTCCTAATGTAGCAGGATGGCAGTCAGTGTTTATGAGGTTCAGTACTACATGCTGGTCTAGTACATTCAAGGCAAATGTGTCAATCAGGACAGGCTAGGTTAGGTTATGGAAGCAAACAACAAAGCAATCACAGAGGCTGGAAAGAACAAAGGCTTATATCTCAGCTTCTTCGTATGCCCAATGCAGATTGGTGGGAAGTTCTGCTCCCCAGACCCAGGTCGACAGGTGTTCCTCATCATAGAATACTTCCTTCTCATCCAGAGATTTTGGGTTTGCTGCAACAGGGAAAGAGAACATGGAAAATTAAGGCCACTGTCCAGGAAGAGACATAGGTCAATTTCCCTTCATTTTGTTGGCCAGAATAAGATACATAGTCATGCTTACCCTCAAGAGGACAGAAAATGCAATTCTTTATATTCCTACAAGTAAGGAAAAACATTAATATTACCATAGCAAGTCTGGGATTTTTGTTTGTTTCTGGTTTTGTCTAAATTGACCCTCTAGACAAGACATAAAATAAAATGATCTGAAATAGAAAATATTGTCTTGCATATAATAAGCATTCAATAAATATTTATGAGTGGCAGGTTATTAGTTTTCTATTGCTGTATAACAAATTAGCATAAATTGAGCAGCTTAAAACAATACCTATTTATTATGTCACAGTTCCGTAGGTTTGAAGTTCAGCACGGTGTGACTGGGTTTTCTGTTCATGGCATATGAGGCTAAAATCATGACGTTAGTCAGCCTGGATTCTTATCTAGTGGCTTTGGAGAATTCACTGCCAAGCTCAGGCTATTAATGGAATTCAGTTCTTTCCAGTTGAAAACCTGAGGCCCCCATTTTCTGGCTGGCTACAGGTGGGGGTCTCAGCTTCTAGAAGCTGCTAGAATTCCATGTCATGGAGGAAACGTTCTTCAAAGCCAGCAACAGAGAATTTCCCTCACATCAAATCATTTTTCTCCTTCAAATTTCTCTGACTTCTTCCATCCCTTACCTCTAGACCCATACTTTAAGGGCTCCCATGTTGAAGTCAAGCCCACCCAGACAATTTCCATATATTAAGGTCAACTGATTTGGGATCTTAACTATAACTACAAAATCTCTTTTGCATATAAGGTAATATAATCACAGGAGCAATATCTTATCATATTTACAGATTCCATGGATACTCCAGGACAGGAGATTATATAAAGGTAAAGGTCATTAAAGATCATTTTAGTTAATTATTTGTTTATTTATTCATTTTAGAGAGAGAGAGAGGCAGAGGAGGGACAGAAAGAGAGAGAGAGAATCTCCATGCTGGGTGGGGATCCTGATGCGGGGCTTGATCTCACAACCCTGAAGTCATGATCTGAGCCAAAATCCAAATTCAGACGCTTAGCTGACTGACCTACCCAGCTGCCCCAAGAGTTCTTTTAGCATCCTCTCTACACAGCAGCCTGGTTAGAGTACAAAAATTATTATTGAATTGTCCAGATGACTTGGGTTTAAGACCCAGTTCTGCCGGTTATTAACTGGATAATTTGAGGCAAGCCATGAGCCTTTCTTCTCTGTATCAGTTTCCACAATTCTAAAATGGGAATACTATTCCCTGCCCTGCAAACCCCAGAGAGTAGTTATGAGAATCAAATGAGATTATGTGAAAGCACTTTGTAAACTTTAAAGATCAACACAAATGCAAGTTATTATTATTTTGTTTGAATTTAATTTTGCTTCTGAGGACCTATGAGACCAGATCTTTTAAAAACAATGCTGGATGAGGAGGCAGGCATAGGGGCGAAGGAAGGTCTTGAGAGACACAGGCTTTTTGGCTTTCTGTCCTCACAGAACACAAATTTGATGAGCTAATCGTAAAATAAGTGAAAGCATATGCTACACATTTCTTTTTTTAATGCATGAAATAGGTGTAAAATTTTAGAGGATCACTTTGGCAAGATGTTTTTGGCCTCTGCTCTATATAATGATAATAATACATTACCATATATTTATGTGGTGTTTTCTGCAGGAACTGAAACACTTTATAGACAGGACTGTTCCTCTTCTAAATACGACTGAGGTAGTAGCAGATGTAAAGCATTTATCCATGTATAATGTTAGCATATAGACTAGGCCATTTCAGAACACAGGACCCTAAAGCCACATATAAGTACTTTATTTTTTCCCTTTGATTTATGATCTCTTCTTCAGTTAACAAATAGTTCTGGACTTTTATGAACCCCAAGCCTACCTTATTAGCACATGCCTACTCCATATTTTTTTACACTAAGGTTTAGCATCAGAGTAATTGCGTGCTTCCAGTTAAACATTCTCATTTGGTTATAAGCATCAAATAAATAAAAGTTCACATTGATTGAAAGAATTCTATGATGGTATTGCTTGATGCACAGACTTTGAATTTGCCAGCTTGTATATAAGTACACTAAGTGATTGTCAGTTGCCCAGGTATGTCTTGAGACACAGGACTAAATCCGGTACAAATCCATTTTCTTTGCTCTGAATCCATTATGAAGAACACTACTGAGAATGTTTAGAATAGGCTCATCACTTATGGAAATATACTCTCAACATCACTTAAACTTTGTTTTCTCTTCGGTACTTTCTCTTTATCCCATGGAGTTTGGAATCTGGCTGATTTTATTTCCAGTGAAAACTAATGGTTTTTAACATGTACTATGAGAAAGGAGTTCATCTCTAAGGAAAACTTTCAGACAATAATAGTTGCTTAATATTGCAGAGAGCAATTTAAAGAATTTTTGTGATTTGCTACCCAGAAGGATTTAAATGGGGACAGTCTATGGCATTGGTCCCAGTGTGAGCCTAGAGATGAATTTGGGATCAATTTTTCATGGCTTCATCTTGTGATTCTCTCATTCTTTTTGTTTGTTTGTTTTTATTTCTTTTCTTAAGAAAGGCAGTGCCCCATTTGAATGTGTCTGGAGGCTTAGAAACTCGATTACCCTACGTTCTACTACGAATGGACCTTGAGAATTTGTTTGGAGGTCTAGCAGGGGGATGCAGCTACTCATTTACCCTTGACTGAATCCTCCTCCTCTATGGGGGGAAGGTCACCTTCCTCCATGGAGCACAAAGCCTCAGGAGGGATGCACATGGAGATTTGAGGGAGGAAGGAGACACCAGCCTAGCCTGCCAGATCAGCCGAATCAAATTGGCCATCATCAGTGGGGTGACAGATACCACAGCCAGATCACCTTCACATCCTCTATTATTCTTTTCTTTATTTTTTAAATTTTTAAAAAAGATTTTATTTATTTATTCATGAGAGACAGAGAGAGAGAGAGAGAGAGAGAGAGAGGCAGAGATACAGGCAGAGGGAGAAGCAGGCTCCATGCAGGGAGCCTGATGTGGGACTGGATCCCAGGACTCCAGGATCACACCCTGAGCTGAAGGCAGGTGCTAAACCGCTGAGCCACCCAGGCTGCCCTATTCCTTTCTTTAATGATGAAATTTTAGGCTGAACATAGAATGGCCACCTATCTACTCCAAGTTTTTATTCCTAATTTTTAAAAAAAAATTATTAAAAATTTAAAATAAATAAAATAATTGTTTGGAATAAACAAAAAAAAGTTTGTTATTTTAAAATTACAATCCTTCTCTCCCCAAACCATGGGTTCTAGGTTTGAGATTTCTAGTTTTTTCCTTCACCAGATGGCTTTGTTTCTTCCCAATTCTAACATTCCTGACCCTCAACACTAGATTTTGCAAGATTGTCATAAGCAGAAAACCCAGTCTGGGGGCACAGACTGAAAATCTCCCTACTCCTGGTTGTCATTTGGGTCCACATTCACTGTAACTAAAAACAAGTATCATCTGTGACTCAAAAGTATAAATACTTTTCTTATTGACTAAATTATATTATATATATAAAAATATATATAGTAGTTAGAACGACCCAAAATGTTACAACATTTAATTTCTGAAGCTGTAACTAATTTTATCTTCTACCCTGTAGTTATCTAAAATTTCATATATCATTTAGATGCTTAACAATAAGAGAGGATCAATGTAAAGTCGTCTCTCTCTTTTTTATTGAAGTATAACATGCAATGCTGTATTAGTTTCAGGTATACAACATATCGATTCAACAATTCTATATATCACTCAGTGCTTGCCACGATAAGTGCAGTCACCTTCTGTCACCATACAATAGTATTAAAATTATTGACTATATTCCCTATGCTGTACCTTTCATCTCTGTGACTTATTTATCTTAGAACTGGAAGTTTGTATCTTTTAATCCTCTTTGTCTACTTCACCCTCCCCCAACCCACTTCCCCTCTGGTAATTACCAGTTTGTTTTCTGTATTTAAGAATCTGTTTTCATTTGTGTGTTTGTTCATTTATTTTGTTTTTTTTTTTTGTTTTTTTTTAGAATTCACGTATAAGTGAAATCATATATTTGTCTTCTTTGCCTGACTTATTTCACTTAGCGTAATGCTCTCTAGGTCCGCCTGTGCTATCACAAATGGCAAGATTCCATTCTTTATTATGTCTGAGTAATATTTCATTGTGTGTATGTATGTGTATATATATATATACACACACATATATACACTATATATGTATATGTTTATATCCATTGTGTGTGTGTATATACATGCATATATATACACATTATATATGTGTATATATGTATATCATATATCTCACATATGTATATATCATATATCTCACATAGAAGTTTTTATATATCTTACATCTTTTTTATCCATTCATCTATTGATGGGCACTTGGGCTGCATCCATATCTTGGTGATTATAAATAATGCTGCAATAATTGTAGGAGTGCTTTTTTTGTATTAGCATTTTCATTTTCTTTGGGTAAATACCCAGTAGTGGAATTACTGGTTCATGTGATATTTCTATTTTTAAGTTTTTGAGGAATGTCTCTACTGGTTTCCACAATAGCTACACCAATTTACATTCCCACCAATAGCGCACTAGGTTCCCTTCTCTCCATATCCTCATCAGCACTTGTTATTTCTTGTCCTTTTTATTCTAGTGATTCTAACTGGTATGAGATGATTCGTCATTGTGGTTTTGATTTGCTTTTCCTTGGGGATTAATGATTTTGAACATCTATTAGTGTGTCTCTTGGCCTCCTATATGTCTCCTTTGGAAAGCTCTCTCTTTTTAATAGCAAGTTTCTAATCTTGTACATTCATATGCAACTGTTTAGACTTACAAGTTTCAGATATGAGTAGAGTTTGATCAGTGATATTTTAATAATGTGACATAATGTCATATAGCAGGTTATTTTTTTCTTTTTCCTGTGCTAAGGCTAGATATACAGCAGGATTTTTAAAAGTGAATTTATAGTCAATTAACTTTGGAAAAGAAAATACAATAAACAGACCACCCAGTTGATAGCAGCCTTTAAATAGTGTGTTAAAAAATACTTGTATCTCAAAGTGAGATCCAGACACAGTTCTGATTATTTTGTTTTAAGATTGTTTGTTTACTTCTTGGTTCAAAAAAGTCAACAACAGGTAACAGTGATTTTCCAAATTTCTCATGTAGCTGTACAATATTTAGTGACCTAAAGATATGGTACATAGGGCACAAATCAAGTTCTCTAGATTGTAATTCTTTTTTTTTTTTTTTTAAGATTCTATTCGTTTATTCATTAGAGACACACAGAGAGAGAGAGGCAGAGACATAGGCGGAGAGAGAAAGGGAGCCTGATGTGGGACTCGATTCCGAGACTACAGGATCACACCCTGGGCCGAAGGCAGATGCTCAACCACTGAGCCACTCAGGCATCCCTAGATTGTAATTCTAAGATAACATGACAATAATGCAGAAAATATGGACTGCTTAAGCACTGAATAAAATACAGAGCAATGAATCATTAATTCCGCCTTACATCTTATTCTTTTTTTTTTTTTTAAGATTTTACTTATTTATGCATGAAAGACATAGAGAGAGAGAGAGGCAGAGAATAGACAGAGGGAGAAGCAGGCTCCATGCAGGGAGCCTGACATGGGACTTGATCCCAGGTCTCCAGGATCTCACCCTGGGCTGAAGGTGGCGCTAAACTGCTGAGCCACCGGGTCTGCCCATCTTACTCTTTCTTAAATGAAATACACTGCCAGCCCAAGCACCACCACCACCTCCTCCCCCCCACCCCATACACACTCCTTCCTGATACTCACAAACTCAGCCTCTTAACATATGAAGGTGTAGAGAGAGAAAACTGAGAAGACTAGCATGGCTCAGAAAACCTGAAATGTCCAGCTCCAAAATCCTCCCTTGCCTTCCTGGACATCATCTGTAGGATTCTGCTAACATAAAAATGAATGAGTCAGGTTTGACCATATTGGTAGTTTCTAAGCTAAGTTGTATATCTTCTCTCTCTCTCTCTCTCTCTCTCTCTCTCTCTCTCTGTTTGGTGCCTCCATGTTAGCCCCTAGCAGATTTAGGAAACTTCAAGTTCCTGAATGTTCCATATCTTATAAGCAAACTTGAAATTGATCTAAAGTATTGCTTTATCGTACTTTCTTTAGCTAAGACTGGAGGAAGCAGAGGATAGCAGGACAAATTCTGAATCTATATCAGTCTCAGGGGAAAGGCCACTGACATAAGCATGTTGACTCTTCTCAAATATGAAGTGTTCATGTAAGCAGCCTAGCAGAAGAGCTGTGATTGTAAAAGTATGATCACATACTTCACAAGTGGGAAAGGCTTATGAGGTGCCTGCATCCTGCAGTTTGTGTTTTGTATTTAATTCTATCAAGAATTCTACGTGATGTATTATTACCCCCATTTTGCATAAATGGAAACTGAGACTCAGAGAAAATGAGAAACTTGCCCCGAGTAAGCTGTGACTCAAATGTCATTCTGACTGTCTAGAAAGCTCACACCCTTTATTTTGCTCTTTCCCTCAAACTACTTGAAGAATTAATTGTAAAATTTCTCTTTTATTATCCAGTACTATTTAAATGCCTAGTTATACATTCAGTAGGGCATCCATATGCTTTGCTAGGATGTCTTTCTGGCAAGAACTAGAAAACTGTGGGGTGATAGACTTCCAAATGAAGGGTTAAGTGAACTAGCTATAACAACTTAGACTGTCTTTTATCAAATCTCTATCTAAGCCTTAATAACCTGGGAAAGGATGACTCACACAGCCCAGAGGCTCTCGTTGGCTTAACGGAGAGCTGCAGTGTGTCAGGGGCAGGTCTGCTTAGTGCAGACTGTTCGATGAAGGGTCTGAATTCTGACTCACATGAGCTACATGACTGAAACAGCCCCTTCTGAAAAATCTGGAAGCAATGCTGCCCTCTTGGACTGTACTTTTTCATGGCACCAACATGGGGTTATCATCTTAATGTGTTTATAACAACCAGAGAGACATCAGAATGTGAAATCTTTAGGACACAGATTTCGTAGTGGTTTTGGCACAGTATATTCCACTGAGCCTTGCATGTTTATGGGAAATATTAAATAATCATTTGATTGGTGATTGGGGATAGGAGACTGAGAGCTGGGGGATATAAAAGTGTGGGGTCAGAGAGATTTTCTTGACTACAGAAGATAAGGAGCTACAAGCTGTGGGAAGCTTTTATGAGAGAGAGTAGGCTCTATGCAGACATTCTAGGCTGGCTGTGTGGGCATGAAGCAATTAGGTCTGCAGATGAGGTGAATCAAAAAAATATTTCTAAGAAATTTTAAAGGTGTGAATAATTTGAGAAGACAGATAGAAGAGGAAAGAGGGTAAACTGATCTGATAGATCTCCTGGCAGATTAACGAAAATTTCCTGACCAGAAGTGCTAATGTATAGAGTCATGTATATTTCCTCAAGAAAGAGAACACTGCAGAAATATCACAAAATTCCAGAAACACTAAAATCACCACTCATTTTATGTGGAAAGGCAAGAGGCTGCAGAGAAAAAAGCCAGGTGGCTTCATAACAATTCTGGCCCTGACTGAGGTTGGGATAGAGATATTCCAGTTACGTCACATGTCTACAGGCAATATTGGGCCCAAAGCTTTAGTGTTGCACTATTGAGTGACCTAATCAAATAAGCACCCTCAGATTTACAATGGAACTTTAGACCAGAGTGTGGAAAAATGATGTGATTTTACATGAAGATGAATTCAGAAGACATGGTAGGGGGGATGAGAAAGGACTCTTTATTTCATTTGTCAACACTGTGGAAGTATCTCATTAAACCTTATCATATCCAAATTAGTCATGTTCAGTCCAAGCCATTATCAGCACCAGAGGAATCAGTAAAGACTATACAATGGATCCCTTAATAGTCTAATTCTTATATTTCTTGCCTGGATTATTGGCAGAGCCTCCTAATTGGTTTTTCTTAATTGGTTTTTTAAATTTATTTATAAATTTATTTTTTATTGGTGTTCAATTTGCCAACATGTAGAATAACACCCAGTGCTCATCCCATCAAGTGCCCCCCTCAGTGCCCATCACCCAGTCACCCCCACCCCCTGCCCACCTCCCCTTCCACCACCCCTAGTTCGTTTCCCAGAGTTAGGAGTCTCACATGTTCTGTCTCCCTTTCTGATATTTCCCACTCATTTTTCTCCTTTCCCCTTTATTCTCTTTCACTAATTTTTATATTCCCCAAATGAATGAGACCATATAATTTTTGTCCTTCTCCGATTGACTTATTTCACTCAGCATAATACCCTCCAGTTCCATCCACATCGAAGCAAATGGTGGGTATTCATCGTTTCTAATGGCTGAGTAATATTCCATTGTATACATAGACCACATCTTCTTTATCCATTCATCTTTCGATGGACACCGAGGCTCCTTCCACAGTTTGGCTATTGTGGACATTGCTGCTATAAACATCGGGGTGCAGGCGTCCCGGCGTTTCATTGCATCTGTATCTTTGGGGTAAATCCCCAACAGTGCAATTGCTGGGTTGTAGGGCAGGTCTATTTTTAACTCTTTGAGGAACCTCCACACAGTTTTCCAGTGTGGCTGCACCAATTCACATTCCCACCAACAGTGCAAGAGGGTTCCCCTTTCTCCACATCCTCTCCAACATTTGTGGTTTCCGGCGGTTTTTCTTAATTGTGATGACAGACAGTAAGGTAGCTTCCATGCTCCGCCACTTCCTGGCATTCACACTTTAGTGTAATTTCCTCTCTTGAGTATATGTAGGACCTGTGGCTTGCTTCTGACCAATGCCTTTGGTAAGATAATGGGATGTCACTCCCATGATCATGTTATGTTATATGAGATTCTATACTGCTAATAGACTTGCTCTAGAGTCTATCTGTCTCTTAACCTTGCTCACTCTATTTTTTCTGTATGGCTGGCTTTGAAGAAGATAGCTACATGCATCATACAGCTGCAAGAAAGTGAATTCTGTCAAAAACCAGAGGGAGCTTGAAAACAGATCCTTCCCCTGTCAAGCCTCTGGATGAGAACCCAGCCCTGGCTGACATCTAGACTACAGCCTACAGAGAACCCAGCTGAACTTGCCCACTCCTGACTCACAGATAACATCATAAATACATATTATTTTAAGCCACTAAGTTTGTGGTAATTTCTTACACAGTATAGAAAATTAATACACTGATATTCCCCTCTATTCCCAATAATATTTATTCTCAACACAGAATCCAGAGAATCTTGTTAATATTTAAGTGTTTTCTCTATTTAAAACTCTTCAGTGGCTTCCTCAACACAAAGCAAAAGGCAAAGTTTGTACCACGGCTTTCAAGGTCACGTATGCCCATTTCCTCTCTCACTGATCTATTGCTCTCTTACTGCCCAGTTTATCCATCCTGGCCATCCTGCCAACTCTCCAACTTGCCAGGCACCCTCTCTGGGTCTTGGTACTTCTGTTCTCTATGTCTGGAATATTCTTCCCTCCAATATCCACATGGCTCACTCCTTCAGCTCTTGCATGTCTTGTCTCAAATGTCACTCTCGCAGCAAGGCCTTCCCCAGTAATCCTCTAAAAAATACGCCTCCCACTCCATCACTCCTCACCACCACTTCCTGGTTTTCTTTTCCTCACAGTATTTGCACATTGTACCATGTGTTTTACTTATTTGCTTATTGTCTGTTTTCCTGCACAGGCCATAATCTCCATGAACATAGGAACTTTTATCAACTTTGTTCACAGTTTTATCTCCAGAACTTAGAACATATAGTATATGCTCAATAAATATTTGCTGAAATAAATTTCAAAAACACATCACATAATCTGCTTTTAGGTTATATTCCCAAATTAAAATAAATTTTCCATTTAAGCGTGACATAGCATCATCAAAAATTCTCAACTCTAGAGTAGCCCAGGTGGCTCAACGGTTTAGCGCTGCCTTCAGCCCAGGGTATGATCCTGGAGACCCGGGATCGAGTCCCATGTTGGGCACCCTGCATGGAGCCTGCTTCTCCCTCTGCCTGTGTCTGTTCCTCTCTCTCTCTTCCTCTCTTCCTCTCTCTCTCTCTCTTTCTCTCTCTCTCTCTCTCTAATGAATAAATAAATAAAATCTTTAAAAAAAATTCTCAACTCTATTATCTAGATTATCTGCTGTATGACCAAAGGCATGGAATATTTCAAATTTGTCAAACAAATTTGTGCTGTGGAAGAAGACCAAGATGAACCTGACTCACTGAAACCCATCACATATCCAAATTTTCCTTTGGTTTTACAGATCTGGAGCTGAACTCTACTATCACAAGATCAGACTTCCCAATAGGGAACTGACATAAGACTAAAGCATCAAAATCAAGATGCTTTCCATGTGACATAGTTGTTCTCAAACCAAAGTTCTATTAGCTAACTTTCTCTATGGTTGAGAAATGAGAAAACTTGTTTCTTTAAGCAGTTGTAAAAATAATTTTGCCAACACCTACTTGTCACTAACTGGCAGAACCAGATCTCTAAGGCTTTGGATCTGGAATATTAACCAATATCTGCTGAGCATCAAGAGTCAAGGGTTGGCCCTGTGATCCAGCCCATATGCTGAACAGGACTTGTAGTGCAGGGATGTGTCAGGATACCTCCGTGACTGCTGTGTAGTAATTTCACACAGATTGGAGAATAATTGCTTGAAAAGATGTAATGGAAAGAGAGTGGATCTTAGAAAGACCCACTTAGTTTAAATCCCAACTGTGGTCCTGACCTCCTGACCTTAGGGAAATGATAACTTTTCAACTTCATTTCTTTATTTTTAAAATGGGAATATACGGGCTCCTGGGTGGCTCAGTCAGTTAAACATCTGCCTTCAGCTCAGGTCATGATCCCAGGGCCCTAGGATGAAACCTAATGTCAGGCTCTTTACTCAGCAAGAAGCCTGCTTCTCCTTCTCCCTCTGCCTACAGCTCCCCCTGCTTGTGCTCCCTCTCTCTCTGTGTCAAATAAATAAATAAAGTCTTATAAATAAATAAATAAATAAATAAATAAATAAATAAAGTTCCAGCATCATAGAGTTGTAATAATAAATAAATGTAATAGTGAGTATAAATTCCTTGGAATGGTGTTGGCACAAAGTAGAGATCCGTCAATGGCAGCTACTATTAATAATAAAGGTACATTAAAGAACAACTTCAAGTATTGCATTATTGGTGTGGAATAAAGGCAAACATGAAAGAACAGCTCTGAGCAGTGCATTATTGGTGTGGCCATAAAAAGAGCATGGCTAGGTTTGAGTAAAAAGATGTACATTCCCAGGTGAGAGTGCAAAGTTGGAAACCAAAGGGCTGTCTTCACATACGTACAATGTAGGCATTTGCTCACATATATATTTGCCCTTTTTGTGACCCATATGGATGATGACTGAATAGCAGCATTTTCTACACTATGTATTATACTATTTAGTCTGATGATTCATGTTTCTATGTAACTAGAGAACCAAGATTCTGCTTGGATTCTAGTTCATTTATTTGTGGTTTAGTGTAGATGTACTTCTCTGTACTGACAGGATGGAGTAGGTGGCTTTCAAATCCCCCTTGAGCCCCAACTCTAGGGAAATCTTCACTTAGAATACCTTTACTCTATTAGAGTAAAGGCTAATTGCACAGACTAATTGAGACAACTTAACCGTTCATACTCACAACATCACACCTGGCAAGGATACATTGCCCCTATATTAGGTGAGGGATGTAGCAGCATGAAAGACCCCCACTTCCCAGAGCCTGTCCTCTAATGCTACCATCAGATAGAGCAAAGGAGTCCCACAGGGACCTTACAAGGTGATCCAAACAATAACCAGACTTCCCAGCTGGGGTGAAGGCTCTCAGCTGGGTGTGGTTTCTAGAAACAGCTTCCTGGACTCTGGCCACATTTTCTCAGCATGTGCTGCTTCAGTAAGGTTTGCTTTCTTATGATGATGGTGGTGTTCTTTGCAATTGGGGTGGTGATAGCCCAAGGTAAAAATATCCCACATGGTGTCATGAAAGCCACAAAGCCTCTCCTTGGCCCTTTTGTTCCTTTGGCTCTGCGGACCTACCAGAATATCCTTTACTTCTACAGTCCTTTGTTGTGCTGACCCCTCAGGAAGTGCAGAGGTCCAGACATGGCTTCCCCAGCCCACCCACACTCTTCCCTTCTACGTGCCTTGCAGGAGCAGATATGGTGAATGGCGAGGAGAGTCCAGTGGTTCATAGACTTTGGAATTTCATGACAAGTAAGTTTTCCCAAGGAAGATCATTAACAAAAAGCAGCTGCAATCTAACATCAGAAAACAGTATGTTTAGGCTTTAGAGCCATACCACCTAGGTGGAGTCCAAATCAGCCACTTGAAGGAGATGCTTCATTACTCTGCGTCTCCTCTTCAGTCTCTTTAAGTGGGGATGACAGCTGTGCTCCCCTCATAGGCTTCTCCTAAAAATTACAGATGAATTACCTCCTATCTGCAGGCAAAGCACTTAGCAAAGTGCCAGGCACATGTTGTTATTATGTTCATTATTATCATTTCATAAAAGAAAGATTATTTTAACACCAAAAAAGCAGGAGGTATCTTAGAGTAAGGACAATCCTTTCCAATAAAACACAGCTGGCAAAATAAATATGTGTGTGTGTGTGTGTACAGGATCACTTAAAGTTTCATTGTATAAATGATAAAATACAATGATTTTCTTAACACCTATTGACCAGTTTTCAGATATAGTCAACAGTGTTATTTGACGTGAAAGTCAAATTCAGCTCTGTCCCCTACTGTTATTTAAATGCACAATTTTGAAATTATAGTTTTTCTTAGGCTTATTTTGAAAAATGGAAGTAATACAGTGGTAATATGCCAACTCAAAACATGTGGAGCCAATTAAGAAAAGTCAAATATAAGTAGCCCCAAGGAGCCGCAATGGTAGTCAATCCAATTTCAGCCTCAGGAAGGTAGCAGGGAGAAGACCAATAGGCCAATAGACATATGGAATAAAGAATTAGTGGTTTTTGGAGATCTTGATGTTTCTACAGAGAGGAGCAACTGGACAATGAGAAAACGTGGCTTCTCTTTGAGCTTTACACCCTAACTTCTAAAGAGAGAACAATTCACTGAAAACAAATAGGGAATTGGAGCAGAACATTGAGGAGAAGGCAAAGGCTATGACTTGAGCTCGTGGAAGATCCTTGTGCCAGCACCCCTTGTCACCATGGCAACTGCAGCAGCAGTGGCTCCCAGGGCTACCTCTGCGTTTGCAATGAAGGCTATGAAGGTCCCAACTGTGAACAGGCCCTGCCCAGCCTCCCCGCCAACGGCTGGACTGAGTCCATGGCGGCCCCCAGGCAGTTGCAGCCTGTCTCTGCCACCCAGGAGCCCGACATCATCCTGCCCCGCTCTCAGGCCACCATGACCCTGCCCACCTGGCAGCCCAAAACAGGGCAGAAAGTTGTAGTTCAGAGAGTCCTAGTTCAGAGCCTCTATACCAGAGCTCAATCCATATATAGGTTGTCCACTATAGACTTGTGACTACTTCCCTAAACACCTAGTCAGGTTCTTCTAGCTCTAGAAAGTCTTAAATTACAATAATTTGTTATCCTATCCTTGTCCATTATCCTATTCCGGTCCTCACTTGGAAGAAGAATGACACAAGAATGGATATAACACTATGTGATAAGTGATTTTCATACTTTTGGAAAACTGACTTTTGGGTTTATATTACTGGATTTTAATTCTCCCTACATGAAGAGGATAAAAGGCAGAGCAGTGTAGATTCCTGTCTGTCCTTGTAACATGTTTCATACCTTGAAGCAAGAAAATAAATTAGTCAACCTCTGGAGGTTTCCCCTAGCCTCAGTAACCAAGTATCAAACGTCACAGTGTTAGCTGCCAGAATCAGGACAATGGGTAGTATACTGGAAAATAGAAATTCAAAGTCCTAGACTTGAAAAAAGTTTTGAAGTAGTCGATAATTATACCAGTGACATAGTAATCACCATTGTTAACATTACTCTCCCTGTCTCTAACCAAAAGTAGTATTTTAGTCAGGATGTCAGGTGAGAACAGAATTGGTTCAAATGAAGATTCACTTGTAAGTTTCAAATAAAGATAATTTAGTGAAGATACTTTTTATCTAGGTATCGGGAATAAGCAAAGGATGTGAAGGCATCCAAAGACTAGCAACAGTGGGAAGACTGAAAGGTCAAGAGAAAGTAATTGTGCTGTTGGAACTCACTGAGAAAGAGCTGGGGCCATGGGAGCCATGGCTGGGGACAGGCCCCGCTGCTGACAGAAAAGCAGTGCTAAATAAGGAGGGAGAGGGAAAATAAATGCCTCAAGCTCTCTCTTTCATTTTGCCCTGCAGTCTCCAGCTAGTACCTCCTATTGGGGTACAGGGCCAATTCAACTGGGGGCAAGCTAGCAAGAGGGATTGGGCGATGCCATCTGTAGGCACAGGACAGAGTAGGCCTGAGAATGGATGTGGGGGGCAAACAGAATAACTAGAACAAGCACTTACTATATGCCAAGTCCTGGGTTGGGTGCTTTAGGTGAATTATTTTATCTAATTATCAAAAAGCTTCTATGCAGTAAGACTAGTGTTATCCTTGTTTTTAGAGGCATGAAAACTGAAGCTTACAGTTGACTAACTTGGTCAGCAGAGCACACTGCGTGCAAATAGTGCAGCCAGATGGTCTGACTCTGCTAGATAGTTGGAAAAGATGAAGAAATAAAGTTTGAGATGTTACACTAGATCAGGTGTCAGCAAACCATGACCTCTGGGCCTAATCTAGCTGTTTTTGTAAATAAAGTTTTATTGGAACACAGCCACACCCATTTGATTACATTTTGTCTCTGGCTGTTTTCACACTAAATTTCAACTAGAATTGACTAGTTGCAACAGGGACTGAATATACCATGAAGCCTAAAATATATACTATCTGGCCTTTTACATAAAATGTTTGGTGACCCCCTTCACTAGACAAAAGAAAATATTTCATTTGGAGCTGCTGTCTGATTTCTCTGATTCTGAAAAGGTCACCCTATACTCTCACTAAACACTCAGAATGAACTCCCTCTAGTCTGGACTCAGCCTGTGCCTGCCTAATGCAATCAAGGTAAAGGAAGACACAGGTGTCAGTCAACAGGGCACTGAACTAGATATGAAGGCAGCTGATTAAAGAGAAATTATTTCAACTATTAAATTCATGAATATTCATTGCATGGATTTTGGAAAATATAAAAAGTGTGATGAAGAGGATAAAAATTACACCACTCAGGATATTATTTTTTTAAAGATTGGTTGATTGATTTGAGATGGAGCATGCTTGCATGAGTGGGGGGTGAGGCACAGGAAGAGGAGAGAGAGAATCACAAGCAGACTCCCTACTGATCACAGGGCCCAACACAGAACTCAATCTCAGGACCCTGAGATCATGACCTGAGCAGAAACCATGAGTCTGTCGTTCAACCAACTGAGCCACCCAGGGTGTCCTTTTTTTCTTCTTAAAATTTATTTATTTATTTATATTTTTTAAAAGATTTTATTCATTTATTCATGAGAGACAGAGGGGTGGGGGGGACACAGGCAGAGGGAGAAGCAGGCTCCATGCACGGAGCCCTACGTGGGACTTGATCCCGAGTCTCCAGGATCACATGCTGGGCCGAAGGCAGGCACTAAACCACTGAGCCACCCAGGGGTCCCCTATTTATTTTTTCAGAGAGAGAATAAATATTTTAATCATACACAGATACATATAATTTTTACTTTTCCCAAAATGAGTTTATACTGCTATGTAACTTACCTATTGAACTGCCTTCTAACCTAAATGTTCTATAACATATATTTTTCCCCAAGGGTATTATAATGGCTACTGAAACAATAATTTAAATTTAAATAATTAATATTCATTTGAATCAAGTTAGTCTTACTCAAAATTTATTGAATGCGTTCCACATGCCAGATACTCCAATAAGCGTTGGGAACAAAATAATGAAGAAGCAACCTTGTATCTGCTTTCAGAGAGCTTATATTCTGGAAGGGAAGACACAGAACTGGTGAAAAATAAAACAACTGTAAATCATGAACAATGTTATGCCAGAAAGAAAGGAATAATAGAGAAAATTTATGTAGAGGCGCTTTAGATAGCCTGGCCAGAGAAGGCCTCTAAGACCTGAAATGAGAAGAAACCAGCGATGTGAAGAATGAGGTAAGAGAATTCTATGCAAAAGGGAACACCTGATGCAAAGACCCTAAAGATTCAAAAGAAGTTTGTTCAAGGGACCAATCAAAGATTAGCATGGCTAGAGATGAATGAGTACAAATAAGAGTATCATAAAATATGGTCAAAGGTAGCCAGAAGATTAACACCTGGGGTATACTATGAAATACTACTCAGCAATAGAGAAGAATGAACTCCTGTACAGTGAATCTCAAAATCATCATGTGGCATGAAAGAAACCAGACACAAAAGAGATGATACCATATACTTCTATTTATATGAAATTCTGGAATAGGCAAAATTCATCTATTATGATAGAAATTACACTAACCGTCCCTTAGGGAGTAAGGCAGAGATTAATTGAGAAGGGTATTTTTCTAGGGTAGCAGAAATGTTTTATACTATGATACAGGTATGTGTGATATGGGTGAAGCCGTTTATCAAAATTCATCAAGATATACACTCATATCTGTGCATTGACTGTGTATAAGTTGTATTTCAATATAAAATGAAAACCAAACAACAAAGAATGCATACACACAACTGAGAGTATATGGGACCATTTCATGCAAGGTAGTTGAAGCCATGGTACAAGTTTAGATTTTATTTTAAGCACAATGGACAGCCCCAAGACAGTTTTAAGCAGTGGAATGACATGATCTGATTTATGGTTTCAGATCAGTGTTGCTGCTATGGAAGAATGTATTGGAGGAGGACAACGTGGGAGCCTCCAGACCAGGTAGGGTGTATTGCAGTAGTTCAGGTAAGAGATGGGGGCACCTCAGAGCTAAGGTGGAGAGAGTGGGCTGGTCCCCACCATGTAAAGGTGTGAGGGTAGACCAAATAAGCCTCTTTGTAAGTGACGTTTGTTCTGCTTCTGTTTTGTACTATTTCCATTATAAGCCATGCTGCAAGAAACATCATTATAGATCAACGTTTGAGCACATTTATGGTTATATGCTTGGATTAAATACATTCTTAGGAGACAGAATGCTAGAAGAATGGGAATAAACATTTTTATTTAGATACAGGTCATCAGCTGAACCATAAATCAGCAAGATAAGCATAAATATCCATGTCCTTGAATCTCCACTCAAACTGGCTATTCATGATCTAATAATAATAGGGTTAAGCTGAAGAATAGCTGCTGGCTGTTACTAGACATAAAATTTTTATTACTACAAAATTTGAGTCTTTTCATATTGTTTCAGGCATTTGAATTTAATTTCAATCAACCCATTTATTTTCTTTGGAAAGTAAACATTCTTTTATAACTATCCATGTACTGATATTAAGATTTAAGCTAAAGCAGATCCCTATATCTGAGCCTTGTAATGGAGTTTTACGAATTTCTTCCAACAAAGAGACAGAATTGTATATGTAAATGCATCAGATAGCCAAGTTCCATTTCCCCACAGAGATTTAGTTTAGCATACTGTCCTTGGTTGGCTATTTGAGCTTCCAGTGAATTAGTCTTCTAGCTAGGGCAGCATCCTTCTAGCAGTATCTATGTGAATGTTTTCTGTTTCTCTGTCTCCCCTCTCATTGCTATACTGAGATAGCACCAGAGAGGTCATATGGTAACTTGCATGAAATGCCAGCAAGCCTTTATCTGTCTTGTTTTCTATGCCTCAAGAACCATTGGTAAAATGAAGTTAGTTTTAATCGTTGAACCCTTGAAGCATCTCCTCCGGAAAGTATTATTTCTGAGCCTTTGCTTCCCCACAGTTGATGTCATTTGAATCTGTGAGTTGAATTGGGATCCAGTTTCCTTGTTTATTCCTTAGTGTTTCTCCAAATCCCTTTCTTTTCAATATTTATGCATTCTCGTTGGTCAAAGCTACCAAAATGTACATTTAATGTTCATTCCTCTGCTAATGACATGCAGATTTACAGTAAAATTATGGTAAGACTATTGTCTGCCTTCCTACCTGACTTTTATTAATGAAGTGTCTGTATAAATTTTATGTTTGCGTGTGTAGGTAGGAATCAAATTTTGTTTTTTCCTATGGGTTGTGTCCCCAAATGTTTGAAAACTGATGAATTAACAGGGCAAGGAGGATTTGTTACAAGAATGAAAATAATAAAAATGGAGAGCCACAGCCCAGCTTGGATGGCCAGGCCATTTCTTCTACAAATGTTCTGGCTAGCAAAACATGTGAGTTGCCTCTCGACTCCTACTGGCTGCAAAGGAGCAATACTAGCTGCAAGGAACAGGGAAAATTCATAACAACAGCAGCAGGTAGCTCTGCTGAGAGCTCTCTCTCCCTGGCCATGCAGGTTGGACAGCCAACACCCTGCTTTCAACGGAGAGAGCAAATGACAGACCTTAGGAGCAGAGCATGTTAAAGCTTTAAGAGACTTTAGAAGCAATGGAACCCTCATTTTATATCCTCGCCAAGAAGGGTACGTGAAAACCTCCTGGTGTCCAGGGATGGCTTGAGAGCTTATTTCCCTTTCCCCTACCTCTACTCCTCCACTAGATAATCCTGCTTGACATGAAGGATTGGATAGGATAGAAGTATGTTGGCATTCTCAAAATTGGGACCTCTCCATCTTACATAAAGCTAATCAACATGAGGTCTTTCCCAAGCTGAAACTTGCCCATGATTACCAAATGATATACGGTTGTTTGTGATATAGATAATGTTCCAATGGGGACCTCACTAAATATCCTCTAAAAACTCCTATTATACAAGACCTCTGGCTGAACTTCAACCCTCTGCTGAGGAGTGAAAAAGAGTGGTGCTGTATCTGCTAACTCCCTCCCCCGCTCTACTCCAAAAGCTGGAATCGTTAGGCAAATTATCCTATTTACCTTGTAAAAAGTTGGACAAAGTGAGGCATCAACCTCTAGAAGAATGTAATTAATTAAAGATAACTAGGTTGATAGAGTTTAATATCCACCTCTGGAGTGCCTACAAAAAGGACAAGGTGACCATCTATTATTAAGTTCTTAGTAGCTTTTGGCTTTCTTTATAACAGATGTTTTCCTGTGTTGGTCAATAATATCCTATGAGTTATAAAATAAAGAAAGAAGTCTGAACAATTGATTGGCAAATTTCCCAAACGTAGGTCAGCCTCAAGTATATGAGAAATGGTGCTATATTGAGGGCAAATACCAAAAAAAAAAAAAATCAATTTGATTTTATAAAATCTATTTTAGTTTGGCTGGATGCTGCCTGAACTCCCACTGCAGAGAATGGCAAGCAGTCAACGTACAGTTCCAGACATCAATATAAAAAAGTGTTTATCTGATAGTACTGCACAATCTCTTTAGATTTGTTTTGTAAATTGCTGTTAATCCAAGAGAGTTGCTCTGTGTTTGTCCATGGTATTTTCCCTTAGAGCTCATACTCTAATTGCAAAATTATTTTTTTTAATGAAAAGACTGAAAATCTATCCTGACCAACATTTTCCAAATATTAAGTGTGATTACAAAAGTACAGAGACTTTCTAAAAAACAGACATGTCATAACTTACACATCTCAATGAGGCCTTTTGGAACGTTGCAAATTCATCAAACTCTATTTTCCTTGCTCAGAATATAACTGGAGCCCCTTGTTTTTTTTCTACTTAAAATTGTAATATTTTGGGCAAGTGTTTTAAACACTTAGAGCCTCCATTTCTCAATCAATGAAATGGAGATTTGTCCCAGAGATATCTACCAGTGGAATGCAAAATCAATGCATAAATATTTTTGAGGATTAATAATATATGCAAAGTTTCCAACATAGCAACTAGCTCATAGTATCCCATGGAAGCCATGGGAGATGTCATTATGCTTTACTTATATATGGCTCCTTCTACAAGACATAAATCTCACTCTTTTGTCTGAAATAAAGTCCTCAGAAGTGAAAACAAAAAAATGAAAGTACAAAGGTCATCATTTTGCCCACCCAACAGCGCTGCCCTCTTCTGTCCATTCCCTGCAGTACAAACAGGGAATGTTTGTGGGGGGAGAAGGGGGTCAGTCATCCACCTAGTATTTCTGCTTAAGGACCTTTTCAACATGTTATACACTTAGAATTTTTTATTTTAATTTAAATTCCATGGACATCTGGGTGGGGCTCAATGGTTGAATGTCTGCCTTTGGCTCAGGGCATGATCCCGGGTCTGCGGATCCAGTCCCACATCAGACTCCTTGTGAGGAGTCTGCTTCTCCCTCTGCCTGTGTCTCTGGCTTTCTCTCTGTGCCTATCATGAATAAATAAATAAAATCTTTAAAAAAATAAAATAAAATTTCAGTTCCAGCATAGTTAATATACAGTGTTGCATTAGTTTTAGGAGTACAACATAATGATTCAACAAGTCCATACATCACCCAGTGCTTATTGGTACAATTAGAATCCTTAATAATCTGGCCTCCACCTGCTCAGCATAACCTCCATGCTGAGAATCTCATCACTGCTCAGCCATCTCATGCCTTCTTGGGTTTGAACACAATTCCCTTCTGTTTGCCATGTCTGTTCCTGATTCTCCATCCAGCAACTCCCGTGTCATTGCACTTCTTTTTCCCACTTCTGCAGTGCACATTTTCCTCATTTCTGCTGTGCTCCAGTATCACACTGTGTATTCTTGATGTGTTAAAATTATTTGCTTGCACATGTATGCCCATCAATAGAGTATACAGTAGTATCCCAGTGTGGAGTTCACGGGAGACACAAATTTTTGGAGATTGAGAGCATACGCTCTAGAGTAGAACAAACCTGGGCTCTTGCTCTTTACCAGCTTGGGTGAGTTACTTAATTACTCTAAACCTGTTTGTTTATCTGGAAAAGAAAGATCTACTGGACCTCCTTTATAGGCTTATTGGAAGGATGAAGGGAAATGATGAATATTCAACAGTTATTTCATAACATCAATAACTATTAGATACTTTGGTTATTTATTTGTTTGTTTTTTGTTTATTTATTCCTTGAGGCTTTACAGTAGCAATCGTCTAGAACATCAGGTATTTAGTTAAAGTGGAATGAATGAATGAATGAATGAATGAATGGTGACACAAAAAACACCTCAGAGTTACATCTCCTTACATTTAAGAAGTTTTTTTTAAAAAGTACATTCCATGATTCACCCGAATGACATGTTGAAGTAGCTTACAATTCCTACACTCAGAGATGTGACAGAAGGGTTGTGATAGAATCATCTTTGGAAGAAAGATGGTTCACTTAAAAACACATACTTGTTGGAATTTTCATATTGTTATGATTTAGGTATGATTCAGCAAAAGTGCTACTTTTCTGAAAAGTTGCTCCTATGACTCCTAAAGACTTCACAGAGAAAGGTCTTCCCATGGAAAAATTTGATCGCAAAAGTATACTGAAAGGGGCAACAATCCCATCTTCAAGCTTGGAGCTGTAAGAGCCATCCTCAGACTAATTGGTCTTTTTGTTGCCACAGTGTCCTCCAGTGCTTTATAGCTTATGGGTGCTGTTGGATATCTTAATGGGAAGCTAGGTACCAGCCTAACGAGTCCCTAACTTGGGATAGTACCTAAGAACACCAGTCCAAGATTTGTATTGATGTACATAATAGCACAGCAGTGATAAGAAGACAGGGATAAAAACCTCTGATTCTTCTATTGCCTTGCATTATTCCAGGAGTTCTGTTAGAAATACAAGAATATGGGCCTTATTTTATGTTTTGCTGTTTTACAATGGGCTTGGTTTAATGGGGTTTATCTGCATTATTATTATTATTATTATTATTCATACTTTTTAAGCAAAACCTCATCCTATAAATTTTAATACATTACAACTTGAATATTTCTTTAAAATTTTTAAAGATTTCTTTTTAAGAGGAATTTTAGGCTCAATTAAGAAAAAGTACAAAGATTTCCCATCTACCCTCTACAGCACACGTGCATAGTCTCCCCCATTAACAATCTCCCCCACAAGAGTGGTACATTTCCTTTTTTTTTAAGATTTTATTTATTTATTTATTCATGAGAAACACAGAGAGAGAGAGGCAGAGACACAAATAGAGGGAGAAGCAGGCTCCATGCTGGGAGCCCGACGTGGGACTTGATTCTGGGTCTACTGGATCACACCCTGGGCCCAAGGCAGATGCTTAACTGCTGAGCCACCCAGGGATATTTTTTTATAAGTGATGAAGTCTATACTGGCACATAATCACCAAAAGTCCATAAAGCTTACATTAGGATTCAGTCTTGGTATTGTGCATTCTATGGGTTTGAACAAATCTTTAATGGCAGGTATCCACCATTGTAATATCATATGAGTATTTTTGCTGTCTTAAAAATCTACTCATCTCTCCCCCCACCAAACACCTCCTTTAAAATTTTTATTCTATTTCTGTAGGTCTTCCTATTCTCCTGTCTCTAAATATACACACCCTTGTTTCTTCACTGGCAGATAGTATATGGTGTAGCCTTTGTTTTGTATGTGCAGCAGACATTTTAAAGATTTGTGCTCTGTACCTTTCTCTAGCAATATGTTTCAGGGACAAGTCTGCATTCTTTATGAGTCTGGCCCTAAAACTCCATAGATTTCAATTATTCTTAGAGTCTGGTTATGCCTCAAAAGCTCTCTCTCTTTTTTTTTTTTTTTTCAAAATATGGTGCCTAAAATGAAAAGCTGCTAGTTTGTTCATACACTGTGCTTTGAGGAACAGCTTTTCACAGATGGAAGGGCATAAAAATGATGGGCTGTTATCTTGTAGCCTCCACTCTCTGAACACATGAGATACTGATATTAAATCAAGCTGTACCTGGTTTCCTCCATATGAATCTTTCCAAGTTCTTGACCTCTGTTCTGTTGCTGTTTCATTTTAGGCAGAATTCCAGTGTCAAGGTGGGGATGGGGAAATACATGGCTTCAGTGAAAGAAAAAATGAAATTGGACAAGCTTCTCATATATTTTTGTAAATTCAGGGATGACAGAAAACAGTAAAAATAAACGTAGCGATGATATGGTCAAATGGATAAACATATTTATTCAATGTGAACCATTTCACTCATTTGCAATGACATCATTGAAAGCTTACAAGCAGAATTTATATAATAATGAAATAAATTCTATACAAGATGCTAATTACACAGAATATTAGTGAAGGTGATGTTCACGCTATTAAAAAACAACAAAAAACAAAGCTTACAACGGCTCAAACACTTATTTCTTATTCATACAATCAAATGAATATTCCTGATTAACTGGAGCTCACCTCTGGGCACTGATTCAGGGTCCTGGGCTCCTTCCACATTGTGGCTCCACCAGCTTTAACACAAAACTTCCAATGTTGCCATATTCATCTGCAATTCATGTGAGGGAAAAGAGCATAGATAATCTATCATGGGAGATTTTTTTATGCACCAAGCTCAGGAATGCTACATATCATTGCTATTCCTTCCATTGACTAGAACTCAGTCACCTAGCTACACTTTAGTGTAAGACAGTCTGGGAAATGTCATCTGGCTGTATGCCCTGGAAAACAAAGAAAAGCTTTGTTGATCATCTAAAAGTCTTTGCGATGGTTATCACACTTTTAGTAAAAGCATCTTCAAAATTGTCTTAATAGATAATCTGACAAGATCACAAGACAGATGGATTATTTTTTTAAGATTTTATTTATTCATGAGACACACACACACACACACACACACACAGAGGCAGAGACACAGGTGGAGGGAGAAGCAGGCTCCATGCAGGGAGCCCGATGTGGGACTCGATCTCCACATCACCAGGATCTCCAGGATCTGAAGGCAGCACCAAACCGCTGAGCCACCCGGGCTGCCGAAGACAGGTGGATTATTGATACAAAGAGTCCTTTCCATTAAAAAAAAACTCGTGTTTTTAATATGTTCCAAAATGTTGTCTGCCCTTTCAGTCCCTGTAATTGTCTTACCATTCTTATTAGAAGCAATACAGTAAAAGGAAGTCATATACCCCTGGATTTGCCAACTTCAGGTATATAGGAAAGCAGAAACAGTAACCAAAGCCACACCTGTCAGTCTTCAAAGCCCGAACTATCAAACTCTAGAGTATTCTGCTTTTCATTGGCCACAGGGTCTAGTCCAAACTCTGGTGCTCAATATCTGATAGAACAGCCACAGCATCATGAGGACAGAAGCAAGAATTCTGGAGTATTAGTCATAAAAACTTTCCGTTTCAGTTAACAGGTAACTCATGTTCTTTCCAATGATTCCTGTAGGTAACAATTATTCCAAGTTCTTTTTAGTGACACTCATCCAATCAAGAGCACATACATCTATCCTGGGGATAAATGCACACCTTTGGGAGGTTAACTATTTCAGAATCTGACACACAGTTTTCACTAAGATTTCACTAATTGGCTCCCAGGGCACCCAACCACTGACCGGAAGATCACTTTATTTTCCAGGGTCACCTCTGTAACCAAATTCTATTTATATAAGTTTGATTTCTAGCTTTAAAAATTTGCTATTTCAAAATCAATTTTGTACCTGTTCCTTGAGGTATGTTAGCAAAATAGAAGAGGGACATTTTTATGTTGAAATTCACTGAAAGTTTACTATCTATCCCTGATATTGGTTCTTGTGCAGAAGCCTTTCTCTCTTACATGTTCTGCTGTGTTAGTTTATCAGTTTAAAAAATCAGTTGGAAAATCAGAAAAATTTTCAATGTCATTTACATATAATCAATAATAACTTTTCCTAAACACATGGTTTCTGTGACTCAGTAATTGTGATTAATTTTCTTTAACAGGGGCACCTGGGTGGCACAGTTGTTGAGCATCTGCTTTTGGCTGACATTGTGATCCCGGAGTCCTGGGATTGAGTCCCTGCATCAGGCTCCCTCTGGGGAGCCTGCTTCTCCTTCTGCCTGTGTCTCTGCCTCTCCTTCTGTATCTCTAATGAAAAAATAAAATCTTTAATAAAAAATAATAATTTTCTTGAAGAAAAAAATACATGATGAATTAAATGCATATCTTCAGCTTCCCACATGATTGTGAGCAGTTTTTTGAGCATCCATTAAGTGAAAACATCATAACACATTGAGCATAAGAAGAAAGACATATTTGCCCCCTATGAGGCAAAGGTAGAGTGGTAATATATTTGCTCAATATGAACCAAGAATATTTACTAAGTAATAAATAACAAATGGTGAATCCTCTCATCAGTGGCAATAAATCAACAAATGATCAATCCTCTTACAGGATGGCAGCCTAAAGGAGTATTTGCTTCTAGGTTAGATTATGAATTTTTATAAAGGAATTATTTAACTGACATTCACATGCCCTTGATCGGTTATTAAACAAAAACAGTTAAGAAAGCTAATTAGAAATCTAATAATTTGCTTTACTTATAATTCATAAGACTGAGTAAATAAATTAATATGAGAATATAAGAATTCCATAAGTACATCAGTTAAAAAAGAGGAAACCCCATTAATTAGAATTATTCTCTCTCTGAGAATTAAGAAACAATGAAATGTTTCTAAAAATCCCTTTGACTTAGCAAAAGTGGGTAAAAAAACTCCCAGATAACTTCAGTTTCTGTATGCTTATTGTTCTTGAGTGAAAAAAGGAAAGCTGGTTCCTGAACCTACTGCTTTTGTATGATCCATCAGACCATCAGAGAAAAGGTGTTTTTAAGAAATGATCCACAAAGGAAAACCAAGGAAAGTACACAATGACCCCTTAAAAGCAGAACCTTAATAAAATATTTTAGCAGGAAACTTCATTTAGTGGTATTATATCATAGTGTTGACATCATTGGCCAGTGCTGATGAGCATTCCAACTATAGATCTAAAGCAAAATTTAAAATATACATTACTCTTTAGGGAAAAGAATTTTTTTTAACCAAATGAACGAGAGAAACCTAGGCCTAAGTTATATAGCAATCAGAATATGCCTAAAAAAGAAAGTGGTGATCAAGTAGGGTTGGAAAGCAGCTGTATTCTTGGTCTGAAATCCCTTTCAAAATATAATGTCACCAAACTGACAGAAGATCAGTTTGTTCTTATTCTTGCTGTCTTGATTCTACAATTAACAATTTGCACTCTAAACTGAAAATGATTGGAAGCAATGTGGTAAAGATGACACACTTCTGGACCAAGTCCACATGCACCATCTATTGCTCCCCAGCTGTGTGACCTTGGGAAAATCCTTTGAACCCTCTAGGTCTTGCTTCTGACACCCCATGTACCAGAGGGCTCTCCATCTTGCCTGCTCCCTTCTGCTGTCCATCATTCTGCTCTCAGGGTTCTGACAGGCTAATGACCTAAAGATGCTGGCTGACTGTGGTAGGGTGAGTCTGGAAGATGGGTGGTCACACAAGAGAGTTCTGGAGGAAAACCATGCTAGATGAGGTCTTTGAAAGTCTTTAGAAAAGACAGCTCATGCATATCCAGAGTCATAAATTGTCACACAAAGCCAATGATCTCATTTTAATGATATTTGTTATTGAAAGAAATATGGATAACAACTTGTCTTAAAATCATTTCATGATGTTGTGGCAAATAATATCAAACCAGCCTGGAGTGCTGGCATTTTACACCGCCTTTAAATATTAACAAACAAACAAAAAAGAGACCTCTTGATCTTCTCTGAATAGAAACAGGTGGAAATGCAAAATCATTATATCTATTTGAAAATAAAGAATATATCTCCATTTTTGTCATGAAGTACAGTGCCATGTTTGCAAAATTATTTTTATTTTGTATGTACCCTGTAGTGCTCAACATTTTAATTGCTACTTCCTCAATAAAATTATTGGAAATCTTCCATCTTGCCATTAGCACTTGCAAAATAACTGTTAACAATATGTTATCCAGACACAGAAACTTTATAATTAATGTTGGAATAGTCTTCAAAGTCTAGTGACTAAAATATATCCTATAAAAATTACTGGACTTCATTCAATGCTGTTCTGCCGTTTTAAAGTTCAATAAACGTGTTGAGAGGGAGATATTTGGCAACCTAAGTTGGGCAGTCTGGCAGTGAGACCTGAGATGCTAAAGTTTTGATTTCTGTTGTGTGGTAAATATACCAAAGGCCTCCAGAGTTTCAGCACAACCCCTGGACGGCTAAAGGGGATCTGACCAAATGCAACTCCCAGTGGGAATCTGAACAGTCATTCGGGGCTATATTCCCACCTTGTCAGTTGATGAGGCGCTGGGACAGGTTCCATTTAAGCAATAAAACACAACAGGCCATGTATATATCTGGGTGATTATAGCATAACTCAGATTGTGTTATAAGTCATGAGGCTGAAGGCCAAGTGTCTTAACTCCATGAGAAGTGCAATATTGGCCCTGAAACACAGTGCCTGAAGTGTCTTATTGCTGTCAAGAAATGGAATTTCTACAGTACATTAGGAAAAGGAAAACACTTAGCACAGTGGATTTAAAATAACCATGGCTATGACATCACTGACAGCTAATCAAAACTCTAATTGCAACCAGAGTTCTGAGGCTATTGTATAAAAGGTCTTAACAGACACAGCCATGGATACAAGGAAGAATGATGCCTATGTCATGAGAAGAACTCCAGTAGCACAGGATCCTGAAGCAAGAATGTAATAAGTGGGCAGATTTCAGGCAATCTCATTAGCGGTGGATTGGTAATGTTGTAGTTAACAGATAAGCCAAAGAAAAAGTAAGCAGTGCAAACAGTTTTTGAATATTTTTCAGTTGCAATCTTCATGTTCATATAGCTAAATATTTCTTTAAACAATTAAGAGATGAAACAGCATAAATGGGAACAGAAATCCAGTTCAGATGTCTTAGAAGAAATGAAAGATTATAACGAACTGAGAAGAGTTTGGGGGTCACATGTTGCTCATGATCCATGCAAGGAATTTCTAGTGATATTAAGTTGAAGTTGTCCAAAAGGATTGAAGTCACTATGTGGTCATAAGGACCCAGTGCAGATTTTACATCTGAATCTGCCTAACACCACAAAGTGGAACGTGCATTTCAAGGTCCAGTTAATAGCCTCAATAAATTTAGCTATGCCAAAGCACACACTGAAAGGCATGTTCAGAAGGTGCCACAGGGAGGCATATAACATCATAAATGTGAGCAAAAAAAGAGCTTGTCTCAAGAGTCAGAGGATTTGTGCTTAATGATTTTCTGGGTCACCATGGATAAGTATTTAATTTTTGTGGGCTTTAGTTTCCCCCCAGTGGACTCTCCTTGGACTCCGGTTATAGGCATTGCTTCCTCAGGCTCCAAATGAAGCTACTCTGCCATTTCCTGAAAGTTCACTGACAAAGTCATAGAGACAAAAATAGATGCAAGAGATGCTGCCATTGACACATCGTGGGACACATGTATATCTGTAAATAAAAGTGACATTAGAACTTTGCCATCAGTTGCAGCAAAGATAACTGTATAGATAAGCAATTACTAATTCACTTTTACTAATGATATTGGAACAACAGATTCTCCATGTTCTTGGGTAAAAACAAGTGGCAGTTTGTCCCATCAAAGAGTACACTTAAGTTTTGGAACAAAATCATGTTTATCAATTTCTCCTCAATTTATTGGAAGTTTTTACCTATATCATATGTCAGCCATGACTCTAATAATTGTACACTACCTGTGACAAAATAGTTCTAATAGTCTTGTTTATATATATATATATATATATATATATATATATTTTAGTAATAAGTCTGGCTTCCTTTGGAATAAAAAAAATGTTAAATGAGTAATCAAATGGCTAACCCTGGATGGAAGTAAATTTTTAATTTCTTAAAAACATTATATTCTTAATATTATGAAATAGAGCAAACAATTATTTTATTAGGTCAAAGTTTTGCATATATTGAGATTTTAAATTTTAGCTTTATTCAGCCAATCAATTTAAGATGGTTAAGAATCCTGCTGGTCTCACCCCACCTCAATCCACCCTGGCTCATTCTCTCTCTCTCTCTCTCTCTCTCTCTCTCTCTCTCCATATCTCCAATAGATAAATAAAATCTTTAAAAAAAAAATCTTACTGGTTTTAATGGCTTCTGCAGTTTAATATATATTTTAGTTTAACTTGAAGGGAGCTGCATTTCTAAATTCCAATTTATTTTTTATTTTATTTTTTTTAATTTTTTTTTAATTCCAATTTAAAAAATGATCCTGTCACAGACATTTCATAAATGAAATTCTTCACAATTATAATACCTTTGTCTTTTATAAGACAAAGAACTAGATTCCAATATATATTCAATTAATGGCAGGATCTAAAATATTGCCACAATTTCCAATCTTGTCACTAAGTTTAATAAAAAAATGCTCCATTAACACCCCTATTAAAAGAGTGTGGTGTCCTGTAAAAATGAAGTATTATACAGAGACATAAGCATTAGGGTCTAATGACCAGCTGATACCTCATTAGTCAGGGCCACAAAGAGTGAGAAGAATGATATTCTCTTTTGTTGTACATCAATGCAATAAATAAGTGCAAATCTGCTTTCAAGGTACACGTTGCATATCTCTAATAACAGTGTGTAACACAGTTTCACCTTTGAGATGGCCTACCTCTGAACATACATAGGCTGCCACAATGTGGCCAATTCCCAATCATTTGAATTAATAAATGGCCTAGATATTATCTCAATAAAACAGCTTTCTTATTTTAGACATTGTTTGTAACATACTTGTTAGAGAGGTGTTACTGGGTGTTGTTCAAGATATTTGGCTAAAGGATCCAAATATGCATATTCTTCTCCAACAATCATCCTTCTTCAGAGTCTCCTGCTGAGACACAAGTGCTGGCATGCATATACCTATCCTGGAAGCAAAGTGCAAAGCAAGCACTAGGGGTTTTGTTTGTTTTTCATTGGCTTAGCCCTGCTCAATCACCTCCAGTGCAAAGTGAAGATAAAACTAGGTTGGATTGTGGATGCAGAATTGTCTAAGCAATTAAATAGAGCCTCTTCTTATCCCCAATCCCTAATCCATATTAGGCTCTTTCCATCTTATGGCCAGTCATATGGTTCAGAAATCAAAGCGATGACTAAAAAACAAAGGCATGATTTAATGGAGCAACAAGGCAGCATTTGGCCTTCTCACCACACCAACAGTACAATGAAGGACCACAAAAGAGAACCTATGAGCATGTGAGCATGAACACAATAACTCTAAATCAGAGCACCAGTCAGTTATCCCACACTGAACAATTGGCTGAGCAACTCTTCCTTACTTGGGGAAAGGTGGGGAAGAGGCTGAGCAGATGGGCTGGAAACATACAAGATTCTCTCTTTGCTTCCAGGTTCCCTCTCTGCTCAACAAACCATCAATTCTACATGTTTAATTACTGTAAATATACATTTGCTGGGAAATGGGAAATAACCGTGGGACTTTTTAAAAGCGCTTTTTTTAGGTCGGGCAAAAAGGAAGTCTGTTTGCCAAGGATGTCCTTGAGGAGTAGCTTCAAGGAAGGAGGAAGTTGTGGGGTGGGCAGCAGAGAACTGGGAATTACCTGGCAGGGTATCTCATCATCAGAGCGGCCTGCTGATGGCTCATCATTCACTAAAATCTTCTTTCCTCCAAAACCCACATCTTCTATATAGCAAAGAGACAGTGGAAATATAAGTTTATGCCACGTGGGGTAGAAGTAGGGAGTGACAAACCACTTGTCCCACAGACGAAACCTGTCTGCTGTGCAATTATCAAAATGATATAACTTAAATCTCTCTCCCCAGATGAGCATACAAATAAGGAAAAGGGGCAGGCCCAGTAGCTCAGCGGTTTAGCGCCACCTTCAGCCCAGGGTGAGATCCTGGAGACCGGATCCCGTCCCATGTCAGGCTCCCTGCGTGGAGCCTGCTTCTCCCTCTGCCTCTGTCTCTGCCTCTCACTCTCTCTCTCTATGTCTCTCATGCATAAATAAATAAAATCTTAAAAAAAAAATAAGGAAAAGAAGAGAGGCTTGAAAGAAAGAAATAAAATATCAAAGAAGAAAAGAAAAAATTAGCTTAAAAGAGTCTCTAAGAGATGAACCAACCCTTGAGTAGTTAGGGTGACAGACACTATAATGGATTGAATAGTGTTCCCCTAAAATTCATGGTCACCCAGAACTTTGTAAACGTGATCTTATTTGGAAATAGAGTCTTTGTAGATATAATCAAGTTAAGATGAGGTCATAGAGTAGGATGGGCCTATATCTAATAAGACTGGTGTCCTTGGGATCCCTGGGTGGCACAGCGGTTTGGCGCCTGCCTTTGGCCCAGGGCGCGATCCTGGAGACCTGGGATCGAATCCCACATCGGGCTCCCGGTGCATGGAGCCTGCTTCTCCCTCTGCCTGTGTCTCTGCCTCTCTCTCTCTCTGTGACTATCATAAATAAATAAAAATTAAAAAAAAAAAAAAAAAGACTGGTGTCCTTATAAAAATGAAGGAAATTTGGACTTAGACATACAGGGAAAATGGCCGTGTGGGACAGAGGCAGAGGTTGGATTTAAGCTGATATAAGCCAAGGAAAAGGCAAAGATTGCTGGCAACCCCTGGAAGCTAAGAAGAGGTGAGGAAGGATGCTCCCCTAGAGACTTCAGAGAGATCATAGTCTTACTGACACCTTGATTTTGGACTTCTAGCCTCCAAAACTGTGAGATAACAAGATTTTGTTGTTTCAAGTCACCCAGTTTGTGGTAATTTGTTATCGTAGTTCTAAGAAACAAATACAAACACTAACGGTGCATCACTAAAATTTGTATGTTTGTTGTATTGTTCTTTCTTCACATGACAAATTTATCCCATTCACATTTTTAAAAATAGCCTTTTGCACAGGAAAAGAATACTGTTTACCTACTCAGAGTAAAACATGGACTTGGACTTTCTTCTACTTGTGTGGATTGGTACCGAACATTTCCCCCCTTTCCATTGTTCTTGTGATCATCATCATTCACTTACAAGCTGGAATATCAGGCTATGACTCCAGATTTCAATCATGGAAAAGAATGGCTCTCTGTGCTAAGAGGCCTACGTGGAGATGCAAACTGTAACCTAGCCTCATGAAGACTATTATCTTTAAATGACCAAATAAATTAACTGATCTAAGCCACAGTGAGGCTGTGAGAATAATTACATAGATAATAATCTGGATAAACAGTAGCATTTCTGTTAAGTAGTGCTTTCTTTCCACTGTAATATATCATATATTCAGGAATTATAATGTATTTAGGATGAAATAAGTCTTGCTTTTCTAAATTGTAGTAGTGCCTTTTTATATTCTTAAATATCTTTTCCTCTATCTCTTGCTACTGATTAAGAATTCCTTCTTTAAATTAGCTTAATTTGCAGCAAGGGATTACTAAATGTGAGGGGCACTAACCTTTGGCCTTAAAAATGTACTCAGAAATGATGATGATCAGAACTATCCTGTTGAGAGTTTTATCAGTCATAGGGATATTGGCAAAGGTGGATTTATCATGTAATGCATCTAATGGGACCCAACCTTTGTTTGCATTTATACTTTGCCAAGTATCCTGACTTGAGTGGAAGTTTTGGTGGGAAATTCCAACTCCCAGCATTCTTATCTTGGTCCCAAAGACTGAGTCCTGAATAAAAATGTTAATTACAATGATAATATGATGATGATGACAGCTAACATTCATTGAAAACTTCTTATGTTTTATGCTCCATGCTAAGAATTTCACCTACATTATCTCACTTGACTTCTATGATGTAAGTGCTATTATTATCACTGTTTTATAAACAAGGAAACGGATTTAGAGATAAAAAAAGATTATACCAGTGGAGATCTATCCCAGCACAGAAAAATGTTACCCTCAAAAGGGGTGAATAGAGTTTAGTAAAGAGATTACTTACAAAATTGTAGGCAAAGCTAAGGGAAATCAACAAACAAGGGAAATCAACAAACAATGGTAACCCTATTAGGAAGTTTTTATTATCCCTGGCTGGAATATTGCAAGGCCAGCCAGCAGAAGCCTTTGATAGAAAGACATAGCCACTGTCAACCTGTGACCTGGCAGGTGAGTGGCTGGGAGAATAAATACCCTGACCTCTCTCCTCTTTCTCTCAGATCTCCTAAAGCATTTTCCTTTGGCTGACCCAAATGGAAACCAGAGGGCAAAAGCACTTGGTGATGTAGTCCCTAGAGGCCAGACTCCAGGATTCAGAGCAAGGTGGAATGGAGAATAGATTTGGAGGGGCGGGCGAAGGTGTTTATGCAGCACAGTAACTCACTCATTATTGGGTGAAGACAAAATGCAAATCTGGGCAGACCCTGATGGTACTAGGCCCTCAGGCCCACCTTTGATGGCTCATCAACCACCACTAATGTCTGCTGTGGCTCAGGACCCAGCTCCAGCTCTGTTGCTCTAATCAGGACACCATTAGTTCTGTGATCCTGTCAAGCCTCCTCCCCTCCCTATCATGCCTGCCACTTGAGCTACTTCAAACCAAAACAGCAACTGTCTCCTCAAACTCAAGGCCCTGACTCATCAACCACCCCCTTGATGACTGCTGGAAAGTTTACTTTGTAGTACAGATTCCCTGAGGCAGTAACAAAAATGTGTTGTTCAAATCTACTACTCTTGGGAGCATAACTGCCCTTCCTCCCACTGTTGCCTCTTGGCTATTTTTACACCAAGAGGACACTTCCCACAAGTTTCCCCCAGACAATGACTGAGATCAGTGGAGCACTCAGGCAGGCCCAGTTTAGCAAGAAGTGGGGATTCCCCACAGGGGATGTTGCTTGAGGACTCCTTATTTGCCTCATTAGTTCAAGACTCCTCCTTTCCAATCCAATTTCATTCTCTCTCCTTTCTTTCATTCTATAGATGTCAGACCTGCATGTGGTCTGAAGCCTCTCTCCACCTTCTACCAATAAATCTCTTACATGTCTAATTCCGTCCTGGCATCTGCTTTCAATAGGCATGAACTAATGCAAGGGGTACTGAAGGGGTCTGAGGAAACAGGTGGTGAGATGAAAACAGGACACTGGCTTATTCATCACCTGAGCACAAAGAGGATGACATCCTTTTTTTTTTTTTTTTAATGTAAATTTTAGTGCACTATTTGTTTCTGGAGTAGAATTCAGTGATTCATCACCTACACACAATACCTGGTGCTCATCACAACAAATGCCGTCTTTAATAAAAGGGCCGTAGACAGTCCCTGGAACAAGTTAACAGCTCAACTGCTAAAGATTTCACTAGTGCTTATCTGGGAAAATGAGTGGAAGTAAACACCTTCCAGATGAAACAATCCAGGCGTTTGAAAGATGTGAGGTAGCAATATCTACAAGAATTATGGAAATTACCACTTATCACTTACTGTTGTTTTGATGCCCTACAGAGGGATGATGAAAAACTGAGATGCATTAGCAGACAGTTAAAAGCCAAGTGTGAGAGCCAGAGCATATCTTTGGTAGCTTACGAAGAGGCCCTTACTTCCTGATGTGGAAGAGCAAAACAGCTGAGCAGCATACTGGAGCTCTGATAGTTGAGTTAACAGTCTCAAGAGATGACTTGAATACTCACCCAAGACAAGTCTGTTATCCTAAGGTTCCTGCTTGGGAAAAACTGAGAACCTGAAATATGGGATAAGGCCATCTGGATGGATGCCCCTGAGGACACTGTCTCTGAAGAGCTCTCTTGAGACTGTTGAAACTGTGTCTTCTCATTTGGGGGAAGTGGGCATGCTGGAATGAACATGTTAAAAGGCCAGAAGAAAGTATTCTATAGTAAAGCCTAGAGAACATTCATATACTAAGGCCATCAAAAATGCAGTGGTAGAAGGGGCGTGAACATCACTAAGAATTCATGGTAGCTCTTCTCTGTAGGCTGGGGCTGACTGAAGAAGAGGCCATCACAGAACTGAGCTCATTAATATTTATGGAAGATGGGGCTTCAAAGCACCAGAGGGTAGGTATTTAACCACCAGAAACCAAGATGTCATATTTACCAAAATGAAGACCCCAAAGAGCCAAAGCAATCTTAAGAAAAACAAGGCTGGAGGTATCACAACCCCAGATTTCAAGATATGCTACAAAGGTGTGGTAATCAAAACAGTATGATTCTGGTACAAAAACAGATACATAGATCAGCAGAACAGAAGAGAGAGCCTAGAAATAAACCCATATTTCAATCAATTACATGAAAGGAGGTAAGAATATACAATGGAAAATAGTCTGTTCAATAAATGATGCTGGGAAACTGGACAGCCATATGCAAAAGAATGGAACTGGACCACTTTTTTACACCATACACAAAAATAAGCTCAAAATGGATTAAAGACTTGAAACTATTAAGTTCCTAGAAGGAAACGCAGATAGCAATCTCTTTCAGCCCTAGCAACATTTTTCTAGATAGGTCTCCTGAGGGAAGGGAAACAAAAGTAAAAATAAACTTTGGGACTACTTCAAAATAAAAATCTTTTGCATAGTAAAAGAGACTATCAACAAAACAAAAAGGCAACCTACTGAATGGGAGAAGATATTTGCAAGCAGTATATCAGATAAGGGGTTAGCAACCAAAATACACAAAGAATTTACACAACTCAACAGCAGAAAAACCCAAATATCTAACTAAAAATTTTCTTCAAAGAAGACATATAGATGGCCAACAGACACTTGTAAAGATGCTCAACATCACTAATCCTCTGGAAAATGCAAATCAAAACTATAATGAGATATCACCTTACACCTGTCAGAATGGCTAGACTCAGAAAGACAAGAAATAATAAGTATTGGCAAGAAGGTCAAGGAGAAAAAGAAATCTTTGTCCACTCTTAACAGGGATGTAAATTGGTACAGCTACTGTGGAAAACAGTATGGAGGTTCCTCAAAAAATTAAAAATGGAAATACTATATGATCCAATAATTCCACTATTAGGTATTTATCCAAAGAAAATAAAAACACTAATTCGAAAAAGAAATATGCACCTAAGGTTTTGCAGCATTATTTAGCCAAGATAAGGAAGCAACCCCAAGTGTTCACTGATAGATGAATTAATAAAGAAGATGTGGTTATATATATGGGAATTTTATTCAGCCATTAGAAAGAATGCGATCTTGCCAGTTGCAGCAACATGGATGGACTTAAAGGGTATTATGGTAAATGAAATGGGTCAGAAAGAGAAAGACCAATACCATATGATTTCAGTTATAAGTGGAATCTAAAAAAACCAAAACAAACAAATGACCAAAAAGAAACAGAATCTATAAATATAGAGAACAAACGGATGATTGCCAGAGGAAGTGTAAGGGGGATGGGCAGAATGGGTGAAATGGAGGGGGAGAGACACATTTCCAGTTATGAAATGAGTAAGTCATGACATAAAAGGTACAGCAAAGGAAATATAGTGAATGGTATTGTAATAGCATTTTGTGGTGACAGATTGGTAGCTATATTTGTCATGAGCACAGTGTAATATATACAGTTGTTGAATGACTATGCTGTACACCTAAAATCAATGTAACATTATGTGTCGACTACACCTCACAAAAAGAAAGAAAGAAAGAAAGAAAGAAAGAAAGAAAGAAAGAAAGAAAGAAAGAAAGAGAAAGAAAAAGAAAATTACTATAATGATAATGACAGCGCAGCCTAGGTGGCTCAGCAGTTCAGCATCGCCTTTGGCCCAGGGCCTGATCCTGGAGATCCTGATCCTGATCCCTGCATGGAGCCTGCTTCTCCCTCTGCCTATGTCTTTGTCTCTGTCTCTCTCTCGATTCCTCTGTGTCTCGCATGAATAAATGAATAAAATATTAAAAAATAGATTACTGTATAATGATAATGACATGCAAGACCAAAGGAGTAACTAATGGGGTCTTGATCTATAAGGAGTTATGGGATGATTAATGGTACCTGTAGGGGCAAAAACTGACCAGTATTCAACAAGGGTGGTGCCTAACTTCTACCATCAGGAAAAAAGTTACAACCCCTTGCTCAGTTTTCAGATCCAGAATCCCTTTACTTGAAAGGGCCCCAAAAGGAAGAACACTGTAATACTGTGCAAAGTACACATTGTAATGATTTTCCCCAGTTCTTCCCCAGGGGATCTATGGTCATATACTTAGGTGACTGAATACACTGGGGAGAAGGAAATATCAACTTATCAAGGCTACTGCATTCAGAGTATCAAATGACATTGAATCCCAGGGACCCAAAGCATCATCATGGTCCCCCTGTTAGAGTGGGGACTTACAGATACCAGGTAATAAATGCTGTTATGGTAGATGTCTGACTTCCAAGCATGGACCCACCCAGCAGCCATTTCCTCAGTTCCCTACCTTTTAATTGGAATTGACACATTAGGGAATTTGAGTAACCCCACACTGGGTCCTTGGCTTGTGGAGTAAGACCTATCATAATGGGGAAAACCAAATGGAAATCTCTGAAACTGCTCTTGTTTCATGGACCAAGATAGTACATCAAAAACAATATCACATACCAGCAGGGATAGTGAAGACTACTACCATCACTAAAATCTAAAAGATGCAAGGATGGTGGTTTCAATTATATCTTTTTAAGTCAGCAGTCTGGTCCCTGCAGAAACCAGATGGGGCCTACCAAGCCTTAGGCATCTTTATCCAGAAACAGAACACAAGTAATTTTGTGGTAATGATTATTGGATGCTCAAATCTCAGCATTTGAACTCTGATTTATTACTCAAGTTATGGATATCTGTAGATCACACCAAATTAGAATTTAAGAGGGAGTGTTATGGCTATTAATTTAAACAAAGAAGATAATATACCTTCCGGATATATCGTAATCATCCTACATGAACTCTACAAGGATAAAATCACATTTTCAAAAAAGGCACATTGCCACTTGGTGCTTTATCGCCCCAAACTTCTTTACATGGACTATTAGTCTCCTTATATTTTGCCAGATATATTACAGCATCTATTTTAAGACAATATAAGAGACACCTTTTCCAAGAAGTCTCCCTGAACACCAGGCTGGTTTAGAGGTTCTTTCTTGGTGTGCCAATAATATCCCCTGCAGTTTATTTATTTATTTATTTTTATCCCCTGCAGTTTAATATTTGCCAATAATATCCCACCTTGTTTTATAATTGCTGTTATTGTATCTGTTTCCTCATTAGACTGTGAGCTACTTGAGGGCAGGGACTCTATCTCATTCATCTTTGAGCCTCAGTAGTTTAGAATAGTGCCTGGCACATGGTTAGCAGCCCATAAATACTTATTTAATGAAAGAATAAAGGCTTAAATAAATTTAAATATTCTGTGTTGATGCTTGGGTTTTGTACCAGTTTTTCAGAATGCAGCACTCTATGAATGATTTCTGCCAGAACACATTAGACTGTTTCATAAATGTGTATGAAGGCAAGTTTCCAATTCACTCTTTTGAACTGGAAACAATACTGTTCCAGACCACCCAGGAAGGACCAGTCTCTGTGGTCAATGCTCTGCAACAAGATTGAAACATTAGCCTTCAGTCTACTCTGGGTGGAATTCTTGTACACATCATCTCCACAGAAGGTCAGAAAAGTTACCAACACCAGAATTATTGATCTAGGGTGCTCCCAGAGGGCTTGGGATACTGAAGGAGCCCCACACCTGGCTTGCTTACCACAGTAGGGCCTAGTCTGATGTGGCTCTTCAATCTCAGCTTAAAGCATCACTTTACCAGCTTCCACGGAACTATGTCTGCCACATGCCTGAGAAAAGAAAGCTCTCAGACAGAAGTACGGTCAGTTGTAGCTCAACCTGTCCAGAAACTATCATAGGTCAGGTTTTGCACTACTTCCCAAGCCACACAAACCTGCTTTTACCATCTGGAAGAAGGACCAGCTTCAAACAACGCTAAGACTGGGATTTGAATACACCACTTACAGAAAGTCAAGCATTACAATAAAATTAACATGAGTGAACCTTCAAAACATTTGTACACAGCAACTAATAAGTTGGTTATTCTCTTGAATGTGTTTCCATTGTCTGATTCATTCTTCCCAGATCTGAAGTATAAGAATATGAGACATCAATAAACCTAGATGTATATAGTGACCAATTCAAAAAGGATCCAACTATATGCTAGGAGCAAACATCACCATCACATAATTTGATCCTTTGTCATTGTTCAAAAATATGAGGCAAGGGAGAATATTATGAGCTTTTGAATTACATTAACCTGGATTCTCATCCATTCTCCACCACTCTCCACCACTTAATAGCAGTTAATTAAGCCTCAGTTTCATTGTCCATAAAATGGGACAATTTGTTTAACTGCAACACTTCACCTCCTTCCATCATATCAAGCTGCTTCTCATTATAAAACACGACCTCTGCCCTTAAATATTTGGTTCTAAAAGTAAAAACATGACAGAAAAACAAAAACTAAAATATAAACACTTTCAGGTTGCTCATTGAAATTTTGGCCCAAGTTTCTAGAAAATATCACAGGTATAATAATTAGAAACAACATAAAAGCCGATGTCTATCCCAGTGTCTGATACAGAATAGATACTATGGTATAACAATATCATGACCATTTATGTTCTGTAGGATTAAAACTACCCACTTACTCAACCTTCTGGCCCTAAAGAGTGTTCATATGAGGCAGGCTCCTCCTTGTTAGTAAAGTGCATTTTTAGATGCAAAAAGCCCATCAAGCCAATTCCATATGAATAAGGGACAGGAGAGAAAGGTAGGGGGCTATGTGTGTGGTCAGGCTCACAGAAATCCCCAAATACTGAGGTGTAAGGAAACCAGAGATAAGGAAACAAAGCAGACCACCCTGCACTAGGTGTCAGGGTTGGGAAGGGTTTTTTTTTTTTTTTTTTTAAGTGATAGTCACCTGTGACCAACAAAGAATAACCATACCCTAAAAAGAAGTAAGCCATTAAAGATGTTATCACCAGTCCTTACTCAAACCAAAAAGTTACAAGAATGTTAAGGCCACAAGCTCCCTGGTTAGTTCTAAATAAAACACTGTCAGTGGAGGCTCACGTTGGCAACCCTGTCAGGACCCCTCTCACTCCTGAGAGTTTTTTCTGTTATCCTGGCTTAATAAACTTCCATCACTTTACTGTTTCTCCATGAGATACATTCTTCAACTCTGCGAGAAAAGAACCTCGCTCTCCCGTTTCACATACACCTGTGTCACAATACTTTGCCCTCCAGACATCTCAGCATAGTTGGTGTCAAATTAAATCTTTACTACTTACTAGCTATGTCAGCTTCTAGTCTATAAAACTGGGTTTATAATAACATATCTCATATAGGGTCAGTGTGAGAATCAAGTCTAATAGCATATGTACTCAAAAACATTCTATAAATAATTATCAAGCTCTTGTGTCCTCAGCTGTATGGCTGCAGTGATAAATAAGAAACAGTAACATTCTAAAGGACCTTTAAATGAACATTCATGACAGGGTGCCCAACACAATATATTCCTCTAAAAATAGTTGCTGATAGAATTGGAATTCTGATAGCCAGAAGGATGTTCAAGTGTATGTAATCATAAGGGAAACACATTCCCTTGCAATCTCTTGAACCCCTTGTACACAGCAAGATTCTGTGCCTTGGTCCCCATAGTTTTTATTACTCAATTTTGTGGGCAAGAGCACACTCATAAAGATTATTGCAATGCATTTTAGTTCTAGAGGACTCCAAGGATAATTTATACCAACCCACATTAAAAAGATACCGCTGTTATTTTTAATGCCGCCTATGTATATATCATTTCTTAAAACTTCATAAAAGGAATAGCATTTATTTCCAAATTAATTCCCCAAGTGGGATGACACTACTTATTATCCATGCATAGTTTTAGGTATATCAACCTAAACTGAATTTTATAGTATTTCTTCTGACTGAGCTTCTGTTTTTCTCATTCCATCATAGAGCAAGTTATCAGATCTAATTTTGAAATATGAAAGCTATTATCCAAAAAACACCAATATTTCCAGGTGCACTGTACGGAAGTGGAGAACTATTTCTCAGAAGCATAAAACAGTTGTTGAAAAATGATTTAAAGTGCCAACAAGTTAGAAGTCTTGAGTTGAGCAGGGTCAAGCTCAGGGGAGCAGAACCCTCAAGTCTATATGCCCCAGTCCCACAGTCTTCATGGGCCTCATATTCAGACATGTGACAGTCTATGCTAAAATAGGGAATATAATTCATTTTATTTGAGAGTTAAAAGCTTTATTTTATTCCATGTAAATATTTCAAAATACATTGTATCACGTTATTTTAACTCCGTTTGGCATTTCTTTATGGTTTAATATACTGCAATCCTCAAAAACAGCCCAGGTGCTTCCACACTTAGAGAAGCGAGACAGCAGTCACAAATAATACATAAAGGAATGAGCATAGATCTATGCTGATCAAACTTTATTTACAAAAGCAGGCTATAAACTAGATTTTGAACCAGGCCTTAGTTTACTGGACCTGGTATTATATTAAATTAAAGCAGCTTTATGTGATAGAAAGAGCTAGAGGTTTATAGAAAAATAGATCCAGATTTGATTCCTAATTCTACTTACTATTGTGTAATTGTGCACAATTACTTACTATTGTGTAATTGTGCACAGCTTAGATCACCCTGGGGAAGATCTTCAGGCAGCCTAGTACCTTTGAGCAGCAGAGCTCCAAGTAGAACATTAATGATCAAAAAATGTCTTTCGTGATTAGACTTTCGGAAAACTCACTCACATGACTAAAAGCCATGAGACTGGTTTATGGCAACATCACAATTTAATGGTTTTCTATTAGAAGTACATTATACAGTTTATGGGCAGGTGATCAGTGTATTTATACAAAGGACAGGAAAGATGTTAGGAAAATCCATCATCAGCAGAAAGCAGTTTGCTGATTTTTTTCTTTTCTTTAAGTAGCACTTATTGAATACTTAAAATGTTCTGGATTATATGCCTAGTGCTGTTCAGAAAAAAAAAGATAAAATAATTGCTTCAATTTATGGAACATTTATATTATGCCAAATATTTTGCAAAAATGATCTCATCATCTCATTTAATTATTACAAAAACATGAAAGGTTTTAAGGCCCACTTTAATAAATACAAGCATTGGGGCTTGAGAAATAAAGTAACTTGCACAATTACACAATAATAAGTAGAACTAGGAATCAAATCTAGATCTATTTTTCTATAAACCTCTAGCTCTTTCTATCACATAAAGCTGCTTTAATTTCATATAATACCAGGTCCAGTAAACCAAGGTATGGTTCAAAATCTAGTCTATAGTCTGCTTTTGTAAATAAAGTTTGATCAGCATAGAGCTATGCTCATTCCTTTATGTATTATCTGTGACTGCTTTCTCGCTAGAGCACCAAAGTTGAGCAGTTGCAACAGAGACCTTATGGCCTATAAAATATTTATTATCTGGCCCTTTCGTGGAATAAGCTTGCTGAATACTGATTTAAGACATGATTTTTGTTCTAGCATCAATACCTCATTTACGATGAACCATTGCCATCTCTAATCTCTCAGGGGTCATCTCAGCAAATTAAGACCAGCAATAGACATACTAGCAAATTACTGAATTCTGAGTCATATGTGAGAGTGCCATGACAATGAATTCTCTCTTACCCAGTTATATACTGCATCTTCTCCTAGTTATCCCCCTTGAAATCCTACATATATTCCTATGTTCCTTCTGGTATATGTGGATATCCTGGTTCTATGGTGTTTTTGGCATGTGATAGCTTCTTCTTGAAGCAGCCTTGTACTTCCCTGTACAGGCTATATTGAGACCTGACCCAGGTTATTATCTGGAGGCAATGAAATATGGTAGGTGGATGACCTTAATAAAAACCAGCATCATCTTCTGAGGTATTATCCTTAAGGTGAGGTCATCGCATACTGTCCAGGGAAGAGGCGGCTCCTGGTCTCTGGCAAGGAGAAAGGACTTGCTTCTGATGGCCAGGGCATTCAGAGAAATTGAGAGTTAATAGTCCTCAGGTTCATTCACACAAATGTTCTCATCACAGTTCTCAGGATTCCAATTCTTTCTCTATCAGACATCAGATTTAGATATACAATTACTATTGAGTTTCCTTTGCATTATTGCTATCCGTATACTCAGATCAAATGCCCAAATTTCAGCCTATCTAGTCCCTCCTACAGTTGCAGAAGATGAAAGTTTCTCTAAAGCTGCCATAAGATCCTCTGGCTATCACAGCATGACATAGATTAAAAACTGTCTTTAGCCTATAATTTTTTTTCTTTTTTTGCAAGGCTTCTGATGATGTCAAAAGCAGCCATCCAACACCACAATCCTTATAATTATCATTGTTCCCATAATGTTAAAGTACAGGAGACAAAATGTTCTAATGCTATGTTATCCACCTGCACCTTAGCCCAATTAACAAGTGAAAGCTTTAATAAGTGTAAAGCCACAGCATACCAGATGTTCTTACCACACAAGTCACATACCAGGTGCCTTCTCCTGTGCTTTCTATGCTTTGTGACTCAAAATCTGGTCCAAGGACCAAGAGCATTGGCATCACTTGGGAGCTTGTTAGAAATACAGAATCTGAGGCCCCACCCCAAGAATATTGAATCAGAATCTGCATTTTATTGAATTCCCAAGGTGATTCTTATGAATACTAAACATGCAAAGCTGTTGCTCTAAACTAAAACAGGTTCTGAAGCAAAGCTAATATGCTGCCACAATTTTGGAGAGTATAATCCCAATGAAAAAAACAGAAAGGGGAGAAGAAAAGAGGCAGAGAAGAAAGAAAGCAAATACAAGAAGGTGTATTGCCAACTCATCAGAACTTCTCAAGAAAGTACAGGCTGGATAATTGGTCACATGGTATTTCTCCAGAGAATCTATACAGAACTTTAACCACTTGGAACAGTCTGCTATTGAGAGGAAGGAAGGAGAAAAGTAAGCAATTTATTTGCTGGTTCATTTCTGTTTCCTGTCTTCCATTGGTCAAAGAGTGCCCTAAGAGCTGTTAACTCTTCAGCACTGCTGGATATAATATCAGGCCCTTTGATAGTTACCTGGGAAGCTAGAGCTTCTTTAAGTCCCATTAAACCATACTTGGGTGCTGGAGCAGTCAAGGATTACCAAATATGCAAGAAAAATTTGTTATGAAAAATGTTGTCTTAGTCTGCTCTAGCTAATATAATAGCGTAGGATGGTAGTTTAAGTAATAGAGATTTATTTTTCATAGTTCTAGAGGCTGGGAAGTCTAAGATCAGAGTGTTGGGTTATTCAGTTCCTGGTGAGAGCTCTTTTCCTAGCTTGCAGACAGCTACCTTCTAGCTGTGTTCTCACATGGCACAGAGAGAAAGTAAACTCTCTGATGTCTCGTTATAAGAACATCAATCCTATTGGATGAGGGCCTTATGACCTCATTTAACTTTAATCACCTAAAAGCCCTATTTCCAAATATAGTCCCATTGGGGGTTAAGGATTCAACATATGGATTTTAGGGGGACATAATTCAGTACATAACAGATGTAAACCCAGGGGGAAAAAGCATCTTGGAGGAAACAGTATAGTGAGATGAAAACCTTGGGGAAAAACCTATTATTAATAGTCACAGAGAAGATAGCTTTTATTCTACAACAAGATAAGAAATAGACTAAAACAGGAGGATTTTTAAATGAAATATTTAGAGAAAAAATAAAGAACTTTTGGTAATTAAAATATGATAGCAGAAATAAAAAATCATATAGAAGAGAGGTGGAAGATAAAATTGAGAAAATTTCCAAGAATGTAGAACATAAGCATTAACTGAAGTAAAATAGATGAGAAAAAGTTCAAAAAAAAGTTAAAAGGTCAGGTTAGGAGGTCCACAATCCTACAAAAGTAATTTCAGAAAATGATCCCCCAGAAAGGGCATAAAGGTAAGTGGAAAATTCATAAAGCAGAGTTAGTCTTCACTATCATTCAGATCTTCTATATCCTTACTGATTTTCTACCAACTTGTTATGTTAATTTCTGAAAGAGAAGTGTCAAATCTTCAACTATAATTGTAAATCTGTTTATTTCTTCTTTCAGTTTTATCAGTTTTTGCTCTATGGATTTTGAAGCTGTTATTACTATAAACATTGATCATTATTATGTCCTCTTCCTGAACTGACCCCTAATTTGTCAGCAAGAAATGTATCTCTTGGGGCAGCTGGGTGGCTCAGTCAGTTAAACGTCAGCCTTTGGCTCAGGTCACGATCCCAGGGTCCTGGGATTGAGCCCCATATCAGGCTCCTTGCTCAGCAGAGAGCCTGCTTCTCCCTCTCCCTCTGCCCCTCCCCACCATTCATGCTCTCCTTCTCTGTCTCAAATAAATAAAATCTTAAAAAAAAAAGAAAGAAATGTTTATCTTATCCCTGATAATATTACTTGCTCTTAAATCTACTTTGATATTATATAGCTACCTCAGGGGTGCCTGGCTGACTCAGTACAGCGTGCAATTCTTGATTTTGTGGTCATGAGTTCAAGCCCCACATTGGGTGTAGAGATTACTTTTTAAATATATATATGTACATATAACTACTCCAGCTTTCTAAACTCTACCCTCACCATAGCACTCAAACTCATGACCCAGAAATCAAGAGTTGCATGTCTATTGACTGAGCCACACAGGTGCCCCTTCACTCTCAATCTGTGTTTTCTGTTTAAAGTAGGATTCTTATAGACTGCATAGAATTGAGTCTTGCTTTGTATCCAATCTGAATCCTGTCTTTATTTGATATTATTAGATAACTTATATTTAATACAATCTTTGCTATGGTCTGCCATCTTAGTAGTTACTTTTTATTTGTTCCATCTGTTCTTTATTTCCCCCTTTTCTCTGTTCCTTTATATTAATTGAACTTTTTTTTTGTGATTCCCTTTTTATCTTCACTATTGACTTACTCTTTATACCGCTGTATAAAATGCTTTAAGGGTTTCCATAATGTTTAAAATTTAGATATTTAGCTAATTAGAGTCTACTCTCAATAGTATTGTTTAGCTTTACATGTGCTTCCATACTTGGTGGGTTTTTTCGTCATACATTTTAATTTTACATAATACTTTTATATAATTCATATAGTACATTGCTACTGTTCTTCCTTTAGGGCATCATTCATGTCTTAAAGGAATTAAGAAAAGTGAATTATATTTTTCATCGTTTATTTAATTTCCAGCACTCTTCTTTATGTATATCCAAATTTTTGTCTGGTGTCACATTTCTCCTGCCTGAACAGTATTCTTTAGGATTTATTTCAGGCAAAAAATTTTCTTATTTTTTGTTTTCAGGAAAAGTCATTAATTCTTCTTCATATTTGAAAGATATTTTTGCATGTATAGAATTCTGATAGATTTTTCTTTTAACATTTTAAAGATATGACTTTTTATCTTATGGTTTGCAGTTTCTGATAAAAAATCTGCTGTTATTCTTATATTTGTTCATCTGTAGATAATTTGTCTTTTGTTTCTCTGGCTGCCTACAAGATTTTCTCTTTGTCCATGGCTTCCAGTAGTTTATTTTATTTTATTTTTTTTAAATTTTTTATTTTTATTTTATGATAGTCACAGAGAGAGAGAGAGACAGAGGCAGAGACATAGGCAGAGGGAGAAGCAGGCTCCATGCCCCGGGAGCCCGACGTGGGATTCGATCCCGGGTCTCCAGGATCGCGCCCTGGGCCAAAGGCAGGCGCCAAACCGCTGCGCCACCCAGGGATCCCCCAGTAGTTTAAATATACTTCATTTTATTTGGGTATTTTGTGTGTGTGTGTGTGTGTGTGTGTGTGTTTTAAAGATTTTATTTATTTGAGAGAGAGAGAGCTCATGCAAGTGGAGGGAGGGACAGAGGGAGAGGGAGAAGCAGACTCTGCACTGAGTAGGAAGCCCAATGCTGGGCTCAATCTCACAACCCTGAGATCATGACCTGAGCCAAAATCAAAGAGTTATAGGCTCAACAGACTGAGCCACCCAGACACCCAGTGTATTTGTTTTTATCCTGACTGATGATCCCTGAGCTTTTTGGATCTGTTGATTGGAATCTTTGATTAATTTTAGAATATTATTACCCATTATTCTTTTTTTTTTTTTAATTGGAGAGAGAGAATGCAAGTGAGTGAAGTGAGGAGCAGGAGAGGGAGAGAGAATTTCCAGCAGACTCTCTGCTGAGCACAAAGCCCATATGGGTCTCAATCTTATAATCCTGACATCATGACCTGAGTTGAAATCAAGAGTTGGATGCTTAACTGACTGAGCCACCTAGGCCCCTAGGCCATTATTTCTTCTTATAAACAAATATTTCGTGTCCTGTTCACTTTCTTCTCATCTGGGATTCCAATTACACATATGTTAGATTTTTGTTATTGTCCCACAGATCTTAAGTGCTCTGTTCTGTTTCCCCTTTCCCTCCTCTTTCTCCTCCTTTTTAGTTAGGGTGATTTTTCATCAGTCTATCTTCAAGTATACTGATTCTTCCCGTGGCTGTATTGATTCTACTGATGACTCAAGAAGGCATGGGAAGCATTCTTCATCTCTCTTTAAATGATTTTTTCCTAGCATTTCCATTTCATTCTTTATTATAGTTTCCATCTCTCTCCTGATACTACCCATCTAATCATGCACATTATACACTTTTTCCACTAGATCCTTTGACATATTAATCATTTTAAATATCCTGTCCAAGAGTTCCAACATCCGTGTTATATCTTAGTCTAGTCTGTCGTCGATTACTTTGTCTCTTGAAATCGTGTTGTATTTTTCTCTTGCTTCTTTGTATGCCCTGTAGTTTTTGCTGAAGCCTAAATGTATTATGCAGTACAATAGAGACCAAAGGAAATAGATTTTATGCATGGAAATCAGCATATCTTTGCTGCTTCTAGGACTATAGTATGGAGGGTGGGGGTGAGAACATTTAAGACCTACCCTCTTTGCAACTTTCAAGTATACCATACAGTATTGTTAAGTTTCATCACCATTTTATATATTAAATCCCCAGAACTTAATCATTTTATACCTGGAAGTCTGTACCTTTTGACCAACATTTCCCTACTTCCCCACTCCACAAGCCCCTGGAAACCACCAATCTTTTCTTTGTTCCTATGAGTTCAGCTTTTTTAGATTCCACATATAAGTAAGATCATTCAGTAAATTTCTTTCTAGGTCTAACTTATCTTAGCATAATACCCTCCAGGTACATTGATGTTTTCACAAATGGCAGGATTTTCTTCCTTTTTATGGCTGAATAATATTCCATTATAGACATGAAATGCCATTGGGATTTTGGTAGGGATTGCATTGAATCTATAGATGGCTTTGGGTAATATAGACATTTTAGCAATATTAATTCTTCCAACCCATGAACATGGGGTATCTTTCCATTTATTGCTCTCTTCTTAATTTCTTTCATCAATGTCTTACAGATTTCACCATACAGAAAACTCCTTGGTTAAATCCATTTCTTTTTTTCACTTCCTTGGTTAAGTTTATCCTTAAGTATTTTTATTGTTTTTGATGCTATAATTAATGGAATTGTTTCCTTTACTTCTCTTTCAGATAGTTCATTGGGAGTATATAGAAACAAATTTTTGTGTAGGCTTTTTTCACTTAGCATGTTTTCAAGTTTCGTCTATGTTGTAGCCCATATCAGAACTTCATTTCTTTTCATGGCCAAATAATACTCCATCGTGTGGACTTATCCTTTTTATTCATTCATCAGATGATGGTTATTTGGATTGTTTCCACTCTTTGGCTATTAAAAATAATGTTGCTATAAACATCCACATACAAGATTCTGGGTGAACTATGTTTTAATTTCTCTTTAGCACATATTTAGGAATGGAATTGCTGGGTCACATGTTAACTCTCTCTGAAATAATTTAAAGAATTGACAGATTGTTTTCCCAAGTGGCTATGCACTCTTTTATATTCCCACCAGCAGTATATGGAAGTTCCAATTTTTTCTCATCCTCATCATCACTTGTTATTTTCTGACATTTTGATTCTAGCCACCCCAGTAGATATGAAATGGTATCTTAATGTGCTTTTGATTTGCATTTCCCTGATGGCTAATGATTATCAGGTAACTCTTCTTGTGTTTATTGACCATTTATATATCTTATTTGGAGAAATGTCTATTCAGATTCTTTGCCCAGTTTTAATTGGATTGTCTTTTTATTATTGAGTTATTAGAGTTCTTTATCTACTCTTGATACAGCCCCTTATCAGATATGTGATTTACTAAATGTGTGTAGCATTTAATTTGGCATGTTTTAGTAAGTATCTACATAATCACCATCTCCTTTTAGACACATTTTCTATATTCAAGTTAACTTCAAGCATGCTTTCTAATTAAATACTTCAAAGTAAATGCACTGGATACATATTTAATATTATGTTTTCTCTTATTAACATTTCTATTAGATTCAGGCATACTGTACATACCCAACACATGTAGGTGTTATAATGGATTAGAGGGCATAGCTCTGGAGCTAGAGGGTCTGCGTTCTTATACTAGTTCCACTACTTACTAGCTACTTAAGATGTTACTTCACCTCACTAAGTCTTAATTAATTTCCTTCATCTATAAAATGAGGCTACAGATAATACTACCTACTATATGTAGTGAAGTAATAGTGATTAAATTAGGCTAATGTAGTAATGACTTAACCATTACTTCAGACAAAAATAGTAATAGCTACTATGTTTATTATTGTTGTTATTATCATGTTTACTTTGTTCCAGGTATGTATATATTTTATAGATATCATTTAATCTAATCTTCAGAACAATTATGTTAAGTTGATATTATCACAGATAATATTTTCCTTCTCTGAATATGCATACACAATTTTAAAATATCTTTGTAATATAATCATAAGAAGCACATTCAATAACTATTGCCTACCTAAATACAATTACTGGATTAGGATATTTATAAGACATATTTAAATTTTATTTCTCAAGATCCTAGTTTGTGGATTCATTACTTAATCATAGTATAATTTAAAGGAATACTTCATTTGTTTAATAAAGAATATTGGCCATTTGTTTTGGTTTCCTATTAAATCCTTCAGAAAATGTTCACATATTTTTTTACATTTACATTTTTTATTTGAATAGATCTTCATAGTCTTTACTCAGACACATTTTAGTGATTTATATTCCCTGATCACATTAGTGAAATAAATTTTAAATGATTAACTTAAATGTTTATTTTTAAATGTGACCAGTTGAAAATATTTCAGGAGACAGAAATTTTGGAATAGCACATATTCAAAGAGAAAGAAGGAAAAAGCTTTGTGGTATGTAGATTAAAATTCACTGTCCCTGAAAACAGTCATCAAGACTTTTATTCTTGCTCAATTTATAATTTATAGATAGCAATGGAGAGCCAAATATAAAAACATATTTTGGAGGGCTGCTGGAAATGTGTATAGGCAATCTTTATTATGATCAGATATATTAATGTATGTACAGGCTATTTTGCTTTTGGATAAATAATGTATATGCTCTCACTCAACAATTATTTACTTGAGCACTAAACACTGACATGAATACAATAATATCACTGTCATATTATTTCACTTATTCCCAAGAACAATGCACAGAGGTTGGTTTTATTATTTTTATTTTATACAGAACAGAAACCAGAAGTTCAAAGAGGTTGCATGTCTTAACAAAAATTCTTCAGCTTCAAATATTTAAGAAAAATAGATTCTGTTACTTCTCTACCAGGAAGTGATGAAGTCACTAATTTGTGAGTAGAATGGGACCCCCCCGCCCTTTTTTTCACAACTTTTCAGAAACTTCTAGTTTAGGAGGAAACTATTTCTCTTTTATCCTCAAATAATTCAATTGTTTTCTCTCTCTGATATTCTATGGCAGTGGTTCTCCAAATATGGTCCTGGACTGGCAGCAGTAGTATGCTCTACCTACTGACTCAGAAATGAAGGTGGAGGTACGTAGCTATAGAAATTGCTCTATAGAGATCACTCTATAGAAGTTGAATTACATGGTCACCGTCATTCTTAATTCCAAATTTGCTGACCTTAGTCTTTGTGAAAGTTTCCTCCTTGGTGGCATTTAGTAGAATTCACCACTCTCTCAATCCTAAAACTGTCTTATGTTGTTTTCTAGAACACAGTTTTATCTGATCACCTCTTCTGCAATACCCTCACTAGCTCTCCTCTTTATTCCTTAATAAGACTTCCTAAGGTTTCTAAATCTCTTTGAACCTCTGTTTGTGCTTTTGTTCATTCCAGCAACTCCCATAGCTTCAAGCATCACACAGATGCTGGTGACTTCCAAATCCCTATGTCATCCCGACTTTTCCAGTAGTTGAATGATTTAGTCATTAACTCAATATACCTTTGTTACAGTGCAGCAGGTTTCACTGAGCACCACTGAGCACCATTTGCTGAGGATAGCAGAGGAAAAAATATTCATCTTTGACGTCCTTTAGGTATTACATTATCCTAACATACTCTGATGTCCTAAAAACACCATTCTCCCTAAAATTGATTTTCCTTTTAAATCTAATATCAGTATCATTACCTACATTGAAACTAACTCTTCCCTTTCCCTCATTTCACATATACAACTAACCCCCCCAAGTCTTCTTGCTTCTTTAAAAGCATGTCTCACAAGCCTCTCTCTCCCTTATAGCCAATGATTTGAGTTCTGACCTCATCTATACTGTAGTAGATCATAGTATATAATATACTGCAGTAGATTCCTATCATTTTTCCCAATCAATATATATTTTACAGTATCGTCTGATTTCTTTCCCTAAGATTAGAGATTGTATCATATCTATGTCCAGCTTAGAATCACACAAATAAATAAACAACCCACTTCAATGATCCAAACTGCCCGCAAAGACCAAAATCCTAAATAAAAAATTTAAAGTCTTTTTAAATGTGGCTTCAACTTCCTTTTCCAGCCACATGTCCCAGTCTCCCTGTGTTATTTCCCAATATGCTATGCACTCTCACTCTGTCAGGACTCTCCTGAGCTGTGTCCCTACAAGTAACATGATCAGCACTTCTTCCTGTGGTAGTATCCCACATCAGAACCCAGCCTCAATGTCACCGTTTCCATGAAGTCTTTCCCACTTCTCCTAACAACCCCACTCCAAAACCAGGCAAAATAAAAGCTCCCTTTCTCCTAGAATATTTTGTTGATGTCACTAACAATGTCCCACTGGATTTTAAACTTGAGAGAAAGAATTATATTGATTGATCTGTGTGTGCCTAGCATCTAGCTCAGTGCTTGGCACATTAGTGCTTAACAAATAGAAGTAGAATTGATTCTACTCAGCTTTAATATATTTAATTTCCATGTTGCAGCCATCTGGAGGCAGAAACAAATTTTTAAACAGATCGTTCTACCTTCTAGATGCAGGCCCACTGAGTACGAATGGTGGAGCTGACAAGGTAAGTGATCTTATAAACACAGTCCTCATAAGCAGGTAGTTATGGTCTCCTAGATGCTGGCACATATAATCATAGCTCTTTGTGTTGATTCCCGTTGATCATAAAAAGATTAAATCACATTTTAAATTCTTGGCTTAAGGATTAAGATAGTAAACTATGTTTTGTTAAATATATACTTTAATAAAAATATAAGGATTTTTAAATTGTACTTATATTGTTTAGGATTGGCTTCAGCAAATAAATGAAATACCAAGATAACACTGTCTTTAAAAATACAGAATCTTGGAGTGCCTGCATGGCTCAGTCAGTTAAGTGTCTACCTTTAGCTCAGGTCATGATCCCAGGGTCCTGGGATGGTGCCCTGCATTGGGCTCCCTGCTCAGTGGGGAGTCTTCTTCTCCCTCTTCCTCCGTGTACTCTTTCACTCTCACTCTCTTTCTAATAAAGAAATAAAATCTTTAAAAATAAATAAATTGGTCACCTGGGTGGCTCAGTGGTTGAGTGTCTGCCTTTGGTTCAGGTTATGATCCCAGGGTCCTGGAATCAAGTCCCACAACAGGGGTCCTTGCAGGGAGCCTATTTCTCTCTCTGCCTCTCTCTGTGTTTCTCATGAATAAATAAATAAAATCTTTTAAAAAAATAAATAAAATCTTCAAAAATAAATAAAACCTTTTTTAAAAAAGTACAGAATCTTATTTCTTCCCTACATACTCATTTTGATATTACAGCCTCCTGTAACACTTTGATTCTACGGTGAAAGGGACAGAGGCTCTATCTGTCTTGTTGCCGTGCTTTTCAGGGCTGCTACTCCCATGGCAGCTAACCATCAATGGTGGAGCCCCAGCAATTATGGCTCCCTTCTGAATCTTTTCCTTTCAGGCTTCTCAGAAGATGTCACACCACCTCTGCTTGTATGCTATTGCCCAGAATTTAGCAAATGACCACCTCCCAGTTGCAAGGAGGCTGGGAAATGCAGTTACTCTTTCACAGCTAGAGACTGTGGTTCAAATACTAAAGGAGAAGGAGAAACAGGCTGCAAGACAATCAGTATCTTCTTAATCTGCATTTTAAGCTTCGCTTTTCCGAAGCATTTCCCAATATGCAGTTTCACAATCCCATCCTCTAACCAGGACCCATAAAGGAAGCATCATAGTATTTGAAAGATGACTCAACCTCCCACATTTGCATTAGTAACATGTCAAAGTAGAAAACAATTTGGAAAATACCTATTCCAGTGTCAGTCCCTAAACTGTTTATAAGTTCAAAAGGAGAGATCAAAATTGAGAACAAGCACTTTAAAATTTACAACACTTTGACATTTCTAAACATGCAAGCCCATGATCAATATAGTTGTCTCACTGAATTGAGTGTAGATCAGTTCAAGTGTCATCTAATTTATTTGGTAAGTTGCATGCGGCAAAAGCTGAGTGTATGTCATGTACACCAATACCATGTGTCAGTCCTAAAGGGATTGGAAATGAAAAAAACAAAAGAAGTCCTTCATAGAGAGTTTTAAAAGCACTGGTCTACCGCAATTTAAGAGAAGCACTGGGGCCAGAACATGGGGTTCCTGGTTTCTGATCCAGCATCATCTGTTGTGGTCCTGTCCTGCTCTCAGATGCTGGCACTAATGCCACCAACCCACATTTCTAACCACCTGAGAGCTTCAGAGCCATTCCTTAACCAGAGTTCTAAACCTACTGTAGGCGCTTCTGAAATGTGACTGGCCTCTCTGCATCTGGACTCCAGCATTTGTGGGACAGGACCAGTACACCTGTGTTCTGTGGGCCATTTTACAGCCAATCATTTGCCTCCATTCTTGTCTATCCTCAACAGCATTCTTGATCCTGCTCCAAACTGCATAAACCATAGAAAACTATGGTCTTAACTCTCACCCAGCTTTGGCAATCCCCATTGCCTAAAAAATACCACTGCAGTACTTACATACACACACATACACGGATGCATGCATGCATGCATTCAGGCATGCCACATGCATGCATGTGTGTGCGTGCACAATGGGGAAAGCAGTGTAGATCCAACCCATTCTCTTTTAAATCAATGGTCACCCTCTACCATTCTGACGAATTGTTCAATTTACTGAGTTGCTGCTGAATTCTTTTGAAAGTTTATTTTTGGTGATTGTTCACACCAGTAGTTTTCATAGATGATTTGATAGAGTAGCTCAGTTATCAGTTTCCCATCTGAGTCACATTTCAGTTGCTGAAGCAATTCTCCAAGATTCAACATTAAGATGTGAATAGATGAGTTTCTTTTTAAACACACTTTACACAGCCTTTTCTATTTCTGCAGGTGTATGCCCTGCCTCTGCCTCTACTTTAGCTGGTGAAAAGTCTCTTTACAAACTCTCCTCCCCCTGGTAAAAGATATATGCTTGCTGGTTTCCTACAATTGGTAATTTGGCAAATTGATTTTTGGAGAACTAGTCTAGTGTCACCACCAAGTGTCACATCCTACTGTAGTTAAATTGTTTCCATTCACATGGTAAATTATTTCAGCAGCTGAAATAAGCAAATTTTTAGGGAAAAAAGGTCTTCACCAAAATTACTGTTTTTACATATACATGTGGTGTCAAATAACATACCAAAAAACAATCACAACCACACCACCTCCACTCAAAAGTTTTGTTTCCTGCATGCACTGTCCTGGCAGTTTATGTGTGGATGACAGGGTAGGGAACAGAAGAAGAGAGAGCCAAGAGTGCAGAATTAAGACCTCTCTTTGCCTTCACCTTGATAGAGCACATCACCATTTGAAAGCACTCTCAAAACAGGCTGTTTTAGGGTTCCTGGGTGGCTTTGTTGGTTAAGCATCTGTCTTTGGCTCAGGTCATGACCCCAGGGTCCTGGGGTGGAGCCCCATGTGATGGATAGGGTGGTGGTGGTGGGGTCCCTGCTCAGCAGGAGCCTGCGTCTCCCTCTCCCTCTGCCTCTCTCCTTGCTTGTGCTTTCTCTCTCTAATAAATAAAATCTAAAAAAATACATTCTGTTTCATCTGACCCACACAATCAGTTAACGTGTTTGCCAGGGTTCACAGTGCTGTTTCTCAGTTGAGGTAAAGGAAGCTCATAAAAGTTAAAGAACTTCGTCCCAAAGTCACACAAGCAGTAGTGAAAGGATCTGCATGAAAAACCACCTCTCAACTCTTGCTCCTTTAACTTGGTCCTAACTCCTACTCAGACATTTTTCATACTTCCGCCTAAAAGAATATCAGCCAAATACTTTTACTTAAGCTTCCTTTAGGGATTTTCATTGGTTCACCTCTGACCATGCTTTTTCTGCTTTTTTAATACAGCTAATTTATTTTTTATTTTTCACACAGCTCATGTGGCTATAAACTCTTGAAGGTGAAGGTCAAGTCTTAGTGGTCAGCATAGTTCACAACATGTCTCTGGCATATAATAGATCTCCATTTAGTTCCTCACTTTGCCTAGACCTTCCTTGGGTGCTTTAAATATAGCCAGTGAGTACTAACCAATCAAGCAGTTTCTAAAGCTCTGGCAGGACTTCTAAGACCTGCTCACATACAAGTTCAGGAATGAGAATAATATGTCAGGCTATTTTTTTTTTTTTGTCAGGCTATTTTAAACAATAAATGCAACTGTTCTAAGAACAGACAACACAAAGGTTTTTTTTTTCTAATCTCTTTGAGGACTGGAAATACAGATCAATGTACCATGTCCATCATCTCCCCTAGAAACTGAAGATTTCAAGTTTTCTTCTCTTAACTATACATCTCATCTGGAAAATTTGAGCTGACTGGTGTTGAACCAAATATCCTAAAACGGTTTTAGAAAAACTGTTCACTGAGAAGGTAAAATGCAAAAGTGTGTTGGGAAAAGAACTTAACAAGAAGGCTGCAGCCACTTTAGAAGTGTAAAACTCCCTCCACAGGGGAGTTGGGACACTAAAACTTCCATCAAAGCACATGAAAATGACATCAGTGGTCTGTTATCCCCTCATAAATGGACCAGACCTGGGCAAAGACGCTTGAGCAATGTCAGCCCTTGTCAAATGCATAACAAAGTTTGACATCTGTTAAATCATTAAGGATACAAATAAAATGTTAACCAAGACAGAGAAGGAAGGGAGAGTGCTGATAGTATGTATTAGGACTAAAAGTAAAAGGCCAGAAAAGACGTGATTAATTCCTAGACTTTGGAATCTCACTATAGGTTGTTGGCTAAATGTTCCCAAGTTTCTTTGCTTTTTTTTTTTTTTTTTAAACCTTCCCAAGTTTCAAGTCACTGGAAACAACTTTGGTAATAAAACGACTATGGAAATCTGTAATAGATGGATTTAGGGCTTTTCACACTGATATGGCTGTTTCCACAATAAGAGGATATCCTTTGGCTCCTTATATCCTCATCTTCCTCCAGATACCTGGTTTCAATTTCACGGAATGTAATTCTCCCTGACCTCAAAGAGAACTTTGTCCTTGAACTAGCTCCACAGAGCAAAGCTCAAATCTTGGCCTATAGTATTCATCTTAGTTTTTGTACCTGATTAAGCTGTGTTTTCTATTTTCCTTGTCCTCTGAGTATGTGGCACACTAGTCTGGAAGTTCTCTTGTCCAGGAAACAGACGAGTTTCCTTTCAAAACTTGTGACCAAGAAAAAGACACTTAGACATCAAATTGTTTTACTTTCATTTTCCTGGGAAAAAAAAGGAAATACTACATTTCCCAGATTCCTCTGCAGGCACATGGTGCTTTGGGATTGATTTCTGGCCAACAGAATGTGATCAGAAGTCACAAGTGTCATTTCCAGGCTGAGGTAATTAAGAGTGGGTATGCTTTCCCCACACATCCTCTTTCCTTTCCTCATCAAACTTGGAAGTCAGGTTCTCCATGGCACAGCTACAAGAAGGGGTCAGCCTAGGTCCTGAGTCACCAATTGGAGGAAAGATGCCACCTCACCCACATCAGGATCTTAAGTAAGTAGACTAGTATTGGGTTATTCCACTGTTATTCAGAGATTGTCTGAGGCTGCGGTTAATATTAATTTCCATGACTAATAAATAACCTCTAGAATGCTGAAATTTCCTAAAAGAAGTCTGAGGCTTCCATAATAAATGCACCATAAATGGACAGAGATGAATATGCATCCAACTGAGCTCAAGGAAACCTAACCGGCCCCAAGGAGAACAGATTCCAGACTTTATATGTGGGTACATGGGGACTTCTTGCAGGTACAAAGGGGCAAAAGAGGAAAGGTGTACAGGATGTACCATTCCACACCCTTGGACCTGCCAATCAGGGAGAGGACCCTTAGAAGGAAGAGCTAGAATGCACTAACTCACGAAAAAGGGATTTTCACTGCTCTGTGGGGTTGAGGCTGGGAAAGGAAGAAGGAGAATCCAGAGCAACAGGAAAAGGTAAGTAATCTGGACTACTACAGCTCAATTCAATACAGGTAAAAAGGCGACACTTCAGCAGGGCCTCCAACATGCAAGATCCAAGTATGTACTTAGGCCTGGTAATGAGAAGTTGGGATGACCATGGAGCGCATATCAGTAACTTGGGGGGCATTGAGCAATAGCCCAAGAAGCGCCAGAAGCACCAGTCTCCCAAGGTGGAAGAGCAGGAATGTTGAGTCCCTGGGAGGGTCACAGCATGAAGGACTACTTGGAGGAGCTTCAGTCTAAGATAAGCATTGAGGGCTGAGGATGGGGCAGGGTTGCAGTCCCAATGATCCAAATGATGGAAGAAGCACAGAAATTGTGAGAATTTACTGTATCCTTCTCCCACCAGGACTGTTCCAGAATACTGTTTACCAGTTCTGCCTATAACCATATTCTGGAATCCATTAAAGCCAGGAGAAGAATCCAGATGCACATGTTTTAACAGAATGTGGCTGTCTTCTCACTCCTCCTTTCCATCTCCCTTTCCCTGGGAGAGCTTCAGGGAGTTGGCAACATGGCCAAGAAAATCATGCCACAGGAATAGGCAGGCTTCATTGAATCCCTCTTCATGGGACGGGTGGACCCCACTGCTGGTTGGGTACCACATTGCTTCATACCCACTGTCTACACTTAACAGGAGGAGAAATTCTTCCTCATATGCCTCTCTCTTCTGTCATCATAGCCTGTTTTCCTTCTGCCACATTCTGTGCATCTGCTAAGGAAGGGGGTTGGATATATGTTCTAGATCATTTGGCCTGTACTCCACAAACAAGCAACTCTAGCCTGACTGTGCCCCCTGGCTGACTTGGAGATAAGACAGCAGGACTTGGCAGAGAAGGAGACCTATGTGCACCAGCCCTCCCAAAGTTTAGCCTTCCCTCTTTTACACCAAATAAGTGGATGTTATGAATAAAGGATAAGGTTTTATTCACTCACAAATATTTATTGAGTATAGTGCTACAAAACACTGGAATAGCTCTTTGGGAAATACTGATGTAGAAACTGTTCCTGCACTCATGGGGCCAGCTTATGGAATGATAGAGGGCATAAAAAATAGTTTCCAATAAGTTTAATGTAAAGAGGGATGTGTTATGTGCCTAAAAGATGGAGAAATAAAATGCCGTGAGGGCTAATTCAGAGGAAGATGAGATTACTCTCAGATGGATTCAGGATCATAAAGTATTGGTGCTATGTGGCATCACTGCGGTCACTTCATCGGAATACTTGAGGTGGAAGCTAAGGATGTTAGATGATTACACAAGCTCATGGAGCCAATGAGAGCCGACAAAACCTTGAGCTGGTTTCTTCCGAATCCAAGTCTTTGCTCACTCTGCTATGCCATGCTGCTTATTAGTCATGGGGCTTCCTGAAATAAATTACCTGCTGTCCTAGATTCAGCCAATCAACATAAACATCATGAAGTTCACGAGCTTGGGAAGCTTACAATCTAGTACAGCAGGTCAAATATGTACATGTACGTTTCCATGCTTTTCTAAGATACAACTAACCTCAGAAAATATATTGATATATTAACCAAATATTTATATACTTAACCAAAATATTGATATACTTAACCCATTATCAATCTGCAAGATTTAGCAGGAGGAGAAGGGTTACAGTTTAGTGGTTTTTTTTTTTTTAAGATTTTATTTATTTATTCATGAGAGACTGAGAGAAGCAGAGACAAAGGCAGAGGGAGAGGCAGGCTTCCTGCGGGGAGCCAGATGTGGGACTCGATCCCAGGACCCCAGGATCATGACCTGAGCCAAAGGCAGATGCTCAACCACTGAGCCACCCAGGTGCCCTACAGTTTAGTGGGTTTGAGCAGGTGAAAGAAGGAAGAGGGACAAAAATGGAAGATCTCAGAGGCCATTTGCCTGGTGGTAGATCCAGGACAAACAACCGGTCTCCATAAGACTTACCACTGCTGGGTTCTCAACAAGTACTCAGTTTTAAAGATCTACACAGTAAGAGACAGAGTGAGGGAGGATGGGGGAAAGGGAAATGTCACTTTGTATTTTGTTCCTGGCCCAAACCCCCAATATTTAATAGAATACTGACTTTCTGTAGTGATCTGTAAAACCTTTGTGCTCCCATCCGCCTCCAACATAATACTCAAAGATCTATCTACCTCCTCTTGGAACTCATTCATGCAGTGACTTATCCCAAGTGATTCTGATAGCTGCCATCCCCTGGTGATTTGGAGCAGAATCTACCTGTGGACCTGCAGCCTCCGGGACTGACCCACTCCTACCCTTGCTGGTTTAGGGCAAGGTCTATCTTATCAACACCCTCTTCTCTTTCCAGAAACTTAATCATTGTGGGCAAGTAAGGAGGGTAAGGGAACTCAGAGACCTTGTTCATTTAACTGTACTAACATCTTCAAGTCCAAACTTTGGTATTCTTATTTGCTCTGAAGCCCAAAAGTAGTGTCCCCTTGAATACTTTATTGCTGTAGAAAAGGAGAAAGGAAACTAACACTTGTGTTATGTTAATGACAATAAAACATGGCTGTAATAACCTAACACTTAGAAAAAGGTCTCTTAGTGCCAGGCTCTGGAATGGCTGCTCTATAAGCCTTTGGGGTAGATTGTGCCCATTTTATAAAGAAAACTGGGTCTCAGATAGAGAGAGATTAAGTGCCTTGCCAAAGGTTACAGCAGAGCCCTAGGTACAGAAGCCAGCACTGAATTCAGGTCTTTCTGATTCCAAAGTTCTTTCCAAACACCCAACTGCCTCTATATAGACAAACAACTTTATTTTAACTATAATGAAGTAAAAAAAAAAAAAAAAAGAGTATCTAAGTGTGTGGGGGCTTGTGGAGGAGGGGAACAGTTGTTCTCGCATATGGAGCAGCCTGTAAAACATGCTATGGTGCTTCCAGTATCATTGTTCTCATCACCACCACCACCACCACCACCACCACTGCCATCAGTTTAGGGAATAGCTTGCTTATTGAAAGAATCTGATAGGATTTCTCCTTGTGTGCAATGAGAATCACATTTCACTTTTGCTGCTAGGAGGCTCAGAGACAAATTTAAAGCTCCTCTTTAATAATTGTCTAGTACTCCACATACTTATTAGGGTTCTTATTTTCTTCTCATCTTGACCCAAGATTGTGATTTCTATGTTGTCTTTTTCTATAACTTATTCATCATTTTCATATTTATTTCTTATATGGATTCCCATGTGACCCCTCAAAACTTTAGTGGAATAAGATAAGGTATGCATGATATTAATTAAAATATAACTTACCTGGGTAGAGCTTTCATCTGTAGCATCACACAGACTCTTTAGTCCTTTGAATTCTATTGCTAGCCAATCTGAAAAAAAAAAAAAGAAAAAAATCAAGACACCATCTGGCTGTCTTTGGAAAGACAGAGGTAATTCAGGTCTTTGATCTGCTCTGCACATGGACTGGGAGAGGGAGAGAGGACCAAATCTCCCTGACACAGACAATCACTCGCTTTATTAAACAAGTGTCTTATATTATACACAGAAAGTAGTGCATTATGTGGATGCACAAGAAAAAATTATGATGAAAAGTAGATACTGAGCGAACTGAGTACTCTGGGTTTTGAAACATTAACGTCACAGCTGTTTCTAATAATTTTTCTCTAACTGCAAGCTTATTTCCACAATATGTACTAATGTAACTGTAACTGCCCCAAATGTTTTTCATTTTTTTAAATGAAGTCTTCTTAGAAATAACTATACAACTGAGAGCCCAGAACCATCTTAGATCACTACCCCCATACACAGGTTATGTTGCATTCATTTTTTTTTGTTCTGCTATGATTCAAGATGGGGCAGTTTGAAACAGCTGACCTACTTAAAAACTTGTGAAATATGCCTTTCTAAACAACAATAACAAAACAAAACGAAAGAGAGCCTCAGTAATGAGAAGTCAAGAAAGTTATTAGGTGGTGTGCTCTGGGGTTTTAAATGGCAATGGCAATGGCAATGGCAATGGCAATGGCAATGGGGGGGGGGGGCGGAAGCGCATTCCTTACCCATATCTGAGGCGGTGGTAATGGCAACAGGTCGTGGGAAGCTGCCTGAGAAATCTCTGCCGGCTGGCCCACGGCTTGGGGAGATTTAAGCCTTCTGTTAGAGGGTTGGCTGCATGATAGCATTAAAACTCTGGGGTTTACCTACAGTCAAGTGCAAAGAAAACCTGTGTTACCATTCCTTTCAGGTTCCTCCTCCTCATTACCTTTTATTTGCAATTATCTCCTTCCATCCAGTAGATGTTTCCTCTTCCAGACGGTTTTATATTTTTGTGAAGGGTTGGGAGACTTCTTCCTTTAAGGACTCTCCGCGCGTAGGTCTGACAGTCAGAAACCCGTGCCTTCTCTGAGGCTGGTGGTTCTCTGGCGCGACTCGGGGTCGCCTTCACCGCGTCCGCAGATCAGGGTAACCCACACGACTTCCCCTTCAGCCTAAATTGCGTCGGCCAGCTCCTCCTCCCGCCTGGGGTTGCCGAGAGTCACGACTGCGGCCCGCCGCGGCCAGATGCTGGGGTCACCCCGGAGCCAAGCACCCGGGGACGTGCGGGGCGAGTGCGTCCGACGCTGCCAGGGCGCCCTGCACGCCCCCCCCCCCCCGCCCCGGCGATCGGCTGCGCCCACCCGCCCGAAGCACGGCGGGCTCCGCGGAGCCTACACCCCCGAGAGCCCCTTCCTGGAGGAGGTCGCAGGCCAGGGCCTGAACTGCCTCAAAATTCTGGGCGGGCTGAGCTCAGGCACACAGGGGGAGTTGGCAGTCTCTCTGCCACCCCCCCTCCCGCCCCACCGGAATATATTACCCCACCACCCGGCGGGCAAGCAGGGCAGGGGTTATGATCCAAGCTGTAATTTGGAGGAGGTTAAAGCTGGGACGTGCTCAAGGTCACGATACAAATACACGCGGCCCCGCGCCGGGAGCGCAGCGCGGTCGGCCACCACCCCCTTGCTCGTCCCCGAGCGCTCCGGAGGGGCGGGCCGCCGGCCGGGGCGCGGGGCGCGGGGCGCGGGCCGAGGCCGGAGGTCTGGGTGGATTCGGGTTTACGCCCCGGGGTGAGGAAGCGGTGGGCGGCGCGGCTGCCCAGGCCGGTGGGGCCCCGGACCGCAGGGCGGAGCGCGAGCAGGGGCGTGCGCCGCGGGGCCCCGGAGCCACCAAGAGGCCCAGGCGCCTCTGGATGCGGCTTCGGGACCGCAGCAGCGAGCGCGGCGGGCGCCCAGCTCCCGGGCAGTGTCCGCAGAAAAGCGTGGCCCGCGCTGCGCCAGACCTAAAGCTCCTGCGGGAAGTGGGGGGCGGGGCGGGGGGCTGAGGTTTTCACTGACTTTGTTCTGTAACCGAGTTTTTGAACAGAGTTGTGGGCTCAAGTAGAAAACAAGAACAGCCCGCTCCCCTCCACTCCATCCCCCCCGGCTCTACGGCGCTACGCCCGGTTGGTAGCCCGAGGCGGCTCCAGGCGCGCACGCTCGCGCGCTCACGGGCACGCACGCACGCAGGCACACAAGCCACACGCGCTAACCGCGGGGTCTCCTCGCCTCCCAGGCTGCCGGGGTAGGGTGGTGCGGCTTTAAGGGGCTGGAGAAGTCGCTGAGCCGGACGCCGTGCCGGGCGGTGGCCGAGGCTCACCCTTCTCGCCGGCAAGGGGAGGCGCAGAGGGGCCGCGGTCGCCCGCACTCCTCCGTAACTCCCCAGCGGCCTCCCAACAGCGAACGCCCCAGGAAATGATCCTTGTATTGTTCGCACTTACTGTGCACTTAGCACCGAGACGGTGGTTCTTTGCACTTATCAGCAGAAACCCGCGGCTCCGCGGCCCGGACTTCACTCTGGCCGCTGAGCGTGAGTCCGCCGGTAGCCGCGCGTCGCCGGCTTCCCCACTCCAACAGGTGGCGCGGGCCAGCGGCGACTGGTTAGGGCGCCCCTTGCCTTGCCTGACCTACAAGGCTCGGGGCGCCGTGGCCCGCCACTTCGCCCCGAGGAAGAGGGCGCGGGCTCAGTGGGAGCCAGCGTCCCGGGACGGGGCGGGAGCCCTGGCAAGTGAACGCGCACGCGGGGTCCGGACAGGAGCAGCTGCAGCGCCGCCGCAGAGCTTCCCAGGGAGCCACCCTCGGTTTCCCGGGAAGGGTTTGATTGTTAATAGCTAGGACGAACGTGCCTTTCAAGTGACTCGAACAGAGGAACTCCTTGGGGATCCAGAAACAGTCTAGATTGTTGCTGCCTGCCCGTCGACTCTACACATACCCCCTGCCAAGTTGGCCTCCCTTAGTCCCCTTTGATTTTGCGCGCGCGCGCACACACACACACACACACACGGTTGGAGAATTAGAGATGGTGAATTAGGGAGAAAAGCCAAGCCTTCCTCCGCCAGTGAGTCCCTTCTGGGAGGACTCTGATCCAGGGACCGCGTCCTGTCCTCGCTCGGGTCCCCGCGGCCAAGCCCCACTCGCTAGGGCCAGGCGAGCCCAGCGGCTGCTGGAAGCCACTACCGCGCGCGGCGGACGCGCGGCTCCGAGCGCGCAGCTTCCCGAAGCAGCCCGCGAGGCTGATTTATGCTCCAGCGGCTCGCGAAAACCCCAATGCTTTGGCTGGGTTAATTTTTGTCAATTGTTCTTCATCACACTGAGATAGTTTGCAGCTCGAGGCGGGTCTTATTTATCACCCTGCACATTTGAAATACAGTCAGACATAAAAATAACTGACTCTGGGACTCTGGCGCAATATTGGAGCCGTCGGGGAATAATTTGGCTAACTGACTTGGACGTTTCACCTTCTAAACAGAAATGCAACTCTCAGTCAAACAGTAAATCAGATTGTCTTCGGCAGTGGGGGAAGAAAAAAGCACCAAGCTCAGAAGGCAACGCAAACAAAATGAAAGAAAACGCAGATATTGACCAAAGCAAAATGAGCTTCAGAAACCCAGACAGGATTTTGATTTTAGGCGTGGAACCTCATGGGGATTGTGAATCCCTCAATGTTTTACCAACCGGATCCGTCCCAGAAATTCCAGGGTGCCCCGGAAACTGAAATACTTTATTTCTTTCTTTTTACCATTATTGCTGTTTTTGTTATTAAATATTAACGAATAATAAATGCTGTTTTGGGGGTCTCCTTGAAGAGCTCTAATTATAAATGCTAGCGAGAGGGCGCAGAATGCTTTGGGAAGGACTGGGTGGGAGCTCGGAAGTGACCTAAAACTTGGAAAAGAAGGAAATCAGAAATTGTCCTGGCACTCTCCTTATCACAAAGTTCTGTGAATACATAGAAATGAATCCGACAGTCTTTTCTACGCCTCAGAAATTCCTTTGCCGGCCTATGTGGAAGCCCCCAATAATGAAAGCTCAACTTTCAACTGCCTCACTTAGACCAAGTGGTTAAGAACCTAGCCACGACTAGCCTCAGGTAAGGCAGGAACTGGAAAAGAAGAGAAAATCTATGCAGGCGACCACTCAACAGTTGATCATAAAGGGAAACTCAAAACACAACCAAATAGAACTTATGCAGGGGAAGGGTGCATCTGCTATTACTCTGCATTACTTCTACCCCCAAGTAAATTTCATTCTAGCACAACAAAGGGGAGATTAGGTTCCCACTTTCACAGCATAAATCTGAGGATGGTTTTCTTGACCTGAACCCACAGTGACCTTACCTGTAGGCACTTGCCTACCACTTTTAAGGTACAAGTATATATTTGTTTAAACTCCTTTTTGACCAAGTCTTTTCTCATGACTTGCTTCTTACCTTTCTTCAAATAAACTTGAACAAGAGAGCTGTGACTTTTAAAATCCACAAAGTAAAATTAAATTTAAAGATACCACAGGGGGCTTCAGGTAGAAAATTGGAGGGATTATTTTTTTTTGGAGGGATTATTTTAAAATAATTTTGAAGGTTTAAGGGATGATACTTTGGTAGTTGATAGTACTTGATATCCATTGATAATACTGAATCTATAATATTATGATTGCAATCAAAATACGTAGTTTCAAAGGTATTAAATGAGATAAATTTACATCTAATCTTTTTATTGGAAAAAGATCAGCAAGTATTTGGATTTTTTTCTCTCTCTCAAGAGTAAAGTGAACTGCTGCGTTTTTGATATTTGCAGGATCTAATTATAATCTGGTGGTTTTTACATCGGCCCCAACCTGGATTTCCCCAAGTTGACGTTTCTGCTTTTTCGAAGGGGGATCTCAATAAATTCAGAATGTTATGTTGACATGCAATACCCCTGTTGTGAGTCATCCTTTGCCAATAGACAGTCTGATGTCCTTTTCAGTATAACCAGCTGGGAAATTAAAAGAAATGTGTTTGCTTCTCCACATTTTATTTTATTTTTTGTTTGTTTTTCCCCCTTTATTTCTAACACATCAAGATGAGTTCTTTCTCTTAGAATCCCAAACCACAAATATCTCCAAAAACGTATATTTCAAAAATTAAATCTACAGATGTAATACATACTGTGAACCCTATAAAATGCGTTTACAATGCTGACTTAAAGAAAGAAATTTATAACTTTCATATGTACCTTCCTTGTGCAATAGGCAACTGCCATATGTTTCCGACTTTCATAATTCAGTTTTTCCTGGACATCTGTAGCAGGTAGTGAGTGCTTCTTAAAGTACATTTTATGTAATATGAGAAGGAACCCGCACCAAAGACTAAAGGTTAACATAAAAAAGCAGAAGTCTTTCTAGAAATGCTAGTTATTCTAAATTTACATCACCTATTACCAATGGCCTGTGATAGGTTTTTTCCTCCCTCTTTCTTCATGAGGCTGGATTTGGAAATGCAGTATTGTAGATGCCAAGGACCTTTACAAGCAACTTTTTCAAAACATTGAAATGTTTGGGTAGAGTTCCTCTTGTTATTACTATTCTTTAGGCTTTTGCTTGAAGATTCTCATTTGGCTCTTCCTGAAAACCCGTATTGGAAATATATTCCAGCACAATTATTTTATTTAAGACAAAGTTTCATATTTTAATATTTCCCCCCTATATTTTTAGAGGGAAAAGAACTAAGCTCTTCATTTTTCATTGATCTCAATTGTTCATGAAACATTTCTTATAGGATGGAAGAGTTCACACAATTAAAAGTGAAAAGAAAACAAAACCAAAAGTCATGCAGAAACGTCATAGTTTGTTGTCAAATTTTTTGCCCACGTGTTTAAATCAGGGTTCATTCACACTATTACTACTATTTTTCAATAGCTCACTTCTTTTTGTGCAATTCCTATGCTAACTTTAAATTACTGTTAAAAATCTTTTCATTCAGCTGAAACTGAAATGTCTCATCTGTCAGTACAAAAATATGAATAAATGCCAGTCACATTCTTCATTGTTTACACTTTCAGCAGATTATATAAATGTGCACAAAATTTCCACTGTTTAAGAACTTTGGTATCTACAGTTGTGATAGAACAGGGCCCAATTTACAGCCAATTAAAAGATGTAGTAATTTTTATAAAAAGTTAGAAACCATACCTAGTAGTTCTTAAATGGCACCTAGATAAGGACGCTTAGTTCCATTTTCTTTCTTTTTTTTTTCATTTTCAATTCATTTTACTAAAGTAGCAGACTCAAGATAATCTTTGTTTATAGGGAAGTAGTATTAAGTATTTAATTCCAAGAACATAAAAGTATTATATATTTTAAAAATCAATTTGAACATAATTTTGTATAATATAAGCTCCTAAAGTGCCCATTTACTATTTGGAGGATATTATTTAATTTCCCCATTCATTGTCTTAGTCAGATTTATATACAAATCGACCTGTTGAAATGTTGGTATCATCAAGGTCCAACTACCCATACTTGGGTATTCACTTACATCTAGATGTTATTTCTATTACTTCCTTCAAGCCATCTTATATTTGAATCGGGTTTTAGTGACAGAGAAAGTGTGGCCTTCTTGGACTTTTCTGTTACTAACCCCTAATTGTAGGGCTGTGGGAGGAGTGCCAGGTCCGTGAATGAGGAAGTGAAGCAGTGATTTTTTTTCAGCGCAGGATGAAAAATAATTGCAGTATCCTGTGGAAGCAGAGCAGATACTGCTGGTAAATGGACATGATTGGGGAAGCTCATTAGCCTAACGGAGTAGTTTTGTTCTGGACACTCCCTCACCACCCTTCGACGTGGAAGGTCAGAGGCCCCTTCTAGAATCTCTTCCTTTCCCGTCTCCAAGCTGGAAAACTTAGAGTTGGGAGGGATGGAGGAATGAAGACAAACTTAATCTCAGAGCACACTCTCCTTTGGCTCTACCAAAACCTTCTAAGCCCCAGCGAGAAATAAGCCTTGATTTACAAACCAACACTACACAAGATTCTCTGTGCACCCCCCTCCTCCGGCCTCCACCTTTTCGACCCCTGAAGGGCTCTTCCGTAGGCTGCTGGAGTTCTTTGGTGGACGAACTCAGTCTCAGATGATCAGAATTGCGGAACACACTGGTTGTTGAAGAGAAGAACGGTAACCGGTCGCCAGCCGGTGGGAAGGTGCTGTCTGTGCGTGCTATTTGCGGCAGAATCGAGCAGCGAGGAATTGCGGGACCGGATCTCTCCCTGCGCCGGGCCTGGGTTTGCAGCCGGAGCCCGAGGCTCCGCAGAGAAGCCAGCGCGCGAAGAGCGCAGCCAGCCAGACCCTGGCCACCCGAGTTTATTCCTGTAGACTTTGTAAACTTGCAGATTATAGCTTATTATTTTTATTAATTCAAATCAGAGGGAGGGCAAGAAGAACAATATGTAGGAGGAGAAAGGAGAAGGAAGAGAGTGGGAAACGGTAAGGAAAGGAATGGAGGAGAGAGCGAGCCCTACCCACGTGTGTGGCGCGGTACCGTGACTCTGGGGGGGTTTCAGGCATCCCGGGCTCCCAATTAAGATAAGGCTCCTTCCCAGATCAAGTTACAAAGCAACTTAGCCAAATAAGTGTCCCTCTTTGGGCTTGGATGGGGCCTTCCTTCAGCCTCTCTCATCAGTTAGTCTATTTCTTGTAAGTTAGTATTTTAGCGAATAATAAAATGTCTTTCTATGTGTGGGAAGGAAGTCCAGATCCTGCCTCTTTGGAAATTCGGAGACTTCAGTGGTGCACTTGGAGTACAGGGGCAAAAAACAGACCCTCCTGTGTGCCAGGGAAAACCTCCCCTTGTCAGATCTTTAGTCAGGGAAATCAGACATGAGGTTGGAAACTTACAGCGGTTGTCAAGTGCAAAAGAAAAAAGAAAAAGAAAAAGAAATCTAGAGAATGAAATGGTGCCGCTTAGGATTTTAAAATTTGTAAATTAAAAATAAACAATTGTTTCTAAATAAAGTACAAGAATATACAATACAAAATATAAACAATAGCAACCTAAGTAAGAAGAAACAGCAGACTCTGTCTAAACATAGAGTTTAGATCCGATGAAAACGGCAGGATGCTACAGAAAGAATGAGCTTCGAAAAAGAATCCTTTGCAACGATCCAATGTTAAGCTGTGAAAGAACGAAGAGAAAGAGAGAAAAGAAACAGGAGGAACCAGATATGCTTTTTAATCCCGTTAGTTTTGCTATGACTGGATACGGATTCCACTAGGTACCATTCTCCCAGATATGGATTTGCGAGGCTCGTAAACCCTTTCCCCTCCAGCCAAGTCTCGGAGACAGATCCACTCTGATAATATTCTTCTCTGGGTGGCTTTTATTTGAAATAGAGCCTGGTTAGTCTTGCCAGAGGGCTGACAGTTTAATCCAGTTTTAATCATTTCCTTAATGTAGCACAACCTGGGAAAAGACATTTTCTCTCTTAAAGTGACAGGAGGCGCACGCTCCCAGTACATAAGCTCTCTTCCACGTTTACACGTGCGCAGGTGCACACACGCGCATCCGCGCACACAGGCCCATACAGACAAGTGCACACATAGATCAGTGCGCACGGGCGTACTCACGTGCACACAAGCACTGACATGTGCACACACGTATTCCACCGAATTTTTCTTCTGCCAATTCGCGTCCTGTCCCGTTTCTTTTGCTCTCGCAACAAAGCAAAATGCAAGACCCTGGCTTGGCCCAGGCACGCGCAAGACAGGCTTTTGAGAAAACGCCTTGTAAAGGCATTGTCTTCGGGGTCACTCCGAAAGGCCGAGAATCCTCCCGCCTGCGGACTCTGGCCTTCCTTCCCTCCCGCTCCTGGGAGAGGTTCGGTCCCCGTCTCCCAGAAAAAAAAAAAAAAAAAAGGTCCTGGTGCGGTGAGGTCTGCGACTAGATGCTTTTGCGGGGTCGACTAAAGCTGGTCCTGCTAGGTCCGGAAGCCTGAGCCAGATCCAGCGCGAATTCGAGGCAACCAGCGGCGGTGCGGCTCTATCGCTAGGGTTCCCAAAGCTTTGTCTGGACCTGTACTACGGGGACCAACGCTTTGCTTCCTTCTGCCCTGGCCGCCTAGTGCACACCTGGATTATTTCTAAGGGCCACTTTCTATCTGCGAGGCTCAGTTTTCCAGCTGTCGTCTATGTGGACACAGACTTCGGTGTCCCTAGGTTCTGGGGTCTGCGCCCCTTTCTATCGCAGGTAAAGTTGAAAGAAGTGGCAGAGGGATTAGAGGAGGCCTTTGAGCTGCGCAATCCAGAGCGCGCCACTGCAGCCGTCTAAGCCCCTTCTATAGCAGTTTGAGCTGCAGAGCATATCAATGGACAAGAACCCATCTACACCGCAAGCTTCGCGTCTGGAAAAGGCGTTTGTCCCTGGCGGCCTTAGGTTTCTCAGTACGAGCTGCTCCTTCTCGGTCCGCTGGGGGAGTATAGGCCTGTAGGTCCTGGTGACTCCACCCAGGGGCCTCAAAGCCTGCTCCAAGGTCTCAAAGGCTGCCCTCAGGAGCTTGGGTCGCTCCTCCGCATCATTCAGAGCCTGGGCCTGCAGCCGGGCGCTCGGACCTCGCAGGCTGCTGATGCCGACTTCTGACGCCCAGCGCGCGGAGCTCCTGGAGCAACCCCCTGCCACCCCCACTCCCAGCCCAGGTTCTCCAGGTGGCCTCTTTGCTCTCCCAGGCCCGATTCCCCTTCGGCCTGGCTTCTGAAACCCGGTTTGCGCTCACATTTTAGGTATTACCCGCCTGGGGCGCCCTCCGGGATCTGCAGAGCTCCAAGACCTTTTGCCAAGCCTTCTTTTACAAATGCAAAACATCTCAACATTTCCTTCCAGTAAAATCTGTTTCTCGGGCGTTTAAAAGAGCTCTCTTCCGCGTGGGTGTTACTCAGTCGTTTTTGATTCTGGCTGCTTGGCCCCGCCGGGAGGCGAGTGCGTGGATGCCCCTGGGCACCTCCTGCTCAGGTTCCCGCTCATCTAGTTACCTTGCTACGCTTAAAAGCAAGTTTACCGAACTGCGGTAAAAAGATCTTAGTGGCGAAGCTACTTCCTATCGCTCTACTGAAAACTTAGAAGTCCGAGGTAACTAGGAAGCCAGCAGTTGTGGAGGTTGATTGAGCGAGAGAAAAAAAAAAAAAAAACAACCCTTTATCCGTGCTTTTATTCCAAATATTTAAGAGTATTTTGCATCAGGAATTTCATTCTGTACGAGATTTGTCCTATTTACATCAAATCCATTTTAGGAGCTAATTCTGACCCCCCCCCCAAAAAAAAAATCGAGTTAAAACTATGAACTGTATGGATGCATGATTGGTGTTATTCAACTAAAATGTGTTTTTTAAAAATTGCTTTGAAGAAACAAGCTGGCTATTTAAAAGCGTGAGAAAAGAAGTGGCAAATCGTTTACAGCAGGACAAATAATGGAGTTAGGTTAAATCACAGTCATTAAAAAAAAAAAAAAAACTCCAAGGGAAATTTTATTGTCCCTTAAAACATTTCACCTCGCCAAGTTTTTGGATTTCAAGCTAAGTCTTTATCACTGAAGACATACAGAATTAAAATCCCAAGACTTAACGTCTTAAAATTACCATGCTTTGAAAGGAAAGGGAGGCTCCTGAAAAAGGCGTACTTTTACAGGCTAACAAATAGGAGAGACTTAAGCGATAATGTAAAATTTTGCTCTCCTAAATATGCTTTGAATTCTCACTTCTTCCCTAAGAAAAAGCCACTAAGTAAAACATAAACATAAACAAATAAGCAAGTCTAATGCCATTCCTGGGAGACTGGGCGCTACTGAATGCAGGAATGTTTAAATCAGACAGGACGGGCCTGGTGGCTGTGAATTGTCCCCGCTCAAAAAATGTTCTGAATTGTTGCAATATTAAGTGATAAGGGAGTGGGACTGGAGTTTAAAGTTTCTTGGAAGATTCTTGATATTCTAAGTTGGTGATCATCTTGCTTTAAAGCCAGGAGCCTCACCCTTTCCAGGTCTGGGTGAGGAAAACTAGAGACTCTGGCTGGACTGGGATGTGGCAACCAGAGAGGCTGACCGGGTTCAGCGCCCGGGGCTGGCACTTCCAAGCCAGACGGCGGCGCTTTTCACTCTTTTTTTTTTTTTTTTTTTTTTGAGCCCTTGTAAGGAAGTGGGCGCGGGCTGCGCGCAGTCGGCGCCGCCTGATTGGCTGGACCTCCCCGTGATTGACAGGACTCCAGACTCCACCCCCGCCGCTTTATTGACACTAATGAGCAAGTTCTTCCCACCGCTCTCCTGCCTGGAAGTGCTGACAGATCAAGGCAACAAATTTCAATTACAATCCCTAATTTGTGTCCGCAGAGTGTTTTTTACCCATGTTAGTCCTCTCTGGCGCATCAGTCGAAGCAGATCTTGGAGCAGCAGGAGGAGGTGGAGGGGGTGGGAACGGAGGAGTGCATCAGTGAGAGAGCGCGCGAGAGACCGAGGGAAGGAAACTTGGCGGGCGCGTCGCTGGTTCCTCGGATCCCAACACGAGCGAGAAAGAGGAAACGCCAAATTTGTTTTTTTTTTTTGCCCGCGGCAGGGAAGGGGGCAGATCGGCCTGCGGGAGGCCCCGAGAGGCGTTCAGATTTTGGTGGGGGTGGTAGAGCGAGTGTGTGCGTGTGCCCGCGTGAGTGTATGTGCGCGAGGGGCGGGCGGGCGCCAGGCGGCGGGGATGGCCGAGAAGCGGAGGGGCTCGCCGTGCAGCATGCTGAGCCTTAAGGCGCACGCCTTCTCCGTGGAGGCGCTGATAGGCGCCGAGAAGCAGCAACAGCTTCAGAAGAAGCGACGAAAGCTGGGCGCGGAAGAGGCGGCCGGGGCCGTAGATGACGGAGGCTGCAGCCGCGGCAGTGGCGCCGGCGAAAAGGGCTCCACGGAGGGAGACGAAGGCGCTGCACTCCCGCCACCGGCTGCGGCGGCCTCCGGGCCCGCCCGGAGCTGCGCAGACCTGGAACGGAGCTGCGGCTCCCGCGGAGCCGCGGGTGAGTCGGCCCTTTCCCGCCTAACTTCTTCGCCGCGCGTCCCTCCCGATTCCGCGGGGAACCCGAACTTCTGCGAGCGAAGGGCGCGCGCGCGCGGTGCCCCGCCGTACCCGGGGCGCTTGCGCCACCAGCGCTTTGGCCTCGGGTGCTGGGGCGCGAAGCTCACAGCCGCCCGGGCCGCTCTCGCCGCCCAACTCGGGGCGCGCTCCAGACGGTGAAAATGCCGCTCGTGGCCTCGCTTCCCGGGCCGCCGCCGCCCCCTTGGCGACCCGCGCCTTCGGCCGCTGCTCCTGGCGGCTCTCGGCCGTGCAGGTCCGTGCGCCTTCCGCATCTGCCTCCCTTGGGGTTCCAGCCAATGGGTGCTCTTTTTTCTTTCCTAACTTTTAAAAGCAAGGGGGTGGGGGGAAGCGACGGCATAACCACCCCCCGAAACCGGAACGGATGCCCTAAACAGTTTGGGCAAACCAGGAAGAGGGCGGCGTACTTGCAAACGTGGTTTCCCGAGGGGTAGCTGAGCCCGTCCCTTCGCCTCTGGATTCCCGCTGCCTGCCGAGGCCGGCGGCGCCGGGGGGCTGGCCTTTCGCGCTCTTATCGGCCCTTCGCCGCTTGGCTGAGGAGTTCTGGGCGGTCGGGGAGGCCGAAGAGCTTTCTAGAGGATGCCTCCGCCCGGGCCCAGAGCGAGGGGCCTCGGACGCCTAACGGGAAGGGAGGCCCAGGCACGGGGGGCCGGGGCCCCGGACGCCGGGCGGTTTTGCTGTGTGCGTTTCGGGTCGCGGGCATCTCGGGGTCTGCGCCGGGGCTCTAGACTCAGGAGCGCATCTCAAGCTCAGCTGGGCACGTATCCTAGAGCCCCGCGGTTGCGCGGACCTTGCGTTGGGGCCTTGACCCCGCGGGGACTGCGTGGGAGGGGTGGCCGCGGCCCTCCAGCCTCTTCGGGACTCGGCACTTGGGGGCCTGGCTTGTACGTCGAGTGCCCTCGGCGGGCAGAGCGGGTGTTACCCCTGGGCCTGCAGGTTAGAAGAATCCGAAGGCAAGAAAGCCCCCCGCCCCGCATTTTCTCTTGGTCCCGTTTCCGCCTTCCCCAGCCGCCCCCCGGGGCTCAGCCTCCCCATCCAGCTTCCTCTCCCGAGCCCTCACCGTTACCCCTCTCTGCCCTTTGCTGCCCAGGAGGCTGCGAGGACGGCTTCCTGCAGGGCGCTTCCCCGCTGGCGTCCCCAGGAGGATCCCCGAAGGGGTCCCCGGCGCCCGCCCTGGCTCGGCCGGGGACCCCGCTGCCCTCGCCGCAGGCCCCGCGGGTGGATCTACAGGGAGCAGAGCTCTGGAAGCGCTTCCACGAGATCGGCACGGAGATGATCATCACCAAGGCGGGCAGGTAAGGGGCGATCTGTCGCCAACCCGGGGCCCTGGCCCCCCCCTCCCCCCCCGTCGGGCCCGGAAGGGTGAGGGCCTGCAGAGCTGTGGCGTCTCTGGGCAGCATTTTTGCACAGATTGGACAAGGCCCGGGTTGCGGCGCGCTCGGAGACTGGCTTTGCGTGCCTTCCGCCCCGGAGGGCAGTCGGGGAGGCGCGCACCCCGCCGCCCTCCCGGGGGTCAGGGAGAAATCAGCCTCGTCGCCCAGGCGCTCGCGCTCGCGGGGCTTAGGTAGTCGGCGCGCTGGGTGGTTAGAGTCGTGGTTCCCGAGACCGACGGCTGCCTGGGCGCTTGGTTAGGCGCTGGTTACCGTTTCTGGAACTACGGAACACATTGCTTCCCTTAACCTCCCGCTTTTTTAAGAAACGCGGTTTATTCTTTAGAAAACTATGATTTTTTTTTTTTTTTTTTTTTTTAGATTCCAGACTTGCAAGCTGGTTCTTTATCAAAAGATACCCTAGCAATGTAAGGACGTGATGTCTCGTGCTATTTTGGTATTCTACTAGAATGAAAAAAAAAATGACTGGAATCATTAGTAATACATGTATAATCTCTGCAAAAATAATTACCTGGTTTTTAAAAACCATTCTGTTTGTAGAGCCAGTTACGTGGTTATACATATATTTTTCTAAATGAAATCCAACACGTTCGTCTAAATTTGCTGAAGAAGACTTAAAAGAAATTGTAAGAAGGCATATCTGTTTTTTGAAAGTGTGAAATTTGCACATCCGTTAGTTAGTAAAAAGATTTGGCCAGATACTATTAATTTGAGGGAAGAGCAGAAATATTTGCATTTTAAAGTTTTCAGTTCATTTAATGCAGTGAAATCTATGAATAATATCTTCCTTAAAAGGAACTTTAAAAAGCACAGCGACTCTTTCAGGGAGTACACATGGCCAAAACCTGGATAGCATAAAAGTATCCAAACTTATTAGAAATTACAAAAACATATTTTATTGAATCCATATGCTACCTTCTACATTTTCACAGAGCTTTTATTAATGATCCAAATTCAGTCTTCAACAACACAAAGCAACAGTTGTCTTATAAAGGATGTAGTTAAAGACCTTTACTCTTTATCTTACAGGTGCACTGAAATAACACTAAAACAGCCAGCATATTAAACTGTTCTCATGCCTAGTTAGGAATAATGGACTTTCTTTTCTCTGGATGTGGTCTTTAATGGCATTATTATTATAGAAAAAGTTTTTGGTAAATAACAGTACTAAAATTCGTGTTATAAGGTTAAATTAGCAAAAATTAGATTAACTGGCAGGGTCCTAGACATAAATCATTAGATGAAAGTTTTTTTTTTTTTAAAAAAAGAAGGAACGAATCTATTTGTATTTTATAAACAATAATTTGCTGTTATATTCTTGCTACTGTGTCCTTTTTAAAAGATAGCTTTCCAGTACTATAGCATCTCCTTTCATATGCATCTCTGGGAAGCCTAGAGAAATGCAGATTTTCATTTGTTTTAATTAGCCAAGTTTTGAGTAAGTGTGGTTAAATGAGAAAGTATTTCCAGGGTATAGTGGGGGAAGGAATGATTTGGTAAATATACATTGTGTTTAGTTTCTGCTTTCAATAAAGAAGTTTTACTATACCTTTCAAATTTAGAGCAACTTTTGCACTTCACCTTTACCATGCTGCAGACAGGAAGTCCTGTCTCAATAAAGAACATATTGTTTGGTTATAGCATGGCACATTGGCTCCTTGTGGTTTTTTATAACCCTTTTAAAATTTCACATTATAATATATTTTATCACTTGTACAAATTCAAATTTTCTATTTCTACCTTTGGAACATTTTATCATTTGTATTATTAAAGTAAATATGCTTACTGATTTTTATTTAAAAAATAAACTGCTTTGTTTAGTGCTACTACTTTTTCAGTGTATAATTATTTTCCTTTTAGCTGTACTGACATTTCAGTAAACACAGTACATGATAGGGTACAACAAATTACATTTAAAAGCCTCAGTTTTGATATGTCCTGTATCCTGAGTTTTTTGAATTACATTATCAAAGTGAATGCTATATATTTGTCCATAGGAAAAATAGAAAGGTTTCCAGAGGTTTCTTCGCTTATTCATTCTCAATGCTTAATCACAAACAAAAACAAAACCCATACCCTGTTTCCTCCCCTCCGTATGCTTAGGCGCATGTTTCCAGCAATGAGAGTGAAGATCTCAGGACTAGATCCTCACCAGCAGTATTACATTGCCATGGACATTGTGCCAGTGGACAACAAAAGATACAGGTACAGTGATCAGATGGATACCAGAGGATAAGAATATGCTAGGATTTTACAGGCTCTGCCTGTTTCATCTGTGACGACTATGATGTTTGTTTCCAGAAGCCTGTAGTATTTCTTGATCTATAATCCACTCCCGACAGTTCTAGTAGCCCAGACGCTGCCTTCTCTTGCAGTAAATGCGGAAACTTAATTTTTGTTTTGCTTTTAACAGATACAGAAATGTCTTTTAAGTATGGAGAACTTTAAATTGGTGCTAGTTTAGTGTTGTTAACTTGTGTCTTTTATAATGACTTTTTGATTAGAATTTTGAGAGGAAATGTTAAATTTATAGAAATATATATAATATTCGAAGAAATGTTTCATTTTCTTTATGATGACTTTGATTCTTAAATAAATTCCGCTTTTCTTGTTGTGTCTGAAATCATTACTGTTGGCAGGCGTTTTTCCTTTAATTTTAGGAAATTATTGAATTTAGAAAAATCTCATAATTCATCATATATTAGGACATCTTTAAACTGGCAATGAGTAATTGTTAATTTACTGTTGTTTTTTGGTTGGTAGTTAACACAGTAGATTAAAAAAGAATATTGTAAGATTTATTTTTTGAAAGAAGATGTATTATCTGGATATCAAGTAGAGTTGGAAAAGATACATGTTCTTCAGTTTTAAACCAACCTTTGCTCTTTTTCTTTTTCAAGTAAGCAGATCAGTAATTTCCAATGGACAATGCTTTTTAGTTTTCAGAGGAGTTAAAAATACTAACACTTCAAAAGGAAATTTTGAGTAGATCAGAAGATGCTTTAAATTTTGGTCGTCTTTGTTTCTATGTTTTTTTTTTTAACTTTAATAAACAACTAGAGAATGTAGTAAGTTTTTAAATGAAGTCAGATTTGGTTTTTATCACTTTTTAAAATTTAGGGAGTTACTTTTTTGAAACAGGCTTACCGATGTCAAAAGTATACAGATTTAATTAGTACAGGCACATATGGAATACTAAAAAGATGGGTAATAAAAAAAGACAGTTTTATTGTTTATGTTTTGTTTATTTTAATTAAATAACTCATAGAGAGTTTGCTAAAATTATCTGCTGCATGGTAAGAGCTAGAGGCATTTTTTATTCTTTAAATATAAAATATACTTGGTTTAAAATCCATATTCTAATTTGGGTTTTGTGTTGAAAGAGAATGTAATTCTTAATGAGCTTAAAAATTATTCCTTTCATTTCCAAATTTGTCTCCTACGTCTCCAAATATCTTTCATATATTTTGGATGGTTTATTTTACCTGGTTGATTCTTATTATTTTCACATAAAGCAGGAAAAATTTCAAGTATAGGTATTAAGATGTCAAATTTTAAAAGCTCAAATTATAAATCGTAAATTTGGTTTCACTTATAATGCTTCCCAAGAAGTTTGGTTTTAGCAATTGTATTTAGAATGTTTCACAAAGAATCTGCAATGGTTAACATTTATTCTCTAGGTGGCTATGGATTTTTGAACTATTGAATATGTGTACTTTTTCAAGGTTTTGATAGAGCATATTACTCTGTTCACTTTGGAAATAACTATAATGCAATTTTTTCTTGCATTTCTAAGATTTGCATTTTATTTTCTAACTTTTAGCAGTAGTAGAAAAAAGTTTTTGGCTTATTTTCTGCTGTCAAAGAGTGGTATTTGGTCAAATTTAAAATGCTTGTGATTTATTGTGATGTAAAATTAATATTCAGAAAGTCCATGCACTTAGGAACTTAGTTACTGAAATTATGTTATACCAATTCAAGAAGTTTTTAAAAAAATTATTCTTAATTTTGTGTGTATCTTTTTCCCAAGACAAGGAATCAAAGAATAGAAGGCATATTGAACTCAAAAGAGAATGAAATATGTGACATTAGTTGAAGCAGAGGGGCTCACCAGAGATGTTATTGAAAGTATTTCATATTATTTTTAGAAGAAATTTGCATACTACACAGGTAGAATTCTCTGAAACTATCCACAAATTATTGTTTTAAATTGTATGTCATATTTTAAAATACAAATGGAAGGGAAACACTTAAGTATATAATTTCATTTTATACCCTTTTCTAAGTGAATCATCGTATCTTAGTTTCTAGTTTTCGAATTAGTGAATTTTAAATTAGCAATTAATAAATGAATACCTGAATACAGGATTAGATATTATGATCTTATTTACTGCCAGGAACATTGTTTTTAAGTATATTATTCTCATGGAGTCAATATATTTGACATGTATAAAAAACAGAAGAGAATGTTTGATCTCTTAATTAGAAAAGTCATATTAATTATATATACTGTCATTTTCAAAGTTTGATGTATATTTTGATTAGTGGTATTTTAAAACTAAAGAATTTTCTTTAACAGTAGAGAAAGAAATTTAGAAAATAAAGACCTATATGTTTTGATTACACAAAAATTTTGAGTTAAACTTAATCCATTATCTGCAATTTTTAGTTTAATAGAATTAGGAAAACATTCTAAATGATCATAGCTAAAACTACCTTTCTAAGAAAATAAAAGTTCTGGAACATTTGCAATTTCCCCTTGCCTCTCTATCATCCATCTAATCCGTCTGTACATTGCCTAAAATGGAAAGTGGTCTTAAAGGAAGTAGGACACTTTAAGGTATACCTCTCAAGTATTTTTGAGATTTACTTAAAAGTGAGCTTGACAACTTTAAGCTTGACAACAAGAGTCTCTTCATGTCAATTGAATGTCCAGATGTAAAATGGAAAATATCAGAATACAGATGGAATGTCTAATATGAATAAGTGTGACTCTTAAGAATTATGATACTTGAATTTATAGTGGTGATAGTATGCATAAATCCTTAACACATCACTTACTCTGAGAGGTCAGGAGACCTCTGCTGCCTCAGAGAGTTCTTGAAAAGTGCTTGAAATCTTATTTTAATATGTATTGGATGTAAAGAGCAAATTGTTGTTCTTTAGACTTTAAAAGATACACAGCTTGTCTGATTCTACTGACTCAGAAATTCCAAGGAACAGTAGCTCCTATCCTGAGCCTTGTCATTGCCTTCTAGGTATGTTTACCACAGTTCTAAATGGATGGTGGCGGGTAACGCTGACTCCCCTGTGCCACCACGAGTGTACATTCATCCAGACTCGCCTGCCTCAGGAGAGACTTGGATGAGACAAGTGATCAGCTTTGACAAGCTGAAGCTCACCAACAATGAACTGGATGACCAAGGCCATGTGAGTAGATGGCCTCCCTAAGGTGCTACCATGGGGTGGTGTAGCCTTGTCTATACTGTGCGACTAAAGGGCATGGTTGGTCAGCATGTGCCTGATCTGTGCAAAATCAAGGCTATATTTGCATTGGCGACTTCGCCTGTGCCTGACGCATATTCTGTGAAACATTTAATAGGTTAAAACTGGATACTAAATTTGTATTGGAAATGATAGCGTCTCAGGCAGACTTTTATTAGCTAGGATTTTTTTATAGGTTGTTTTTTTTTTTTTTTTTCTTTTTAAAAAATATTTAAAAAAATATAGAACGCTTCACAAATTTACGTGTCATCCTTGCACAGGGGTCATGCTAATCTTCTCTGTATCGTTCCAGTTTTAGTATATGTGCTGCTGAAGTGAGCACTTTAGCCAGATCATTTGTCTGAAACCCTCTGAGTTACTAATTATTATGCTCTGAATGTGAATTCTTGGGAGTTGGGGTAACAGGGATAATGGTTTATTGTGTCCTGCTGCATTCAGCTCTTTTCCCAGGTGAAGCTTATTGCTTCTCAGAAATGGCCCATGCTTACACTGTTTGTGTATTCCATCTGCAAGCTCCTAGTTGTTTTGTAATGACATCTAATGTGTCAAAATATGTTACAATAACAATTCCTTTTAGTCTTAAAACATGATGCCTAAGTCAAAGTCAGTCGTTCTAATAATGTAGTGATTTTTAGCACCCTTATTGTCATACAATATTGTTCCTAGGCAAGATTTCTACGTTATTATTTTAATAAATAAGTCTGGGTATATGCTGATTTCCATCAAAAGCTAGCATTTCTATTAGGTTTTTGTTATTTGAAAGGGTTTTAATGGAGGCAAGATTGAAATGTCTTTTGAAGAGTACATCATACATACCACCTAGTTCATTTCTCAAAGGGTAACGTAAAAGTAACATGTTTATGAGCAAATCTTTTAAAACAAAAATGCAAACTGTCATAAACGAGTAATACAGTTATGATGAGATGTGATTTGCAAGTTGCTAGGAACTGTCTTAAGCAATTGATATTAATAAAAGCATTCAAGTATAAATTTTATTGTGGTACAAATTCAGTGTCTAGATTTTTAAGATACAACTATCTTACATTGCTTGTGTTTGACAAGCTGATTTAAAACAAAATCAGAGAAGTATAGTAGATTTCATTTCTGAATCCAACTCCATGCCCTATATTTTAGTGTATTACTTCATTTCTATTCTTTTTATTCTTTATGTACACAGTCAAGTAGTAGCAGTTACTTTTCACTTCAACGAAGGAACGCTAGTCTCTACTGTGTGATTGAGGGAGCTGCCTGAAATGTCGCCAGCATGTTCATTGAGGGGTCTTAGGTTTTTGGAGTAGAAAACTAAAAAATAATGCCAGTAAGTGTGACTTGTTTTCAAAAGTTTAAATATCCTTTACTTTTCTCAGTTCTACAGTTTGAGAACATATCTTTTAAAAAAGATAATTTGGTCTAAAAACTATACACTGTCATATGTAAAGTGCCTTTTTAAAAGTAATTTAAATCAATATGGCCACTTTCTAATTCTTTCAGAGCAAATTATTGCCTTTATATATAATACTTAGTGTGTCAGGAACATTTGATATAAATCTAGTAATTTGTTTCTACAATTTTATTTGTAATTTCACCAGACCTTACATAAAACAGTATTCTCTAGAGAAACAGAACCAATAGAATGTGTATAAATATATGCAAAGAGAGAGATTTATTTAAGGTATTGGCTCACATAATTGTGGCAGAGGTGGTAGGTCCTAGATCTACAGGGCAGGCGAGCAGGCTTAGGACCCAGGAAAGGGTTGATGTTGCCTCTCAAGCATGAAGGTAGTCTCATGGCAAAATTCCTTCTTCCTCAGAGGATCTCAGTCTGTTTCTATTAAGGCTTTCAACTGATTGGATAAAGCCCACCCATGTTATGGAGAATAATCTGCTACACTCAAAGTCTACTGATTTAAATGTTAACCTTATCTAGGAGTGCCTGGGTGGCCCAGTAGATTGGTTGAGCATCTGACTCTTGATTTCTGCTCAGGTTCTGATCTCAGGGTTGTGAGATTGAGCCCTGCATTGGGCTCTGCATTCAGTGCGGAATCTGCTTAGGTTCTCCTTCTCCCTTTGCCCCTCTCCCTGCTTGTAAGCTTGCTCTCATTCTCTCTCTGTCCCTCTGAAATAAATGAACTAACGAAATCTTATTGAAAAATAAATGTTAACCTCATTTAAAAAATTCCTTATAGCAACATCCATATTTGTGTTTAAATAATTACAGTATTTTACTTTTAGGAAAAACAAAAACATAGCAGAAAACAGGCAAAATCTAGAGAAATGTGTCATCTCTCAGTGAAATTTTTCTTCTAAGGTTGTGGCTGAATGTAATACTTTGAAATACAGGGAGGTAATTACTGAATGTGGAAAAAGGGAGAGAAAGATAGGTACCTGTCCATTTCTGAAGCAAGAAAATTGCTTTTGCACTTGGTAAAAATGTATGAATCAGTTGGTACCAGAGGAGTATATAGGAAGAAAAGTGCTCTTTTCCATTATTTATTTAAAAGAAAGTAATTTTTAAGACTTTGTAAAATATAGTATAACATAAAAAGCCATAGTCTCTGCCTTCAGTGATCTAGCCTAGATGGAGAGAGAAGACGTACACACAGATAATCATGTTGTTGGCTCAGAGAGATACAGACGCCTCATTATTCCAGTCAGGAGAGATTGGGAAGGTTTCATGAGGACCTCCTATTGTGTCTATTGTATTTATTGACTCAGTTTGAAGACCCCAAATGAGGTTAGATTAGAGGTTAGGAATTTGTTCCTTATGCCATTGTTGTGATTGAGTATCTAGGAAGACAGTAGTACCATTATGGTGGGACTTTCTAATTCACTCGTCCTTTTCCTCATGCACAGACCTCTCAAGGACTCACCCATCTGCCATCATAGGGTTGAGGTTCTCTCGCCCCCAAGTTCTAAAGGAAGTACACTAATTTCCAATTAATCAAGCTGTAGACTCAAATGAGAGATGATTTTTCTAATTTCCTTTCTAACTTGCTTTGACTTTTTTGGCCTCTCAGTTCCCAGTTTTATACTCTGCTAAAGGTATACAAGCATTCAATATAGTGACCTGAGAACTGCCTGTAGACTTGGGACTTTTATTAAACACAGTGTGTTTAATGTAGAAAGCACATCCTCACAGGGCTATGACTGGACCTAGAACTGAATGAGACATGAAATTATATGCCATTGGGTTTTCCTTAATGTGACTTCATTTTCCCAAATACCAGGGATTGTTCATTTTCCCAAATACCAATACCATTTTCCCAATATTCACCAATATTGGTAAGAATCTAGACTAAATGTCCTGTCACTTTACAACTAATCTTGTAAAGACTAAAGTTGTAAAGACTTTATAATCTCTCCTTACTCCTTGGGGAATCTGTAGCCAGCTTTACATTGAATTGTATAGAATCTAAGACTGGTCCTTGGGCTACCAATGTGCAGATGGTTAGCATGCTTGGGTAAGATATTTCCTTCTCATTGTGCGCATGTTTCCCTATTCATCTGGAATTTGATGTCTGGAGGAAAATATTTCCCTAAAAAATTAGAGGGGCAGCTGGGTGCCTCAGTCGGTTAAGTGTCTGACTCTTCATTTTGGCTCAGGTCATGATCTCAGGATTGTGAGATCAAGCCTGGTGTTGAACTGTACTCTCAGTAGGGAGTCCACTTGGGACTCTATCCTCTGCCTCTCCCTGCTGTTCTCTCTCTCAAATAAATCAATATATCTTAAAAAAATTAAGATAATTTGGCATGTCTGTCAAACTTCAGGCACTTTAGGTCCTTTCACATGAAAGATAAGTAATATTGTGCTTCTTTTGACTTAAAACTAGTGTCTTTAGAGTGGAAAGATGTATATTAACCTGCACATGGGACAGCACTCTGTGTTTATGAATATTAGACCATGTGACTGTTACTAGGTAATGCCAAAAAGGAAAAAAAAAAATCCTCCCTTTAAATGGAACAGAGAGCATGGAACATGCAGATCAGATATAATTATTTGAATTTCAGCATTATCATTGTGGTTTCCTTGTTTGTAAGACCAAGGTTCTACTTGTTTTATTAAATAAGCAGAATGTTATTGATCACTCATCATTGTAAGTTTGATAGATCATTAAGAAGCAAATAATGCTGTTTTATCCAGATGAACTGAGGCTTGTTCAACGTTCCCTGAAAACATCTGGGGATATACTAAATTCCTCTAGATAATATTGAAAGTATGTTATTTTGCTGGGACAATCTCTAAATTTCTGGTGGCATGTGCCCTTTAATGTGCAGACATAGGTAGACATCAGCTATTTCTATACCCTACTTCAGTATACCCCACCTTATGTGATTTTGGAAATTCTGTAAGGATAGAAAGAAATAAAATTTAAGTATATATACTATATGGAGAATCTGCTTGAGAGAACAAAGACTTCATAAAACAAGAACCTATGTTCATCAACCTGTAAGTAGAAACCTGAATCAGTGTTTATTTCCTTCATTCCAGTCAATTTGTTTTGTTTTAGTCTTTTGAAATTAGTTATGTACTTATTTTTGTTTGTTTGATATAAGGTAGCTTTCTCTAATTTCTCTTTTACTCTGGAATTTGCTGATCATTAGAGTCATTAGAATAGGTCTTGCATCTGTGTTTTTCAGACTTTTTACCTGACTCACATAACCAGATGTACACGTTACATTATGACCTGGTGTAAAGACATGCAAGGAAAATGGTGTTTTACACAATAGTACTTATCGTTACTATAAGGAGCACACTCTACGTTTCTACTTTATAATTTTATTTATTTAAAAAATTTTTGGTTGCAACCCTTTAAACTGACTTTTGTGAGCCGCTAATGGGTTACTGAAGTTATGTCCTTTTTTTAGACCTGGAAAGAGACTTTTCCAGAGGTTGCAGATCCATGTATATATCCACAGGTGACCTGAGGGCTATTGTGTTCTCTTATTCTTTTCTTATATTCACACTGCACCCCTTTGCCCCCATCAAGCAAGTCTGGTGGGCACTGTCATTAGATCTGCCATCCAGGCATCTCTTCCACTGATAGAAAGAAAATTTGGGGGTAAAAAACAAAACAAAGCAAAACTGACCATCACACTGATTACTGCCAGGGAGTAAAGGCTTCCTTTTGTGGCAGCAAACATGCTCTCCAGGTATAGGGCTATTTGTTTTGGGGCTGACCAAATATTCTGAATTTGGCATTATTACGCTGCCTGTATCCTGCAAAACAGGAGACAGGTCAACTACAGTGTTTCTCCAAGACTCTCTTTAAGAATTTCTTCTCAAAACTCCCAGTGACCCATTTCATTTTTCAGTGACTTTCAGTGACTCCCATTGACCTGAATTCAAATCGTGTAACTCAGGGAAGATAGAGCTTTATTAACTGAACTCATTAACAAAAACCCGAATGTAGATGTCCAGCGGCAAATAGAAAATTTCATTGGATAAGGCTGTTTCTGTATTCTACCTCCAATACCTTGAAGCATAAAACATAAAGAAAAAGAAAAAAAATTCACCCACAATCCCATTATCCAGAGATGATCACTGTTTATATCTTTCTGTGGGTCCTTTTTACAGTCTGTTTTCATGCAGTTGTGGTAAGTTTATAAACAAATTGGATCATTTAAGATTTAAAAAGAAACATTTTATTTTGTGGTTAAAAATGTCCCAAATAGCACTTAGTAATGGCTGAATAACATCTATTCCGTTGCATGGACTTTGATTTACCTAACCAATCTACTCATGTAAGTGGCTTGTAGTTTCTTCACTGTTATAAGATGGTTCACTGCTCATCTCTATACATGAAATGCCTTTTTTTTTTTTTTTGGAAATAGTTTCTTGGATAAATTCTCAGAATTGGAATCATAGTGTAGAGGATAGTTGAACCATATTATCCGATTTCCCTAGAAGAGTTTGAGTGCAACAGCTTTTCTATCCCTAGGTGCCTGGGTTTTGGGAGTTTCTCTGTGGTGGAGGTATGAACCCTAGGTTCTCCAGACAAACCAGGGATGTTGTAAGCCACACATAAGGCAGATTCCTGGGTATCCTTAAAATTCCTTTTGCCCTTGACTGGACACGTTGCCATCACCATAGTGGAAGAATGTTATCTGAAGAAAACTGTGGTGTGCAAATACTTATTTTCAGGGGATGGGTGTGGTAGAATTTAAATAATCATTTCAATCTCTATTTTTAGTTTTACTGTTTGGACTGTTATGTTCCCTTTGGCTCATTATAAATAAAATGCTGATGAATTTATTCTTATGTTTTCAGAAACAGAAAATTAGATGTTACGTTCATGGTTGTATGCAGAGTTCCACCAAAATAACGATTTTTTTCCTTTTGTATTTTTATGCATATTTTACAAATAACTTCTTAGTCCTCTCTTTCTAATTTTGACATACTGTATTAAATTGGCACTTCTGCATCTTTGGAAATTTTCATTTCCAACTGGGATTTATTTTACACATTAAATATTTAGTCATGGTGCTGAGATTGGGCAGAAGTTCCTGATATATTTGGCTTTCTTTCCTTGACACAGATTATCCTTCATTCTATGCACAAATACCAACCACGGGTCCATGTCATCCGTAAAGACTGTGGGGATGATCTTTCTCCCATCAAGCCTGTTCCGTCTGGGGAGGGAGTAAAGGCATTCTCCTTTCCAGAAACTGTCTTCACGACTGTCACTGCCTATCAGAATCAGCAGGTACTGTTCTCAGAATTGCTGTCTTTCTAGACTTTTCATTTCAGGTGTCAATAGAAAGCTAGCTATCCTTTTCACTGTATCTAAATGTTATGAAGTGTCAAAAAGCAATTGCCATAGAAGACCTCCAGGATGTGTATGTGTGTATATATAAATAATTTTTTATCCATGAATCCCCAAGTAAGGCTACTTAGAGTGAGAATTTCTTTAGATAAGAATGTGTCTCATGATTAACAATGTAGGTTTGCATTCCATTTTGAGATGTCAAATCATGATGTCATAATTAAGATTAAAGAGCATGTGGGGGCTCCTTGGTAGCTTAGTCAGTTGAGTGTCTGACTCTTAATTTTGGCTCAGCTCATGATCTCAGGGTCATGAGATGGAGCCCTGTGTCAGGCTCAGCACTGGGCATGGAGTCTGCTTGAGATTCTCTCTCTCCCTCTGCCCCTCCCCTGCACTAACTCGCTCTCTCTGTTTTTGTTTTTTTTTTTTTTAAGATTTTTAAAATTTATTTATTCACGAGAGAAACAGAGACAGAGAGAGAGAGGCAGAGACACAGGCAGAGGGAGAAGCAGGCTCCATGCAAGGAGCCTGATGTGGGACTCGATCCCAGGTCTCCAGGATCACGCCCTGGGCTGAAGGTGGTGCTAAACCACTGAGCCACCTGGGCTGCCCTCGCTCTCTCTCTTAAAAAAAAGCATATGTACTGCCTAGGAAATTGGCACATAGAATATGAAACCTGAATTGATCATAGAACATGGGATTTGATAACTCACATTATTTTAAAACTATAACCCATGTATTATAGGAAATATTTCAGAAGCATTTATCTTACGTAGTCATTTTGGTATATACAAAAAAGGCTATTTCTTTCAAGATACATTTTAATTGTGACAGAGGGTGATATATATGCTTATAGCCTGAGAGGTCCTCAGCTGTGGAGTAATCTTTTCATAAAATTAGTAATAATTTCAAAAGTGATATATTTCTTTTCAACATAGGTAAGCATATATATTTCTTTAAGTCTGTGTCTAGTAGGTAGAAAATTGATTCAAGGCAGTTATTTAGTCCATGCGGTTATGGCCAGTTTTCATAAAAAATAGTGATGTAATTGAGACTGATGTGGTCTGTGATAGACTTTTTTTTTTTTAATTTTAGTGATTAGGAGAATTATTTTAGGTCTTCTTTTTACATTTATTTACATTTTAAGGCTTTATAATTTCTCAGTTGTGTTTTTTGTTGTTTTAAAGCTTATAAAGAGATTTGGGTCCTGCCCCTACAACCTCCTTTAGGCCTGGGGGGTGCATCTGCTCTCATCCATGTGAGCTGCCAGTCCCATAGCCGAAGCCATCCTGTCCTCTCACTCACATTGTCATGCTCTTTATAGGCTTTGAGGAAGCACCTTAAGTTAGCCTTTAGAAGGACTGGAGAGAATTAGGAGGAGGTTCTTAAAATATGTTAAGTTTAGAAAATGAATTTTTATTTATTTATTTTTTAGGAAAAACATTATGTATGAGGAGAAGAGAGCAGAGACATTTAGGACCTTTTAAGCAACCCCAGTTTATCTGTCTCTTTTTCTATCTCTCAAACACAAACAAATGAACTATGTCAAATGTGTATTTTCTCCCAGCCTCTGTGATACAATAAACATGATGCAGTGGGCTTTTTGGTACATGTTGACTGATACCAATTGACAAACTTTGACAAATCAATTAATAGGGTAAAAAAATTAGAAGGGACATTGTTGATGACCAAATACAATGATGTTAATTTTTTGCTTCCTGGCTCCTATTTTAAGAACTCATGGAAAATTGGTAAAGCAGCTTAGCTTGGTGGTTAATAGCATGGGGTTCTGAAGCCTAGGGTCCCAGCCTAGTTCTATGGCCAAGTAACCTTAAGATCATAGGAAACTTAGGCCTCTGTTTAAAAGAAAACATAAGATTGGGATAATTACATATAAATTGAGATGAGAATGAAATATATGTATAAAATTCTTAGTAAGCATACATAGTATGCACTCAGTAATAAAAATATTGGCAGTAGTAACATATCTATATTCAGACAAGGCACCATTATGTAAATCTGTACTCTTTTTTGAAATGCTATTTTAAATGAACATGTAAATTATTTAATGTTATTTAAATATTATTTAAATGAACAAATACTTAAGTTATAATGAACTATAAAGAATTCCTTCAATGAATGGCAGACATGCTGAATTTATTAGCATACCCTTATATTATAGCCTTTATAATGTAGTTTTATTCACATGCTAAGACAATATCCTGTGGAGCACATGTATGTCAAGTGTCGTGTAGCTAATTGGAGGATGGCTGAGAACACACACAGGAGAATATAGAGGCATTGCAGATACATTTCAGAGATGCCTTTTCTTGGCCCTAGTGTTAACCAACAGCGTTCATTTGTCCTTAGCCAAAATGGTACCATCAGAAGTGTGTTCATTAACTTTGTAGATTCCACTAAGCCAAAGAGCTTAGAAGACAAAGCATGATGTACTTCTTAGAAAATAGGCTGTAACTTCCTCTGAGCAAGGTGGAGACCTATTAAGAAATAGATGTTATTATTAGTGTCAATTACGCGATGGTAGAAATAAAAAAATATATATATATATATATAATGGAGATGATTAGACCATTTGTAAAAATTCCACCCCCAAATTTCTGTTAAAATTAAAGCATCATTTATTTCTACTTCATGAATAAGATTTAATCTCATTAGAACCTTCCAGTAGTGGTTAGCTCTGGTTAGACATTCACTGTTTGGCTCTGACTAGGTCAGGACTCAGCAGAAAATAGAGGAAAGAATAAAATTTTCAAATGTGAGCCATAAAGATGATTCAAAGAGAGACAAAAATACAGAGGCAGAAAACTTGAAGAAGTATATGTTACCTAATTCTGAAGAACAGAGGGATGCGTAGGAGCTTAACAACATTCAAGTGTATAAATAACTTGACTAAATAGAAGTTGGATATTAGCTGTTACCTGTTACTAAGAGAAACAGGATTAAACCATGTCACAAAGTTAAGATGAAGAGCTTTAGTTCAGGGGGATTGTCAAACAAAGGACAAGTTGTTATCAACACACGATTCAGAATTTCTTTCTCTATGATATTAAAAGCAAAACAGATTTTATTTACAGAGTTTTATTTATTTATTTATTTATTTATTTATTTATTTATTTATTTATTTTTTATTTACAGAGTTTTATTTGCAGGTGGGAATGTCTTTCATAGCAGATGAATGTCTAGGAGATTTCTAAAATTTTCTTCTGGCTTTGCAGCTAAGGGAGTAAAATACTGGAGAAATAGGGGAGAGGAACACAGTCTATTTTGAAATTACTTGTAGTTCTTCCACCATTTCTTTTTTGAATTACCTTACTTGACATTTATAATATTTGATATGATTTTTTTTTTTTTTTGTATTCTGTAGATTACTCGCCTGAAGATAGATAGGAATCCTTTTGCCAAAGGCTTTCGAGACTCTGGGCGTAACAGGTAAGATTTAGTGAAGAACATTCTGGCTCCAATAAACATATTTGACTTTTTGTTGTGAATTTTCCATTATAACAGTTTACTGACATGGCTTTGAAATAATTTTCTGATACGGATTAAAATTTGTCACTACCACTGGGCCTTGGATATAACTTAATTTTGGTTGTAGTGCTATGGCTTGCCAATTCCTAAGGTGAACTTTGATGTGTGATTCTGGCTGAAAAATGCAAGTTCTCAGGGTGCACAGTGCATACCACTTTTGTAGGAACCTTGAGGAAAGCTGCCCCTTCAGGACTCAGGGGTTTCAGTATCTTAAGTTGATAGCCTGCCCTCTGTGCCCTGGGGCTTCAGTATTATAAGTCAATAGCCTCTCTGCATCGCTGTTGGTTTATAATTTGCTTAGTGATGTCATAACAATCTATTGATTCTATCTTTGGTTTATGATAGGATTTCTTGTTTTCTCAGATTTCCAACTAGAATATGAAACTACTCCCCATTGCCAACAGAGCTCATGTTCTTCAGTTTCCAAATTTGTCTTGGCTGTGCTGACAGCCACACACTTGTTTATTTTTTCTGTGTTGTGTTTTATAGTGTTTGTACTAGGAGGGAGAGCAACAATAATGAATTCCACTCTATAACTTTTATCAAGAAGCAGATCACCCTTGTCTGTGTGCCAAGAGTTTCTGAATTTATTGATATGATTCTATTCCAATATAGTTTGGTGCAACATTTTCTAAAATAAGTATTGATAGTAATAGAGAGTAATAATAGACTAACGTGCTCCAGATGCCTCTTCAGGGTAAGGCTTTGACTTAAATGTTTTTAAACCTTTTAAAAAGAAATATTTGAGTAATTTTTATGACTTTACTCCACGAATTATTCTAATATTTCTTGAAAACTTGGTATTCTTGAAAAGTTGGTATAGGCTATGTCTACAGGAAGTCGAAATCCTCAATTGTATTGTTTTAGGGACAGTTTGTGAGTTAAAATTGTAGAGAAAACAATCAGGTGGTAGTCCAGATTTTTAGTTTCTTTCAGCTGATTATTCAGGCAAGGTTGGTGCAGACAGATCTTTTCTCAGAATACACTAAAGTGCTTGCAGAACACACTCATATACAGTGGCATTCTTTAAACACCATGCAACATGAGTACTAAAATGCAGCTGAAATGCATGAAGAGTAGAGTAGACTTTAATTTAGTGCAGGTACATCAACAAAACTAATAATAGGACAATAATTTCCTCTGAAATTCTTCATTCTGTAGGAAGATTTGCAGGTATTCCTATAATACCTGTTGTCTGAGATATCGAAATTACTCTGTCTTTTTAGATGTTTTGTTTTAATGTAAGAACAGCTTTGCTTGGCTTTTGTTATGTTACATTAGCTGTTGGTTAACTTTTCTGTCCAGAGGAGTTTCTTTTTTTAAAAAAATATTTTATTTATTTATTTGAGAGAAAGCAAGTATGGTGAGGGGGTGGGTTGGCATGTGGCTGGAGAAACAGACTCCCCACTAAGCAGGGAGCCCAACCTGGGGCTGGATCCCAGGACCCTGGGATCATGACCTGAGCTGAAGACAGATGCTTAACGAACTGAGCCACCCAGGTGCCCTTCCAGAGGAGTTTCTAAAAGTTGAATATTTTCGTAACTGAGAAGGTCACTAGTGAGGGGTAATAGGAGACTTTGGGGTGACTTCTACATTGATAAATACTCTGGTGGGGTCTTCTTGTGGTTTTGGTAAAGCAGTGCAGTATTTATCCATTTAAGAGTCTTTGATTTTGTTATTTTCCTTAAGCAGTGAATACATTTATTAAAGCTCACTGGAACTCCAGGAAGGCAGCTTGAGGCATATACAGCCAGGAACAGTGTCCAGGCTGTCCTGTAGGATTGACCTAGCAGACACCACACTGCTATCAACACTGGGGGAATCACACTGCTTGTATACTGTCGGTTCATTTTTTAAGCTGTACATTTAAAAATATTTTTAAAGGTGTATTTTTGGATAGATAACAATAGAGAATAAACCTACAAATAGAGGTGAGATGATTAGATGTATATGATAAGTTTCCAGTAAGAATTCTAGAAATGTCAGCATAATGAACAGGCATTTGAATTTGTTCCGTGAAAAAAATCAGTGGGATTGGTGAAAATTAACTACTAAATCTTGGTTTGATATGATGGGGTCAAAATGCTAGGTTCAATATGAATTTTTTCCATCCCTTTATTTTACATGTATATAGGTGTGGCATCTGTGGTGCTGGCTACTATTTCTTCCCTGACTCTAAAACTTTTAAAGTTTTTCATGGTCATACAGAACATAATGAATTATGTTTTTAACTCTTGAAATTTTTAATTTTTTGTTTTGTTCCAAATGTTTAAGCAATATCATAGTACAAGAAAAAGATGTTGAGTCTATACATAGCTTTCTTACTCATTTCTTACTCACTTTTTGTCTCATTAATATTAGTTTTCCTGCCAATAATAGATAGCTCTTCAGTGCTTATTTCACAATGCTAAATATATATAAATCAACATTCTCTTTTTAGAAATCTAATTTTAACATTTCCCATTGATAAATGCAAAAACTCATGTATGGGGAAGATGGAATTTGGTCAGCTTTAAAGACTTCTAACTTACATATTATTTTCCTTAAAAAAGAGTTTAAGTTATATGTAAGACTTGGAGGGTGCCTTGGTATTGAGGGCTTGGGGAAGGAGTGGTATTTTTTTCATATAAATAGAGAAGAAAGTCCATGGAGAAAAGTTCATTATATTTCTTTAATACCCTTGGTCTGTTGTCTTATTGTTATTACTTTTTAATATAAATTTTTGTTTTTATTTTTCCCCATATATGAAATAAACAAATTAAGCAGGACAAGAAATAAACATGGACTTGTGATTTTTTAAAACTTTATAAAACAATTTGCTTTAATTAAAAATTATCCCTTCCTGGTTATTTATGGTTCTACAGCCTATTTTATAGGAATCAGTAGCTTCAGTCCTTAAAAGCTCTCCTGCAAGACATTTGCTACGTGAAAGAGAATTTATGTGCTGAGAATAGTTTCATTCTTCAGTTAGGCCTTAGGTTTGACCCTATAAAATTTTTTACTCAGGAAGGTACAGAAATTTCTTTGCTTTAAATACTTCAGGAAAAACATAACCATTTTACTAAATAAACTTGGCCATTTGATAGCATAAATTAGGATGGTGATAAAATGTGGAAATTGTTCAAAGGCATCTTGTATAAATTATCGCCTTGGCTACACTCCTGCAGGAGGTGCCTTTTATCTTTTCTTTAACTAGATGGGAAAAGTCTCCATTACTGGAGAAAATGAAGGCCTTTTTTAAAAAGTCCAGATTCAGCTAATAAATATTTTATAACTGTTTCCTGCAAAATATCTGAAATCCTTTCTGGAACTTGCAGTGTGAAACAGCAGCCTCAAAAAAAAATATCAATAGCTCCAAGTCAGATCACTTGTAGATACATCATTTTCAGAGCATCTCTTTAAAGCTTAGGGTTACTGGTTTTTGATGATCAATGTCTCCCCAATGGGTCTATGGATTTGTATTTGAAGCATAATAAAGTTTACACTGCTAAAACAAATAATGCAATAATGCTCATCTCCATAGTTAATAAATATCTAAGTCCAGTGAATGCTTATTAATTACCTCTTAGCAAACTCCTCGTCGAGACCACTCCATGACCACTTTGGTATCCTTAATATTTAAAACTATGATTATTAAAACTCATCTGTGTGGCAATAAAAAAGCAGTTTTATACAAAACTGCGTCCTAACATTCTTTAGCATTTTTAAAAGCTTGTTTCTAGAAAGCTATAAAACCTAGCACAGGCTAAATATAGAGTAATCAGATAAATAGTACCCAGCATTCATTAGTTGAGTATTAAATGCAACCTGCAGGCTACATGGGATTTTGGGTCTGACCAAGCTGCCAAACTGCCCCCAAATCAATACTTCAATGTGTATAAAATATTATTGAGTTAGAGTGATCTTGCATTTGGCTTGCAGTCAGCCACAGATATGATGTCTGGTTTTGGAAATCACTTAGGAGCAAACAACTTGAGAGCTAAGAAAGGATGCAGAGCTTTCATGTTCTAATCTTCACTTTGTGGGAAACTGAAGCCCAGGGAGGTTAAAACATTTGCCCAGGGTCACACAGTGAATTTTAATGCGTTACAGCCACAGCCCAGTTCTCCTGACCCCCAGTCCAGTTTTCTTACCATAAAATAGTCCTCTCTCTGTAGAACACTGGTTATATCCAAAGCTAGATTCTGCAGCCCTGGTGGAAGGCATGTGCAGGTCCATGCTGTGCCCTGCTCTCCCCTTTGACAGCCCAATGCTAGCACCTGTATGAGGCTGGGGATGGCTCTTTGAAGTGCTCCTACAGTCCCACAGTAGCATCCCCTGAACTTGTGACTTGAGAGATAAGTCAGGTCCACATGTGGACTCATGTGAGGATGGTTCATGTACGCAAGCCTGTGTTTGGACTCAATACCACCCATCCACATGCACACACACACACATGCACACACACATTGCTGTCTCCTTATGTCACTAAGATGGGGTAGTGACGCTTCATGGAATCATGACAGACATCAACAAATTAATGGAGTCTACACTCTGAACACTCTGAAGAAGTAAATTCAGTGTGGAAAACCTCAGAACAGTAGGGCAAGTTGTGTAAGATGTTTTATCTGCACATATCATGTACTACGAGTATCTAGAGAGTTTTTTTTTAAGATTTTATTTATTTATTCATGACAGACAGAGAGAGAGAGGCAGAGACACAGGCAGAAGGAGAAGCAGGCTCCATGCGGGGAGCCTGACATGGGACTCGATCTCGGGTCTCCAGGATAACGCCCTGGGTTGAAGGCAGCCCTGGGCTTAAGGCGGACGCTAAACCGCTGAGTCACCCAGGCTGCTCCTAGAGTTTTCCCCGTGTTGTGTAGGCGGTATGACTCTGGGGGCAGGAGATTCCTCTAGTCTTAGTTAATAATTCATGATTTGGGGATACAAGGTATCCAGAGGAAGTAGCAAGTTGAGTGCAAGGGATTAAAGACTCACTTTTTAACATTTGCATTAAATACAGATTATTTGTGTGAAATAAAACTGTATCACAAGAGAAGTATGAATATTGTTTGATACTCAGAAAGCAGGCATTTCCTACAAAGGAGCTCTATGTTTCATGAAAATCACAATGATATTAAGATTAACAAATTGCTTAGGGCTTTGGTAGTTGAAGGAAGACTGATGAGGTCTTAAGAATGGGCTAGTTGAGTGAAGTGCCTCATTTCCAGAACTTAATTCTCTAATACAAGGAGAGGATTCTGAATCACTCACAGTAGGAGACATATACATTGATATATGCATTCAGAGTGGTTACCTTTGTTTTCAAATATATATATATGTCATGTAAGTAGTTTACAACCCACTTACCCGTCTCTTTAAGTATCCATTCATTAAGTGTGTGTAGGAGCCTGAAAAGAATGTTTGATTCTAATACTAGTTCCATATATTATACTGGCCTTTGAGATCACCTTTCTGTATTCCTCCTGCATGTTGGGCTGAGAAGTCAGTGCTGCCTCCTACCCCCCTGGACTTCCTATTGTTGGAGGGAGAGCCTATTATGGCTGTACTGGGTATGATGGATTGTGCCCCCCAGATAGAAGTTGGTATTCTTTGGATGAGTGTTCTTCTAAAGCTGGCTACCAAGGCACCGAATAATGGCAGACATGGCTCTTTGGGAAAAAGTGGCTTCACTGGGTTAAGCTTTTGTGGCAAAGCCTTCCTCATCAGAGGGAGAAGTTATGTTACAGGGGTGCAGGGTGGACTCTGAATCACAGCAGAGAGCCTTGGACTCCCATCAGCTAGGATGGACCTTTTCAATTGAGCTCCTTAGTGCAGAGGGACAGTTTTTTATTCTCCCAGGTCAGCTTAGTTTTCTGAGAATGTTAACAGGATATCTTGGGTGGTTTCCATTGTCCTCTGCTCCTAGTGACAGAATGGTAGCCCATCACTGAAGCATTTCTTTTTTTCCTATGCCGAGCTCCTAGCCCTACCAATGTGGGGGGACACTGTCAACACCAGTGATGTGTTCTGAGCTGCTTATTACTGGCGGAAGCTCCAACTGCTCCTAACTAGGCTTCTTTTGTCCACCTCCATCCCAATCCTTCTATTTAGAATGGGTTTGGAAGCCCTTGTGGAGTCATATGCATTCTGGAGACCTTCACTACGGACTCTCACCTTTGAAGATATCCCTGGGATTCCCAAGCAAGGTAAAACAAAGAGCCTCCTGTGTCACATATATAGCCAGTTCTTGACTGGAAGCTCAGGCACTGAAATATCCACCTGTCATCATTTGCCTCCACAGTGGCAACCTCATCACCAATATCCTCATTACAGGATCCATCTCTTTTCTGTGGGGAATGGGGATGGGAACCAGAAAAATGGCTCTTATGGTTGTAGGTTAAGTCTTGGATGTTTTAGGCTATTTATATATTTCATGACCTTTATCTCACCCTTAAGTGTCATGTTAAAATTAGAGTTGGGCTGTGGGCTCTTGTGCCGGGTCTACCTCACAGGGAATTACCGGTGCAGGTGCCAGTTCACCCTTTCTTGCCAGCTTCGTTCTTCACTTCCTTCAGCATAATTGTCTTAGGACTGTCAGCATGCTCCGACACTCAGGCTTTGTCTACCCAATCCTGCCCAGCACCCCACTGACAATCAACATGCTGGGTTTTAGATAATTATCATCGACTGGATTGGGCTTTGAGATGATTTTGAGAAGCTATATAAAACACTGTTGCTGGAGCTGTGAAGGCTTTACAACCCATCCGGCCTGTTGTAATTCTCCCTCTAAGTTTCATCAAGTTTGCAGACATCAATCTGCCAGTGAACCCAGAGAAGGGCAGATGGCCACAACCTCCGTTATTGATTGGACGCAGGGTCAACCACCTGCTCTGTTTCACAGGACTGTTTATTTGGTGGGCCTCTGCTCTTGTGTTAGCATGGGATTCACCCACCTGTTTTCTGGTTGGAAATGAGATTGTTGAAGTTCTAGACTACTGCCTTCTTGTAATAGCCCTACGTGGTACAGCCATTGGATGCAGAGAAGCTTCTAGTGAGAAGCTACAGATATGTTTGAGACAGGGTGTATCCTATGACCAATTTGCTTCCTTCTATTGACCCAGAACAAGGTCTGCTGAAGGAGTAAGAATATGGGAAGAAGAGAGGTTATGGCTGTAATTTTGGAACAAGATAGAGTAAGATGAAATTTATAAAGTTGCCAGGAAAGTCAGTGTTTGTGATATCTATTAGAGAAAATCAGAAAACTTTGGGAAAGGTAATGGAAGGAGAAAATGTGAAAATTCTATGTGGTAGTGTCCTGCTATCTTCTGCAATAAAAAAGATTATTGCCTGGGGAGATCATTTGCTTTAGAAATATTGAGAAGATCTGTGTCTAAAATATTTCAGTCTGAATTCAGGTAAATTATAATTCCTTGAGAGCCAAGACCATCTCCTTTTCACCATTCAGTGTGGGCTTCCTGGTGACAAGCATTGTCTAGCTCCTGTTCACAAAATTGAAAGGAAAACATGGCAGTGCAGTCCTTGCCCTTTACATTTCAACTTCTTTTGTAGGAAATACAAGTTCTTCCACACTGCTCCAAGGCTCTGGGAATGGCGTTCCTGCCACCCACCCTCATCTTTTGTCTGGCTCCCCTTGTTCTTCTCCTGCCTTCCATCTGGGGCCCAACACCAGCCAGCTGTGTAGCCTGGCCCCGGCCGACTACTCCGCCTGTGCCCGCTCGGGCCTCACCCTCAACCGATACAGCACCTCCTTGGCTGAAACCTACAACAGGCTCACCAACCAGACTGGCGAGACCTTCGCAGCGCCCAGGACTCCTTCCTATGTGGGCGTGAGCAGCAGCACCTCGGTGAACATGTCCATGGGTGGCACTGATGGAGACACTTTCAGCTGCCCACAGACCAGCTTGTCCATGCAAATTTCGGGGATGTCTCCCCAGCTTCAATACATCATGCCTTCACCCTCCAGCAACGCCTTTGCTGCTAACCAGACCCATCAGGGCTCCTATAACACTTTCAGGTTACACAGCCCCTGTGCTTTGTATGGATATAATTTCTCTACATCCCCCAAACTGGCTGCCAGTCCTGAGAAAATTGTTTCTTCCCAAGGAAGTTTCTTGGGGTCCTCACCGAGTGGGACCATGACCGATCGGCAGATGTTGCCCCCTGTGGAAGGAGTGCACCTGCTTAGCAGTGGGGGTCAGCAGAGTTTCTTTGACTCTAGGACCCTAGGAAGCTTAACTCTGTCATCATCTCAAGTGTCTGCACATATGGTCTGATGCATCCTTGAAGTTAAACCATATGCAAATTGGTCTAATGTATTTTTTTCTTCATTTTCCTTTTCTTTTTTCTGAAAGCAATATGAAAAGAAAGTATCAGTAGCTTGTAAGATTTACATATAATAGGACATGAAGGCTCACTGAGTGTTTTGACTTTCTCATGGTGAGATTGTAATTATCTATGGTATATATGTATACTGTATATAGCATGTGGAGTTTTGCAGCCTGCAAAACCACATCCTCCCTCTTTTTTTTCTCCCTATTTCATCTAGTTGCACAGGGTATTGGCATAAGTAGTATGTTTAGCCAAAATTCTCAGACTCTTTTAAAAACCAAACAGCAAACTTAAAACTTGGCAGTGATACTAACCAGACCAAGACTTATAACTTAATTTATCAGAAAAATGCTCTACACAGTTTCATACTTGAGTGTTGATAACAAACAGTAACCAGCACACAGAGTCTTGTGATTTCTGTTATTCTTGGGCACAGTGTGAGAACCTCAAATGCAAAAGCCAGTTGAGGTCTAAGTATTAGTTCCGAGGCATTTGTAATCATGAAGGATTAGCTTTTGGGTTCTTGTTGGTCTTGTTTGTCACAGATACTAGATGATTTAGTTCTGTAAAAATCCACAACCTATGATAATTATTTACTTAAGTAAGGTGGACGAGAGGCTTGTACTTTCTTTTCACTTCCCATTGGGTATGTATGAGGTATTTATTCATCTGCAGAGAATATATTTCCAGTATTTTGGATCTTTTGCTCATTTTATTTAGTTTTAAGTAGACCGTTAAAGAATGTTCTATAAACATTTTTAAATTCCAATTTTCACCAGGAAAGGAATATATGATATGAGTGGAATGCCAAAAAGAAAATAAATCCACCTCAAATTCTTTGATTCCAGTGAGATATGTCTATCTTTTTAAATCAAGAGGAACAATATTGTCAGCTGTCCCTTAGGTTTTTATAGTGTGGTTTTTCATTGAGGATATTTTTTCCATCTTGCTTTGCGACTCTTGACCCGTGGTCTATAAGTAAGGAAAAAGGCCTTTAAGCTACTTATTTATGTCTTGTAACTCCTACAAATTGAAACCTCCCCCCTCCTTAACCTTGTTTCTCTGTCTGAGTCTTTCCCGAAACAAATAGATTCTAGGCCTTTATGGTATTAAATAACGCTGTAAGGAATTTCAGGGGGTTATCTCCAGCAATCTGTCTTTTGGGGGTTGTAGTGCAAAGGCCAGAGTCCATTACCATAAAGACCCTCTTAGAGGATGAAGGAGGAAGATACTAATTATGATAAAGGATCTATAAAACTTTTAACCTCAACAGCATTTTCAGCCTCCAAACTGAAAAAAAGAAAATAGGATTAATTTTTTAAAAACTCCTAAAATAACGTATACTTGGTTTAAGATTTCAAAACAAATAACTTTGATAGCATATTATGAGATGAGTAGGAAAGGCTAAGAATGCATGATGAGGAGCATTACCAAATGTCTGTTAAGAAACTAAAATAACATGTCTGTTCATTGACTTAATACCTTTCATATATTTGTCAACCTACAGCAGTGAGATTTCCTTTAAGTGCTAAAAAGAGTTGCTTTAACTCATCCCTACTTTAGATAGGGAAAGGGTATACCTCCCGATTTACTTCTTGACTTTAAAACAGCACGGCTGTTAGATATGTAGACACATAACTGTTTGAAAAATATTTGCACAGGATGTGACTCTGTTTATGGATATTGATAACTTCCATCATGGATTTTGTAACAGTTCATCAAATTAGTATTGATTTTTAAATTGAAGATTAGCACGAAGGGACACAAAATCTTTCTGGTAGGTAGATACGTAGAAGATGTTTGTGTATGGTATTAATAGCTTGACAAAGATTTGGGAAAATCCTCATGAGTACATCCCAGCCTTAGTGCTTAGTACAGTTCAAAAAGTTTTCTGTCTTGAGAAAACATGGAAAGTAATGATCTAAACTCATATGTATTAATAGGGAGAGCATTTTCCTTTTTGCTGTTGGTGATTTGAAATTACATAATAATATGAGTAGAATTTTTTATTAATTTTTTTTTTGATTTAGCAATATTGTACAAATTGCTGTTTCCTTTAGGTTTTACTGTAAATATTAATCATCATGTCACTTCAAAGACTAGCCTTTTATCGTTATATTAAATGATATACGTGCATTGATAATTATAATTATATATCTGTATTTTATTAAAAAGTGCTTAAGAAATTATATATTAAAGTGTGTTGCTAAACCCTTTTATGACTTTGGAGGGTAGTCATTTAAAGTGTCTATAAATGTTGTTCCAAGAATAAGTGCACATATGAACACCCAGAACACAAATTTTGTAGCTTTCAAGTACAAGGCATGGAGAAATGGGTCTGGCATTCATTTTTCATGTGCTAAATATAATTTCTTGGTGCCCTGACCATGTCATTGAAGGTGAAGCCCTGACAAATGTTGAACACATGAAAATTCAAATGTAAGAAGAGGAGGACATGGTGGTATGTTTTGTTTCTGGTCCAGGGGAGAAGGGCAACGATACAAGAATGAGCTGCTTTTACCACTGACCAGTGATGACAGATCACTTCTAGACCTCTTGACTGGAAAACATTCCAAGGGACATTGTGATGAGGTGAGGTTGGTGCTATCACAGCCAGTCACATTTTGAAAATTAACACTTGCTTCTATACAAGCTCCTTCCCAGAGGTCAACAACTTTTCACAAGCAGGGCACCCACTTGCTGACCCCTGATTTCTGGAATGTAGAGGGTCAGGAGACTTTCATGGCCTCCAGAAGAGACTGGACCACACTGTTGCTGATAGAGCAAAGGATCACACTCACTCTTCCCATTAACTAGTGAAATTCTGAGCAAAAGAAACCTCACCTTTAAAATGTGAATTCCTCTCAAGACATTGCTCTCTAGGTTTAAACCTATCAACAACTCACACCTTAGTATGGATTAGATAAACAGAAGCTTCTGAGACAGCCAGAAGTTTGATTAGAAGAAAAGAGTAATTTTTGGCATAGGGAAATTCTGGGAAGATTTGGATGGGGAAGAGGATGTACAAAGAGAGGAATCTCTGAGCAAACCTGGTGTAAAGCCATTAAAAATAATCATTTCATGAGCTTCTTTCAGGAGTCATGGTAGAGTTGGTGGATGCTATGCTGATGCTGTCTTTAATTAGGTTTGTAAAGAATCCTTTCAAAGTGCAATCATGCTGGGTTTCCTCATGGGGAATTAATGACTTCTCTACATGGAGGTTTTCTAAAGCCTTCCATTGGAAATTAAATAATGCTATTAAGTTACTACCACATTGTGTTTTAATATCTTTGATAATTATTCTTTAATAAAATGTATGCTGAGGTAAGTTGAGAGTAAGGTTGAATATGTGAATAGTTAATAGGCATACAATAGGATGCAACCTTATAGAAGCTCAGCTTAAAAACATAATCAATGATGGAAATGAACAAATATTCAAGTATAGAAACATTCGAGATATATAAACTTAGTATCCATCTACATGCTGATGGATTTTCAAATAACAATTTTTTTTGAAATTTTGGTATGATGAGAACATAATTTTCTTGGAAATTAGGGAGCTTGGTTTCAAACCATGTACTTCTTGATCATAGTTTTGAACAAAAACTTTAACCAGTTTAGGTCTCAGTTTTTACGTGTGAAAGGAATGGCTGGGATGAGAAATTTTACATTCCTTTCAATGTATGCCAGTTTATAAATTCATATGCCAGTGTATAAATAGCATTCAGCTTAATAGGAAAATAGCTTTATAAAAGTATATCTATAAAATATACTTTTGGAATATATATATTTGTGTATATCTGTTTTTACAAAGAACATACCATTACCCTGACCAGTATTATTGATTATTTTAAATTTATTGGATTACTTAGAATTTATCTTGTATTTTATTTAGCTTTTAAAGATTTTATTTATTTATTCATGAGAGACACAGAGAGAGAGAGAGAGGCAGAGACACAGGCAGAGGGAGAAGCAGGCTCCATGCAGGGAGCCCGACTTGCGACTCGATCCCTGGTCCCCAGGATCAGGCCCTGGGCCAAAGGCGGCGCTGAACCACTGAGCCAGCTGCTCTGCCCAGAATTTATCTTTTAAATGGAACAGTGCTATATAATATGTAGGATGTACTTTAGTATTTGGAGGAATCTGAACTTTATTTGCTACTTTATTTATTTGCTACTTTATAGTGAACAGAAATAGATGTTAACAAATTTTTTTTTCATGATGCTTACTGAATGGCATAATATTATTTCACTTTTTATTTTTTTTATTTATTCATGAGAGACACACACACAGAGAGAGAGAGAGAGAGAGGCAGAGACAGGCAGAGGGAGAAGCAGGCTCCATGCAGGAGCCTGATGTGGGACTTGATCCCGGGACTCCAGGATCATGCCCTAGGCCAAAGGCAGGTGCTAAACCACTGAGCCACCCAGGGATCTCCTATTATTTCACTTTGGAATAAGTATGCCATCTAGTAAAATATCTAGAGATCATTCCAGGTACATTCAAAATACATTTAAATTGTCATCCAGAAAATACTTGAATTTATTTTTTGGAAAGATTTTATTCATGCTAAGACTCAGATACAATAATGTAAAACAACAGTTGATTATTCTGTAATTCGTCGAATTTACACAAGGCTGGACCTTCATACGCATCCTGTGTCCACATTTTAAATTTTATATATATATGTATATATTTAAGGATTTTATTTATTTATGAGAGACACATAGAAAGAGGGAGAGACACAGGCAGAGGGAGAAGGAGGCTCCCCATGGGACTTGATCCCAGGACCCTGGGATCATGACCTGAGCCACCCAGGTGCCTCTCACATTTTAAATTATATTAATCAGGTCACTAGAATAACTTTATAAAGCCAAAACATTTTTCTGAATAACAGCTTTGTTGAGTCATAATTCACAAACCATACAGTTCATCTATTTAATGAAAACTTCAGTGGTTTTTAGTATATTCAGAGTTGTGCAACCATCACCACAATCAATTTTAGAACATTTTCGTCACCTGCAAAAACCTCCATGCCCATTAACAGTCACCCCATTTTCCCCATCATCCCTTCTTTATCCCAAAGTCCTAATACACCACTAATATACTTTGTCTGTTGATTTGCCTATTCTGGACATCTCAGGTAAATGGAATCATACACAATATGTGATCCTTCATAATGGGCTTCTTTCACTTAGAATGTTTTCAAAGTTCCTTTGTTTTGTAGCATGGATCAGTATTTAAACTTTTAAGGATGTGGTTTTTTAAAATTTTTAATTATTATTTATTTATGATAGTCACACAGAGAGAGAGAGAGAGAGGCAGAGACACAGGCAGAGGAAGAAGCAGGCTCCATGCACCGGGAGCCCGACGTGGGATTCGATCCCGGGTCTCCAGGATTGCGCCCTGGGCCAAAGGCAGGCGCTAAACCGCTGTGCCACCCAGGGATCCCGTATTTAAACTTTTAATTGCTAAGTAATATTCCACCGTAGGTATTTTCCACATTTTATTTATTCATTCATCTGATGGACATTGGATTGTTTCCATGTTTGGCTGTTATAAATAATGCTGCTAAAAACATTTGTGCACAAGTGTTCATATGGGCATATGTTTTCCTTTATTTTGGGTATATGCCTAGGAATGAAATTGCTAGGTCCTGTTGTAATGTTTGATAGAACTTCCAAACTGTTTTCCAGAGTGGTTGCACCATTCTACATCCTGATCAACAATGTATGAGGATTCTGATTTCTCTATATTCTTACTAAGAGTTGTTATTATCAATCTTTTTGATTATAGCCATGGGTATGAAGTGGTATCTCATTGTGATTGATTTGCATTTCCCTGATTATTGATGGTGTGAGCATCTTTTCCTATGCTTTACTGGCCATTTGTATATCTTCTTTAGAGAAAAGTCTATTCAGATCCTTTGTCCATTTAAAAAAATTAACATATAATGTATTATTAGTTTCAGAGATAGAAGTAAATGATTCTTCAGTCTTGTATCATACCCAGTGCTCATTACATCACATGCCCTCCTTAATGTTCATCACCCAATTACCCTGTCCCTCTGCCTCCCTCCCCTCCAGGCACCCTCAGTTTGTTCCCTATGATTAAGAGTCTTTTATGGTTTGTCTCTCTCTCTGATTTTGTCTTTATTTTTTCCTCTCTTCCCCTATGTTCCTGTTTTGTTTCTTAAATCCACATATGAGTGAGATCCTATGATAATTGTCTTTCTCTGATTGACTTATTTCACTTAGCATAGTACCCTCTTGTTCCATCCATGTTGTTGCAAATGGCAAGGTTTCATTTTTTATGCCTGAGTAGTATTCCACTGTGTGTATGTGTATATGCATATATGTGTGTTTGTGTGTGTGTGTGTGTGTGTGTGTATATCCCCCACATCTTCTTTATCCAGTCATCAGCCAGTGGGCATTTGAGCTCTTTCCAGAGTTTGGCTGTTGTTGATAATGCTGCTATAAACATCTAGGTATATGTACTCCTTTGAATGTATATTTTTGTATCTTTGTGTAAATAGCTATAGTAGCACAATTGCTGGATCATAGGATAGTTCTATTTTTCACTTTTTAAGGAATTTCCATACTATTCTCTGGAGTGGCTGCACCAGTTTGCATCCCCACCAATGGTGCGGGAGGTTCTCCTTTCTCTCCATCCTCACCAATGCCTGTTGTCTCTTGTGTTGTTAATTTTAGCCATTCTAACTGTATGAGGTGGTATCTCAGTGGTTTTGATTTGTATTTTCCTGGTGAGGAGTGATGTTGAACACCTTTTCACGTGTCTGTTAGCCATCTGGATGTAAAAGTGCATTTTAGAAGTGATTTTAGGTATATAAATTTAATAGTACTTGATAAATAACACCTCCTCTCAACACACCCGAAATGTTGTTCTTGGGTAAATAATTATATATCCTTCAGTGTCTTAAGAGTAAGATAAAAGGATCCCAAAGGATCCCAAAGGATCATGAAATTTTCATTATCATAGAAAACATTTTGCATTTCCAAAAATTTTAAATCAATAAGTATTTATTGAGCACCTACTATTTGCTTGGCATTAGACATTTGGGGTATAGTAGTAAAAAAGTTTCTGATGTCTTCAAATGCTTATAAAAGTTGAAATGCTGATTTTCTGGAAAAACCTTCATACTAGAATATATCACAGTTGGCAGGAAAAAAAAGTGTTGCCTCTTGGCTCCTCTATGAGTTGGTGCCCTTGCCCTTATTACAATGTTACATATCCCAGATGGTCACTGCAAAATGCTTGCTCCTGTGCCAAGGTACAACAGGGATGCATTATCGCCTTAACTCTGAGTTTGTTTTGTGGTTTTCATTGGAAACCCTAGCATCATTTAAATGAAATTTTTTTCAATTTGGCTCTGTTTACAGAACTGTAATAAGATATTTCTCTATTAATAGCAGGAAGGGAAAACCTTGCTTGTTTAGGGTTTTGGAAAACTCCTGCACATTTTTCTTAAAAGCATTTGGTGACATGGATTGCAGGAGATGTACAGATTCCTTTTTCTTAATTTGCCTGAATGGATTTCAAGGGAAAATTAGTTAAACTGTATGTTTTCCAACAAAATAGAAGCTCTTGCACAGCAACAATAAAGAGAATCTTGAAGCAACTCCTGTCAAGGAATGTTACGAGGGTCCAATAGTGCCTTGCCTTAGGGAAGTTTGGCTCAAAATGAACATCATGGTGGGTCCCTTATAATTTCTGCTCGTTTTGTTTCTCCAACGTTGGTAACGTCGTGTGAGGAAGAGAGGACATAGAAATTGTTTATGTTTAAATATCTTCTATCTGCTCAGTTTTCCCTTAAGGAAATACACAAACTTAAAGCCAGAAGATCCTGAGATATCAACTAAGAGAGTTGTGTGTGGAGAGGCAAGTGACCTTCAGAGGTAACCCATGTTGACCCATCCACAAGCTTCGGACAAGATATTCAGCAAATTCAGTGGTAGTCTCCAATGATGTCAGATTTTATTTTCAAACTTCCTTGTCTTTTTTCATGTTTTTCCCTTAGTCCTGAATGTCCTTCAAACCAACATTCTGGTTTTTCAAAGACTTACTCAAGTCTTTCTTCAGTGAAGCTTTTCCAGTTTCTATTCCATCCACCTCCCTTTCCCCAGCAGAAATAAACCCTCCCTCTAAAATATTTTCACAGCACTCTGTACATACTTCTTTTAGAGGAACAGACCTCAACATCTGCTTTCTACGTAGGTCAACTAGCCCAGTTACAATGGGAGAGCCACAAAGGGAGGGAGCTGTATCTCATTTTTTTCCCCACTGCATATAGTAAAGATAAAGTGATTAATGAAGGAATAGATATATGAATACATGTGCCAATAAATAAATAAAATAATGAATACATTGTAGGCCTAGAATGGGACCTCAAATTTGCTAGATCTGGAGGATTTGTTTGGTGAGCTGCCAATTTGCCATTATCAGTGGAGATGCAGAGGATTGTGGCTTCCTCACAACAGATAAGAACAAAGATTTCTCTCCCTCTTTTCTTTCACTTCCTTTCCTTCTTTTCCTTCCTTCCTTCCTTCCTTCCTTCCTTCCTTCCTTCCTTCCTTCCTCCCTCCCTCCCTCCCTCCCTCCCTCCCTCCCTCTCTCTCTCTTTCTTTCTTTCTTTCTTTCTTTCTTTCTTTCTTTCTTTCTTTCTTTCTTTTCTTTCTCTTTCTTTCCTTTCTTCTTTCTTTTCTTTTCTTTTCTTTTCTTTTCTTTTCTTTTCTTTTCTTTTCTTTCTTTTCTTTTCTTTCTCTGCTTGAGCTGAATTGTATGAAGAGAGGATTGTAGCTAACACCTAATTAAGATGCTCCTCCCCAAACTATAGTCATTTTTTATGAATATTTCTCAAAACTAATAGGATTTTATGTGAATCCAAAGGGGAGATACTACTAAGGAAAGAATGTGCTACATGCAACTTGGAGATCATTCTTCAGTGTAGGGAGCTTCAGTGGGCTGAAGCTGTGGTTTCAGGAATTGACTGTTTTTGTTGCAGACACCTCCTAGAGTCTAGTCTAGAAATAATGGGGGGCGAGTGAGGCTTTCTACATCCTATCATCGAGGTAGCTACAGATGGGTTGTTGATTGTAGCAAGATAGTCTGTGTGTTAGAGAAGCACACATCTTCACATGAGATGGGCCTATTATATCCTGGAAGTTATGGGTGCAGTGGCTCTAAAGGGATTGCTGTATTAGGTTACTAACATGCTTACTTCTAGGTTGTTAGTTGTATATCTGTGCAAGTGAGTTGATGTTGTAATAAATATCATTTCATCTAGAAAAAGTGCTTTTTTAATATAAAAAATAAAATTCTAGAAGAAGACCTAGATCTGCCATGGATTTGGGGTACTGTGTCAGGAAAAAAAAATTCTCTTTTGGTGGAGACCTAAGACACTTTGGAGAAAATCTTTGCTGCAAGAAAAATCATAACAATGGCTGTTGACCCAGCAGCTAGTGCCATCTTATGGGTGAGCAGCTTAGATGAGTGGGGCACTGCATTTTGGGGCACACATGTGCCTTGCTATCTCTCCATCCCTTTTTCTCTGGAATATAGGATAGTACTTTGGCTTGCTTGCTTGTTTTCATATTCTGGTGGTAAGATCCAACTAAGAGGTTGGGGATGACATAGGAATAGATGAGGGGAGAGAGTATACATAAAGAAGGAGGCCCTATTGAGTTCACAGAGTATGTTTTACCTAACTCTGTTTTGGGGCTACCAGATATCTGCCCAGACTGACAAAACTGTGTTTTGCATCTATTTTTTCCTATTTACCATGTGTGTGTGTGATGCATCTTTCAGAACCCCAGGGAGAAGACTGTGAATGACATCCTGAGTTCCTCACCCATTTGTTTATTTATTTACATGAAGTTCATTCGTTCATTCATCTCTGCATTTAGAATTTATTGGGCATTTGCCACATAAATGATTCTGCTGCAAGAAATGTGGTGGTGAGCAAGAAAAAGTTTTTTGGGGGAGGGTGTAACTCATAGCCTCATCAGAGGGTCACATGTGCAAACACATAGTCAAGATACAATGTAGTAAATGTTAAAATAGAGGACATACCAAAAGGTAATACCAACTACCAAGGGAACATTGGAGGATGTGACTAAGATTATATGGCAAGGAGTAGAGAAATCAAGAAAAGCTGGGAAGGTGAGGCCCTATTTGACAAAGGTCTGTAGGGCTGGGGAAAATGGCGGATGTAAGTGATGAATCACTAAATTCTCCTCCTAAAACCGGTATTACACTATATATTAACCAACTAGAATTTATTATTTATTTATTTATTTATTTATTTTGAATGATTTTATTTATTTATTCATGAGAGACACAGAGAGAGAGAGAGAGAGAGAGAGAGAAAGAGGCAGAGACACAGGCAGAGGGAGAAGCAGGCTCCATGCAGGGAGCCTGATGTGGGACTCCATCCCGGGTCTCTAGTATAGGATCACACCCTGGGCAAAAGGCGGCCTAAACCACTGAGCCACCCAGGCTGCCCAACTAACTAGAATTTAAATAAAAATTCAAAAAAGCAAAAATGGGGGATGAGTACTCTAAAATGGAATACTCTTATAGTCCAATGACACTGTCTGCAACAATGTAAATATTCTCTATCTGTATTGTCCCATATAGTAGTCACATGTGGCTAGCACTTCAAATGAGGCAAATATGATGATTTTTAAATTTTATTTAATATTAATTATTTCAAGTTAAAATAGCCATTTGTGGCTAGTAGTCACCATGTTGGACAGTGAAGCTCCATGAAATTCTGCAAAGCAGAAAGCAATGCACGTCCTTAAAGAAGCATGGATAATGGGCAATGGACAGACAGAATAGCTTCTTCAGTACATAATTTACCTCCTGAGTGGATGATGCTTCTGGAGAGTTATTATGAGTAGGTGGTGACTTTGTGGGTCACTAAAAGCTGCTTAATGCTGTGCAACTCTGTCAGGCAACTCATTCATAAACCACTGTGCAGTCTCCTTCAGTCCTCCAGACAGTTGGTCATAACTATACAAGCACCCAGCGATCTCCTGGGCCTCAGGTTGTTCTCCTTCTATCAGGCAGAGAGGCCAAAGAGGTATTTTCTGGGGAGTGTACACATTGTAATTCCCTTTGACAAGGTTTGCTTTGGAAAGAACAATTATGAGGTCTGAAACAGGGAAGGTTGTTTGAAGGCTCAGTGGCAACCTTCCTGGCTGGGGTGACTGCCACCCTGGCCTCTTTCTTCTTGCTCTACTCCCCCACTCTCTGTGTAGTACCTGCCATTGAACTACAGGGTAAAGTGTCACCTCATCGTCTTCTCTTGTCAGGCCAGACTAAAGCCCAGGTAATCATGTATTAGTGAATGTGATTCTTTCTCTTCCTTTACTTCTATTAAATGAGTTAAGAGGACACTCTCAGGGAAAATGGGGACAAATTAATGAAGAATTTTCCTCACGTGAGATATAAAAAATAACTAAGTTTGTGTAGCATTTTCTAGTACATATTGCATTTTCACATACATGATTTCATTTAGTCTTTACAACAATCCTGTGAGATGCTTTGGTCCTCACTTTTTTTTTTTTAAGTTTTATATATTCATGAGACACACACAGAGAGAGAGAGAGAGAGAGAGAGAGAGAGAGAGAGAGAGAGAGGCAGAGTTGTAGGCAGAGGGAGAAGCAGGCTCCCCGTGGGGAGCTCTGTGGGGACTTGATCCCAGGACCCCAGAATCACGCCCTGAGCTGAAGACAGGTGCTCAATCACTGAGCCACCCAAGTGTCCCTGGTCCTCTCTTTATAAGTGAAGAAACCAGGGCCTTGCAAAAGTTAAGGAGTTGCCAATAGTCATCCCCGTCAAGTGACAAGCTGGGGCTCAGCCCTAGTCTTCTGATGCTTAATGGTGTTTGGCAGAAGAAAGGAGATTAGGGCAGTAATGATTATTGGGGTAAAATTCCTGACTGGGAGGGGAGGAACAGACAAGAGAGGGGAAGGAAGGGAAAAGAGGAAAGGAGGTGCTTCTTGCTGATTTTAACTGACACACAAAGCTCCCGTCAGAGAAAGCTGTTGGTTGGCAAGAGCAATCAATCACTAAAATATATCCTTTAATACACTTCTTATTTTTACCTGCTTCCCATGAAAAGTCCCCACCATGAATAGGTAACCAAAGGATTCAGAACTGGGGTGAGGCTCTTAGTTATGTCATGAGTAATTAAAAAGATAAACTGAGGCTTATTAAATATTTTGTTTATCTGAGCAAAAATCGCTTCTAATCAGACAGTACCAAATTGGAAATGGTTAGGAGCACTCTGTAGACGGGAACTTGGGGACAGACTTCTATAGAGAAGAGGCGGAAGCCAAGTAAGGGAATTATTGATTGAATTAGCTTAAAGCCTGGTTGGCTCTTTGTGATTTTTTGTCATTACTGTTCTGATTTCCTAATCTTAGAGCGTTTACAGGCTCAGATTTTAATTTCCAAGTAAACAAATATTTATGGACATAATTTGCGAAGCAGGCATCCTTCTAAGCAGTAGGAATACTGTGGTGAATAAGACACAGAGCTGTCCTGCACACACAGTATATGACCCAACAGAGGAAACAGACATTCACCAACTCAAATGAATATAAAAATCACCACAGGGTGAGAGTTCTCCATGAAAAGAGCAGCAGTGGTGCTATGAGAGCATATACTAGGAAGAATGTGATTGAAGGAAGGAACACTGTTGGTTTTGATCTTAAGTTTTAAGTTGAGAACTTCAACATGCACCCTTGTGCACTCGGCTCTATACTGATGCCCCTCATATAACATGGGTTGCCCTGGCTTCCCAAGTCTCTCATTTCTGCAAGGCAAGTACACTTTTGAAACTGCTTTGCCAGGAAAGGATGGGGAATATCTCTTGTGCAACTGCTAGAGTGTGGCATTAAAAACATAAGCCTGCTGAACAAATGAACCTGACACACAGATGCAACTGGTGTGCATTTGATTCTCACCTGTCAGCTAACTAACAAGTCTCTGATTCCCCTGGCAATCATGACAGCCTATGAAGATTATTTAGTAAATCTCTGTGGTTTTTTAGGCCTTAAATAAGGAAGAAGGGAAGATTATTTTATTTACTGGCAAGAGAGCACAGGGAGATTTCATCATTTCTGTAACTCAGTGTTGTTCACCTATAAAAAAAACACAGGGGATTCATATTTTAAAACAATCATTTAAATAAGGAAATACATAAATTTCATCCAAGCATCTTCTGTGTTAGAAGGGAGAGCAGGGGATTACTTACTATTTGCCAAGGACAAGGCAGTCCCTTAGAAGCATATCACTGGGGGCCAAAATAAACTAAGGGCACAAGTTCTTTACCATCTACCCACCTCCTCTCTCTCTCTCTCTTTCTCTCTCTCTCTCTCTCCCTCCTCTTCTCTCTCTCTCTCTATATATATATATATATTTTTTTTTTTTAAATCAAATATGTGTTGTCAGTTTTGGAACCACTAAGGTCGAAAACATGATGCTAATTAAATGTGATACAAGGCCTTATCCATGGTCTTGTGCAACACATGAGTCAATCACACCACTCTTGTTGCTTTGCAATTTCTTCTGCCACCCATTGCATTGTTTGATGCAATAGGCTATTTTTTTTAGACAGAGAGAGAGGGGTGGGGGAGGGGCAGAGGGCGAGATAGAATCTTAAGCAGGCTCCAAGCCCAGTGTAGAGCCAGACTCGGGGCATGATCTAATGACCCTGAGATCATGACCTGAGCCAAAATCAAGAGTCAGATGCTTAACTGCCTGAGCCACCCAAGCACCCTTTGAACATGTCTTCAACAGACTATAAGGTACCTTCTTCTACTGGTTGAGTCCCATAAAGCACTTGATTGTTGCTTTGTAAGGGCAGGTAGAATTGATGTCATTCTTCCAGCAATGACTTTACAATTGTCAATATATGTCCCCCTTTCTGTGTGCCTTTTTACATGCACAGTAGCCTTTTGTTTCAATATTGTATCCTTATGTGATATTCTTAAAGACATTTTATTTTGCATTTAAATTCAACTCTTGTGCCAACAGTGCACAGAATTCAAAGAAGTGATTACAATAGGACCAGCATGGCAAATGGAAATGAAATTAATTGTGGTAACTGCTCTCAACTGCTCCACCCCCCAGTCCCCATGCTCTACCTCCGCTTTGGCTTTCAATCTCTCCAATAATTTTCTTGCCTTCTAAGAAAGCAGAGGCTTTGCAGATACCTTAGAGGTGTTGTCATGGCCTTAAACCTGTTGCCCAGATTTTTAACTAAGCTCAGTGAAAGAGGCACCTCTAGTAAATGCTGAACAGCTTTCCTTCCTGCTCTGTGAACACTTGGCAGAAGCGTTGATGACAGTTGCAAGAATGTGATGCACAGCAGTATTCTTTACAGCAGTTTAATCTGTGTCATCAAATCCCCAGAAACCATGATTAATAGCAGCACTTGAGTTTGTTCTCAAGTTGTATATTTGGCAGCAGTGAACTTTGATCTACGGTTTCACTTTAAAGAATCATTATGACACAAACTTTTCTGTAATCCTTCCATCTAATTAAGCTCCACACAGATACCATGTAGGGGAACATTTAATGCCATTACTCTAAGCTGTGTGTTTATTACACCATTTTAAGCACTTTCATAAGAGGAGCGGTCTGTGTGTCACATCCAGGCATTGAGTAGCCAGGGTCTCACAGAGCAATCTCATCACTCAGAAGTAGCCAGTGTACTGTTTTGATTAGGAACATAGAGTGGAAAACTAAACCCATAGGGAATGTGAACCAGTGATTTAATCTCAGATAAAATTATTTTCCTTTCATATAGTTGGATGGGCTAAATTAGTAGTTTCTCGTTTTTCCCTCCTCTATCGTTCTTTCTCTGCATTTTAGTAGAAACCAGTGGAGAAGCTACTCTTTTTATTCTCCTTATAATTATTTTCTAGAGATTGTTGCCCAATAGAAATATAAAATAAACTGCATAAGTAAATTTAAATTTTCTGGTGGGCAAATTGCAAAAAGTGAACTTTTAATAAAATATTCTACTTAACTTGGTACATCCTAAGTATTACTATTTAAACATGTAATTAATACAAAAATTATTAATGGGAGATTTTACTTTTTTGGGGGGGAGCTAAGTCTTTGAATTCCAGTGTAGATTTTACATTTAACAGCACATCTTAATTTGTATGTTAAATTTTCAGTGCAGTCCTTCTAAAACAATAAAGTTTTATTTAATGGAAAAGTACTTTACATTGCTTCTGGTTTTTAAAATTTTTGTAAACATTGTTCTGTTTTAAAATTTAAACCTAAATTAATTAAGTTTGAGTAAAATTAAAAACCTACTTTTGCAATAACATTAGCCATATTTCAAGTGCTCAATGGTCACAGGTATGGCTACCTATTAGTGTAGTTCCCAGTCAGAGCCAGAGCCCTGCAATTTGGGGATTTAATTGAATTCTGATAAACACTTGACCACATGCAGTCTTATTCCTGAATTATTGGGAAAAATGAGAAGTATGAGCATTGAAATCCATAGGAGGATCTATATGGATGTTGGAGCTAAAAGGGCATTTTTTTCTTTAGAAAGTAAGGACCAAAAAGAGCAGTTTACAGAAGCAGAACACAGGATCACTGTAAGCACTTAGAATGGAGTAGCTGTTACTATGAACTTATTGGCCTTATATTGACAATATGAACTAAAATCCTTGAAGTAGCAGAATGGGACTGACACATAACAGGTACTTAGTGTTACTGTCCTTTCCTTGTTTCTTCATACCCACTGTAGTAGCCATATAATACTTCATCAGTCAAAGGATAAAAACAAGTCTGTTTATCCTGATGGGCAGCTAATGGTTGTGACTCAGGATGGATTCCCATAAAGACAGCCATTGGATAATTGTTAGAGAAAAGAGGAATTTCTTTTATACTTTATGAAAATGATATTGGTTTATGATAAGCCTTAGGTATACCTGGTGTGCTAGAGCTGAATGTATTTTGAAAAGACACAGTTGAAATTGGATTTTGGATTTATTTGTCACTGTAATAGAAATGGAGGGGGGTCAGGATGGGCCAAGTGGTATAGAGGCAAGTGAAATTGGTCAGTGGAGACTTGTGGGCTGGCCAGTGAGACACTTCTGAGTGTGGCTGGTCCCCTATTGCTTGGATAGTAGAGCTTTGTTCCCAGCCTGAGTTGTCCTGGGATGGACATCTTTGGCTTCTCTCTCTGCCACATGGTTTTAGATGCAATCCAGGCTTTCTGAGAGGGCACTGTGCCAAGGTTTCTAGGCTGAAGGACAAGATAGCAACTTTTGATGGAAATGTGCCTGGTCTGCGTGATGCAGTGAGTTAATTAATGAGGTTCAAAGTACTAAACTACCATCAGCTGTAATGGTTAGAGTCTCCATGAAGAACATTGAAGTAATGGAAATCCAATAAAAAGCATAGTTGAGTTGGCATTAGATAAGGGGGAAAGGGAGCTATCAAAGAGGAAGCTGGACTTCATGTCTGTTTAGCTGACCCACCATAAACTTCAAGAAAAATCCACTGGGCCCCAGCACCATCTTTCTTCCCAAAGTGAAAATAGGTTGGATAAGGATGATTATCACTGTGGCTTCCAGAGACTCTGATCTCTTTCTGCTGTTATTGAATTTTAAGAGAAGGGGAAAAAATGTGCTGTTTTAAAAGTGACTCATTTATGGGCTTCTGCGTTGAGATGATTCTGTAAGTTCTTGAAACATGTGAACTGAACTGTTCCACCAGGGTGAGTATCACTTCAAGAGATCAGAACAAATGCACTGGCTTCTGAGGATTATGGTCCTGTTACAGTTATTCTTTAATTCCTCTTGCTCTGTTGGTGTGTTTGACTCATTTTTTTCAGGCACAAAGAACTGCGTTCATTGACCTTTAAGAAAAGAGAAGAAAAGAGTGCTTTCTTCCTTATTTGAAATTTGGTCTTCATGTTGAGTTCATTATAGGTACGTCTATCTTTTCCTGAGTTAACAGCCTAGGGTTTCTTGTTAGCCCACCCCTCTTCTATCAAGCAACAAGGAGTAAGCTTTTTAAGGCAATGTCAAGCCTCTGTGGTTTGGAAGGAAGAAAGACAGAAAGCTGGAAGCATTCTTCTCTTCCTTCCTCCTGGTGTGGGCCATTCTTCCCCCCACACTCCTCCCTAACTAACGGGTGGCCAGTGTTAATAATCACAACTGCTCTTTGTTGCACACTTACGATGTTGCAGATGCTCTCTGAAGTCCTTTACATACTTTACATCATGTTGTTTATGTAACTGTGTTAGGAAGGAGGCAATTATTATCACTCCCATTTTACATATGCGGAAACTTTAAGACCCAACCAGATTAAGTAATTTACCCAAGTTACACAGCTAGTGAGTACCCCAGGCAGAACTCATACCAGGTCTGATTTGTCCCAAACTCACTTTACCAAGGGTCCTTAAATGCTAGTTGACACTAGTAAATTGGAGTCTTCACTTCTGGATTATTGGCCCCAGCCCTCCGTCTACTTGGTGACTTCTCTCCAGGCTCCCAGGATTCCTTTCCCTTTTCTGTTTTACATGTGTGATGTGGCCTCTGGGTTCTGCTGCTGCTTGTTTTTTGGGAGTAGAAAGCTTCCAAACTTTATAATACATAAAAGGTTGGCAAAGGATGCTTATGTTGACTAACAGATACACGCAAAAAGTTGGAAAAACAAGGGAATCAGAGAGTCCAGGACAGAGTTTGGCCAAGTGAGGACTGAAAAGGGAAGGATGCAGAAATGAGAGTGGGAAGCTCTGGGTTTCACATTTGATGGCTTCAGTTCTGAAATAACACCTTTCATTTGTGTGTCTGTGTGTGCGTGTGTGTGTGTGTATGTATGCACACATGTGTGTTTTAAAGGAGCAATTACTTATATAATACTATCTATGTGCCAAGTAGAATTCCAAGTGCATCACACATAATTTAACACATTTGCTCCTAACAACAAACCTCTGTACTAGATTATTAATAATACTATTATTATCACTTCCATCTTATAGATGTGGACAGTACATATCAGAGAGGGATTAAATAACATACCTAAGGGTGCACAACCTGAGAGCACCCAAGGGTTCTGGCTCCAGAAACCATGTACCTCGCCCCCCCTGCTTTTCTGCCTCTTGCCCTGTGGTAAAGAACTTCAGTGTTTCCAGAGTACCTAAGTGCTTTCCACTTACTGAAGTTTTTTCCCAGACCTTCTCTCTGTCCAGCTCTCTGTCTGTTCTATGTCACACATGGTAGTTTCACAATAATATTTGTTGAATAAATGAATATTTTAGAAGGGGAACAGAGAAATTTTTTTAACATTATGATACTGGGAATTGGTACTGGGAAACTGTGATACTGGGAATGGATCGTCTTAATCCTCAACTGTAGGACACAATCTTCTCACTCCCTCACCACAGATGCACACACGCATACACAATACACTATTTCGTTTCCAGCTGGCATACGATCCCAAACCAACTGATAAGTGTCAAGTTCTTGCACAAATGCTTCCCTTGAGAGCTTCTTGCTGAGAAAGAGTAAGTGTCTTGTTCACAGATTGGCAAGAGGTATTTCTTATTTTGTGCTCTTTTTGAGGATCACCTGCCCAGACCTCAACACAAAGCCTCAGAGACAGCGTGCACAGAGAATAACTGTCCAACAGTGTCCTTCAGATGCCCTGGTGGAGTGGGGCCCTCCATGGTGACCGAGGACAGAATGTGTGAGCCAAAACACATGAGCTCTTGAATGCAGCCTGTTTCTTTCCCCACAGCTCTGTAAAATCAAAGTTTGAGGCACCGCAGGAGCTCTTTTTAAAATGTCCTGGCCAGCTTGCTGCAGCCCAGATGTTGTTCCAGTCACTGCACTGCAAGCTCCAATAATCGCATGACTTGTGCCCCCCGGCTGCAGACCCACTCGCCTCCACTGGCACTGCTCCATAGATGTTACAGATGCCACAACTCATTTCTTTGAAGTCAGTGTGTTTTTTAAAAAAACACCTCTTTCGACAGATTTGGCCCAACTTCTCATTATATAAGCTGATCTGTTGGAACATCTGTCACACTTGCGGCTCCGGCCCCCATCCTCCACTGAAGTATAATAACTTGACATTAATAAATAATGAGGCAGTGCTGAGTTTAACGCACATATTATGAGGCATTGAGGCTAAAATGGCAGCCTTTCATCTTTTAGGAAGACCAAAGCCCCAGATTAAGCAAACAAGGGAAACACAGCTAGGGCCCAGATGAAAACTTCCAACTATTGCTCGCTTAAAAAAAATTATAATATACCTCGAATAATTGACTGTCTCTTAATAATACAGATTGACACAAGGTTAATGGGAAGGGCTGGAGCTTTGTGGCTGGATACATGTTAACACAGTGACTTTCATTCTGTACCCTCTTGGTTACCATTCCTCTAAATGCCTTCTCCCAGAGAAAGTTTTGTTGTTGTTGTTGTTGTTGTTGTTGTTGTTTTAAGCAGAAGTGACCGCTATAATTTGATCTCAAGTTTATGTCTACCATAAAGAAGAATGCCCTAGTGCTATTATACACTCAGGTAACACCAACACATATGAATCTCATTGGTGCTCTGAAGGTTTGCCCCGTGTTCTTCTGTGGGGGATATCTTATGTACCTGTTATGTGAATACCTTCTGGGCACATGGTAGTGAACGCCCTTTGTGCAAATAGAAAAGGAGGCAGTATCTGGTTATGCTGTAGTGTGATATCCAGAGGTTTTGAAATTCAAATATATTTCCATAGATTAATGGCCAGAGATAACCTAAAATCAAAGAAAGATGGCAAACAAGATGTGGTTCCAGCTTTGTTCTTCAGTGTGCACGCACACATGTGCACACACACACACATACACACACTCACTCACAAAAAATATTCACACACTCCTGCCCTGTACTTATGTGCTGAGATTCCACCCATCTTTTCATCGTGAAAGCTCTCTAACGCCAGAGACAGCCTCTGTCTGGTATAGCCTATACAGCTCCAACTTTGTGTCATGCATGTGGATGCTTAATAAATATTTAATGACAAAGGAAACGGTGCTGTAAGTGTGGACGGCTGCTATTATTCCACTTCAGAGATGAATGAATGGAAGGAGAGAGATGAATTGCCCTGAAGCCCACACGACGAGTCAGTCTCAAGATGCAGCTTGGAAGGCTGAGTCCCTGACCGTGCCTGGACTCTGCCGTTTCTTCACATTTGGGCATGGAACACTTACCTTTGGGGTTGGCCCAGAAGCCTGCTAAAACTAAAACAAAAAACACAGAACTCTGGGAGCTTACATTTTAAAGAGAAGATAGTGCAGAAGTCAAAAGTAAAATTACCAAAAAGTGACATTGACCCAAATGGGTAGACACCGGTGACAAAGTGGAGGAAAGAAGGGAAGCTTCTCTGCTGGTGTCAAGCCCAGGAGATACTTCTCCATTCCTTTAAGGAATGCTGCCACATAGTTCACTGTGGTTCTGAAAAAACTCCATTTCCTTCTCCCGGCAACAGTCCAGCCTCATTTACCATAGTTCTTAGACACTCAAGTCGCAGACTGGATCATGAAGACAATTGTTCCTGCCCATCCTTACCCCTGGAGTTGACCTATCTGAGAACAATTGAGATAATTAAAAAAAAAAAAATAACGCCTTTGCATTTATTTTCCATTTTAATGCAGATTCTCAGGTAGAAACGGATTTATATTAGCTCTTTCTTTCTCTTATGACTGACAGATGCTATGTATTTGTATGATTTTTGCTTGACTCAGCACAACGTAAGAGTGGCAAGAGTGAAGTGGGGTCAGTTGTATAGAAGGAAGATTCTCTACAGAATTGCAGATTAGAAGCAGGAACATGAGGAGGCTGGGCTTTAATCAAAAGATTCTAAAATAGAATCCTGAACCATATTATAGTGAACTACTGAGCCAGTATCTAAAAGTGGGCTGGGATCCACTTGACATGAAATTGAATGTTAATGGGATCTGGTATCTGACTTTTAGGTAGAGAGGAAGGGTTTAGCTAAACAGCCATTATATATGAATGTCCTGTTTTAAATTCTTGCCTTCGCCTTCCCCCTTCCCTCTCCTCCTCTGTCCCTTCCTCTCTGTCTCCCTCCCTCCTCATTCCTTTTCACTCTCCCTATTTGTAGCTTCATTCCAATCCAGGAATGATCATCTTTGGGGAACACAGAGGTTTCATTTTGTGAGTGTTGGCGTATGCATACATTTAGCCATCAAACTAGGGAAAACTCAATGGAGAGGGCGGCTGAAGAGCTACTATCCAGGGACAGTAGTGGCTTATGTTAAGGAGTTAATTACCTTTGGCCTGCAGCCCCCAAATCCCTCTTCTTTGGCTGCAAGATATTGAGAACATCATTGTTAGAGGGAAGCATAAACTCAGGACCCAGTGGCAAGAGTTTGGCAGGCTAACTGGTAGATCTTGTGATCTACTTTCTAATGCTGCTGTCTGGCCTGGAGTGAGTTTTTGATGGGAAATAGCCTAGATGTACATAAATTAAACTAAATACTACGCCCTGCCCTCACTCTTCACCCTCCCTCTGGATTAAGGGAGATCACTGTTTGTTTGTTTGTTTGTTTGTTGCCTGCTGCATATTTGGAAGGTATTCAGCTCCTTCCTGGCGAACATTTAGTTGATCATTATTTGGGGGGTGGGCTTGAAAAGTGAGAACCTTGCTGCTGCTCTTTCTGTAGACAGCCAGAAACAAACAAACCAAGAAAATCTATAGGCTCCTAACAGATGGGTTTTAAAAAGTAGGTCATGTTTTGAGCCCACCAACTTTGATGACATCCCTGTAACAGAAACTGGATTCCTAAGTGTCAGGACAATACAAATGAGGTTCTAAAATGGTCTCTGGATCTGTTACAGCTTCCAACTACAGCTGGGAAAAAAGTTGTGGAGGGAGGTCTCTAAGGATTCAGGAAAGTAAAAACCATGCTGGGAAACCCGGAATTCATTGCTCTGTCTCAGCCCACCCCCTCCCCCACCCCCACCACCGACTCCAAGAGATTGGGATTGACTCAGTCCTGAAGGAATTAAGATGATATGGAGACTGCAGAAAAAAAAAAAAAAAAAGTGTGTGTGCATACATGTGTGTGTATGTGTGTTGGATGGGGTGAGGACCATTTTTCTTCTTTTCAGTGAGAAACTTAAACAAAGCATATGAAGGCTAAAAAGCTAGACAAAGAGAATGATGCTGCTTTACTTTAAGATGGTCTATTTCTGGCACCTGAAGAACTAGAAGGATGAGGTGTGTGGCCTATGAGGAGGAAAGAAATCCACCCATCCTCTTCCTGGCTTGAGATGTATGTACCAGGGAGCCCTTTTTGATAATAGAATTATGTACAGATCAAGTGGTGAAATTGAAGCTCAGAGGAAGAGGGTCACAGGTCTATGAGAACTTGTAAGACTAAGTAAGATAAAGTGCCCTGTGTATTTTCCACTCTATAGCCCTGGAGAGGAGAAATAAAATACCTTCTTAGATCCAAATATCTGTGGTTTCCCAGGCTTCATGCCTCATTGCTGAGCGAGAGCAACAATTGGAAACCAGGAGGAGCATTTATACATCAACACAGTTTTGCCTCCAACAGAATGAAGGACGAAATGGCCTCCCATGATTACCTCTTGTTGATTGTTTGGCTGACCCAAATACTAGTCCATCAGAAATCTGTTTCCTGAGCTCAACTCCCTCCAAACATTGTTGAACTAGAAATACTTTTCCATTACTTTTTGTCTTGTCTAAAGAATATTTGCCTTTCCTCCCTCCCTCATGATCCATCTACGACTGAGATCCATAAATATTTCTTTAGTAGCTTTGTCATCTTGAATATAATTTTGTCTAATGTAGAAATTCAGCATTGTAAGGTGTTTACCAAGCACTGTTTGGGCCTCTTGCTTTTATTTTTATTTTTGTACTCTTCTCTTCTAACATTGATTCTTCAATAGAATAGGTCCACACTTATGAAGATTAGTGATTTGAGCTTTCCTTTTCCAGTCAACCTGATAAATGTCAAGGATTTCATGTTCATACTGGATGAGGAAAGAAAAGGCAAGACAATAGATAACATTAGCAATAATAATGATTTCATTTAGTTTAAAAAATATATACATACTATATCTTGATAGTATTTGAATGCATTGGCATTGTTCCTAACCATACCTACTCTGCCTCTTTCCTCTTACATAAAACTGTTATGGGACAGAGCCTTACCTGCTATGTGGAAGCTATTGTCCACTTGAATGGAAGTAGTCAGTCATATCTGAAAATCTTAAAGTGTAACTGCAAGTGTGTCAGTAGCTCTTGAAATATGAACAGCAAAACTATTTATGCAGTAAAAATGCCAACAAGAGGAGGTCAGCAAGAAAATCACTGTCTAGCAAATAGATAGCTTTTTGGGCAAATTCAAACTGCCCACCCATATCATGTCTTTTTATGAAGAGAAAGAATTTACACTGAGGATGTGAAGATTGGATGCTCATCAATCATCCATTGGGGGAAACTATATGCTGTTCACTACGCAGTCACTCAGGATCCATTCTGTAATAGTCAATGATATAAGATACTTGATTTTACCCCAGCTTTTAATGGAATGTGTATTTTGTTTTTAACTTTGTATGGATTCCTCCAGCTTTCCTATTCTTTTTTTTTTAATTTTTTTTTATTTATTTATGATAGTCAGAGAGAGAGAGAGAGAGGCAGAGACACAGGCAGAGGGAGAAGCAGGCTCCATGCACTGGGAGCCCGACGTGGGATTCGATCCCGGGTCTCCAGGATCGCGCCCTGGGCCAAAGGCAGGCGCCAAACCGCTGCGCCACCCAGGGATCCCCCCTATTCTTATAAATAGAGAATAGAAACCCCTGAAGAGAAGGAAAATCAAAGAAAGTTGATAGCATAACTTTAAATTCTCCCAAGCTTTGACTTCCTTACCTGTCTTTAAAATGACCTGAATTATCATGTTTTTCATCTGACATTCTCAGATAGTTCTTTTGGTTCTATAAGTATGGAAGAAAACATTTGCTTTCTGTATCACATTCTTATGAAAGGAGCTTTGTGCTAAATTTTCAAGTGCACATCCAGGTCCTAACACTTTCTAGTTTTGGGGTGTTGCATAAGTTCTATAACTCCTCTGAGCCTCAGTTTCTTTATCTGTAAGGAGAGGACAATAATAATATCTACTTTGTGGAGATGTTGTGAGGTTACATCATCTCATAAGTGTGAAGCAGTTAGAACAGTGCCTGGTACATAATCAGCATGATGTAAGCATAGCATTACTAACTTAAATATATACATTGACCAATGGGATTTCTGTAACGGAGAAGTTTGGGTGCCATTAGACATAAAAAGTAATTATCAAGTTTTCTAGGCTCTCTGACTAGCTAGAATTAGGGGGAAAAGCTGTCATGGAAACTATTATATCTGAGGCCATTGTATCTTCTTTATAAAGGGTATCCATTTGTATATCAATTTTCATTGGGACATTCAAATAAGGAGGGTACTTAAATATCATCTAGGATGGCTTAGATTCTAAACAGAGGTATTTCTTAAGCATGGGAGTGGAGAAACATACAATAGTAACCGTCTTTCTTCTTATCCCATGGTCATAGTTTCTTGGGGTCCAGCAGATATATTATGAAAAAACCTCCACAGATCAATCTGATAAGTTATTCCCTCATCAATTCTCACTCCTTCCTCTGACTGTAGTTGAGAGTCCTCCTTGGGAATGATAACATGCCCATTAGATCTCACCATATCTGTCTCACTACTTAATTTATCGCTCTACTCACCACTATAAAACATAAAATGAAATTGAGTTTTAAAAAGAGAAAATCACCAAATCCAAAAATTTTTTGGCTGCTGCTTCCCAAATGGATTTGTGTCTGGTTTTTTTTTTTTTCATCTTTGCTGACATTGGTATACAACCTAAGATTACTTCAGTTTTTACTTCAAATTTTATTAAACTACCTTACTTAATTTTAAGAATGGGATCAATATGAAATTAAATTTCCTTCATTCAATGAGTTGGACATTTCAGTATGGAAATGGTCACATATCTTTTAAAGAAATATACTTAGACATGGTCACTAGCCATACTTATCAAGATGTTGACATCAAGTATAGAATCTTTGTAGAAATAGAAATCCGAATCACTTTTGGATGTGATAGATAGTATTTGGGGAGTCCTAATTACTAGGCTCAGCTTTAATGGCTTTTAATAGAATGCATACATTAAATTGTACCATGCAATACATCCACAAAATCAATATGAGTGAAAATTGATATTCAATTCAGTAAATATTTATTGAGATGAATTCTGGAAAAAATAACAATCTCCTCCATTCCCTTCATCCCCAAAAAGCATTCATTTAAGAAAACTGGCAACAAATCAGTTAAGGAGGGAAGCCTGGATGGCTCAGGGGTTGAGCGTCTGCCTTAGGCTCAGGGCGTGATCCTGGAGTACCAGGATGGAGTCCCACATCGGGCTTCTTGCATGGAGCCTGCTTCTCCTCCTGCCTATGTCTCTGACTCTCTCTCTCTCTCTCTCTTTCTGTCTTTCAGTGTGTGTCTTTCATGAATAAATAAATAAAATCTTAAAAAACAACAACAAATCAGTTAAGGAGAACTTGGCAAAGCAGGTACAATATGATAAATTCCAAACCTTAAAATACATTTTGATATTTTTTTGGAGCTTGACAGATGATTCTTAGGTTCATCCCACCAAGTTCCAATAGTTGGTGGGGTCTATATATTTTTGTGACAAATAATTACGTAGATTGTAATCCCTGGGAAGGCAAACTTGAGTGAAGTGGAAACCAACTTTCTCTTCCTTGGGTGCTCTCTTTTGCAAAAACTCTGACCTATGCAAATGACCATGGTCAGATGTTAATATTTCCAATTACTTCTCTTTAGTGAATTGGTAATTTTGTTGCACATGGGAACAGCTTTTCAAATTTATTATTAGGCATAGTTGCCCATAATTTTTTGAGCATTTCCTCTTCTAAAACAAAAGGAAAAAAAGGAAGAAAAGAAAAGGAAAAGAAACCACTTCAGCATAAGGGAGTCAGTTCTAAATCCCTTTGGAGTATGTAGGGACACAAGAAGAGTACAGTCATCAAAGCTTTCCTAGAAGTGATGTATAAGTTGCATTTTGAAAAAATGGTAGGTGCTGTCCAGATAGATAAGAATCAGAGATGGAGTGGGGGTAGGAAACCATTTTAGGCAGAGGGAGTTGCTCTTTGTCCAATGTAATGCATTTTTCTGTGTATTATATTTTGTTTGTCTTTTCTGAAACACATAGCATGAGCACCCCTGATCTTGGTTCAGGGCAGCCAAAAGACTTGGTGAAGCTGGACCAAGCATGGGTAACTGAGATCAAAACTGCTGTGGTGGGAACTAAGTCCAGACCAATAGGGGAATTGGAGCAGCAGGGTGTCTGGGCAGTAGGGAAAGCGCCAGATTCAGCAAGCAGCCTGGAGGGATGCATTTGTAAACCTTTAAACCTGTGTTGCTATAGCAACACTGCTGTGAGGATACCAAGCCTAGGAATAGTAGTGAGAAGAAGTTGAATCTGGGTCTCTGGCTCTGAGCTAAAACTCCTTAGGAAGACAGAGGTAGTTCTAGGTCATATGTATCTATTGATGACCATTGAGGCAGAATCAACCTTTCTCTGGAGAAATGTTTCCCCAAATTAGGACTATAGGAGTTTCAAAGAATAATATCAAACTGTGAGTTTGCATGCAAAGATTACCAAACACACTAGAATGAAGGCCACTATGAAGGAGAGTTTGTACAAAGAACAAACAACAGATTTGGACCTCCATGGATTGCTTAATTTTAGATATTTAAAGACAAGAAGAATGCAGTTACAAGGACAAGCATGCAGCAAAAGATAACCAAAGAAGGATAAATTTTAAAAATACAATAATTTATAAAACCTCAATGGATCAGTAAGACAGCAGATAAACACAGTTGAAGAAAGGATCAGTGAACTGGAATTATGTGAAAAATTTACCTAAATACAGAAGAGATACATTAATATAAAATGTGTTAGCAAAATTGAAAAATGCAGAATATTGAAATAGGAGGTCTTAAAATGTTCAGTAGGAGTTTAAAATAAACTAGAGAGAATGGAGGAGAGGGAATATATAACAAGTAATAACTATAAATTTTCCAGAACTAATAAAAAATTATAACTACACACCTCCAAGGAGCACAATACAGCACAAAGAGAATAGTGAAAAAGAAACCTATCCTGAACACATCATAGTAAAACCTCAGAACACCAAGACAAAGGGAAGGTATAGGAAGTAGCCAGAGAAAAGGTGGGGCATCTGTATAGGAACAACGATTAGAATGTCATCAGTCTTCTCAAAAGCAACAATGGAAGCCAGAAGACTGTGGAATGTTGTTTTTACAATGCTGATAGATAACAGCTATAAGTATACTCCCTCACCCCCAAAAGACTATCTTTCAAGAATGAGGGTAAAATGAAATTTTTTATAGATAAGCAAAAATACTAGAGAATTTACTACCAAAGATTTTATTCTAAAGGAACTCATAAAGGATATATTTCAAGAAAAAGGAGAATGATCTCAGAAGGATGGGCTGAGATATAAGAATAAATGATGGAAATTAAAATTTAAATTAAAAAGTAGGTAAATCTAGACAGTGTATAAAATAAAATAACTGTAATTTATGGTGCTGCAAAAAAAAAAAGGACTAAAAATATTGGAAAACAGTAGTTTATAAGTTCAGTGAGGGCAGACTAGCTATTCTAAAGTTTTCTGTTATTCAGAAGGAATTCAAGACTTAATTTTATATTTTGTTAAGTTAATTGTGCTTACCAAAATTTTGAGTATAATCACTGAAAGAAAATAATAGTCAGTGGTGAGCTGGCAAATGTGTAACAATTTTCTCTCTGAAAACAAAACCCTGATTTGTGGTATTTGCCAATTTCTGTGATGTAAATACTCCCACCATGGCCAATTTTAAGCTAACAGCATGAACTTCACTGAACTTGAAGCTGGTAAGAGAGATGTGCGCAGTTGACTGTCATGAGTTACAGCAAGCCAGCTCCAGCTCATCACTGAATGGAATATATAAATCCCAAAGCCATAGAGAGAGAAAGTGAAATGTGTGTGTGTGTGGAAGGGAATCCAAAAACTCAAGTAAAAATCATCAAGAAAATAATAAAGAAATAGGAAAAGTGGTACAAATTGAAACCAAAGGTAAAATGATTAAAAACGTATCTGAATATATCAATGATGACAATAAATGTAAATGGACTGAAAAACTGAGGTATAGGCTATCTATAAAAGACATATCTAGAGCAAAAGTAATCACAAAAGGTATCTAGAAGGACAGGCCAGTGAGATAAAAGGAAACCCAAGAGAGTGTTGTGGTCTGGAAGTTAATGAAGTATTTTAAGAAGGAGAGAATGATCATTTTAACAGAGGCCAATAGTGCTCACTGAATATCCATGTTTATTTCAAGCTTCTCTGTGTTAGGTAGGCACTATCTGACTGGACTCTGGCCAATGGGATGGATGCCATAGTTATTCCTGTTCTCCATTCATTAGGAGGGACAAAGGAGTACTGAGATAGAAGATTCCTACAGGCTAGCAAAGTCACATAGGACACCAATTAATATCTACTGAGTGTCAACTATATCCTGGGCAGACAGGTACAAGGAAAGAAACATTGAATAAATTAGGCATGTTTAATGCTTTTGTAGGCTAATACTCTTGTTTCAAATGTGTATGAGTCACAAGACCATGCAACTTGCTTCCACAATAACTACTTTCATGGTATAGTAGTGTTTTTTCCCAAGAAGCATGCCTACTGGTTACTATACTATAGCAATATGTGTCTGGCCCCCACACTTACTCCTGTGCATCAGGCAAACATGGCATCAAGGCATCCAGGATGCTCCTCTGGAAACTTATGCCTTCAGTGTTTAAGGCCATTAGTTTGTATTGCTTTGTTTTACCATAGTCAGTCACATTGTACTTCAGTGCTAGCTCTGTGCATAGGTCCTGTTAGGTGAGATAAAAACACAAATACGCATGCATATCCATAGTTGTATACACATTTTGGTGGTTGTAGTGCATGTTAAATTGGTTCATACTAAATAGTGCTGAATGTACTAAGATCTGGATGGGCTCAGAAGGTAGGCTGACCAAAATGGTGCCAGTATGTTTCACCAAACTCTAGAAGACCAGAGTAACAGAAAACATGAGATCATTTAACCCAGTACTTAATCAAAACTTTTTCAAAAACACAATATACATGGAGGACTTTATTTAACAACACACATACACACAATCAACTGAAATAACATTTTATGAAACAATATGAAATGCAGTGTATTTTTTATTCTTTCCTATCCTATCCTATCTCATCCTTATAAAAAATTACCTGGTACAGCTTATGAAATTGTTTTTATATATCACCAATGACTACAACTCACAGTTTGAAAACTACTGTTTTAGACCAACCCTCTTATTTTTCTAGAATATAAAACTGAACCTCAGAGACACAAAAAGAGTTATCAAAGTCATGAGTTATTGCAGAGCTGGGACCAGAGTTAAGGTCTCCTGGTCCAGAGGGTTATATTCTCTTAGGACAACTTGTACCTCTCTTTGAATTCCCTGGGATAAGAATGAGTGCAAGCAGGACACGTACACTTACATCTCTGCCTTACCTTCTGTGTTCTCCCTAACCCCTGGCAAAGATTGCCAGAGAATGAGGCCCTTCAGAGCCATTTGGGCTCCTCTGATGCACATTGAGTGGTTCATCAGCTTCTGTACTCCAGGAGTGCAGGGACTTGAAGACAGGCTGCATTTTTTCTAAGCTAGACAACTTGGTCTCAAGGCAAACCAAACCATAGCATAGAATGTGAGGTGAGTTTGCCCTGGCCCCTTCATTTATCTTCCTTTAATCAAACAGACGAAACGTTTTCATTGGAGAGAGGAGATTGTTATCCTTGGCTTTCTTGTGTCTCCAGCAGTATTTTTCTTAGGAATGTGTTAATAGCTGCAAAAATTTTAACACGTCTTCAAGTGCCTCTCACGTTAGGAGATTCTTCTCAGTTGTGGGAAAAGTGGTTGTCAGTTTGCCTGGTGTTTAAGTGAAATCAAAATGTTTCTGACAGGTAGATTATGCCCCTACTTTAAATGTCCTGTCTTTACTGAATGTGCAGCTGGAAGCTTCAGAGAGAGAGACATTTTTCTTGCCAACTCTGATTCCTTCAGTCCTCATTCACTCCCAGGCAGTTGGGCCCGAGAAATGGTTAACTTCAGGGCCAATATAGGAAAAGATTTGGGAGTTTCTGTTTTCAAGATCATGTGTTGTTTGGTCTTTTTGTAGAGAACAACTTTGCCTTGCTAATCAAGCTCTTTAACTTCTTTTTTTCTTTTTAAGAAATAAGAACAATTAACAAATAGGAAATATATATAAGGCAGTTTTAGAGCAAGTGGAAAGCCAAATGTACAAAAAAAGAGAAGAGATTCCTAAAAATAGCTCTTAAAGTTTTTGTTACACCTTCAAAAATATTTATTTAATGGAATCAAAAGATAGGTCAGGGTGGATCTGAATTCATCCAGGGTCACAAATTCCTGCATATTTCATTGAAAGAGATTTTTTTCTGTGGACATAATAATAATTGGCCTTCTGTGTTCCTACAGCACTTCCCTATTCATATTTCTTCAGCAATGAATGCTTTAGGAAAGATGGGTAAATGCTTCCAAATTAATTTTAAACATTTTTCAGTGAGTCAGCTACTCCAGTTTTACTGGATAGCTTAACTAATAATCTCAGCTAAACTCCACACTTATGCCTCTGCAATCACCTAGATGATCTAGGATGGCCTCAAGCACCTAGGTGGCCAGTTGGCTGTTTGTTGGTTGAGGTGGTGGTGATAACTTGGTCTTATTTTCCTAATCATCCAGCAGACTGCCTCAGGCTTCTTGATGGAGGCTGAAGGGTTCCAAGAACAAGAAGAGAAGGCAACTGCCCATTTCCAAACTGTGTTTTTTTAAGTCTCTGCCTGCATCACAACTGCTGTTGTCCCATTGGCCAAGGAAAGTCACATGGCCAACCTTCCCCTCAATGTGGGAGGGAACTACCCCGGGGGTGAATACAAAGAGGAGTGAACAAATTGGTAATCATTATTGCCCCAGGCTGTCACACCTGTTGAAAGATAATACAGTGGTATCATCAAATAAATGAGCACCTTAGTCCCAATTGCATTCACAGAATTTCTCAAATGAGGCTAATAGAAACTATTGAATTATAGGATGTGAAAAACACTCATAGATAACATAGCTTCACCTTGTCATAAAATGGATTTTAAAATTTAGCTATGACTTGATGTGTATTGAATACCTACTAAGTGCCAGCCTCAGAGCTTGATGGTTCAGATATAAAGATTACTAAGAAGTGGTCTTGCTTTCAAGGAATTACATTGTAATGTGGGGGTAGTTAGGCAGATCCAGGTCAGATTTTATAAAAGTTCTGCCTTTGAGATGAGAAACCAATTTTATTTTATTTTTTTTAATTCTACTTAAAAAATTTTTTTAATAATAAATTTATTTTTTATTGGTGTTCAATTTGCCAACATACAGAATAACACCCAGTGCTCATCCCGTCAAGTGCCCCCCTCAGTGCCCGTCACCCATTCACACCCACCCCCCGCCCTCCTCCCCTTCCACCACGCCAGTTCATTTCCCAGAGTTAGAAGTCTTCATGTTCTGTCTCCCTTTCTGATGTTTCCTACCCATTTCTTCTCCCTTCCCTTTTATTCCCTTTCACTATTATTTATATTCCCCAAATGAATGAGACCATATAATGTTTGTCCTTCTCTGATTGACTTATTTCACTCAGCATAATACCCTCCAGTTCCATCCACGTTGAAGCAAATGGTGAGTATTTGTCATGAGAAACCAATTTTAGTAAGGACCCTCAACTGATTCAGGATAAAAACATAAAATTATTTCTTTTAATAATGCAACCCTCAACTATACTCTGCCCAACATACCTTTTCTGCTATACACCTCTTTTTGGAAGACTGATAGACCTGATTTTTTTCTCTTGGCATCCTTTTTAAGTTATTAGGACAGTCATGTGTGATGTTTAATACTCAGCCTTCTTCGTTTTAGTACAGTCATCTGCAACCTGAGTTAAAGCTCTTCACTTCCCAGGCCAGTGCTTGTTTGAGCTGTGGTCCCAGCAACATAAAGTAGAGACATGTGCAGTCTGGTTCTGACACCTGGACCTTCTCTCTTCAGGGCTGTCCTTCCCCTGGGAGGCTGCAGAAAAGGAAGAGGAAAACAATCTCTCATCAATCAGCAGGGGAAGGCTGCACTTCTTCTCTTCATCGATGGGAAACCAGTATCCTGGTTGGCATTCTCTGGGCTTGATGGGAAAGGGATTGGTGCAGATGCACCCCTTTAACTACCACAACTCTATATTGTGAGTCAGCTGGTCCCTTTTGAGATTGCACTGTATCTTCCACTGCATTCCATTATTACATGCCCTTATTTGCCCCCCAACACTCTTCATTCTGGCAATCCTAGAAAGACTACGTTAAATATCATTTTCCCATAAATGCCAACTGTTGCGTCTTCCAGCCCACATAGGACCTATTGTTTATAACTTCGGAGAATATAGACCTATTGTCTATAACTTCGGAGAAATTAATGTCATAACTTCCCCATTTTGGTGGTACAGGGTCAGGGTATGATATTCAACCAGGAAACAATTCTATAAGCATCACTAAACTTTAAGGGTGATTTTTTAAAGTCTTCATTGTCCTTTCCCCTGGGATGGGGTGATATTTTTCTCTTCACAAATATTGAACTCTTTTACAAGTTTGCCTTAGTTAGATTCATTGGATGGTGCTGGCGCTGGTGATAGTGTTTGTGTTTGGCCAGTTCTGGGGTCTCTCACTATGAGAAGTGTGTGCCTCCAGTCCCTAGTGATTCCCTGAATTGAGGATTTTTGGTACTGAGACCTTCCCCCACCCTCAGGTATGTCCTCCAGTTACAATAGGATCAATGGAACAATAGGAGAATTCTATCTTATGGCAGATTGAACTCACTGCTATAAGAGCATAGGAGGAATCATGCCCCCCCCCCCCCCCAGGGGTTGGGGAGGGCTTCACAGAGAAGATGATATTTCTCTGGTGACTTCTTAGGGTCCAAGGGTACCTCATGTATACTGAAACTGTATCTCAACAACAACAAATCAATACTGCAAGAAGAATAAAGCACATGATGATGATCTGAATGTGGGTATCATGGTTCCTTTTCCTTTTATTCCTCTCACCTCATCTCCTCTTTACCTCCACTACAGTCTCATTCCTTTCTCTTTTTTATTTTTCTCCTTCTTTCTCATCCATGGGCTTGGACTCTCCATTTTTACCTGGGGACCTCACTCAGCTCCAAGGGGTCTTTTGTACGGTTCAAACATTTTCTGAGTTCTGATGCAACTGGAGCATGTGTACCCTGGAGATTTATCTCATGAAATGGAATTGCTTTGCCAAGACGAGAACAGTTTTTCAGTTCCATCCCTTCCCTTTAGGCCATCTTGAGGAGATTTGTCTCTATCCGTTCCCTGTTTTTCTTCTAACACTTCCCCTATATTTTTGTTCTGTAGAGATGGGCAGTGATTAGGCTCGAATGAATGAAATCCCTTCTCCAAACAAGATTCTCCCACTGATTGATGGGTTTAATTTTTACATACCCTTTTTGTTTGTTTGTTTGTTTTTAATTTTTTTATTGGAGTTCATTTTGCCAACATATAGCATAACACCCAGTGCTCATCCCGTCAAGTGCCACCCTCAGTGCCCTTTGAAAGCCAAATGAAGTATTACTCAGAAAGTGTGTTTCAGAGGGCAGTTCTGGAGGGATCTGCAGACAATGTTAACAAGCTTAGCAGGAATAAAATTTAGGCTTTCAATTACTACAGTAAGCTCTTTGAGTGAAATTTTCATCATAATTATTTTTTTTAAAGATTTTATTTATTTATTCATGAGAGAGACAGTGAGAGAGAGGCAGAGACACAGGCAGAGAGAGAAGCAGGCTCCATCCAGGGAGCCTGATGTGGGACTCGATCCCGGGACTCCAGGACCATACTCTGAGCCAAAGGCAGATGCTCAACCACTCTGCCACCCAGGCATCCCTTCATCTTCATTACATCCCAAGAACTGACCAAATGTCTGGTACCTGATTTATGCTCAGTAAATGTTTACATAAAAATTTTTTTAAAAATTATGAATGAATGAATATGTATCTAAATCTTATTTATGTCTCTATGTTCTTCCTGGAGGTGTTTGTCTGGTACTTTTCAAATAGACTGCTTGGAAAGTGGATTTCTGGTGTGGCCATTTTATCACCTTAGTCAGAAGGCAGGTTACACATAGGCAGTTTAGTGCCTCCTACTTCAAGACCCGAGTTGGGTCCAAAGAGGAGAGCACCTCTAAATCAAGCATTTGCATCTTAATCAAAAGATGAAGTTTTGGGATCCCTGGGTGGCGCAGCGGTTTGGCGCCTGCCTTTGGCCCGGGGCGCGATCCTGGAGACCCAGGATCGAATCCCACGTCGGGCTCCCAGCATGGAGCCTGCTTCTCCCTCTGCCTGTGTCTCTGCCTCTCTCTCTCTCTCTGTGTGACTATCATGAATAAATAAATAAAATCTTAAAAAAAAAAGATGAAGTTTTGTGTATGGGCTCTTGGTTCATTCCGTATCCCTGAGTGATATAGAAACAAACGAAAAGAAAATGTGCATTTTAAGAAGCTTTCATGCATCTACTAGTCCCTTTGCAAACTGGCTCCAGAGCCTATTATAGCAACTTCTGTGGCCTTGGGCAGGCCAGGAAATAAGTCTTAATTTGCTCAGGCCCTAAATTATAGACTGTGCATTTGCAACTGTTTTGAACTAGTCAGCAAAATCATAGTTTTCAACAGGTTTTAAAAGAAGCATTGCAGTTCACAGGTTAGAGTGTTTTAGATTATGTTGTTGCAAAATAAAACAAATTTAGGTTTTTCTTCCTCCGAGGAGTGGTGAAATTGAGCAGTATCCAAGAAAAATGAATAGTGCTCATCCTGTATTAAATTGCTCATCAGAACACATATTTTTTTTCTTTTTCTTTTTCTTTTTCTTTTTGGTTAACTATCAGTTGCAACAGGTATGCAAACTGGCCTAATACAATCAGGAGTAGACAAGTGATCTTTGGGAGGTGTGTATTGAGTTAAATCCATGTCACAAAAACCGGAATCTTCTTTTCAGACATAAGGCCTTAATTAGCATTCTGACATACATGCAACCAGAGCAAGCATTAATTAGAGTGCAGCACTTTGAATTTAGTAATTAAGTGTAATATGCTAGGCACTTCACAGTTGTATTTAAACCCTTTGTGACATCAGTATATAATGTAATTTTAAATATTTTAAATCTTTGTTGCCAGGTAAATTCATCTTTATATTTCTAACATCTCATGTTTTTGAGTACATTAATTGTTAAACATACAAATGGACATCTGGGATTCCTTTAGCTATGTATTAAAGAGGTTTGCTCCTGTGAAAACTATTCCTGCAATTCCAGGCATTTCCACCAGGTGGACAAAGGAGCCACTGCCCTGTGGTTAACTGAATGGTTACTGAGCCACTGAGAAAAGAAATAACCTGAAAACATAAATGAGCCCAGGTATTAGTTTTTGGAAAAATCAGGCTATCCATTAATTTGTTCCTACAAATTAAATATGTTGCTAAGAGATGATATACACACAGAGAAGGTCTACAACAAGATTGTGGGGTTTTTGTTTGGTGTTTTTTTTTTTTTTTTTTTTTTTTTAAACATGACATTTAGGCATAGTATGTTAATTCTTACTCAAACTGTGCAATGACCACCAACTTTATTCTGACTTTCTCTTTTTTGCTCTCAAGATATTTACAAAACAAGTTCTAGCTGTGGCTGTTTACAAGGAGGTTATTTGTAGGTTATTCACAAACCACTTTTAGCATTAAAATGAAAACTGGTAAATTTCCTCTGCTTGTTATGCAATCTGTCGCCTCCCAATTGCTTATTTAAGGACATATCTCCACTCAGCCCCCACAGTCACATTTTACTACTCTCTTTCTATTCATTTTCTTCAGAAGGAAGCTCAGAGTTTTTGTTTTCAATAATACCCTAAACTTTCAAAACACTGTTAAAATGATAACCTATGTTTGTTAAGCCTGGGAACTGTGCCTTCTAAATATGTTTTTTAATCTTTTTTTTTTTAGGCTTTATTTATTTATTTATTCATAGAGACACACACAGAGAGAGAGAGAGAGGCAGGGACACAGGGAGAGGGAGAAGCAGGCTCCATGAAGAGAGCCCATCGTAGACTCCATCCCCAGACTCTGGGGTCACACCCTGGACTGAAGGCGGTGCTAAACCGCTGAGCCACACGGGCTGCCCCTAAATATATTTTAAAGAGGAAAAAAAAATCTCTTGATAAAAAAATATCTGGATATTCTTTTCTATGTGTAAGTCCCAAAGTGATTTCATTAACAAATATTCATAAATCCTTTAGTATTATCTACTTGTTATTTGGTTGTGCATTACCCAAATCAGTTTCAAGTGGAATAAATGAAATAGTTTTACTTTCCAGTTCCTTAGATAAGGCATTAAGCTATAATATTATTCTGTACTATAATATGTCAAGTAAAAAAACTCTTCCTATTGGTCCCACATTGAGGAAGTCACAGTATCTGAGCCTTAATTTTTAATTTATGTTTAACCAAGGTGCCCACATAGTTTCAGGAGAAGATTGGGTTCTGGGGATACAGTGATACACAAGACAAAGTCCAGGCTCCCATGGAACTGAAAATCTAGTAGAAAATGAGTAATAGAAAATGGAAATAATGCTATTAACCTCATAGTGAGGCTTTCAGGATTAAAACTAGGTAGTTAACATGAAACTGCTTTGTAAATTGATTAGTATGAATTAATCAATACTAGATATTATACTAGAGTTACTTTTAAGAATCCAGTGAGAGGAAATATGAGTATATTTATACACATTACACTTATTTTGAAGATGAAACAGCCTTAGAGCAAAAATGTGACTTACCACAGGTCAGATCACAAGTTTTATAATTGAATTAAACATTATGCATTGCATTAAATGGTTTGATATTTGTTTGTGTTATATAGCTTTTTTTAAAGATAAAACTGAACTTTGAGAGATGATACTTGAAGTGGTACCACTGGGTTTGAGCCTAGAGTTTTCAGCTCATAGGTTCATGCTTTCTTACATCTCTAAACACTTAAGACTCACTCTAGCCTATTCTATTAATTTTTATCTGTTCATTATCACATGCATATATTTCATTGCTATTTACATCCATGTGCCTATATCCTTTGTTGAGTTAACAAAATGGTCCTTACAGAGGTCTCTTCTTCCAGAAGTGGGTTGGGCGCTTTCCACGCATAATGGATTTTCACGGTTTGCCAAGTGGTGCAATAGTGCTATATAGTCCAAATCAGGTTCATGCAATAAAAATCAACTGCTGTTCTTCATGTTTCAAAATGTTAAGAACATTTTTAGAGCATCAGCTGTGTGTAGAACTCTGGGTTAGGTGCTTTTGAGAGAATACAAAAGAAATGATAAGACCAGGTCTCTGTTCCAAGGAGCACAGAGGCAGTCTTCCCTAGGCCTCCTCACACCAGAAATGTCCCTGGGGAAGAGCCTCTTATTATTTACTCTGGGTGGATTGTGGCACCAGATACAGTGGAACTTGCATGACACCATTCACATTAAAATCTGGATTATGAACTGTTCGAGAAAACGAATGCCGAAAGCACAACAATAACAAACAAAAACTGAGCAGTGGGGCATAGTGTGTGTGTGTGTGTGTGTGTGTGTGTGTGTGTGTGTACTCAATTGTGGTTAATCCCACATTATCTGGTAAGGAGATGTGTCAAGAAGAATTCGACCCAAGCTGTCTCTTATTTCCTAAGTCTCCCAGGACACATAAATGGGATTCAAACTAACCAGGTTTCAATGTTCAACAAGCTGAGTTCTTTCTGATGTCTATAACTACATCTCACATAGAGCACTCAAGTGCATTTCTTTTTGTTCTGTTTATCATTTCCATATATTTATAAATTACTTGCTATGTGCCAGTCATTGTGCTCATAACAGGTAAAAAGGCTGTAGAAAACAGTTATGGTCCTTGCCTTCACAAAAACTTAAGGATGTTTTTCTGTGTCAAGTATTTTTTAAGACTATTTTCTAGATATTGCTTTTCCAAATTAACACATTAACTGAAGGAGAGATAGCAAGCACTGTTATTGTTACATCTTTTACTCATTCATTTTATGACCACCAATGCATAATATAGATGATTTTCTCTATTTATTTGGACCTCAGATGCAGAGAAAACTGGACTAATCATACTCCATAGTTCATGACACACTATGTCCATCAGGCTGTGTGAAGCTTTTCTCTTGTTTAATTTTCATACACTACTTTTCCTTCATCATTCAGTCATTCATGAGCCCTACTCTTTCTTATTCCCACCTTTCTATCATCAGCAACTGCTTTATTTGGCATATATATTCCTCGATATGCAAGTATCCTTGAAGAATATAGAAGGCTTTTTGCTGGAAGTAAATGTTTTTAGTTAATAACATGATATTATTCTATATATGTTTTCTATTTCTTTCATAATCAAGGCTACATTTCAACATCTATCCATGCTGTTCTATATTCTTGGAATTCAGAGCTCCTAGCCACTACATAATATTTTATATTATCCATCTATCACCTCCTATTTATTATTTCATCTACTGATGAGCATAGAGGTTGTTTCTACCCAGTTTCTTTTTTTTTAAATTTTTTTATTTATTTATGATAGTCACAGAGAGAGAGAGAGAGAGAGAGAGAGAGAGGCAGAGACACAGGCAGAGGGAGAAGCAGGCTCCATGCACCCGGAGCCCGATGTGGGATTCGATCCCAGGTCTCCAGGATCGCGCCCTGGGCCAAAGGCAGGCGCCAAACCGCTGCGCCACCCAGGGATCCTCTACCCAGTTTCTACACAGTTGTGTGACCTCTATATCTTCATAAATGTCCTCCTATGAACCTAGGAGAGTGTCCCAAGAATATATCCAGGAATGAGATTGTTGAGTCACTGGGCATTTGCATAGGCAATTCATTGAGAACTGAATGGTTGTTCTAGCTTATGTTTTACCACACAGTATGAGCTTTCTTCAGCATCTCACACTCTTGCCAACACTAAGTATTGTCTGACTAACTTTGCAAATCTGTTCAGTGTAAAGTGGTAAATTTTGTTGTTTCTGATGTGAATTTCTCTGATCAAATATGGGGTTCTGGTATTTGTTAACCAGTCAGATTAGACTTCTGCCATTTTAGAATAATTTCTTGGCTTTTTTATTAACTGATAAAAGTTTCTTATATATTCTAATTCAATCTTAGTTGGTTATAGAGAACAACTATCTTCCCTCAGCCTGTCAATGATTTGTGAGTTTTTTTTGTCTTAATTTTTGTATATTTTAGTGTGCTGATTTTTCCCTTAATGATTTTCTTTTTTTGCTTGTAACTTTCTGTTTATTAGCTTGATTACATTGATGGGTTTCTTTTGTGAACATGTATATATTTGAGCACTTAGGATTTGTATGGGGTTTTTTTTGTATATTTTTTATTGGAGTTCGATTTGCCAACATATAGTGTTATACTATATGTGCTCACCCCGTCAAGTGCCCCCCCTCAGTGCCATCACCCAGTCACCCTGTCCCCCCCCAACACCCCTTCCACTACCCCTTGTTTGTTTCCTAGAGTTACGAGTCTCTCATGTTCTGTCACTTCACTGATATTTCCCACTCATTTTCTCTCCTTTCCCCTATAATCCTTTTCACTATTTTTTATATTCCCCATATGAATGAAACTATATAATGTTTGTCCTTCTCTGATTGACTTACTTCACTCAGCGTAATACCCTCCAGTTCCAACCATGTCATTTCTAATGGATGAGTAATATTCCATTATATACATAGACCACATCTTCTTTATCCATTCATCTTTCGATGGACACCGAGGCTCCTTCCACAGTTTGGCTATTGTGGACATTGCTGCTATAAACATTAGGGTGCAGTTGTTCCGGCATTTCACTGCATCTGTATCGTTGGGGTAAATCCCCAGCAGTGTAATTGCTGGGTCATAAGGCAGTTCTATTTTTAACTCTTTGAGGAACCTCCACACAATTTTCCAGAGTGGCTGCACCAGTTCACATTCCCACCAACAGTGCAAGAGGGTTCCCCTTTCTCCACATCCTTTGTTGTTTCCTTCACAACAACATTTGTTGTTTCCTGTCTTGTTAATTTTCCCCATTCTCACTGGTGTGAGGTGGTATCTCATTGTGATTTTGTTTTGTATTTCCCTGATGGCAAGTGATACAGAGCATTTTTTCATGTGCTTGTTGGCCATGTGTATGTCTTCTTTAGTGAAATTTCTGTTCATATCTTTTGCCCATTTCATGATTGGATTGTCTGTTTCTTTGCTGTTGAGTTTAATAAGTTCTTTATAGATCTTGGAAACTAGCCCTTTATCTGATAGGTCATTTGCAAATATCTTCTCCCATTCTGTAGATTGTCTTTTAGTTTTGTTGACTGTTTCTTTTGCTGTGCAGAGGCTTTTTATCTTGATGAAGTCCCAATAGTTCATTTTTGCTTTTGTTTCCCTTGCCTTCATGGATGTATCTTACAAGAAGTTGCTGTGGCCAAGTTCAAAAAGGGTGTTGCCTGTGTTCTCCTCTAGGATTTTGATGGAATCTTGTCTCACATTTAGATCTTTTATCCATTTTGAGTTTATCTCTGTGTATGGTGTAAGAGAATGGTCTAGTTTCATTCTTCTGCACATGGCTGTCCAATTTTTACAGCACCATTTATTGAAGAGACTGTCCATTTTCCAGAGGATAGTCTTTCCTGCTTTGTTGAATATTAGTTGACCATAGAGATGAGGGCCAATTTCTAGATTCTATATTATGTTCCATTGATCTATGTGTCTGTTTTTGTGCCAGTACCACACTGTCTTGATGATCACAGCTTTGTAATACAACTTGAAATCTGGCATTGTGATGCCCCTGGCTCTGGTTTGCTTTTTCAATATTCCCCTGACTATTCAGGGTCTTATCTGATTCCACACAAATCCTAAAATTATTTGTTCCAACTCTCTGAAGAAAGTCCATGGTATTTTGATAGGGATTGCATTTAATGTGTAAATTGCCCATAGATATTTTCACAATATTAATTCTTCCAATCCATGAGCATGGGATATTTTTCCATCTCTTTGTGTCTTCCTCAATTTCTTTCAGAAGTGTTCTATAGTCTTTAGGGTATAGATCCTTTACCTCTTTGGTTAGATATATTCCTAGGTATCTTATGCTTTTGGGTGCAGTTGTAAATGGGAGTGACTCCTTAATTTCTCTTTCTGCAGTCTCATTGTTAGTGTATAGAAATGCCACTGATTTCTGGGCATTGATTTTGTATCCTGCCACACTGCTGAATTGCTATATGACTTCTAGCAATCTTGGGGTTGAGTCTTTTAGGTTTTCTATGTACAGTAACCTGTCATCTGCAAAGAGGGAGAGTTTGAGTTCTTTGCCAATTTGAATGCCTTTTATTTCTTTTTGTTGTCTGATTGCTGAGGCTAGGACTTCTGGTACTTTGTTGAATAGCAGTGGTGAGAGTAGACATCTCTGTTGTGTTTTTGAGCTTAGGGGAAAGGCTCTCAGTGTTTCCCTTTTGAGAATGATATATGCTGTGGGCTTTTTGTAGATGGGCTTTTTGTAGATGGCTTTTAAGATGCTGAGGAATGTCCCCTCTATCCCTACACTCTGAAGAGTTTTGATCAGGAATAAATGCTGTATTTTGTCAAATGCTTTCTCTGCATCCATTGAGAGGATCATATGGTTCTTGTTTTTTCTCTTGTTATTATGATCTCTCACGTTGATTTTTTTACAAGTGTTGAACCAGCCTTGCATCACAGGGATGAATCCCACTTGGTCATGGTGAATAATCTTTTTAATGTACTGTTGGATCCTATTGGCTAGTATTTTGTTGAGAATTTTTGTGTCTGTGTTCATCAGGGATATTGGTCTCTAATTCTCCTTTTTTGGTGGGGTCTTTGCTGGTTTTGGAATTAAGGTGATGCTGGCCTCATAAAACAAGTTTGGAAGTATTCCATCCTTTTCTATCTTTTGGAACAGCTATAATAGAATAGGTATTGTTTCTTCTTTAAACGTTTGATAGAATTTCCCTGGGAAGGCATCTGGCCCTGGACTTTTGTGTCTTGGGAGGTTTTTGATGACTACTTTAATTTCCTCCCAGGTTATTGGCCTGCTCAGATTTTCTATTTCTTCCTGATCCAGTTTTGGCAATTTGTGGTTTTTCAGAAATGCATCCATTTCTTCTAGTTTGCCTAATTTGTTGGCATATAGCTGCTCATAATACGTTTTAAAAATCATTTGTATTTCTTTGGTATTGGTTGTGATCTCTCCTTTTCCATTCATGATTTTATTAATTTGAGTCTTTGCTCTTTTCTTTTTAATAAGACTGGCTAAAGGTTTATCCATCTTATTAATTCTTTCAAAGAACCAACTCCTGGTTTTGTTGATCTCTTCTACAGTTCTCCTGGTCTCTATTTCATTGAGTTCTGCTGGAATCTTTCTTAACTCTCTTCTACTTGGTGTAGGTTTTATTTGCTGTTCTTTCTCCAGTTCCTTTAAGTGTTAGGTTAGCTTTTGTATTTGAGTTTTTTCCAATTTTTTGAGGGATGCTTGTATTGCGATGTATTTCCCTCTTAGAACTGCTTTTGCTGTATCCCAAAGATTTTGAACCGTTGTATCTTAATTTTCATTAGTTTCCATGAATCTTTTTAATTCTTCTCTAACTTCCTGGTCGACCCACTCATCTTTTAGCAGGATGGTCTTTAACCTCAATGTGTTTGAGTTTCTTCCAAATTTCTTCTTGTGATTGAGTTCAAGTTTCAAAGCATTGGTTCTGAAAATATGCAGGGGACAAACTCAATCTTTTGGTATCAGTTGATACCTGATTTATGACCCAGTATGTGGTTCTATTCTGGAGAAAGTTCCATGTGCACTTGAGAAGAATGTGTATTTAGTTGCGTTCAGATGCAAAGTTCTGTATACATCTGTGAAATCCATCTGGTTCACTGTATCATTTAAAGCTCTTGTTTCCTCAGTGATGTTGTACTTAGAAGATCTGTCATTTGCAGAAAGTGCCATGTTTAAGTTTCCTACTATTATTATATTGTTATTTAAATATGTTTTTACTTTGGTTATTAATTGATATACTTGGTAGCCCCACATTAGAGGTATAAATATTCATGATTGTTAGGTCTTCTTGTTGGATATACCCTTTAAGTATGATATAGCGTCCCCTTCATCTCTTACTACAGTCCTTGGGATAAACTTTAATTTATCTGATATGAGGATTGCTACCCCAGCTTTCTTTTGAGGGCCATTTGCATGGTAAATAGTTCTTCAACCTTTCATTTTCAGGCTGGAGGTGTCCTCAGGTCTCAAATGAGTCTCTTGTAGACAGCAAATAGATGGTTCTTGCTTTTTTTATCCAGTCTGAAACCCTGCATCTTTTGATGGGATCATTTAGCATTCACATTCAGAGTTACAATTGAAAGATATGAATTTAGTGTCATCATAATAGCTATTCAGTCCCTGTTTTTGTGGATTATTTATTTGGGCTTCCTCTTTCTTTTACAGGTTCCCCCTTAGTATTTCTTGCAGAGCTGGTTTAGTGGTCACATACTCATTCAGTTTTTCCCTATCTTAGAAGTTGTTTATCTCTCCTTCTAAACTGAATGAGAGCCTTGTTGGATAGAGTATTCTTGGCTGCATGTTCTTCTCATTTAGGACCCTGAATATATCCTTCCACCCTTTCTGGCCTGCCAGGTGTCTGTGGAGAGGTCTATTGTTAATAATAATATTTCTCCCCATATAGTTAGGGATCTCTTGTGTCTCGCTGCTTGAAGGATTTTCTCTTTATCTTTGGAATTTGCAAGTTTCACCATTAAATGTTGATGTGTTGAATGGTTTTTATTGATTTTTTTTTGGTGGGGGGAACCTCTCTGTCTCCTGGATCTGAATGCCTGTTTCTCTTCCCAAATTAGGGAAGTTCTCAGCTATGATTTGTTCAAATATGCTTTCTGGCCCTCTCTCCCTCTAGGCGTTCTCTGGACCCCAATTATACGTAGATTTTTCCTTCTGGGGCTATCATTTATTTCCCTTAACCTTTCCTCATCGTCTTTTGTTTTTATCTTTTTTCCTCAGCTTCCTTCCTTGCCATCAACTTGTCTTCTATGTCACTCACTCTTTCTTCTACCTCATTAACCCTCGTTATTAGGACCTCCAGTTTGGATTGCATCTTATTCAATTGACTTTTAATTCCAGCCTGATTAGATCTAAATTCTGCAGTCATGAAGTCTCTTGAATCCTTTATGTTTTTTTCCAGAGCCACCAGTAGCTTTATAATTGTGCTTCTGAATTGGCTTTCTGACATTGAATTGTAATCCGAATTCTGTAACTCTGTGGCAGAGAGTACTGTTTCTTATTCTTTCTTTTGTGGTTAATTCTTCTTTCTAGTCATTTTGCTCACTGCAGAATGGCTGTATAACCAGACTGACTCAAGAATATCAACCATGACCTAAGTAAATTTCACCCTAGATGATTCTGCTGAGGTTAGAGACCAGTAATTAAAAACCAAGATCAGGATGAAATAAAACAAAAAGACCACTAAAGTGAAAAACAAATTTTAAAACAAAGCAATCAAAAATAAAAGGCCAAGACTCCCAAATAAAAAGAAAAAAAAAAGGAAAGAGAAAAAAGCAAGAGGAAAAAAAAAGAAAAAGGGAAAAAAGGGAGGAGAGAAAAGGAGGGGGGGACTAGAAGATGGTGGTGTTGACGAAGTTGTAGTGGAGGGAGAATGTAGTCTACCTGGGGGTCCCAGAGGGTGGTCCTCTTGGTTCTGAGTATATTAGGTTCTGTATGTTAGAAGATGCTCAGTCCCAAATTTATATAAACCAGAAATACTTGTAGAGATCCCCACCCTTGACCACCAAAACATAAATGAGATAAAAGAGGGAGGCTGAATGGGAATGAAGAGAGAATATCTCACAGAATGAACCCACAAGGTATACCACTTGGTTCTGGGTGGTCATGTTTTAGAAGGTATTAACTTCCACCACTGTAGAACTAAATGAGGCAGAGAAAACAAGAAACACAAAACAAAACGAAAAATATCTTGTATATCTCCCAAAATTAAGTTGAGTATGTTGAAGGGAATCTAGAAGTGGAAAATATATCTAAGACCTGTAATTGTAGAAATGTGAAAGTCAAAAAGGAAGAAACTTTAAAATGAAGACGTGGTAAAATATTGTAGTTAAGGTGAGAAAAGAGAAAATAAATTGGAAATTTATAGTCTGATATAAAAATGAGTTTTACTGGAAGAAGAAAAAACAAGTAGGGGTACCCTGTAGTTCTATATACTGTAAGTCCCTCGACTTCCTCTGGATCTTTCCAGTGCTGCTGAGTCAAGAACTTGCTCTTCCTCTGTCCTTCCAGTTAGGCTTCTGGGAGAGGGGCTGCTGTGTTGATTCTCAGGTGTGTGCACCTGGGGGAGCTGCCCTGCTCTCCAACGGGTGCCGGCTCAGTGGGAGCTGGTTACCCCATGAGGGCCCTGTCCCCCGGTGGCCCCACTCCATCCCAGGCACACGGTGACACAAGGAGGAACAACAGCACTGGTGGCAGCCAGCTCCCCAGCCTTGGAGTCAGCTCCCACAGTAACTACCACAGTCTCCCAGTCCACACTGGCCTAGATGCTCTCGGGGTGGGGGCGCTGACCACAGCTTGGGGCCCCCAGCAGCAGGAGCGTCCTCACTGTCCTGGGCCCTCCCGCCTCCACCTGTCCTGGGGGGAGTGCAGGATCCCAGCTGTGTCCCCCGGCATCCTGGATCCGGGGCCTGCACCGCTGGAATCATGCTCCCGGGGCTGCGGCTCCCAAAGGCAGCAGGGCACAGCCCCCTCCACCCGGAGCCCCCACCTGACCCACCGGCTTCTCCCGGAGGCCCCACCGGGCAGCTCCAGCCCTTTACTGCGCTCGGCCCACGGGGTGTGGGGCGCTCTCCCCGGGCGCACCTCCTCTATTAGTGACCCTGGTAATCTGGAGGCTCCACTGCCCCTCCTGCGATCCTGCCCGAGTTCCCTGCTAAGCGCCTTTCCCTCCAGGAAGAATTAGGTGTGGATTTTTAAAGTTCCCGCTTCTCCGGGCCTGGGCCTTCCTGTCCTGGATGCTCTCCCCCGGGCCTTAGCCCGGCTCCTCGCGGGGCCCCTTCCCCACTGGATTCTGTTTTATTTTATTTTTTCCACCTTCCTACCTTGTTAGAAGTGAAAACCCTTCACTCTGTAGCATCCCAGCTGTTCTCTCTTTAAATCTCAGGTTGAATTCCTAGGTATTCAGGATGGTTTGAAAGTTATCTAAGTAAGTTGGTGGGGCCAGGTGAGTTGGGGACCCTATTCCTCCACCACCTTGCCCTGCCTCCTCCTAATGATTTATTTTTTGAGAGTTTTGTTTTCATAGTCCTTCTTACCACGGTAAGCATTTATTTTATATTTTCTACCATTTTTTTCATAGTCTTTTCTTTCACATTCATTTTTAATTTGGTTAGAGTTCACCATTAATTACTAGAGATTCAATTTGACTTTCTTTCATATAGCAAGCCAGTTTCCCCAACAGCACATACTGAATTATCCACTGCGATGCCACATCCATTATACAAAAAATTGAACTATATATTTCTGAGTTATTTATTGAGTTTAAATGATATTAATCTGCTCTTGTGTCAATAGTATATTATATTTATTATCATGACTTTAAAGATGTTTTACTATCTGGTAGAGTGAATCTCTTTTTTTGCCTCAAAAATTTCCCATAAGTTTTAGAATCACTGTATCAAGTTTGCCTGTAAAAAAAAAAGAAAAAACTAGCCATGACTTTTTTTTTTATGTCACAGCTGCTTTGAAATATAATTGACATACAATAGCTGCACATATTTAAAGTGTATAATTGGATCCCTTTTGACGTTTGTATATAGGGTTGTACATCACCATGATCCCAATCAAAATAATAAATGTATCCACTATTGCTCAGCATTTCTTTGTATGCCACTATAATCACTTTCCCTGTTCCCTGCTACACCTCCAATTTCCAGGCAGTCACTGATCTGTTTTCTATCCCTATCAGTTTGTGTTTTTTAGAGTTTTAGAAAAATGGAAAATTTGTTCAGTATGTACTCTTATTTATTGGGCTTGATCACTTAAACCAAAATTATTTTGGAATTTCTCCTTGTTGTGTGTATTAGAATTTCATTCCTTATTTATTGCTGGATAGTATTCTTTGTATAGATACACCACCAGCCAGAGAATGTCTTAATTGTTTTAAGTTTTTAGCTTTTACAAATAAAGTCTTTGTATGAACATACACTTTAGTTTCTCTTGGGTAAATATCTTGGGAAAGGGTAGGTCATATGGTAGATGTATTGTAACTTCTTAAAAGCTGCCAAACTGATGGAGAAAGGGTTATACCATTTTGCATTCCCATCAGCAATGTATGAGAATGAATTTGAATTTGCAACAAAATTTTATATTAATTCAGAAAAATTTAACTATCTGATTGTTCAATCAGCTTACCCTTGAACATGTTTTCTTTCCTTCTGGATTATTTTTATGTCCTTGAACGGAGTTTAAATATTTTTCACTATAAATAATTTAAATTTCCTAGCTCTTTTAGAAATTTTGTTGCATATTGTATTTTCCTGTTAGTTATTGCTGACATAAAGGTAAATTTTTGTAAATTGACCTTATATCTGGCAACATTACTAAACTCTAATGTTAATTCTAATGCCTATGGATTTTATTTGGAGCCTGTATAGAGTTATCTCTACATCTGCAAATACCTTTTATCCCTTTTTTTGTCTTACTGTATTTGTGAGGACTTCTTTTGCTTTTATGTTTTTTAGTAAATAATAGCAGGCCACCCTCATCTCAATCTTTGTTTTCATGACAATATTTCTAAAATTTCCCCTCTTTTATAATTTGATTTCCTTTTTGGGGGGTAGATTGTCTTTGTTATGTTAAAAGAATTCCCATCTATTCATAGTTTTTAATTTTCTTTAAAAAGAAATTTTAAGTATATGCTGAGTTTTATTGAATATGTTTCTGTATTTATTAAAATAATAGTATGATTTCCTGTTTTTTTCCCAGTGATGTGCCAAATACTTTGATAGATTTTCTCATGTTAAACCTTGAATCTTTAGAATTATTTTTAGTGTTATGTTGGATTTCTTTACTTAATATTTTATTTAGAATTCTTATACCTAAGTTCACAAGTAAAATGAGCCTGTGTTTTCTCTTCTTGATTTGCTTTTATTTTATTTTGGAGTGAAGACTTGCTTTTGGAATATACTTCGTGCTAGTTTCATAAGGTAAATCAGGCAGAGTTCCTTTTTTCCACAATAATTTGTATAAAATAGGGATTTTCTGTTTTTTTTTTTTTTTAAGATTTATTTATTTATTCCAGAGAAAGGAGAGAGAGAGAAAGAATAAGTAAAGGAGAGGGGCAGAGAGAAGGAGAGAGAAACTCAAGCTGACTGCTCTGAGCACAGAGGCCAAGGTGGAGCCTGTTTTATCACCATGAGATCATGACCTGAGCTGAAACCAAGAGTTGGATGCCCAACTAATGTGCCATCCAGGAGCCCTGGGATTTTCTGTTTGTTAAAAGTTTAACAGAACTCCCCTTTTAAAATTACTAAGCTTGGTTCTATTAGAGGTGGAATTTTTTTTTTATCATTTTATATTTATAGAGATTATGGGTCTATTTGATATTTTAAATTTCTTTTTGTGCTAATTAGGACAATTTATATTTTTGCAGAAATGTATCCCATTTTGTCTGGGCTTTCATATTTATTAACATTATTCATTTATAGCATTCTTCTGTGATTTTAAAAATTTCTGTAGTTACATCCTTTTTTGTTGTATGAATTTGTTTACAGATTTTTTTTCTATTGCAATTGGTCAGTCTTTTTTTTTAATTTAAAAAATTTTATTTATTTATTCATAAGAGACCCAGAGGCATAGAGAGAGAGAGAGAGAGGCAGAGACACAGGCAGAGGGAGAAGCAGGCTCCATGCATGTCCTAGCCTGATATGGGACTTGATCCCGGGATCCTAGGATCATACCCTGGGCGGAAGGCAGGTGCTAAACCACTGAACCACCCAGGGATCCCCACAATTGGTCAGTCTTATCAGAGAAGTTTATCGCTTCGATCTTTGTAAGAGCCCATTTTAATTTTATTAATCTTTTATTGTTGTTTATTTCATTAATTACTATTATTTCCTTCTTATGTTCTTCCTTCTTGTTTTTCCTGGGAAGAGAAGGATGGCTTTTATTGGGGGGGGGGTGGCTTACTCTGTTGTTCTTTTCCTAGGTTCTGTGAAGTTTGAACCTACTGTCTTCAGTTTTATGATAAAAGCATTTGATCATGTAAATATCTTGTTCCTCACAAGTTTGATATATAGTGCTTTCTTGTCTTTCAGTTTTCCATATTATGTATTTTCCTTGAAATATCCTTTTTAGCCCAAGATTTACATCGTAGTTTTCTCCCCATAAGTTTCTGGATTATTTTGATAATCCCTTGTTATTGATTTCTGATTTTGTTGTATTAGTGTGAAAGATATGGCCTATACGAACTATGTGAAATTAATTCTGCATAATTGATTTAGGCTTTATATATTTCCTAATATGATTTTGTGGAATGTTTTATTCTCAAAAAGAATATTTTGAGTTCCAAGGAAAATGGCAGAGTAGGAGGACCCTAAGGTCACCTTTCCCACAGATACAACTAGATAACACATCAACGTAAATAACCTCAAAGACTGGCAGAACAAATTCCACAACTAAATGTAGAGAAGAGGCCACATCTAAGAGGGTAGGAAGGGCGGAGGTGCAGTGGAAAGCTAATCAGACTCCAGAGCCGTCTGCAGGAGGGAGCCCCAGGAGGGGAAAGAAATAGACCCTCACACTGGGAGCCCACACAGGGAAGATATATCACCATAGTATTTGGCTTTAATAACCAGAAGGGCCAAGTTTTGTAAGTCCTTACAACTAGTGGGGCTTAAAGCCTCAAACATTAAAAATCAGAGCACAGTAAGAAACTCAGTCTACACTGTTAAAGAGACAGTACATCAGACAGCCCTGGAGGTATAGCACAGAAGCAGCAGTTTGAAAAACACCTGGGGCATATGGAAGGAAGAGTATTTACTAATTGTGTAATATATTCCAGAGGGACAGATTTACCTGGGAGACTTCTCTAGGAACAAAGGAGCTGACAGGTGCCATTTCCCTTTCTCACCCTCAGCATAAATATGACCACCTGCAGGAACTAGCTTGGCACCAGTATTCACTACCTAACTTCCTTACACCATGCCTCACTCCTTCCAACCAGGCCTGCCTCAGTCTGCAGGTCCCCTTCCCTAGAACATGAGTGTAAACCTGGCCAACACCACATCCACCAATTGCATGCTTTTTGGGGCCTCAACTTCAGCAGCAACAGTGAAAGGGCACAAAGTGTATACCCACCTACATGCCCTTTTGCAGGGCAGCTCTGGCTGCCTTGGTCTTGGCAGCTGTACATTCCTTGTGCAAGAGGATTGAACACACAGCTTGCAGGGACTGTGCATCCTACCTGTGCAAACTTTGCAGAGTGGTCCCTGCCAGCCCTGTCTTGGTGAAGGAGGGATGTCCCCTCTGGCAAAGGACCAGTGCCACCTTGTTAAAAGTGCATGGCCCACCCACTGATTTTAAGAGCAGGAGATATAACTGACTTTCCTAACAGACATAAACAGACACAGAATTAGATAAAATGAAGAGACAGAAAAATATGTCTAAAATGAAAGAACAGGACGAATCACAGAAAGAGACCTAAATGAGATGAATATAAGTAATATGCCTGATAGATAATTTAAAGTAATGATCATAAAGATACTCACTGGACCTGATAAAAGTGTGGAGGACATCAGTGAGACCCTTAACAAAGAGAAAACATAAAAAGAATCAATCAGAGATGAAGAAAACAATAAATAAAATTAAAGATACTCTAGATGAAATAAAAGGCAGGCCAGAGGAAGCAGTAGAATGAATTAGTAACCTGGAGGACAGAGTATTGGAAAGTAATCAAGCTGAGTAGGCGAGAGAAAAAAATATGCAGAATGAGAATAAACTTAGAGAATTCAGTGACTTCATCAAGCATAATAACATTCACATTATAAGGATCTCAGAAGAAGAAGATGAGAGAAAAGAGGGGGCAGAAATTTTATTTGAAGAAATAATAGTTTAAAACTTCTGATGTAGGGAAAGAAACAAATATCCAGATCCAGGAGGCACAGAAATTCTGCCCCTCCCCGCTCCCCAGTTCAACCCAGGAGGGTCTACACTAATACACATAGTAACTAAAAATGTAAAAAGTAGTGATAAAGAAAAATTTCAAAGAAGACAGTTATGTACAAAGGAAACCCCCTAAGACTGTCAGCAGATTTTTCAGCAGAAACTTTGCAGGCCTAAAGAGATGGCATGATATTTTCAAAGTGCTGAAAGAAAAAAAAAAATCTGCAGCCAAGAATACTCTATCTAACAAGGCTATCATTCAGAATAGAAGGAGAGATAAAGAGTTTCTCCAAAAAACAAAAGCTAAAGGAGTTTATGACCACTAAACCAGCTCTACAAGAAATGGTAAGGGGGATTCTTTCAGTGGAAAGCAAAAACCATAAGCAAGAATAAAAAAGTGGAAAGCACAAAAGCAGTAAAACAAATATATATGTAAAAATAAGTCAAGGGACTCACAAAATGAAAGGATGTAAAGTATGACACCATATGCCAAAAGCATGGGAGCTGCTGTGGAGTGAAGAATGGGCTCAAACTTAAGCAACCATCAACTTAGTATAGACTACCATATGCAGAAGATGTTATATACAAACATAATGATAACCACAAATCGAAAACCAGTAATAGAGATGCAAAAAATAAAAAGAAAGGAATTAAGTTTATCACTAAAGAAAGCCGTCTTGTGGTAAAAGAAGAGAGGAAGGAAGAAAGGAACACAGAAGATCTACAAAAACAAACATAAATAATAAACTGACAATAAATACATACCTATCAATAATTACTTTGAATTTAAATGAACTAAGTACTCCAATCAAAAGACAGAAGGTGACAGAATGGGTAAAAAAAACAAGACCCATCTGTATGCTGTTTATAAGAGATTCATTTCAGACCTAAAGTCACATGCAGATTGAAAGTGAGAGGATAGAGAAACATTTATCATGCAAATGTATATGAAAAGAAAGCAGGGTAGCAATATTTCTATCAGACAAAATAGACTTTAAAACAAAGACTGTTTACAAGAGACAAAAAAGGACACTATATGATAATAAAGTGCACAATCCAAAAAAGAAGACGTAATAGTTGTAAATATTTATGCACCCAACATGGGAGCACCCTAATATATACAACAGTTAATAACAAATATAAAGGAACTAATCAGCAGTAATAAAGTAATAGTAGGAGACTTTAACACCCCACTTACATCAGTGGACAGATTATCTAAACAAAAAATCAACAAGGAAACAGTGGCTTTGAATGACACACTGGACCAGATGGATTTAATAAATATATTCAGAGTATTCTATCCTAAAAGAGGAGAATACACATTCTTCTCAAGTGCACATGGAACATTTTCCAGAAGGGATCACATATTAGGGCATCAAACAAGTCTCAACAAATTAAAAAAGACTGAAGTTATACAATGCATCTTTTCTGACCACAATGCAATGAAACTAGAAATGAACCACAAGGAAAAATATGGGAAGAGCATAAATACATGGAGGTAAAATAACATGGTACTGAACAATAAATGGGTCAACCAAGAAATCAAAGAAGAAATCAAAACATACATGGAGACAAATGAAAATGAAAACACAACAGTCCAAAATCTTTTGGATGCAACAAAAGCAGTTCTAACATGGAAGTTTATAGAAATACAGCCCTATCTGGAGAAGCAAGAAAAATCTCAAATAAACAGCCAAACTTTACACCTAAAGGAGCTAGAAAAATAACAAAACCCCAAATTAGCAGGAGGAAGGAAACAATAAAGATTAAAATAAAAATAAATGATTTAGAAACTAAAAAAACAATAGAACAGATCAATTAAACCAGGAGCTGATTCTTTGAAAAGATCAACAAGATTGATAAACCTCTATCTAGACTCATCAAAAAAAAAAATAGGACAAATGAACAAAAATAGAAACAGAAGAGGAGAAATAGCAACCAACACCACAGAAATGCAAAGGATTTTAAAAGAATATTATTAAAAATTATCTGCCAACAATTGGACAACCTAGAAGAAATGTATAAATTCCTAGAAACATGAAAAATGAAGCAGGAAGAAATGGAAAATTTGAACAGACCAATTCAGACCAATTCTGACTAATGAAATTGAATCAGTAATCAAAAAACTCTCAAAAAAAACCAAAAACAAAAACAAACAAACAAACAAACAAAAAAACTCTCAATAAACAGAAGCCCACGAAACAGATGATGAATTCTGAGGTGAATTCTACCAAACATTTAAAGAAGACTTAATACCTATTATTCTCAAACTTTTCCAAAAAATAGAAGAGGAAGGAAAACTTCCAAATTCATTCTGTGAGGCCAGCATTAACCTGATTCCCAAACCACATAAAGACACTAAAAAAAAAAAAAAAAAAAAAAAAAAAAAAAAAACTATAGGCCAATATCTCTGATGAGCTTAGATTGCAAAAGTCATCAACTAAACATTAGCAAATTAAATCCAACAATACATTTAAAAAATCATTCAACACTATCAAGTGGGACTTACTCCTGAGATGTAAGGGTGATTCAATACTCAGAAATCAATGTGATACATCATATCAATAAGAGAAAGGATAGAAATTATATGATCATTTGAGTAGAGGCCAAAAAATCATTTGACAAAGCACAACATCCATTCATGATAAAAACCTTCAACAAAGGTTTAGAGGGAACATACCTCAATATAGTAAATAAACATGAAAACCCACAGTTAACATCATATTCAATGGGGGAAAAACAGAGCTTTTTCCCTAAGATCAGGAATAAGACAAGGATGTCCATCCACTCTCACCACTCTTAAGCAAAATAGTAGTGGAAGTCTTAGCCACAGCAATCAGATAAGAGAAAGGAATAAAAGGCATCCAGATTGGTAAGGAAGAAGTAAAACTATCACTATTTGCAGATGACATTATAGAAAAACCGAAAGACTCCACTAAAAAACTACTAATACTGGTAAATGAATTCAATAAAGTTTCAGAACACAAAATCAATATACAGAAATCATAAACTAATTGCATTTCCATACACTAATAATGAAGCAATAGAAAGACAAGTCAAGAAAATCCCGCTTACAATTGCACCCAAAACAGTAAGATACCTAGGAATAAACTTAACCAGAGAGATGAAAGACCTGTACTTTGAAAACTGAAACATTAAGAAAGAAATTGAAGATAATACAAAAATATGACATTCCATGATTATGGATTGGAAGAACAAATATTGTTAAAATGTCAAACAGTCTACAGATTTAATGCTATCCCTATTAAAATACCAAAGCATTTGATGCAGAGCCAGAACAAAAAAATCCTAAAATTTTTATGAAACTACAAAAGACTCCAGTTAGCTAAAGAAATTTTGAAAAAGAAAAGCACAGTTGGAGGTATCAGAATTCCAGACTTCAAGGTATACTAATAAAGCTATACTAAAGCTGTACTGCTCAAAACAGTATGGTACTGGCACACAAATAAACACACAGATCAATGGAACAGACTAGAAAACCCAGAAATAAACTGACAATTATATGGTCAGTTACTCTTTGACAAAGCAGGAAAGAATATCCACTGGGAAAGACAGTCTCTTCAACTAACAGTGCTGGAAAAACTGGTCAGCTACACACAAAAGAAAGAAACTGGACCGCATCCTTATACTGTACACAAACATAAACTCAAAATGGTTTAAAGACCTAAGTCTGAGACCTCAATCCATAAAAATTCTAGAATAGATCATGGGCAGTAATGTCTCCGAATACAACCATAGCAAAATTTTTCTAGATAAGTCATCTGAGACAAGTGAAATAAAAGCAAAAATAAACTATTAGGAACTACATCAAAATAAAAAACTTCTGCATGGGGTAGAAAACAATCAACAAAACTAAAAGGCAAACTACTGAATGGGAGAAGATATTTGCAAGTGACTTACCTGATAAAGGGTTAATATCCAAAATATATAAAGAACTTACACACTCAACACCTATAAAAGAAATAACCCAATTTAAAAAAGGGCAGAAGACATGAACAGACATTTCTTTGAAGAATATTTACAGATAGCCAATAGACACATGAAAAGATCCTCAGCATCACTCATCATATGGAAATGCACATCAAGACTAGAATGAGATATCACCTCATACGTGTCAGAATGGCTAAAATAAAAAACAAGGAACAATAGGTGTTGGCAAGGATGTGGAGAAAGGGGAACCCTCTTGCTCTGTTGATGGGAGTGCAAACTGGTACAGCCATTGTGGAAGACAGTATGGAGACTCCTTAAAAAATTAAAAATAGAACTACCTTGGTCCAGTAATCACACTAGTGGGTACTTATACAAAGAATACAAAAAAAAATGCTAATTTGAAAGGATATAAGCACCCGTGTGTTTATAGCAGAATTATTTGCAATAGCCAAATTACGGAAGCAGCATAAATAAATGTCCATCTAGCAATGAATAGATAAAGAAGATGTGGTATATGTATACAATGTAATATTACTCAGCCATAAAAAAGACTGAAATCTTGCCATTTACAACAACATGAGTGGACCTTGAAAGTATAATACTAAGCGAAATAAGCAAGTCAGAGAAAGACAAATACCATATGCTTTCACTCATATGTGGAATTAAGAAACCAAACAAATGAAAAAAGGAAGAAAAAGAGAGAGAAACCCAAAACAGACTTTTTAGAGATAAACAGAGTATTACCAGAGGTGTGGTAGATGGAGAGGATGGACAAAAAAGGTGAAAGGGATTAGGAGTACATTTACCTTGATAAGTACTGAGTAACAGGAATTGTTAAATTGTTATTTTGTATATCTGAAACTAATATAACACTATGTTAACACTGGAATTAAAATAAAATTTAAAAATAGTATGTTTCTCTGTCTAACCTATTGATAATACTACTTGTATCTCATTTTCTTTATTTGCTTGATTTATCACATTTGGAGAGAAATGTGTTAAACCTCTGAATCTCTAGGTTATTAATTAATTAATTAATTTCCACAGTTCTGTCTTTTAAATACATACATATGTACTATATTTTATAACTATATTTTATATTGCCAATTTTTCTACATAATATATAATATCCTTCCTTAGACTTTATGATGTTTACTGTCTTAAATTCTACTTTTTTATTTTAAAGATTTTTATTTATTTATTCATGAAAGACACAGAAAGAGAGAGGCAGAGGCATAGGCAGAGGAAGAAGTAGGCTCCATGCAGGGAGCCTGAGGTGGGACTCGATCCCAGGACCCCCCAGGATCACGCCCTGGGCTGAAGGCAGGCGCTAAACCACTGAGCCACCCAGGAATCCCAAATTCTACTTTTTTTATTAAGGTGACACAGCATTTGGGGGACTGATATTGTCAATTAACATTTATTATGTTTGCTATATTAGGAATTTCTCTAATATTTTGTACATATCAAACCTTTTCTGTTTCATTTGAGAATTTTCCTGTATTGATACATTGTTTCGTGAGTTTTTAAAAAATGTATATGCATATGTTATGACAACCTATTTAAGGTTTAGAACATTTCTTTCATCCCAGAAAGTTCTCTCCTACCCCTTTGCAATCATCCATTTCCCACCCTATCTCCCCCACTGTATTGCCCTCAGCAATGTCTGATATGATTTAAATCACTATGGATTGGTTTTGTCTAGTCTAGAACTTCAGATAAATGAAATCCTCTCTTCCATTTTCTGTGCTGTTTCTTTCTGCTCAGTATAGTATTTTTGAGATCTAGTCTATGGGCATGTATTGTCCATTTGACTGTGCTCTAGAGAGGAAAATTGTTTAAATAGCCAGGATTTAATCAGTCAAATATATTAAATAAAGTGAGTGACGAGCTGGCCAAATATATATTTGGAGGACATTGTATTTTGAATCAAACATTTTCTAAATGGAACATCACATAGAGAACATGGATTTTTTTTTTTTTTGAGAACATGGATTTTATGATAAACCTGATCTCTGATCCTAGTTCAAATGTGATCTGAGTGACCCAAGGCAATTTGCTTGACCTCTGTTACCCCTGGGATAATAATACATACTGGCAAGGATATTGTTAGGTTAAATGAAGTAATATTTGGAAAGAACTTGACACATAGTTGGTGGTAAAATGGTTTTATGTTAAATTAATATAATTACTTTAAAATTATACTAATGCTTATGTGTTTGTTAAATTTTTTAAAATGATATTTTATTACTTTTAAGGTGCATGATCACTAAAGCTAGATTGTAAAAATATTTTCAAGTAATAAACCTTGAGAAATTGATTGTTTTGGATTAGCATATCAATTTCTTAAGCATAAATATGTATGCCTAACATGCTGAAACTTATTCTAAAAAGCAACTAGACACACTTGATGAACACTGAGAAATGTATGGAGTTGTTGAATCATTATACTGCATACCTGAAAGTAATATAATACTGAATATTAATTGTAACTGAATAAAATAATTAGGTATATTTATATATATATAAAACAAAATAATTTTCCATGCAGTTAATTTGCTTAGCAAACCTTCTTCCCCTATATTTGCAGTGGTAATTCTCAGCCTTGTCTTTTTCCAAATGATTACTGATGAGAGTATAGTAAATCATCAAGCTCTTACTACTTTACTAAATTGAACTAGCCAAATGGGGCCAGCTTTTCGTTTATTGTAGGAATTGATGGTTCTTCCTTGGCAAAAGGGTCATTTAAAAGTATATGAGAACACCGTTGGAAAGCATAGAATTTCTACTTGATGCCAGAAATCTTGATTGCTTTTTGCCCATCTCAGTACACTTATTCTCTTCCCTTCAGGCTCCTATGCCTGTCAATTGGCCGGTTGCTTTGGCATAAATGGAATACTCAGAGGGATAATAAGAGTGACTGACATTTGTTGACCTCCTCCTATATGCCAGGCATCATTCATAGTGTACTTTACATACATCACTTCATTTAATTGCTGAAAAACCCTACATGGCAGGTACTCCTACTGCCCCTGGTTTCCAGAAGAAACCACTGTGTCATAGGAGGATGCGATAATTTATCCAAAATCAGTGTGCATCAGAGCCTGCATTTATAGTAAGAGTGACATTTCTTGAAAGCTTACTACATGCTTGGCATTCAGTGTACTCTGTATGTTAACTTACTCCTAGCCTCTCAACTGCCCTATGACAGGAGTTTCATCATTTACTAAATGATGGGACTGCAACAGGGGTTATTTAACTTGCCCATGTTATATACTAGTAAGTGGGGGAGCTGGCATCAAGCTGGTTCTAGAACCTGGGCTCTACTGCCCCTTAATCTTATCTCTCAACAGGACAAAAATATTTACCAGGCACTTAATATGTGCACAGTGTTCTGGGTACCAGAGAGGAATCATAGCTATGTTTTCTTTTTTGTTGTTAAAGTTACTGACTTGTCAGAGAAGTAAAACAAAGACAGATGAAACCATTAGGTTAAAGAGAATGGGGTAGTGCTGAACTCTTGGTTACAGAAACTAGAAGAAAGGATTTAGAGAAATAGGTGGATGTGGATTGGATGATTCTGTGACATCTCAATGAACCAGGTGTGGCCGAGGTTAGACCTCTAAGTACTATGAGTGATGAGGAGGAAGGAGGAGAGAGAACATTCTGGAATGTGGAATAACCTATGAACTTTCCATAAACAATCTGTTTCTAATTTCAGGGTTGAAACTCATTTATCTTGGCATTTTTCCTCATTAGGGAAAAAAAATCAGCCTTTCAATATCTTCCTCTATAGTCCTTTCTAGTAAGATTAAATGAACACTGTACAGTTTTTCAAAAATCTTCCAATTCTTCATTCCATCAGAATGAAAATGTTTCATGTCCTTATGACATTAACTAGAAAAGCTAATTTCCTTTCCCTTTAATTTTGGCAATACTTTCCTTTACATAAATAATGACAGGAAGAATAAAAATTCCTTATGACACTTCAAATGTAAATTTGATTAAAATGACATCTCTTTATGCACACAGCACATTTATATGTTTTGGATCAAAGACCTTTTTTTTTTTTTTTGGCAGAATGAAAGAGAATTAGCAGGTTGCTTTAATGGAGAGTCATCTGTTTTTAAAAGCTTATAATAGAAGATTTTTTTTTCCTTTAATAACCCTTAACCGGAAGATAGATTAATAAAAAATTCACTGAGCATGTCCTAAACTGAACTAATGATCTTACTCCTCAAACCTGTTCCTTCTCTTGTATACCCTACCTCAGGTAGGCGAATTCCTGAACATGAATCTGCCCCTCCTCTTTTATTGTCCACCCTAGAAGCCACTTAGGTCAGTTAATTTTCTCAGATTATGTCACGTATCTCTGAAATGCCTAAAGGGCCTGATGGATCAAATAAAACAGGACAAAGGGGATGTGGCCAGCTGGAGAAGGCCCTGTCTACTGTCTAAAGAAGAGAGCATGTGCTTCTTACCACCGGGCAGTGTTGTGATAAGGGAATGTGGCTCAGGACTGCAGCTTTAGGATATCTAAAAGAGGAGTTGGAAATTTAGATTTTATTTGAAGTCTCTGGATTGTAAAATCTTGGCAATGAATTCAGGCAAAACAAAATTACATCGCATAATTCAAACAAAACATTTATGACAAGATTGGATTTGCAAGCTGCCAGTTTGCAATGTTTTTTCCTAACGCTATCTTTGTTCTCCATTCTCACTGCTCCCATTCCAATTTAGGTCTGTACTGTCTTTTGTCTAAAATATTGCAACAGCTTTCTAACTGTTCTCCTTGACTTGTGTCCTGTTTCTACTAAATCATCCTTCATCCTGGCTCCTGAGTGAAAACTTTAAAATACAAAGTTGATCATATCACTCCACTGTTAAGTAAAATGAAGCGAAAGCACGTTTGATGATTGCTATTGCCCTTGGGTTAATTCTAGACTCTCTGGCCTGTCTGGGCCTTCTAGGCCCAACATTTATGGACCCTTCCAACCTTCCTGTGTTCTGACCTTGTGGTTTCCCCAGCCATGGCCTTGGGTCCAGCACACAGGGTCACTCATGATTCTCGAAAGTACATGTAAATTGCTTTTGAATATTGCACATGTTGGTCCCTTGGCAGAGAATATTCCTCTCAAGTCCTACTTTTCCTGCTCAACTCGAATATAATTTTTCTCTGTGAAGCACAGTTCAGGGTATAGTGTTTGCTCAAAAAAAAAAAAAAAATGAATGAATGACCAGGCAATAATTTCTCCAAGCCTGCTCCATATCAACTATCACCACTCTAGTAAAAATTAGTCTTTTCATTTTTGTTTGTACTGCTTAGCACAAGTCAATCTGATTTTGGTTAGAGATACAATGTGCATGTCTATTTCTTGTATTGAGTTGTGACCTTTCTCTATTCATAGAGAGTAGCACAGGCTTGACATATGATAATCTGCAAAGAAATACTGAGGAGTATCAAGGTCTGTTTTATGTTCTAAGAGTTCACTAGCATCTCTGTGAAGGATGGACTATAGGAGGGAGACATGGAGGCAGCAAGCCTGGGTACAAGGATGTTGTGGTGAGTGCTGGGACTAACTGGGACATAAGTGGCAGGAATGAAGAGAGCAAACAATGATCAGGATCAAACTGGCTGTTAGAAGTAGGTCTAACTCAACTGGTTGATGAAGTGGAAATGGGATGTGAGACGAAAAGGGAGGGATCAAGAATAACTCTTGGCTTTTGGCCTGAGCAACTGGATGGATGATGGTGTCATTTTCATGATGAAGAAGACTTGGGGACAGTGAATTAGGGGAGAAGAATGAGAACTTACAGTTCTGCTTGGTCCATGTTAAGTATACAGTGAAAATCAGACAATCGGAGCTGTCAAGTAGCAGTTAGATGTACGAATTGAGAGTTTAAGAGATTAGTCAAGCCGGAAACAGGATTTCAAGAATCACCAGTTTAGGGACGCCTGGGTGACTCAGTCTATTCAGCGTCTAACTTCAGCTCAGGTCATGATCCCAGGGTCCTGGGATCAATCCCCGTATCAGGCTCCCTGCTCAGCAGAGAACCTGCTTCTCCCTCTCCCTCTGCCCCTTCCTTCTGCTCACTCTCTTTCTCTCTCTATATATATATATGTTTATTGCATAAACATCCTAAAGGTCAGAGGTCAGCTGCTAACCACCGGGTGGACAGGTACCACTGGGTGAATACAAACCGATAATGCAGTGGCTGGGTACCTCGTGGCATAGAGCTCAGAGGAGCTGCTTTATTTTCTCTAAAACAGAAGAGAGTCTAAGGTTATGAAGCCCACAAAACAGAAAAAGTACTCCCATCAGGGACTAGGGTGCCATAACGGTGAATCCTTTCACACAGATCATGACTATGTTCTTAACTGTACTTTTAATTTGTATGTAATTTTATGTGAAGTTTTATGTAACACTAATGAATGTATTCAGTAAGGTAATAGAATGAAGATATCGACCTGGGATAAGATTCAATGAATTATGAAAAGCAACAGTTTAAATAAACACACTATGGTTTTTTTTTTAAATATATGTATATATCTCCCTTATTTTCTCTATCTCAAATAAATAAATAAAATATATAAAAAAAGAATCACAAGTTTAGAAGTACTATTAAAAAGCATGGACTAGGTAAGAATACTCAGGGAAAGAATTACAGAGAGAAAGTGGTAGAGGATAGACTCAAGGATAGTATCTTACATTCCCAGATTGAGTTATGAGAAAGGAGGAAAGCCAGCAATATGCAGTGTGATGGGCTACAGCACAAAATATTTTGGGTACGATGGAGAGATGAACTACATCCAATACTGTCTAGAGGCTAAGGGGAGATGAACTGATGTTGATTTTGGCAAATTATCATTTATTTGTGACTTTGACAAATGCAGTTCCACTGAAAAGTTAATAAAACTCCAAATAGAGTGGGTTAAGGAAAGAACAAGATATGAGGAAGCTGAGAAAAGAAAAAAATTTTGATATTTTGCAAAATATTTAAGTTTAAACACATTCAGATACTCTGTCCCACCTACTGTCAAAACATCTCACTATTCACAAGAATCTGCATGTGGGAATTTGTCATTATTTGTTTCAAACATTTACCCAGTATTTTACTTCTCCTACAAAACTTGTATGTTGGTAGACCCAGCCATGGAGATCACACATCTTAGATCACTTCCAAAAGGACTAACAACAAAAGCTTAAGGGACAAACATAATTTTGAAACATTCTGAATTATTTTGCTAACAATACATGAGGAGTTACTGATACATAAACTTCAGAAAGACAGTTTTATTAAATACCTTACATAGTTAAATTTAACCAATGAATATTTTTGTCTCTCTGATGTTTTTTCCAGTTTATCTTTTTTCTAGTTTCTCTGTTCTTTCCCTGGCAGCTTTGTTTATGTCGTAAAATACAGACGCGGCATGGCCTTTGACTCTCCAACCAGATAGTTGCCATTCTGATCTGCCAATCAATCTCAAGGGTCTGCCCTGAAAGTTGAGACGATCGATCACAGTTTGGACTCTTGGGCAGTGTCAACTAATTTTAGTCTGCAAAGCTGAGATGATGTGAGTGGTGACTGGCAAGGCACTTGTCCAGGGCCCAGCAAGGGTTACGACTGTCCTTATGGTTAACAACTGCACAAATAGAAACAGGCTGAGTTTGTGAACCTAGTTTCAACAAATTATTTGAAGTATGAGGCTATCTCCTATCTGTATTTATTATTCCAGCTCTTGGCATAACGAGGATGAAAAACTCTGTTTACTTTAAGCTTTTCCCATTAAAGGATCAGTGATGCTTTCACTTCCCCACTCTGTGTGTACATAACCAACCATATGCCTTGTCCAAGACACTACCCAAACAGGACCCCCAAACAATCCTCCACCGCCCCCCTCCCAACATGAAGTCTGTATGAAGAGCAAGTCTCCTTGGCTTTATTCTTTCTCCTCCACTAAATTTTGGGGGGATAGGGAAGGAATGAGTGAAACCCTACCTTGAAATTGGAATAAATACATTAAAAAACAAATATAGGAAGTGAAAGTTTTAGAACCTTGGCAAGCCTTTTCCCTCTCCTATGAAATGCTGCTTTTGTGAAGGAGCCCACCCAGGACTTTAGACAATACAATGGGAGTGTGTGTCCAGGAATCTTTGCAAAGGTTCTGGTTGGGAATAAAAAAGCCTGTTTCCTGCTTTTTAGTTGCCTTCTACGTTAGTCACTGGCAGCATAGGATGACATGCAAAGAGATCTTAGCATTCATCTTGGCACAGATTTTATTTTACATATATAATCCTATATGTTTATAATTATACACATACACATGTGCAGCCTCTTCTTTAAAATACAGAATTATAGTGTCATGCATATTTGCTATTTTTTTACATACATCTGTCATTAACATATATCCACATAAAGACTGTCACAGATTAAGGTCCTTTGTCCACTCTTTCAATTACGGTGCTAAATAAAAGTACCTATGAACGCGAGATGGAGATTTGGAGCATTTTCTTATTCATTCATGAACATTTATTGAATCCCTTGTATGTGCCAGGCAGGGATGAATTAGTTTGATTTTTCAGTTTGAGAGATTATCTATTTACTTTGTGCTACGAAAGATGAAAATTCGACTTTCTAGTTACTCCCAACACACACACGCACACACACACACTCTCACACTTCTCCACACAACTCAAAGCACTTCTATAACTTCTGTTATATCAGTATTCAAGTTTTCCCTTTTACTCATTGCTCTAATTTCTTTTCTCTGTGTTTTTGAGGGGACATGCCACAGGACAGTAACAGCAGTAACTCTGGACTAGGCTACTAGGATTCCTAACCCATCTCCCCCATTTACTAATGAGGGTCATGCTGGACAAGAATTTCAACCCCTATTTCTCAACCTCTCCATGAGAGTTCCTATTTCACATGAATTCTGTAAGGAGTAACTGAGTTACTATATATAAAATGCTTAGAACATTGCCTGGCAAACACTGGATATTATGTAAGCATTTGTTATTCTCATCATTATAGTTTCCCAGGAAAGGACATAAGGGAGGTAATTTTTTTTAACTTTATGTCTGTATTCTATACCCTCACTTGATTAATAGTTTGCCTGTGTATAGAAACTAGATTGAAAATAATTTTATTTCCCCTCAGAATTTGAAAGCATTTCTTACGTAACCAATGAAACTTATTGTTCAACCTCGCCCTAGTTCTTGGTTGTCTCTGGGACCTTTGTGATTATCTAAGCCACCTGATTTATTTTTGGTAGGTCCCAGTTGTTGATGATGTGCCAAGACCTGTCTGGGTTCCAAAGGGAGGAATCTCAATCGGTACCTAGTTTCAGGAGGATTGGAAGCCAGATCCTCAGGTAGCAGCTTTTAAAATATGCAAATATATACAGTCTTGTGGAGATGCATTTGTAATCCTGGGTGGCCTCCAGACTAAGTGATCTGGAGGTGTCCTATGGGCCACAGCTGCAAAAATCTGGGCTCCAGACAAGTGTAGAAAGTTCTTTCTGAGAGGTACCAAGGGAGAATGCAAAGATGGCATCCTTTGGCCTTCGTCCCTGAGAGCATCTATATATGTTATAGATATGTGGCAAACCTTAGCCTGCTTCTCAGGCTGAAGCTCCAGGACAAGTAAATAGGTCTTTTTCACAGGCAGAATGGGATGTGTTTCAGTCTGCTGTGCAGTGCCTTGGCATGGTAGCCTGCCAAGAACTATCTTCCAATTGTTTTAGCCCTGGGGAACCCAGGAACACAAGCCCCCTGGCCATCAGAGCTAAGAGAGTAAGAAGCTTCCTGTGGACTGTGCATGCTTGTTGACTTTAGCGGTGTGGGACATGAACCTCTCTCTCCTCAGGGGGAAGCTCCAAAGTCTTGAGATCCCTCCAATTAGTGGGTCACCATAGGGGGCAGGATGGGTTTTTGGTGAGAACACATCTCTGCCTCTCCCTCAGGTCTTTTTTTTTTTTTTAAGATTTTATTTATTTATTCATGAGAGACACACAGAGAGAGGCAGAGACATAGGCAGAGGGAGAAGCAGGCTCCCTGAGGGGAGCCTGATGCAGAACTCAATCCCAGGACCCCAGGATCACAACCTGAGCTGAAGGCAGAAGCTCAACCACTGAGTTACCCAGGTGTCCTCTCCCTCAGGTCTTGATGTGGTCATTTTATCCTTTGTCATGGTGGCAGCTATTCAAATAGTTTTCAGGTCTTTTTCAAAGGGGATTGTACCATAAATAGCTATAGATTTGGTGTGTCCATGGGAGGAGGTGAGTTTGGGATTGACCTATGCTATCATCTTGAACCAACTCCAGAAAGCATTTCTCTATTGTCCTCCAGTGAGTGGAGTTTTTTTTTCATGAAGCCTGATGCTATTCCATGTCCCCTCTTTTGTATGGTAACTGATGTGTATGTGTGTATTTTTTGTCTGTGTTTAGTTTTGCTTTGTTTTGTTTATTTGGTATATTTTTAGTGTATTCTCCCTAGATGATGCAGTATTTCATGGTGATGTGCTTGAATATAGATCTCTACCATAATTGTTCAAGACACTTGGTAGAGCCTTTTAAATCTAGAGGTCACCTCCTTTATTTTGGAGCAATTTTCTTAAAATTTTTTGAATACTTTCCTTTAGTTTTTGTTTGTTCATTCTTTCTGGAACTCCTATTGGTTACACATTGACTGCCTTCTGAATAAAATGTCTAATTTTTAAATTTTTTGCTCCCTGTTTTCCATCTCTGTCTTTTTGTCTAATTTGGTGGTATTTCCTCAATTTTACTTTTCATGGCTTTTATTGAAACCTTTATTTTGATGTGTTTTACATTTCAATGAGTTTATTCTTATCTGAATGGCTGTCATTATTTTTCAGTAATAGACTATTCTTTCATGGCTGCAGTATTTTATCTTATTGACAAATATTAGTATTTTATAACAGTCCCATCTCTGTCCATTGTTCTGTTTCCTCCAGTTCTATTTACTTTTGTTTGTTTAGATCTCTGTCTTCCAAGGGAGAAACTTCTCCAGAGAGTAGATTTCCACCTTGCTGGTCGAGGGACAGGATTTGGAGGGGTCTTAATGCATCCAATTATCCTGTTTTTACTTCTTCTTCTTTTTTTTTTTTTTTGACTTAAGCTTCTGTAGAAATCTCACACTTCCAATTCTTGGGCCTGTCCCAGCTCAGTGGCATGAACTACTTATGTCTTGATGGCTTCCTCTCCCATAAGCATGTAGGTTTCTGAGTTCTCCGTGAAATCAATTTCGTTCCTCCTTCAGATTTCCTTCTTCAATTTTTGTTGATGTCTTTGTTTGCTTTCATTTTCTCTGATATTTTTTTTCTTTTTCTGATATCTTCCCAGAGGGTTATACTTTATCTATCTACTCATTTACCTATCTATCATCTATTTATTTATTGCTTTAATATCATTTTATTAGACTTTGAGAAGGGAATAAAGATAAACATATGGGGTCAGTCTGTGATGTTTAACCTAAAGACTACAAAATTTTTTCAAAAGATGTTTTTTAAAAATTCAGGACATTTATTGGATGCCTGCTATATGCAAAGCTCTTGGTTGGGAGCTGCTGCTTAAATTTTTAACACTTACCAGTATGTTTCAGTCTTTGTTACAACAAATCTCCCAAGTATTTCTGCCAGGCAATAAATATATTAAATAAATGACTTTTTTTGGCCTGTTGTAGGTATTGAATGTTTGAATGAGTTGAATGAATATTGAATGTTTGAAAAAAAAGTATTGAATAGTATTATGTTACTATTTACTGTAACAAATTTTCATAAATCAGATTACTTTTCTTCCAACAGAGAGGTTTTTTTTTCCTTTTTGGTCTCATATTTGTAACTGTATGTGTATGTGTGCAAGTGTGTGAATGTATATGTGGTTGAGTATGGGTGTTTCTTTGTGAGGCTGTGTGTATATGCCTGTGAGCATTTGTGTGTGTTTGTGTATGTATCAGTGTGACCGTTGTGTAGGTATATCTGCATGAGTGTGGGTTTATGGCACAGAGAGAAAACAACTTTGCTAGAGATTCTAACAACGAGGTCCGGGTAATCCATTCATACTCCTATTTTTTTCCTTATGTAACTGGAATTACTATTTGTCTTGTAGATATCGGAATGCATTATATTATAAAACGCTTGGAAATAGCTCTGTTAGACATAAAGTAAACTGCTGCCTATAAAACTGGGATTAACGACACATTAGAAGCAAAGGTGTTTTCACTCGTGAGGCTTAGGTTCCACTCAGGCAGGATTATGGGGTCTGGATTTGTTCTTGCTCTAGGAACTAGACTTTTTTCCCCTCTGAGAACCCCATGGCAAGTTAAAGAATTATGTTGATGAGCCACCACGGGGGTGGGGGGAGTTGCCCTTTGTTCTTTGCCCACAGGGCTGGTGGCAAAAGGAAAGAGGAAGAAGTTGGAAAGCAGCTCTTCCTTAGTACGAAAGGCCCTCTAGGGAGATAGAGCATTATAAAAATTAAATAAAAGCAGATAAAGAAACTTCCATTAAAACTCTGCTCTGCAACATCAGGAGCATTCACCCAACTAACCAGCTATCTCGTCTGCATTCAGAGATATAAATAAAAGACTTCTTTCAACCTGATAGCATAAGGTTTGAGATAGCAAATATGCCATCCTTCAGTCTGGAGTAAAGAAACACTTACTTCATTCAACAGTTAAGCGAGCTGCTATCTGGCCCTCATTATATCTGTGATTTACAAGGACTATGCAGGCTAGTGTCGCCCACGTCAGAGACCACCAATATAAAATGCAGCAAATGGGATTTTTATCTTTCAGCACGCCTTGGAGTTGTTGCACAAGATACACTTCTCAGTCTGCATATAATCAATCTAACGTAAACCATTATCTCTGCACAAAAGACTAAGCTGCAAGGTCCTATGCTCAGGATCATGGTTAAACATGCCTGACGTTCACAGCTCCCCAGAATCCTTGCACAACCCTGGGCCATGCAGTGTGTCTCTTCGAGTGAGAGCTGCTCTAGATGTGAGAACAAAAAGGACACTATCTCATGAGGAGTTTGTTGACAGGCTGGGGAGTGAACATTTCACCAAAAATCAGAGGGTGATTTGTTCCCAAGCTTTCAAATTAACTGGTAAATGCTGGCATATCAGGAGTGGGATTATTCTCTAAGTTCAAACCCAAGGTCATTACTTTTTGTTTCTTGCAATTAAAACGATAGACATGGAGGCCTCACATTGTCTTTATGTGCTAGCAATATTATGTAGAGGTTCTGAAAGTTAAATGAATTCAAATGTCTTTTAGACAAATAACATCTTGGTTTGTTTTCAGCAATGGCCAGAATACAGGGCAACTTACACTACCATTTTGGCTTTGTATATTTTTACATATTATTTTGCTTTTTAAAGTCCTTATTAACTATCTTCAGGGTGAATGTTCAACACATATTCTCACCTTGAATCCTTAGTGCTTTTTTGTCCTTTGAATCATTGAGCTCATTTTCCCCTGAGGTAAGGAGCTTTGATAATTACACCAGCAATGTCCATTGGGTCTGAAGCTCCTAGCCTTTACCACTCACTTTGTAATGAATGAATAAACATGTTAAACAGTAAATGGCACATGAGGCCTGTGGTTCCAGGAAGTGTCTGGGAAGCCAGGCCACATATTAGATGCCCCCTAAGGCAGTTAGCCAGTCCATAAACTGCCGGGACAGGACCTGTAGTCTCACAAATCCACTCTCATAAACACAGAGGATCCAGAAAAGTGTGCATGTGGATTAAACCCCAAAAATCAAATTATTGAATTTTTTTGTGAACTTGTTTTGAGAAAAACTGACACAAATTATTTTTTAAGTCAATCTAGTTCATGTAAAATTGAAAGGAAGAGATTATTACCATAGTTTCTCTCATTTATATATAGTGTCTGGGTTAATGTTGATACTGTAAGCATTAGGAAAAGGATTGTTTTAAAGAAAGGAAAGGGAGTAGATGAGTTGTATCAAGTTCCTGCAGATATCTGGAATGTTAAACCAAAGAATTCAACATAATTGAGATAATCAAATTGTCCAAGTAAAACACTTGACACCTGTGAGGACATACTTTTCATTTTTCTAATAATCTGAAAAAAGTAATTTTTCAAAGAACCTTTGGCAATTCTGTGTCAATTCCATTGTCTCTGGGGCATAACAAGAGGAACAGAATCCACTGTCTGGACAAGTCCTCTTTGGCACTGGTTTTCCATAGCCTTGAAGAGTCTTTGCTGACCATTCTGGGTAAGTAAAAATGCCGCAATATTTATTCCCAAATAGTTAAAGTGGTTCTGGCCAGCTTCTATTTTGGAGAATTGCATGTTGCCAACATAAAGAATTCCCCACATCATTTCTGTTATAAAGCTATTCTTCATTTCCTGTCCTGTGCTGGAACTGTGCTCACTTGTTTTTTTTTTTTGTTTTTTTTGTTTTTTTTTAACCCATAAAACTGGCTGTCTTGTAGTGAGGAAGAGGAGGTAGTTATTTCATTATTTAGATGCCATTTTTCAGAAAGTAAGCTGCCAAATCCACTTGAGTATTTTCCAAGAACCAACATTCTTAAACTTACCTTTAAGCTGTCTAGGAGATATCCCAGAAATCATTTATTGGTCACAATAAAACTTATGGCTTAAACATAATTCTTTTTCTATAAAAATAAAGGTATGTGGTAAGGCAAGACATACTGGAAACAGCAAATATGTAGATAAAAAGCACACAGCAATGTTTTCTTCCCTTTCCAACCCATTATAGGCATCAGTAATGCCAACATTTGCTAGAAAATCATCATGGCAGGGATGCTTAAAGGGAATTCTGTGACAAATGCAGCCCAGTTTTGGTTATTGAAGGCCCTGTGCGTATTGTACTGATAGAGATAAGAATAAACAATAATTTCTGCTCCAGCCCAAATGAAGACCAGCCACTATGAAGCTGTGCACTCCTTTGATGGCTGAAACACAGTGGGCAGCCCGATGGGAAGCAAGCAAGGAACATCAAACTGAGACAAAAGGCAGGCAAGTTTTCTCCTGGGATCAGTACTTGCAAACCTGTCTGCAGTACTAAACCTGTTCCCAGTGTTTCTGAGGCCCCAGAAAGACAACAAATAAAGGTCCCTATACCATATGTCTAAATATTTAAAATATATAAAGCCATCAAACCACTGCATGATACATTCTATCTTCCTATCTTAAGTATACCATGATGGTGACATGAATGCCTTAGACTTTGTAGAATTAATTTATACTGTAATACAAATGGCATATTTGAGCCAGTAGCTTTTATATTTTTAAAAGATTTTATTTATTTATTCATGAGAGAGAGAGAGACAGAGACAGAGACGCAGAGGGAGAAGCAGGCTCCATCCAGGGAGCCTGACATGGGACTCGATCCCGAGTCTCCAGGATCAGGCCCTGGGCTGAAGCCAGCCCCAAACCGCTGAGCCACCCGGGCTGCCCTTGAGCCAGTAGCTTTTAATAGGAAGGGATGGGGTTGTATCCCAAGCTCTCAGTGAAAGATGCAGAGAGGAGACATGGATGTGCTGGAACAAATATAATATGTTGTAACTTTATCAACTGCTAGTTTCACTGTGCTACTTAAAATAAAAAAGGCAGACATGAAAAGACCTCTATAGATCTTTTTCCAGAGGTCTCCCTTGGACCATGATTTACCTTAAGCCTGCAGATAGGTTTTATATTTGATTGCCTCAGTGCTAGTCTTTCTTTCCATTCACACCTCTCCTACTGCTTCCTTCGGGGTAGTTGGCTCCAGACAAATTAGTCAGCTCCTTCCTGTCCAAGTCCATGTTGCCCCCTTCACTGCCAGGGAGTTCTTCCCTAGTCCCTGCTTCTCTAGATCAAATCTTCCAACTTTCCCCCTGCCTCTCCTCCCTTATTTAGTTTAAACAGAAAGAGAAAAGCTTCCTCCTCCCTCAAGCTTTTCTTAATCAGTCCAGAATTGACTTCTTTCTCTTTGGGTTACCTAAGCTACTTTTTGTTTCTCTTTACTGCCTTATCCTGTTGGTCTTTGTGTTCTTTTCTTTTCTTTTCTTTTCTTTTCTTTTCTTTCTTTTCTTTTTTTTAAGATTTATTTACTTATTCATGAGAGACACAGAGAGAGAGAGGCAGATATATAGGCAGAGGGAGAGGCAGGCTCCCTGTGGGGAGCTTGATGTGGAACTCGATCCCAGGACCCCAGGATCACACCCTGAGTCGAAGGCAGATGCTCAACCACCGAGCCACCCAGGCGTCCCTTAACATATCTAATTTCATTTAATTCTCATAATATTCCTCTATGGCAACTATTTTTATCCTCTTTTAATTGCTGAGGAAACAAAGGCTTTAGCCATAGAGTCATTTACCATCCCCAGGTTGGAGCAGAGATGGAATTTGAATGACTATTCCATGTCGTTTTCAGAAATAAAAGCTGATAAAGAGGAGGATAGCAACAGTTTGTGGAGTGAAAAAATAGCTAAAGGTAAGTTGAGGCAGGGATAGGGCATTCCAGTCAAAGGCAACATGAGGTAATGAGAAGATTGGCTTTTGAGTTACAGAAGGTTTACAATGGGAAGATTAGAGAGGGAAGTTTTCTTTCCAAAACTAAAAGATAGAATGTGGATTTTTACTCAACCGCACACACTGTGGACTCTAAGCCACTCCTCCTACCCCAAGGCTCTGTTGGATCTTCCCGTGGGTTCAGAGATTTTAGGTGTTCCTCTTGCTATAGTTAAATTCCCAAAATGGAGAGCCTCCTAAATTCTGAAAGGAACCTAGTGGACTGTTACGTGGATGGTAGGTAACACAGCTCCTACTATTAATTGCTGACCGCTATCATGACCTCACTTTGACAGAGTACTTTTACAAGCATTTCTAATTCAACAAATATTAATGATGGGGATAATGACGACTAAGGTTCAAAAAGTGTGTTATATTTGTAGCAAGTTTGTCATTTTCAAGAGAAAAATCATTTTTTTTCATTTTGATTATTGTTCAATTTTATATTTGTCCTTGTGTGTGGTGATTTCACTAGGCTGGGTTCCTCTGGTCACTCTCCTCATTGCCCAACAGTGTGTGTTAATATAAAGTTATGCATTGGAAAAATAATTTTCACCACAAACCCACCAGACAATACCATAAGCAAGAAAACATTACTGTTCACATGGCAACTAAGAACCATTCTTCTTTCAAATATATATTTTTGGGCTTACCAAGCAATCCTTTTTCCTTTCTTTTATAAATGCCTTAAAAATAACTAGAATAATGCTAAAGTCTCTTGTGAACATTGAGAATATCCATGCTTCCTAGAATTTTTTCCAGTGTATTTTGGGACGTAATGGTTGTACACAAATTCGAGTAAAACTTTAGGTCACAAGCAGTATTTTATTACACAAGGAGAGGGAAGTGTTGTTATTTAATTTTTCCAAGTTTGCCCTATGGCATCCTGTTACAGGGCATCTGGTTATTTCTGTCATTGCATTCCACATTTCTGATGGATGACTTAACACATGTCTACTTTGAACATTTCAGACTTGGAAAAGTAAACTACAGTGAGTTAACCACCATCTACTCATCCATCACTGGGGTAGGCAGTTGTGTTTCACAGTATCATCTCTTTCAGGGTGCTGTCAGACTCTGGAATATGGTGTGGAACTGGAGGGAAAAAAATCAGATAACAAAGGTTTTGTATAAGGTGTCAGTTGATAATTCACCTTACTTTAATATGTCTAGCTCCTTAAAAATGTACTTTAGAGGAGGAATGTGATATGACTCTTTTTTTAAGAAAAAGAAGAAAAAGAAATATTAGCTCTGACTTGGATTTAAAAATTGCAATACTATACATGATTTGTTTTGGTGTAGATTAATATTTGCTCTTAATTTGGGACCACCATTTAATAGAGAAAAATCATAAGAGTTAAATATATTCATCCAGGGTATGGAGGTTAAGTGGAGAATTAGAGGATGATGGTTAAAGAGTAGGAAGAGAAAACAATTCTGGGGAAATAAGGAAAATATTAGAAAGGAGAAATAGATAAGCCTTGAATTCTTTATCAATATTAATGATGGGTAGCAGTATTTTGAGGGTCAGGTGCTGGTTTAAATTTAGTAAAGGTAGTATTTTATTTAATCCTCATGACAACTCTTTCATTATCATCTTTCTTTTAAAAATAAGAAGCCACAGGCAGAGTAGATGACTCATCTCGACCTCCACAGTTTGCAAGTAATGAGGATGGGTGTACATTCACATGGCTGAGTGATGGCAGCTCCACCTTCTTCATGCTCCTTAGGAGAAAATCGACTCTCTTAAAAGAAATGCTTTATTAAAAAAATACTCTCCTTAGCTACTTGAGTAGGACCATTTATACCACACATGAGGTAAATCCACAAGTTGCTCTTCTAGAGCTGGACCTAATGTCTCCGGTCAGGACAGACAATGAATAGCTTCTACATAGCCAGCCAGTCTCCTCCGCTCCTGAAAGTCCTGGCAAGGGGATGTGATGGTTGTTGCTTGCTTTCAAAAGAAATGTATGTGTCACCTCCAAAGGGAAGAGGCTGCTTAGCATGGAGAAAAGACATAAGATCTCATGTAATGCAAATTCTTTTTTATAAAAAACAGTACTTTAGCAATCTTGAAGTCATAGATTTAAAAATTCTTAAATAAAAAAGGGACAAATTCAGTTTTATCTTCTCTTCTTAGCGGCACCTTCCCCCCTTCCCTTGCTTGAATCATAATATATAGCTATGTAATTTCCATAGAGTGGGTCAAAAACTATTAAAAGACTATTTACCCTGGATGCATTTCAGCTTATCCTGAGGGGTTTTCGCAGTTTGAGTGTGGAAACTGTAGGCATATACTCACAAACCCACATTTGACCTTTCTCTGTATTTTAGAAAAAATGTCGCTCAGGACAATCTGGTCAAGAAAATTAACATATTAGACTCCCACCCCTCATCTTTCAATCCTTCTCTTATCCATCCCCATTCATATTTTAAAGGTAAGGAAGTGAAGCAATAAAATAAACTCCCAAGAATTTCCCATTGACTTTGAAGTGGAACAGAGGGAAGTTTAAATGTTAGCTCTGCCCTTCCTAGCTCTGAGATCATGGGAAGCTTTTTGAACATCAGTTTTCCTACTTGCTATGTGGGGCTGTTATGAAGAATATTTAAGAAAATGTATGGAAAGCCAACACATGCAGATGCTCTGCACAGAGAAGTTACTTAATGAATGATGGTCCGTTATTATAAGGAAGTTAGGGACCAAATTGCATTTAGACCTCAACACCTCCACATATGCAGGCTCCAGCTAACCCCACAAGGCTTGTTTTCCTAAACAAAGCAAAATCTTGGGGGAAATGGGTTAATGACAAGTCTTCAACAGTGTTTCAATGTTAAAATTTCTTTCTTCCTACATCTTTTTCCATTTTGTCCTTGACAAGCGCCACCTCCCAAGTGATGAGTAGGTAACACATGATCTATGAAAGAGCAGACTCTCCATTTCTCTCACCACTACATTTCTCTGGAGGAGTTGAGAAAAAGTTGGTGTTTTCAGAAAGGGTAATTAATATTGAGTCACAGCCACTGCTTCAATCACCTGCATATCAATCAACTTCTGCAAGGCCAGAGTTCAATTAATTGATGACACCCTGGAGACACCCAAAGCAGTTAACAAGTCTCTAGAACTTTGTGAATAAACAAGCTGCAAGATCTGATCTCCCATAAATTCTCATTGCGGGGTTCCCTTTCCTAATTTATCCTTTTATGTCAAATACCCCTCTGTTAATAAATATTTGCAGGAAGATAGCATAGAAGCTAAGTAGTGAAAGGTCACAGCATATCAAAATGAAACATGAGGATATAGTACTTTTTTTATCTATGACCATCAGTGGATAACATTTTGTTTTAAATCTATAATATAATCCATTTTTAAGTGAAAGTGTGTCTTGTCAGGGAAGTCGTGTAAAGTAACACCCTTCTCACCAGCATGCATTTTGGCATGTTAGCACGTTAGTGTTTATGTCCTCAAATGTGATTTGTTGGAAAGTTGTACCACAGTGAGCCCTGACAGCCTCAGGTGGAAAGAAGTTGTCCAGAGGGCAAGAGTGATGCTGGGTGATTAAACAAGGAGCCCATTAGATTGCAGTGACTCTGATACCGGGGTAGCCTATGTAAGCAAACTGAAACCTAAGACAATTGGTGCAGAAAATCCGAGAAAACGAAACTTAAAAACAACCAATCACAAAGTGCCAACTAGCTTTTCCCAAATAGGACAACTGCTTCAACTGTAGTCAATCAAATGTCTATGCTTTCCTTCAGGTATCTTCTCTATAAAAATCTTGCCCCAAGCTCCTGTAGGAGGATCACTCCCAACCACTTCTGGTGTAGTGCTGCCCGATTTGAACGGTTTGTTCAAACTCCTCAAAATTATAATGTGTCTCAGTTTGTCTTTCAGCAGTTCATTTATGCCACTTGTTGAGGGGAGAAAAACTAGTAAACCAATACTGTTTTCTGGCCTTTGACTCAGAAGCTGAATCTAAAGCACCTTGGCTGGGATCCCCTTTTCAACAGTCTCTCTGGAAACTCCAAGAGGTCTAGAGGTTCTGCTCTTTTTAGGACAGAGAGGACAAAGATGATAGTCATACCTGACAGGGAGAGAAATTAAAGGTGGAAATTATGGAGGAAGTGTATTTATGGTCCAGGGACAAATTCCAGTTTGCTTCTCTCTCTCTCTCTCTCTTTTTTTTTCCATTATACAGTTGATCTGTGAGCAATGCAGAGGTTATGGACGCTGACCCCCATGCAGTCAAAAATCCACATACAACTTTTAAGTCCCGGGATCCCTGGGTGGCGCAGCGGTTTGGCGCCTGCCTTTGGCCCAGGGCGCGATCCTGGAGACCCGGGATCGAATCCCACGTCGGGCTCCCGGTGCATGGAGCCTGCTTCTCCCTCTGCCTGTGTCTCTGCCTCTCTCTCTCTCTCTCTCTCTCTGACTATCATAAATAAATAAAAATTAAAAAAAAAAAAAAAAAAAAAAAAAAAAAACAACTTTTAAGTCCCAAAAAGCTTAACTGCCAATAGCCTACTATTGGCCGAAGCCCTACTGACGATGTAAATAGTTGATTAACACTTTGTATGTTATATGTATAGTGCACTGTATTCGTATAATAAAGTAAACTAGAGAAAGGAAGATGTCATGCAGAAAATCATAAGGAAGAGAAAATTCATTTACAGTACTGTACTGTATTTATAAAAAGTCTGCATGTAAGTGGCACCATGCAGTTCCAACCCCTGTCAGGGGTCAGCTGTACTGAGCAGCATCTCCAGGTAGTAGCTTCCATGAGACCCACCACAGTCACCACATACACTTAATGGGATCATCTCCATTTCTGTATCTGGGAGTGGGGGGAACTGGGAGTTTTCTTGTTCATCCCCATTCTTTTTCAACCTGCAGCATAGCTTTCAACCTACTGCTTTTCCAGTCTTATAAATATTTTGTTTATTGACCTACGTGATGTTTGCCTGTTTGACTCTCACCTATGATATAAGTCCCAGAGGTTAGCGTTAACGTCTTTTTTATTCTGGTTTTAGCCAAGTGCTCAGGGCCATAGTGGCTTACTATCAGCTTATCTAGCAGCTCTCCCAGGGTTTCCTTCTAGGTAGCATATTTTATTCTCCAACTTATATTTTAATTCTGTGCCTCATTTAGGAGAGAACATTCTCCATAGAGTGATTTGGTCTGTCATCAGTTCTGGAGGCACACTGTCATGTAAACAAAATCAATTTTTCTAATCCCCAATAAAGTAAACTCAAGTACAGAAAAAGTTCAATGTGTTTCAGCTTACACTGAAATATATAAATACTTCTGCCTTTCATAAGAAATAACACTAGGCATATTGTAAGCCATTTGGATTTGGCATCATTCATTTTAGTATTAGTGTTTCATTTAGAGGCAGATTCCTGAAAAATAGAACCATGACAAGACACCTTTTATAAATCAAAGCCGTGAAGTCACAAAACTATGGAGTTGCGAAATCCAGTAAGAGGTCAATGGGGAGGGCTGAGCCATATGCTGACTTTCATAACATAACAAGGGCATCTCTGGCTTCCAGCCTGTTCCTCTCCTGATCCCCCCAGAAGAGTACTTCATGACCAAGGTAGGACCCATTAATTTCATTTGTCATCATTAGAATATGCATGTTGTGAGTTTAACTGAAAAAAAAAATCTCTTACATTTTTTATTAGCAATCATGAAAATGTTTAATATAACCAGACTCATCTCACATAACAACTACCAGATAACCTTTTACTAAAACAGTTTTCAAAAGGTCATACCACTTTTTACTTTTCAGTTAGTTTTTTTTCTCAATATAACAATTCTTTCACTCCAAAGCCCACTAAGTAAACATTGTTAGAAGAAGGCATGTATTGACATTATGATTTCAAGCAAAAACCCATTCACTGATTTACTTGACAACAGCAGTTTCTAATCAGAGGATATATCATATGGAACAAATTTGAATTGTGTGCCCTAAGTGGATGAACCCAAAATATTTTGCTTTGTGAACATACATCAAATGAGAAGGACAAAAAGGTAGTATCTTCTGTGATTTTCCCATCCATTGTGCATGCGAGTTATTTCCATGTTTTTCAAAGCTTTCCTGTGCTATTTATTTTGTTCTAAAGATGTGTTTCTGTTCTATAACTTCTTTTAGTGCAGTGTGGTAGTTTTTTGCAATAATGGCATCCAACTTGTTTGAATCTCCTTTTGCCCACAGCTTTAGGTAGTCTCTTTCACTTGTAAATCATCTGTGCATTGGGCCTCTTCTGTTGCTCTTTGGAGCCTGAAACCATCATGTAAAGAAAGAAGCTCAAGCTAGCTGCCTGAGAATGAGAGACATATGGAACAGAGATGAGCCATCCTAGCTGAGAAGTTCTAGACTAGTGGTCCCCAAAATGTGGTCCCCAGACTAACAGCAATGGCATCACCCGAGAACCTGTAATAATGCAAATTCTGCAGTTTCACCCCAGTCCTACTGAGCTGGAAACTCTGGATGTGAGGCTCAGCAATCGATGCTTTAATGTGCTATCTAGCTTATCCTGATATATGCTCAAGTTTGAGAACCACCCTCTAGACCAACAAGCCTGCCAACTGCTAAACACACGAGTGAGGCTATCCTAGGCCAGGGGTAGCAAGGAACAGAGGCGCCTCACCCATTTGATCACATGTTGTACGTGGCTGTTTTTACACTATACCAGTGGACTGAGTAGTTGTGACAGGGAAAGCATGGCTTGCAAAGCCTAAAAATTCACATCTGGCCCTTTATAAAACAGTTTGCCCACAACCATTTTAGACCAACAAGTTCCAGCTGAATCATTAACAACAGGGATCAGCCTATCTGGTCTGGACCTAAAAAACAGCCCAATTAACCCACAGAATTATAAGAAATAATAAATGTTTGTTATTTTAAGCCATTGAAGTTTAGAGTGTCTTTGTCTCTGCATTAAAGTGTGGAAGATACCAATGAGTGCAAAAAACATTGTCTATCTGAAAGTCGAGTGCTGACTCTTAGAACCTTCCAGAAAATGACTGTCTTGCACTTAGCCTCCAGCCCCTCCACCTACAATCAAGCCTCCTCTTTTTCCTTTGGCAAGAACAATAAATCTTTATTACCTTACATTTATGATCAAACAGTATTTATTTGCTTGCAAAGTATTATTATTTATAGAAACATTTCATCATTAATATGATATATTTTACTATCTGCAAAAATCCTTTGGTATCTTGTACTGGGATGGAACATATAATTTTCCTATTAAAATTAATGGAAATATTTTTGTAATTCAATGACTTTTCACTTAGCAGTAGCATTTGCCAAAATGAACAAAGTTATTAAAAATATAAAATCTAGAAAGACATATAAAATATTAGGGATTATGTTTGTGCAATGGGATCATGTATGCTTTTATTTTGTATATTTGTACTTTTCTTTATTTTCTCATTTAGAAAATGATGAATAAACGTCATTTTAAAACCAGGACAACTTGCTTCCCTGAACAACAGATATTACCCACTTGTATTATTATTATTATTATTATTATTATTATTATTATTATTATTTTATTATTATTATTATGTTTTTACTTAGACTAGGTTGTGTCATGTGTTCCAAAATATTACATATACTGTTTTACATAATTAATGCCTCTGGGTTTTACCTTTACTACTTTATTAGTTATTGAGCATGGGGTAAATCCCACCTGGAGATATAAAATAGACAATCCCAAGTTAATTTTACCAGAAAGGACTGCCTCTTTAATTTGAAAAGTATATGTGGAAGTGAATGAGACTCTTCCCCAGGGAGAAATTGAAAAGAAACTATATTCTCTGGTTGGTAGTGTTCTCCAGCTTCTATGAAAATGGAGAAAAGGAAGAAATGGGTTTTAATGAGGATCGGAGGGTCATAGTACATTTGGTGGGGGAGGGAAGGACACGCTCAAGAGCATTGCTGAAGTCAGGATGAAAATTTGCCTTTTCTGTTATCCTTTTAAATCTAGATTAGATCACCATCCACCTGGTACTGTTTAGATGAAGAGCCCATCAGAGGCAGAGGGATGGACAAAATAACTTATTGACCTTGCAATTTTGTGAAAGTAAACCAGGAGTATGAGCTTTCACAAGTAAATTTTCTCCATTTGTTTCAACTTAAATGTACTGACTCCTGATTATTCAAGGAAGTGTATGAGAATCTGGGTCTGGATGGATTCTTCCTCATGGGCAGATTCTTGCAGGGTATTTAACAAAGCAGCTTCTATGTGCAAGCATTACTGGATAGATTGCTGATTGCATCAGCCAGCCTGGCTCAAATAGATTCATGGATCTAATCAGATGGTACCAGCTTATTTCAGAGAGTCCAAGCTAGACCTTGTAAATTCAGGCAGCAATAGATGTGGTGTATGATGTTTAATGCTAGAAGTTATATGAAAACACAATGTCCACCTCTTTTGAAAGGTATAGAAGTGAAAAAGAAACCTTACATTTTCAAATAAATTAGAAAAAATATAAGTAATTTGTTCAGAGACCTTTAAGATAAAGCCAGCCCTCTGCTTTGGTAAGGTTATAAGAATTTTATGAGGCAGAAGATCTCATCAGTTTGCTAGTACTCCAGATGGGGATGCTTGGGTCTGATTCAGAGAGAAATGCCTGGAATGAGTCCAAACTCCAAGCTGGGGAAATAGCGGGAATTGCTTTCTCCTGACTATGTTCAGTGTTTTTAGTATAAATCACTTATCAGCCAGAGGTCCTTGTAACTTACGTACTAAGGTATTTTTTGTGCATGGAAAAAAAGTATCAGGGAATCAAGGGAAAACAACTATCTTTCATAAATCTCTAGTATTCAGAGCTCTTTTGGACACAATTAGCAATGATTTTCATCATGCAAGGTGAGGTGAACAAGCAAGTCTATTAGAGCTAATGGTCTTACATCCTCAGAGCTGAGATGACAGCTGTCATTCATGTACAAAATCTCATATATTGCCACAATATCCCCTGAGTTATCACTGTGTATGAAAACAAATTCCAAGCTGGAAAGGTCTGGCTTGATTAACAGTAATATTTTGGGACTTCATATTAGTGTGAAATTACCTGGAACTATTCCCAAAACACCCTAGACATTCACCTTCTACTTTTTGGAACTGATTTTTCTCAAGATTTCTTTTTGACAGCCACTTAGGCTAAGATTACCCAGGGCTCTTCAGGCCAGCCAGGAAAGCCAATCTCGTGGTTGTTCTGATCTACAGACAAAGCTTCTCCTTTCTGAAAATATTTCAACTCTTCCTTAGAATTCAGGCCCATTAGTAGAGTGTGTCTGGTGATGAACTTTACAAATCTCATCAAACATACTAGAAGGGTGAGTAAATCAGTGCTAACAGGTATGTGGGAGCCTCAGCCAGATGCCTCTAGGAAGACAGTTACTGTAGTTATCTGTCTCTAACTGAAGGCAGATTCAGATTTGCTGATTGGCTAAGAAAGAAGGCAGGAAGCAGATGAGCATTTGATGTCAGGCTTGGTGACCAGGAAGTGCCTCCATGGCAGTGCTGCACTGCTCTGAAGGTCTCACCCAATCAGTCCTGGCAGGTGTTAATCCCCTCAGGCAAAACAGACCCCAGTGCTAAACCCCAGAGAGCTACCTCTTTTACACTGTATGCTAAAGAGTTTACTGTAGCAGACTTCATAGGACCACTCTGTTCTGTGAGCTATAAAGAATATTGGGCATTATCTCAGAAGAAAGGAAAAACAGAGGCTCTAAGAAAGTGGAAGTTCATGCAAATAATAAAGCTAGTTCTACAAGTAACTCCAACTCCAACTCTTTGTCTAATATGCATACAGCCTTTATCATGGGTGGAAAATAGAAATATGGCCCAGGTAGACATGAGATCTTTAGTGTCATAGAAATTGTTTATTATGTGACTACTATGTGTGAGGCACTTTGTTAACACATAGTTACAAGAAGCAATCTGTCTTAGGGAGAGGGACTAAAGGTTGATGGCTAATAACAGTGGAAGTTTGAAGGGAAGATAGAATTGGACAAGGCAGGAGGATCAGTGCCTTGATATGTGAGGACATTTTACTCTCAAGTAGAAAGAGGATCCTTTGAGCTTGAGCTTCAAAGACACTCGAAAAGCCTTATGATTTTTGTTCTTTGTTTTAGTCTTGACTTTAATTTTTTTAAAAAATCCCCTCTATAGGCTATGATGACCGAAAGAGTAATTATTGATCCATATACTTGGTAACTCTTTGGGTTTGCCAATTCATATCCAAGTGTCTTTAGAATAGGAAAAAAGAACAAAGGAGCCATATAGGAGTCAAATCACATAAAATCTGTCATTAGAATATTCAAGTTTATTGGCTTGTGCAGTTAATGTCTTCTGCTTTTAATGACTTAATGATTCTTTGGATGTACTGTGTTTTCTATATTTATTCCCAATGACATACTATACCATACTGGACTATAAATCTCATCTAGACTCAGTCAAGGGTGGTTCTATATGAATGGATCAGTTACTTGATACAAAATGAAAATGTCTATTTTATATAAAGAGGAACCATTTATAATACTCCTCTCTGCCAGGGCTACCACCTACAGCTGAGCAGGTTACACACCAGACAACTACACAGGCATTTCTGTAGAGGCACAATGCTGCAACCCAGTATGCCATTCATAAATTTGAAGTGGCTCCATTGACTCCTTTTAAAAAAAAAGATTTTATTTATTCATGAGAGACACAGAGAGAAGGCAGAGACATAGGCAGAGGGAGAAACAGGCTCTTCGCAGGGAGCCCAATGTGGGACTCGATCCTGGAACTCTGGGATCACACCTTGAGCTGAATGAAGGCAGATGCTCAACTGCTGAGCCACAAAGACATCCCAGCTCCATTGACTTATAATTAGCAAACACATCATGATAAATCATAGAATGGTCCTCCCAGACTATCCCCTGGTTCTTCTCTGCTTTAATCTGTACATGTTACACAGAATGATTGGGACAGGGCAAAGTGATACCTTGTAGAGGTGTATGAGTTAGGATTTCATCAGGGAAGTAGGATAACTCTGAATGATATAGAAAAGGGAATTTATTACAAGGATTAGATCTCACACAATGATGACAGCTGGTGAAGAATTCTATGGAAGATATGCCACTGTATCTGGTGTGGGCCTGAAGTCACTGAAAGCCAGCAGGGCCAGCTATTGTAATGAAACACTAGATATGAAGTGAAGGAGAGCAAAGACAAGATGGAACCTGTGAGGACAAACTAGAAGCTACCTAAGCATATTGGAACTGCATCTGTCTCTTGCTATGTTGAACCTCTATGCCTGGGAGACTTGAAGAAGCAGCCAGTGCTTTTGCCATGAGCTACATTTGCAGCAGACCAAGGACTTGGAGAAATTGGAGGAGGGGATCCAGCAGGAGGAGCTGCGGGCCTGGCTGCTGCTTCATGATGACAATGTGAGCAAGCACAGTGGGACTGGGTGATAACAGGTGTGAGCTACAATACCTGGTGCTCTACACCCACCTTCAGGCTGTAACATCTGCCTCACTTTTGTCTTCTAGATCTCGTGCAAAATTTCTGTAGTGGCTCTTGTTAACTAGAGGCCATATAGGAGAGGAGTTTTGAAACATAATCCTAGCTTAGCTAAGTTGACCTGTTACAAAACCACCGCAGCAGATCTGAAAATTCCTATAAAGAGACAGTGAGTTACTTGATATTTTTTTGGCAGAGAAGTTAAGACTAGGTGATACAGAAATAAATATATAAACTTGGTGTTCTCACTAAATGAGTCAGTCACAGTATGAGAATAACTGATTTGAGTAGACATAGTTATATTTTTTTATTTTTAAAAGTACCATTCCATTCACCTCCAAATGGAGCCAAAGTTTATATTCTTTCCATTCATAATTCTGTCTTCAAATTGGATCATGAAAGAGAGCTCAGCAATTCATCTTGATCACTCCTTTGTCACCTGCACTGACCTAGATTACACTCCACTCATTTATTCAGGAAACATGTATTGATCTGCCATTGTTTCACATTCTGAGATGATCAAAATCCAGTCTCAGCATCCCTGACATGTAAGTATCAGTAAAGTACTGCTTGAGATCTGCTCAGGCTAAAGTGCAGCATCAAGTACAATAGGAATGTCTGGAGGAGCTGCTCCAGACAGATGAATCTGAACTTAAACCAAGCATTGATTGAGAAGCAGTATGTTTACTTTGAGAGGACTCTCTCAGGCAGGTCAGTAAGGCTATGATATGTGTGAACTTGAAATTCCCACTAATTTCAACCTCCTCTAACTGATTTCAGAATTTACACCCAAAAAAGGAGAAACATTCATCAGCTCCACTGGAAAGAACAAAGAAAATAAAAAAAAAAACATTTGTGCTTTCTTTATAGGCAATAACCAGTTTTGAGTCAGACCATTCCTAAAAGTGATCACTGGAAAAAATGCATAATGGTTGTAATAAAAACATAATACAGTTAAGACGAGCTGACTGTTTTAAGCCAAGCCTCACATGGTATTATTGCCTACTTTGGGGGCCCTTTCAGATCTAGAATCTGGCCCCTGACTTTGCAATTTAAAGGTCTCGGTTTTGTTATTTCTGTGGTAGTGATCAGGCTCTAGGAATTGATTTATGTCCCAATGACAGAAGATTGATTCATAAAACCCATATTAAGTTATAAATCTAAAGGTTTCTTAATGATCTTCAAATGAGAGTAAATGGAATTGGGTTTCTTTAGAGATATTTGTATCAAGATGGATGAATTACACTTCTTTACTTTTATTTTTATCTTAAAAGTTCGATGGCCCATTTGGAAACAAAGTACCTCCCCACTCCCCATCTCCCAATCTCCCTCCTCAACTGGGAATCACAGAAGAGAATTGTATTGTGTGTGGGCCTATTGATTCTGTCCAAGGATGGTGATAGCGTTCTATTCTGTTTGCAAGCTCATGTATATGACAATAAATTGGATATGAAGGCATTTTTATTGGATGATTCAGAATGAGGAGAAAGTAGTGGGAGTTTGAAGAGAGTGGAGAGGTTTTTAAATAGGCATTATGAAGGCAAGTGAGCTGACCAGGAATAGTAATGGGAGGGTGATTGAGGAGGGCCAGTGGTCATGAGCTTGACCATATTCCTTAAGATCTACTTCATCTGCCCACAGTTGTCCAGAGAAGGCAGGTTGTTGGACTCATCCAGGGTTGGACTCTGCCAGGCAAGCAGATGGGAGGGGAAGAAGGCTGAGTGACTGCCTTGCTTCCTATCCCAGATAAACTTTACATGCCCAGTTCTGAAAAGTTAATTATCAGCATCTCAACAAACATTGAATGTCAAAATGAAGCTTTTTTTTTTTTTTTCTTTAACTCCTGGACCAATTTAAAATGTCCTTTCCTAAAATACAAAAGAATGGAAACTAAAAGCAAACATTTCCTGCTGAACTTTAAGATTTCTTGCTTCTAAGACATTTGGATTTTGGGAAAAAAAATGTTGATATGTGATGCTGTGTAGTAGTTTTAGCAATTTTGTGACTTAGACTTTTTGAGAAAAATTCTGAAGACTTTATGCCCATGTAAAAATTTACGAATCATTTCAGTGAAGTCCAGGTTAAGAACTCATTAGACACTTTAATTATATTAATTGGTATTTTTTGCCTTCTAGTATTATTGCCCTTTGAACAGAATGTTGATTTGGGGGAATAGCTGGCTCCTTTCCCCTTTTGAGTCCTTTTGGTGGAGAAGTAAAATAAGATACTCTGTCCTATAACCAAGATGGAGTCACATGGTCCAAGCTAGACCAATCAGATTTTTTTCTCTCTGGATGCTCAATTATTAGCCAATTTACAAAGATGACAGAGGAAGAGGCTGGTAGATGAAATGGCTAGAAAGCACTGATTTCTGACAACCAGTAAAGGAAACGTATCCATATGAAATGATTGAGTATTTCCTTTTGACTAAATGCCAGAGCCATCTGTACTTACTCTAGTTCCTATCCTGTTTCTGAGCCGTATCATCTGGCCTTTCAAAACTCTTTTGTGGGGGTGCCTGGGTGCCTTAATCAGTTAAACATCTGACTTCAGCACAGGTCCTGATCTCAGGATCCTGGGATCTAGCCCCACCCCCTGTGGTCAGGCTCCTTGCTCAGCGGAGAGTCTGCTTCTTCCCCTCCTTCTTCCTGTTTCCCCTTTCCTTCCCACTCCTCCCTCCTGCTTGTGTTCTCTCTCTTTCCCTCAAATAAATAAATAAAATATAGATTTAAAAAAATCTCTTTTGTGAATTGCCTGCTATCTTTCCAGCAAACTGCATTTTTTATGTTAGTCAAATTTGTTTATTATTACTTACCAATTAAAAAATGCCAAGAGAATCCAGTCCAGTTCAAAATTCCGTACTTTAGCAATGTAATTGACAGAGGACAGGGCTATGATGATCAATTTTCACTCAGAGGAATGATTTCTGGTTTAGTTGGTACATGTAGCAAGATCTTAGTCTTCCCTAATTTGGCTTTCTGATGAGAGCCATCTAGTATGTCTCAATCTGTGCATCCCTCTTGCAAAGAGGCAGGCACATTCTTTGGTGTTCTAGCCCCCAAACAACAGTTTTCTCAATTTTATTTTATATTGTAACTGATACAAACATTTAAGAATTCAAACACAAGATTTATCAAGGATTCTAATAAGATTCAAACTATGGAAAAGTTAAATTGGGAGGACTGTTTTTCCCACAAGCACAGGATAAACTTTTGATACATCACCAGCCAATGATCAACTAAATAATTAATTGTTGATGCTTCTTGAGTTGGATCCTTTAAACTGGACTCAAGCTCCAGTTTATTAAACTTAACTAGCTCTGAGTGTAATGGTACACAGTCTGGAACGTAAAGATAGAGAGCAAAGATGGTGGAAGCATAGAAAAGACTTCTTTAATTTCATTAGTTGTCTTCTATTAAGTTTCCTGGCTTAACAGATACTAGAGGATCATTAGAAGGTTGAAATAAAGTATGTCTGTTTCATAAATAAGCAACATGTCTTGGGTTACCAGAAGAGCAAGACTCTTGGGAAGACAAAAAGAGACTAGAAAAGTTAAGTCAACAAGATCCTAAGCACATTCATATTTATAAAATATTAGTATCAAATTTATTCAATCTCAGTAATTAACCTAACTTCTACAGGACAGACTCAGAGTTAGTCTGCTCTCCGTCTTCTCTTTGGTGGCCAGCCTGCTCCTCGCCTCACACCTCTACCTGGTGGCCAGTAACACCACCACCTGGGAGTTCATCTCCTCGCACCGCAACCCCTTCGGCCTTGGCCTGACCCGCAACCTGGCCCACTTCTTCTGCGGATGGCCCTCGGGGTCCTGGGAGGCCCTCTGGGCCGAGGGAGAGGAGGAGGGGGAGGGCGGCAGCCAGGCTGTTCAGGGTCGTGGGAGGGAAGGCCACCGTCTTGTGCCTGGAAACCAAACGGGCTGCACCCAGCTGCAGTCAGCCCTCGGAAAGCCTGGGGTTCTTCACTCCTGCTCGCTCCTCCCAGGCCTCAGAGCAGAGCTGAACCACACAACCCCTGCCTCAGTGGGCAGTTCTGTCTTCCAAAGGAAGAAGGGGAGGCAGAGGACCTGTGGGGGGCTCGGGCACAAGCAACCTGGGCTTGGAGGCCCCCCCCCCACACCAGGATGCCTCCAGTGCACAGTTTTATAAGTTTAATAATCCATAAAGTGAGTCAAGTATTAAAAAAATACCAATTTTTTTTAAACATATATATTTTATTCTTGGGTGGTTTTCCAGGGGCCGATAAGGCCGAATGAAGAGTTTCAGCAGTCAGGACAGCCAGAGGCAACAAACACGCCTGGTCCCGGGTTGCTCCCCCGCAGAAGTAAATGTCACAGGTGGGTAGGATGGCTCCTCAGCTTTCAGAACCGATGCACAAGCCCCTAGATACAACTCTCCCCACGCCCCCCAAAGGAAAGGTATTTAAGCGCTCGGTCACCAGTGTATGGATTTGAATTTTCATTTGCAATCGAGCTGCAAGTTTATGGTTTTCAAGAAAGAAGCTGATCAACGCTGACGGTGTTGGTCAGCTTCTTTCTTATTAAAATATGACTTCTCTTTATCTTTCCCAAATTATAAAATCAAACATTTTGTGGATTATCCACTAAGCTCTATGCCAAATTTCCTATAAATAAACCACAGACCTGGTTCTCCCAATCTGTATCACTGCGAAGAACAAGTAGACTTTTGATCTTTTAAGTTTCTTGAATGATCCAGTTGAATATGTGTCTTTTATCAGAAACCACCTTGATCTATTTCATTTGATAAGCATATGGGGCATAAACAATAAAAACTAGTTCAAAAGAACCCTTTTTAGGTCTTCTGTTTCTATATTTGATTAAAAATCTTATGTATGTACTTCCTCTTTTGCAATTTCCAAGTCTACTCATTACCTTACAAAGATTTTTGTGTTGGTTACTTTCTGAGCATGTGGAGGATAGTACCTAAATCTCATTAGGAAATTCAATCTCACCAAAAGATGGATAACTTCTGAGAAATCCAGTCTATGATGCTAGTTTCTTAGATGTTTCTAGCATGGAAAGTAGCACCTTCTGATCTATCCCTAATGTGTAATGAATGCTTCAATGATGCTTTTGTCAAGGATGGGAGAGAAGAGGAAGTTTGAAAAAATGCCTGTTATGTAACTTCTGAAATATAGTTAGCTTTATGTAGTAAGAATTATGAGTCAGAAACAATCCTCCATTTCCATATTTGACAATTACTGAATGCCTGTCCTGTACCAAGTAGTCCCTTTAGTAAGGAACTCAACAAGTAAGAAGGAAATGGGCAATTAAAATGTAATATGGAAAGTTGTGTTAGGGGCAAAACAGGTGCTATGGGTGCTTGGAGAAGGGACAGGACTCAGGTGCTCATAGCTAGGACATGAAAGATTCAAACAAGCAGTGGCCTTTTAAGTCCAACTTATGGAGAAATGAAGGGAGCAGGCATTACAAGCTACAAAGATGAGGCTCAAGAGGAATTCCAGGGAAGGAGCAAAGGATGTACATTGAAGACAATGAAGCAGTGAAAGCAAAGATGATAAATAGCAGTCCTCTAGCTTTACCATGCAGGAGAATCTGGGAAATTTCATTGAAAAGGCAGGTTTTTTGGTCCCCATCCCAAATAATCTTATATGATAGATTTGGGGCAATATCAGAAAAGCTGCATTTAATTTAATAGTTTTTTAAAAGATGTATTTATTTGAGAGAGAGAGAGAGTGCATGCATGCCCATGTGTGAGTGGGGAGAGGGGAAGAGGAAGATGGAGAGAGAGAGAATCTCAAGCAGACTCCCCACTGAACATGGAGCCTGATGAGGGCCTGGATCCCGAGACCCTGAGACCGTGACCTGAGCAGAAACCAAAAGTCCGTCACTCAACTGACAGAGCCACCCAGGTGCCCCCAGAAAAGCTGCATTTATAAGAAATATCCCAAATGATTCTGATTCAGGTGATGACTTCTGACTTCGCTTTGAAAAGCACTTTGTTGTGCTGTCAGAAGTTCTCTGCCACGGCATGGTCTCCTCTCACCCACGCTCCAGATCTTCCCCATGATCTTATTCTGCAACTTCCCTAGCATGGAAAGGAACTGGCATTTCACAAATTTCTTCTAAAAAGATGCTTTCATCAAAAAGAGAAATCTTCAAATATTTTGAAGACATGCTGTGTTGATGGCTGAGGCTGCCCTGCTTTTGCCCCCCCCCCGCCCTGTCCTTGGAGAACAGGCTGCGTAGACCAGTCTCTGTGGAGCCCAGATGTGGGCCGCTCCCTGGGTAACATGGATGCTATTAGCAGGACAGCGAGTGCGACCTTTGTTTCAGAGAATCCATTTCTTAGCTCACATGTCCTCTTCCCGGAGTACCTTCTGTGACCCCTTCGGAGCCTGTGAAAATCTTCTGTAAGCAAAGTAAGCTGGTGTCCTGGCTTTGATTGAAAATCGGACTAATGGAAGGAATAGTGTGAAGCAGTAGCTCCCCACAGCAAGGGTAGAACCTAAAGTATGATTTATAGTAATGTCACTCTCTTCTGTAGTTTGCAGACCTTTTTCCCCGAACAGCGAGTTAAACATGTCTTATTAACACTGGCAATTTTAGCACTTCCTTCCTCATGTCGTAACAGTGACTTCTCTAGGGTTTCTTGTTAAGGGATAAGCAGAAGATATTGACAGACTACAGAATCTTGCTGCAGACTTTCCCAAGACTGCCCGCTAATTACTCCGGTTGAGTAAACTTGGTAAAGCCCAAGATTCAAGTGCATATTAAAAGCAGTAAGTTTTAAAATGTGTTTTGAATGAATCAGATCTATATTCCAAGAGCTTTATTAAAAAAAAATTGAGCCATTACAAACACACACACATATGCAAATGCGAATTATATAATAAATCCTTTTGGCTCTGTTACCCAAATTCAAGGATATCAAGATTTTTCCACTGTCTTCTGTTTCTTTTGATTGTTGTTTTTCCTGAAGTATTTTAAAATAGATTCTACATCAAATGTTGTTTCATTCTTCCTTACGCTGAGCGTATCTCTTCAAAAATGGGCTTTTTCATACCTAACTACAGTGTCATGATCACCTTTAACAATAATTCATCCATACTATCTAGTACTTGGTCCATAATTAAATTTCATGAAATGTCTCAAACTACCTTTTCCCAACTGCTTGGTTTAAATCAGGAACATAAGGAGATCCACTAATTAACAGCTTCATTTTAGAAAATGTTTCTAGAACTGGGTTTATGAACGTGGCCAATCAAATCATAAGGTTTTATTTCTCTGAAACAAGCAGAGACTGCATTGATTCTTTTTTGTTACCTGCTTCCTCCACAAATTTTGGATCAAGAAAGGTAGTTGATTTTTCTCAAGCCGTTTAGCATTTCATGTCCGTGAGGCTTAATTTTAAAAACAGGATTAATAGAAAGTTAAATGAAGCCACTTTCACAGGGACCTTCTGATCCTCACTTGGAGTTTTTTTTTTTTTTCTTAAGATTTTATTTATTTATTTGACAGAGAGCACAAGCAGGGGAGTGGCAGGCAGAGGGAGAGGGAGAAGCAGATTCCCTGCTCAGCAGGGAGCTGCAGACCTGGGGCTCCATCCCAGGATTACACTGGGATCAGGACCTGAGCTGAAGGCAGATGCTTAACTGCTTAATTGACTGAGCCCCCAGGTGCCTCCTCACTTGCAGTTTGTTTGCTATTTATTTATTTATTTATTTATTTATTTATATTGAAGTTCGATTTACCAACATATAATATAACACCCAGTGCTCATCCCATCAAGTTCCCTCTTCAGTGTCACTTGCAGTTTTCATAATGAAAATGGAGGGAGCCAAGCAGCGTTTCCCCATACCTTCTCCCTGAACTGCATCTCTGCAAGTTAGGGCAATTCCTGATGTTCTCCTTGTTGGTCTACACTTCGAAACCCAGAACCTGCCATCCAATTCAGACATTTCTAGTTAAGGTCAGCGTCAGAGTGACACAGTACAAAGATTTAGGGGTCATATATCCTGGATTCAAGTGGTAGCTCTGTCACCAACTATACTAGCAAATTATTCAATGTCTTTGGATGTCAATGTCCCTATCTGTAAAATGGGTATAACAATGCCTATATTAGGGGTTAATTCGTGAGAATCACATCCGATAATGCATGACCCACCTCAATGAATACTGCATCGTGGGCACTTAAGTGCTCCTTCCTTCCTCTTCTCCTCTTCCCTCTTAAACTGCTAAAGAAATAGGAAGTCTTTGACAACATCTTACAAAATGGGTTTTGTGGTCCATAACCTACTTTGGAGTACCTTCTTGGAGGCATTTCTCTTCACTAGTTCCTTTCCCTGGTAAAGTTACCCTAACTTGGCAAAACTGACATGTAAATGGGACGGCTGTTACTGGTTTGAAGAGATAATAAATGTAGACGTGTGGATGGTTTAGAGACAATTTACATGCTGGTTTAGCAGACAAGCCTCCAGAGGCCTCTTTATATCCATACTGGCCAACTGCAGCTTAATCTGACAAGGATAATGTGCAGAATGTAAATATTACCATTTGTTCCATGTCATCTCAGATCAGACACTAATTTGCAAATGTAATTTATCATGTCTAAAGAAAACCAAAATGACAGCTCTTACCAGTATTTGGTATTTTTGTGTTAACAATAGTTCATTTATGATTGTTATTGTTTCAGGCAGAAAATATGTCTCAATATGTTCTGCTGACAATGTGGGCTTTTATATCACAAACCTCTTCCAGCCTTTTCCATCCTCTCCCTTGTTGCATGCTATTACCCAGGCCGGTCTTTTGATTGTGTGCTCCTCTTTGCCACACTTTTTACACAGCTGAAGGAAATCTTCTGATAATATTCCAAGTTCTGGGATCTATTTTGAAAGTAGACTGGACGGTTGGTGTGAAGACAGAGCTACATTTGATCTAAAGCGCATTTTATCGTTTTTCACTAAGGGTCTCCATCACAAAGGAGATACCTCAAGCAGCAGAATTATTGGAAAAACTATCCAAAGCCACATAATAGATGAATTAGGGCCGGCCAATTTGTGACTCTCGACATCAAGGACTTTCCATCCAGTAGATTGACCAAGAAGCCACAATATCCAAATTGTGTAGTTTTTATGGACCACAGAATACTAAATCTGTCCCCAAAGGAAAGCCAGTACAAAAGAAGATGGTTCAGTAGGATTTTTATATTCCACAAGTTCCCATTAGTTGGCAATTTGTTCTTCCTTCATCTCCCTCTTCCTGACTTCTGGAAGGTTGGCACAAGATTCTATTTTGGCAAGTTGATGATGCCTTTTATCTTTGCACTGCAGTTGATTGCCCAGTAAGCTGTAGAAAGATCAATATGTCCCTGCGTGACTGCTGGTGAGTTAGTTCGATGCCAGGAAAGAGGGAGGGCAGTGAATTGCCACTGACTCTGGAGCTCTGCATTTCGGACAGGAGGCCTGCCAATCCCTGTAAAACATTCGTGACATTTCAGAGGAACTACGGGATCTTTCTGCCTCACTTCTCACATGGAAAAATAGGGAGATCCAAGTATCCCCAGATGGGAGGAATAGGTTTTTGTTTATCTTTAATTGAAAACAATGTTCCACCGTAGAATTTACACCACGTCCTGGCGAATGGCACGGGAGATAAGAATAGAACATGTCTGGGAGGGGCTGGGGCCCACAGATAACACTTCTGTCATCTTGATTGGAAAAGCTTGTACAGCTGCTTTGATTCAGTACAGCTAAATTTCTAAGATTTCCTTGACCTTTACTTAAACTGCTTCGCAGACAGACTATTTTTGTTATCCCCTGATGAGCTAGAAGGGTCTTATAAATTAATCACAGTGTGAATAAATCATTAAAAAGTGCAAGATAACTGATGAAGAGCTCTAAGCTGAGAATTATCACCTGGTTGATGGCAACAATGTAGACATTGTTCAAGGAGCCAGAAGTTGGATTTTGTATATGTTGTGCCAGTTCTTTAACTGCTGTGGGCTGTGGGTGCTTTAGGCGTGTGTTTGGAAGACTCTAGTGTTAACACAACTCGAGTGCAGCTTTTGGGAGTCCTTGTGTGAAAAGGCTTAGCTTTGGAGGGGGCTGGATTTTTTTCCTGAATGTCAGTGTCCACGGGGGCTTTCCTTAGGGCCTTGCAGTGGTTTTTGAAATGAAGTAGACACCGCCACCATCACCAATGAACAAATACAGAAAACCTCCACATAACTCCATGGGGCAAAGGACTCAGGAGCTGTTGTAAAATGCAGATTACGATGAAATAGAGAAAGATTACAACTTTACATTTCTGCCAAACATAACTGAAATTCAGTCTCTATTAGCCTTAGATGGGTGGCTTAGTGTAATGGATATAATCCGAAATCCACTCAAGAGTATTTGGGCTTTGTGCAATTGATGACATATTCAACTTCACTTTATTGTTAAAAGGATTATGTTACATAGTCTTCCTCATCTATGGTTATTTGTTAGACATATATTACTCTCCATTATGTAAAAATAAAACTCAAGCCTCTTAACTATGAATTAATTTTCCCTCAAAATAAGCTATGTTATATTCCAATCATCAATTTACCGACTCCAACAATTTTACATTTTACTTCTTCCATAGCTTATTAATTCCCACAACAAATCAATATTGTGACTCTGTACCTCAGTTTATTTATCTGTAAAATGGAGATAAAAATATTACCTACCTTATAGGATTGAGTTTTAAATGAGCTAAAATTTGTATAACACTTAAAGCAATATCCACAACATGGTGAGCGTTGTATATGTAAGTAATTTTTTAGTAGTATTGCTTCTTTACCCAGCACTATTGCCAGGGTGGGGGGGGGGTGGACTGTAGATATTAAGAATCATAAGTCATCAGTACTTTTCTCTGTGATCTAGCTGGGGAGGGATACCAACAAATGTGACATAAGGTGAGGATCAAGCCCCGGAAACAGGTGATTATTATAAGATGAGGGATACCACACTGGAGTGAGGAATTATTCTGAGTTGGTATATTTAGGAAAGGCTCCTTGGAGGAAAGATCCAAGCCTATCTGAATGATAGACTGGGTTGAAAGGGCAAGAAGGTGACACTGCAGTCCTGGTAGCACAGGATCAAAGGCTTTTGTCAAGGCTGAAAGTGGCATTTTTAGGGTCAGAGTGCAGCCTTGACTGAGTGGAGAGTGAGTTGGGGGTGGGAGTGTGGGTTAGGCTGAGAAGTTATGGGAGAAAAGATTCCTTGGATAGGCATGTTGTGAGACTTTGCATGCCAGATTGAGGAATTTGGATTTGAGCCTAAAGGCAGTGAAGAGCTATTTGAGAATTTTGAGCAAGACAGTAACCAGATAATAGCAGTCCTTAAGAAGCTGCTGTGTGGAACAAGACCCTAGAGGAAAGTGCAAAGATGGACACATTAGTCAGGACACAAAAGGATCAGGGTTTAGATTTTAGAAATAATGTTTTGGTATTAATAATGACCTATTTTCAGGGTGCCTGGCTGTCTCGGTAGGTAGAGAATGTGATTTAAAAAAAAAAAGATCTTATTTATTTATTTATTTATTTATTTATTTATTTATTTATTTATTTGAGAGAGCATGCATGAGAGCATGAATATGAAGAGGAGCAAAGGAAGAGGGAGAGACAAAATCTGAAGCGGACTCCTCCCTGCGCACGGAGCCCAAAGCAGGGTTCTATCTCATGACCTGAGCTGAAATCAAGAGTCAGATACTTAACTGACTGGGGTGCCTGGGAGGGCTAAGACGATTTAACATGTGATTCTTGATCTTGGGGCCATGAGTTCAATCCCTATGGTAGACATAGAGCTTACTTAAAAACAAAAAGAATTAAAACTAATAATCTATTTTCTTTTTTTAAAGATTTTATTTATTTATCCATGAGAGACACACACAGAGAGAGAAAGAGAGAGAGAGAGAGAGAAAGAGGGGCAGAGACACAGGCAGAGGGAGAAGCAGGCTCCATGCAGGGAGCCTGATGTGGGACTTGACCCCAGGTCTCCAGGATCAGGCCCTGGGCCGAAAGTGGTGCTAAACCACTGAGCCACCCGGGCTGCCCTGTATTTTCTAAAAATTGCTTAGGCAGCTATCTTTGAGGCCACCCTGTAAATTTGATAAATTACCACTCACATCTTAAAGGTGAAGAACTTTAGGTAGAGAGAGTTTAAATGACAGCCATCCTTAGACTTATTCATTAAACATTTATCAAGTACCTTCCATGTTCTGGGTTATATGTTATGGCCAGTGATGAAATAGAATCAAGAATATTTACAAATTCCAAGAAAAATGATAACATGAGTGTAGGCAATAGGTATTGGGGAAATGCTTGTAGAAAGAGTGAAGAAAAGAATTAATGTACCGCATTACTTACAATGCTTTGGAGCAATACCATCCCCCGAATATGAAAGCATGCCTGTAGGCTTCTATTTCAGTATCTAAGCACACTCTATTTTTCTAGCCAGTTCTAAACCAGCGTAGCTGAATAGCTACTTGGAGAGTATATTAGTTTTCTATTGTTTTTTTTTTTAAACAAATTACCACAAACTCTACAGCTTAAAAGAACACTACAGTTTTATAGGTCAGAAGTCTGACATAGATCTCATGGCGCTACAAGTAGGTGTTACCAGGACTGTGATCCTTTCTGGTGGTGCAAGGGAAGAATCTGTTTCCTTGTTCATTCAGGTCATTAGCAGAATTGAATTCCTGTATTGTAGGACTGAAGATTTATAATCTGAATATTGGCCAAAGGCCATGCCCAATTTCTAGAGACTGGGAATTCCTTGGCTTGTAGCCTCTTTCCTTCTTCTTCAAAGCCAATAATGGTGCATCGAGTCCTTCTCACACTGAATCTATGCTGCATTTTCTTGCATCACATCTCATTGACTGACTGTCTGGCTGATTAATTTTTCCTAATTTAAGGATTCATATGATTATATTAGGCCCACTCAGATAATTCAGGATAATCTTCTTATTTTAAGGTCATCTGATTAGTAACCTTAATCACATCTGCTAAGTCCCTTTTGACTATCATTTAACATATTCACAGGTTTGGGGGATTAGGATTGGGACATATTTGGGGGGTCATTATTCTTTCTTCTACAGAATGAAACATAACATCTAAGAGTTAAGATGAGGAGTTAGATGGGGATCCCTGGGTGTCTCAGCGGTTTGGTGCCTGCCTTCAGCCCAGGGCGTGATCCTGGAGTCCCGGGATCGAGTCCCACGTCAGGCTCCCAGCATGGAACCTGCTTCTCCCTCCTCCTGTGTCTCTGCCTCTCTCTCTCTCTCTCTCTCTCTCTCTCTATCTATCATAAAAATAAATACATAAAACTTAAAACAAATAAAAAAAAGATTCGGAGTTAGATACTTCTTTCATTAAGGATTACTGAAGGAATATTCCTTAATTTCATCTCCTCAGTCCATCCATACTTGAGGGAGAAAAAAGGCAGAATCATATATTGCAAAAAATACTACTTTATTTAAATATTGAGGTTTTATGGGCCAAGTAGAATGCCCTTTGTGTGTAAGGAGATTTTCAAGTCCAAGTGATATATTGGTTCATCTCAGATAATATCCTCTGCTAAATTCATGGACTTGTAATTGGCTACTGTGGGAATATACAAAGAAGAGCCTTTACTCTCAAGTTGACAATGTGGTCGATATGATTAATTGGGCAAATAAATTACGAGAGTACAAAGAAGCCCTTCCTACTATGTGCTACCATAATGGGAGTACAAAGTACTGTGGAAAATAGAGAATGAAGAAATTCTTTTTCATCTGAGAAATCAGGGATTAATTTATGGCATTCGGGTATTGAGGAATTGGTAAGATTTCTTTTTTTTTAATTTTTAATTTTTTTTACCTTTATTTTTTTATAAAAATTTATTTTATTTTACATTTTTAAAAATTTTAAATTCAGTTTGCCAACACCCAGTGCTCATCCTGTCAAGTGCCCTTCTCCATGCCCATCATCCAGTTACCCCATCCCCCCACCCACCTCCTCTTCTGCAACCCTTTGTTTCCGAGAGTTAGGAGTCTTTCATGATTTGTCTCCCTCTCTAATTTTTCCCACTCAGTTCCCCTCCTTTCCCTTATAGTACTTTTCACTATTTCTTATATTCCACTTATGAGTGAAACCATATGATGATTGTCCTCCAACTGACTTGTTTCACTCAGCATTATACCCTCCAGTTCCATCCATGTCAAAGCAAATGGTGGGTATTCCTCTCTTCTGATGGGTGAGTAATATCCCATTATATACATAGACTACATCTTCTTTATCCATTCATCTGTCGAAGGACATCGTGGCTCCTTCCACAGTTTGGCTATAATGGACATTGCTGCTATGAACATTGGGGTGCTGGTGTCCTGGCGTTTCCCTACATTGGTATCTTCGGGGTAAATACCCAGTAGTGCAATTGCTGGGCCGTAGGGTAGCTCTATTTTTAACTTCTTGAGGAACCTCCACACTGTTTTCCAGAGTGGCTGTACCAGTTTGCAAGGAATAGGTAAGATTTCAAAAGCAGAGAAGGAAAGAGGGTTTTTATTGGTATAAATCTGGCTAAGTGAAGTTCATAGCTGGGAGTCTACTGTGTATCTTTAAGTACTTGGAATTCTTTTAGAATGAAAAAAGGGTAGGTGAAAAGGTTTACTGGTATAAAAAATAAAGTGTTACATATATTGGGGGAGAAATACCACAGAGGGTCACATTTATCAGAAATGTGACTTTAGACTTCTTTCCCATAAATGGTGCAGAGGCACCAAATGCCGTTGAGCAGAGGAAGGACAAGATCAATGGCAGGAATCAGGAAGAAAACTGTGTCCATAGCAAGTACAATGAAGAGGAATAAGAGCCTGGCAGTGGGGAGAGCTGCCAGAAAGCACTTAGAACAGGATAGGAGGAAGTTAAGGAATGGTTCCCTAGCTAGAGTGGAAACGGTATGAAGTCACATAAAGATGAAATGAGAGAGACACGGAGGACACAGAATAAAAAGCAATATGACAATAATTAGAGGTGAACCATAGTGAGGGAAAAGTTAAGTCTAAGGTAGTCCTAAGGTTTTAGAGCCTGGATAGGAGGCCATAGGAGAATAGAAGTGTCATGAACAGAAAGAGGGAAGTCAAGAGGGGAAGAAGATTGGGTGGAGAGGCAAAGATGGTGGGGTGGGTTTTGACCTGGTCAGCCTGGGAGGCTGGAAGGAAATTCAAATGCAGGGGCTCAGTGTAAGGGAGAGTCCCAGCAGAGATGGGATGAGGGCCAATGAGAAGAATGTCTGGAGTGATGGGGTGAGAACAAAGTGATGATCAAAAGAAGATGGAGAAGATTCATGGTGAGCACAGTGGCATGGATGGATTTCAGAAACAAATCTTATCTAAGATGCTAGGAAGGCACCAAAGAGAAAAGCAGAATTGTGGGCTTATATCTACCTCCATTCTCTATTTATGACTCCTCTTGTTGTCTGCAGGTGCCTTTGGAAAAAGAGAGAGTCTTTAAATTGTGTAAGAACAATTTAAAAAATTATTTTTAAATTATTGGGAAAATTATTTTTTGTTATTGGGAAAGCATTCTAAGACTAGAACAAAGAGGGGAGTAGGCCATATGGAATACTGACAATATTATGTCAAATTCTTTAAAGTCTATTTAGGTGAGGGATGCCTGGGTGGCTCAGTTGTTGAGCGTCTGCCCTCAGGTCAAGTTGCGATTCCAGAATGCTAGGATTGAGTTCCACATCAAGTTCCCCACAGGGAGCCTGCCTCTTCCCTTGCCTATGTCCCTACCTCTCTCTCTGTGTCTCTCTTGAATAAATAAATATATTTTTTAAAGCCTATTTAGGCAAGGTGGGAGATTTTGACTTCTCAATTTTATTTACCTTTTAAAGTCATTTGAAACATCCAAAAAGGATAAGTGAAAGTTTTATTCTAGATTAGAAATTCCAGCAGTAGGAATCGTATGCATGTGAATGTCCAATGTAAACCCTATTGTGAAATAACTTGAAGTCTATATAATTTTTTTCATAAGTGTAACATGCCCAGCCCTAAATATTAACTGACAAGGCTATAGATTTGACCAGAGCATCACAGCAGAAAGGATAGGAAGGACATTCTCCTAATTACTACCAGGAGACCAGAGGGACCACCTGAGCCACCCGCTTCGAGAGCTTCACTGGCGCCCTTCTGCGGAGTGCTCGCCTGGAATTAGCGAGTGTGAAAGGAATGTGCTGTGAGCCCCCATCTACTGTTTATCTGGGAGGGCTCCACAGATAGGGAGCTTGACAGTGAAATTCTAACCCTGAAAACTAATGAGATGCCAGCATTTCCCTGCCTCTCCGGGACTGCCAGGGTATATCTCCTTACTTCATAGGGGAGGGCCTGGTATTTGAGCGCTGATAACAGCAATCTTGGCGTTGGGGCTGAGTCAGGGAGGACATTCCAGAAAAGCAAATGGCTGAGTAAATAGCTGGCTTGCATGAGGACAGAGGCTCAGGACCTCGTGCCAGCTGCCATTGAGCAGGCAGGAGAACAAAGCACCAAATGGAGATGTCAGGAAGGTTTTCTGGAGGAAGAGCAGACTCTCATAATCTTATGTTAAGTAGAATTGGCAAAGAGAAGAAGGAAATATGTTGGGTCTCCAGCCTACAATCACCCTAAACTTTACCGAGGAGTTTCTCAGGTCACTGGTGGGCTGCTGGAGTAGAGAGCCCTGGCTGCAGAAATCCTGTCTGAAAACAGTTGCCTCTTGAGAATCAGATCTCCATTCAATAATCCCGATAGGATGACCCAAAGGAAAAATTATTACCCTAAGCTTTCTCCGAACACTCTCTGGATCTTTTGTTGGCTTTTCACATGTGGTTGTGTTTCTCAAGTGTCTCAAAAAAGATTCTCTATAGGAAAATCCACACTGAGCAATCCTTAAATAGACCAAAATAATTCAATTAAGAAGTTGCTGACATTTTCCCCTTGGTTTAGATTGAACACCAGTCTGTGTGAGAGGGAACAGCAAGACAAAAGATAGTGCAGGTTGTGTAAAGAACAAAAGTACAATATTTGGTGAATGTGTTTTTAAATTCTAGCTTCTTTGGCCACCTTTGGAAGAATTTTAAAGAAGTTATACAGCTGTTAGAACCAGCATTCAGGGTGCGGTAATGCTGTGTACACAAAGTTAGGGAGTGGGCAAGACATGGTACATGTGCGCAGAGGGTTTTGAATCAACCAGCTGGGACCACAGCCCAGGCTCTGAGAGATGGCTCAGAGAGTGAACAGATGTTTAACTTTGTGTCATCATAAATACCTTAATGATGGAAAATCAGCTTTAACAATGTTGCCTACTCCAGGGTTTCACATGTACTATCTTTCTGAGTAATACTAACACTTTTCCTCTGATGACAACACACTGTTCTTGAGAAGAACAGTGCTGCACCACAGGCTGCACCTCCCCTGCTTTCAAAGGTCCCCTCCCCCCTCCATAGGCTATTTTCTTTTTTTTTTTTTAAGATTTTTTTTTTTTATTTGAGAGAGAGTGGAGAGGGAGAGAGAAACTCAAGCCAACTCTGCACTGAGCCTAACATGGGGCTTGATCTCACAACCCTGAGATCAGACTTGAGCCTAAGCCAAGAGTTGGACGTTTAACCAACTGAACCACTCAGGTGCCCCAGTGGGGGCTATGTTCTAGTTCTCTTGATTCGGGCATTTAGTCATAACTGCTTTCCTTAACCACTTTCCAGAGTTTCTCACCTTCTTTTGCTTTTTGCCTGAAAGTTATCAGAATTTTACTGGCAGAGAGTTTGGCAAATGTCAAACAGCCATGTGTTACATAAGCATTGGATGGGTTCACGGTGCTTCATTCTCCAAAATATCTCACAGAGGCAGAAGGTGTTGTTTTTAAGATGCCAGACCACTTAAGTTTAGAGGCAATGTTATTTTCCTGGAAGATTTATAATAAAGACAAAGAAGTGGAGTCAAATTCCTTCTTTATAGCCAAGCATTTACCTTTTTATTATACCCATCAACTTTCTCATGCTGATCTTGTTCAAATCTGCTTTGTGCTGAATTTCCTGGAGTCTGAACCCATTTCTCAGAGAAGCTGAGAAACAAACATTCCTTTGTTTGCTATGAAGCTCAAACCCAAGGTCACACATGGTTTACCCACCAGTCCAGCTTAGCACCTTGTTAGTTTTTTATTTCTCCCCATGTCACTGTATATCCACCAACAGAGACATTTCTTAGACAATTACTCTCTTTCTAGAACTAGATTTGATTAGAAATGCTTGTACTCAAGGAAACACTGAAGATGAGTTTTGGTTTTCCAGATAAAGGAAAAGATGTTAGAGATGCTTTGGTCTATATTCACAATATTCCCTATATCAAATATATTTATGATGTTTTCTTCTCAAAAATCTGGAAAACAGATATTACATGTATTTGCCTGCTTTACGAAAGAAGATAAGAATTTTATTTAAGTGAGAAAAAAGGATAGGAAAATTCAAATTGTGAAGAGGGAAAAACATGTTTTGATTATGGATTGATGGACTGCTGAATTGGTTTTAAAATAATTATGATAGTAATTTCTATTGTATATTAAGCATTTTAGCCTCTGCTAAGGGCTTTGTGTGCATATCAACCCTGGATTGTATGTATTTTATGTCATTCAATTCTTACAATGATCATGAACTAGGTATCATTATATTTTCATTCTACATATGAAGACACTGGAGTTTGAGAGAAGACGTAACCAAGTAAACAATAGAGCTGCCTTTGAACCATGACCGATCGAACTCTGAAGCCTGCCCTCTCACACCCTAGTTTTACTACTTTAGAAGCAAATTACTTAGAAGACACAAAGCAATATGTATGAATAATTAAGAGTATGTGCCTTTAGGCCAAAATGAGTTTAGAAACCTACTCATGTAGGGATTCTTATTAAAGACACTGTCAGACCATTTCTTTCCTTTGCAACTGAGAAGGTGTTCAAGAAATAAACATTTCTTTTTATCCCACACTTGGATTCTTTTCTTATAGTTTCAAAAAGTGTAATTTCCTGTTTCTCTGAGCTGGAGAAGGGAATGGTAGTTGGCAGGTTGACAGCTAGATGACTAGTGGAATAATCAGTGGGATGTGGTGGCTGCTATGCTTCAGGTGACCCTTGCATAGCTGTGATAATAGTGGAGAATCCCCTGGTAAACTTCCTGCTCCATGTGTAGTGAAGACAACCTCTCTGTCTATACTTCCCCACTAAGTTCAACTATTTTGCCTGGGAGCATAGCTAAAACTCCTTCCAGAATGTGCAGTCACATTCTCTTTGATTCTAGCTTCCAAAGGAGGGTATCACTTTGCTTGAAATAGATGCATTTTTAAAAAGTTGACTATAATTTAGTCTTACTGATTCATATTTGAAATGTAGTGTGGTGAGGTACTGTTTCCATTTGTCTTCTTAACATTTTAAATAATAAAATTGCAAGGAACTTAATATCCATAGATATTAAGATACTTAATTCAAGACATTAGAGTCAGGGAATGCTATGGTAATTGCTTTTATGTGAACATTTGTGTGGTGAATAACCTCTAATTTTTGTAAAGCTCATTTTTCACTTAACATGTTTTCTTAAAACAGATTGCATCTGTATTAGACCACCAGACAGTCTATTAACTAATGAATATTCATATACCAACTGTAAAATTGGACATTTATTCATTCTTCCCAGTGCTCAGTTTCCTCATTGTAAAGAAGTAGGATACATAAGTCAGCAGATTATTGAGAGGATTCGATATACAATAGTGTGGTCAGTGCTGGCCAATGATTGGGACTTGATAAGTGATGATTCTTAAGAGCAGTCAGTTTGAAATCCAGAAAGTTCTGCCTAAGAGTACAGAACTATTTGATTTAGGTCTCAATTCTAGCACCTACTACCTATCTTATCTCTGTGACCTCTTGTACTTCATCTTCAAAACAGGAGTGACAATTTGCTTGTCTAAAATTTAAAGGACTGGATCAAAATATCTTCATATGTTTGTTCAGAGTCTCAAATTAACATGTCTCCAAAAATAATATTTAATTCAATCGAATAGTTTAATGTAGAAACTAGTAATAACCAGTTGCTTGACTAAATCCAGTACTTGTTTCTTAATTGGTTTATATTGTCCTGTAGCTATTACCACGATTACAGAGAAATAGGCTGGGCTGGTTTCATGCATGCTCACATACATGGATTATCCTCTCCTGATTTGTCAGTGGTATTTTTCCTAAGGCTTTCGTTCCTTTCAAATTCATCATATTTCTTTCTCTTTTACCTTTTTGATTTTCTTTTTCACCAAGAAGACTAGCTTAAAAAATGAGTTCTGCATCTCAGCAGATTTTGGAGTTGTGATTAATTCTGTGCCCTGGCTCATTTATTAGAAGCCCCAGTTTCTCGCTCATCATCCTTTCCTTCCTGATGGATTTGTGCTCCTAATACTCTTTAACCCTTTGGGCTTACCTTATCTCCTTTGGCTCTTTCACTTCTCTTATCTCTATCCTGTTAGCCTTAACTGATGTAATTTGTTTTCCTTGGGTTTCCTCCTCCTCTATAAAGACATGAACACTCACTCTGAATATTTCTCACCTCTTGCATTAGTCTTTGTCACACTCTTCATGAAAGTTCATAGCCAAGTCCAGGCTTTTCTCATAGTTCTGGATTTTCATTCTTTTTGCAGAGTGGCATATTATACTCAACAAAACAGACTCTGGTGAATTTATTTTAGATGTGGTATCTCATCTTCTGATATGAAATTGGTCTTGGTAAAAGATTTTGGCTGAGTATTTCATCTCAGCTTTGAACAGTATTCTCCCCTGTGGTTTGGCCTATACCCTTTTAAGCTGGCTAGAATTGGGATCCATGATATGTGTAGTTTCTGGTCAACCTTTCAGTCTTGTTTTGGGCAGGTTACTATGTCTCTGTGGCCTTCAGTAAAATATAAGATTGAATATGTCACTATTTTCCAGATCTAGACACCTAAACATCCTTGAAGACAGCAGTTGGGTTCTAAGAGTGAGTCTGAATTTTATTTATAAGATTGCATGGGTAATTTTATTTCCTTGCTTTGGGTTAGAGATTATTTCAAGACTTTGTGGAGTGGAGATCTTGGATCAGAAGCTCAGACTATATATATTTGTATTTGTCTTAGGTGAACAGCATTGACAAATATAGTTAATTATATTTAGCATATCTAGTTCACTTGAAAAAATTTTTCCAAATCCATGGTCCATGGCTGAGATGAGGGGGAGGAGATAAATGAAATCTTGGCCGCAGGAGTATTTGGGAACTGCTGCAATAGATGGTCCCAGGGGTCTCTGCTGGTTCTTTGGTTTCATGAGTACATGGCTCATTTGGGGCAGGCTGGAATTTATCTACCGAGGAAGCTGTCAACTCTCAGGATCTTGACTCCGTAGTTGAGTGGTGGGATGGAAGGCAGGAGGCTTTGCTCTAAGAAAGGGTCAATTGTCATCCTTTCCTTTCACAACAGGCTTGACCTCACATAGGCTAGTACAATCCTTGGGAATTTATTTAATACTCTGGAGTTAAATGTGAAGCAAATGTTGGTTCAAGCACATTTTTGACCTTGTCTTTTCTTTCAGTTTTCAAGCTACCAGGAAAACAACCCAGGGAGAAAGTTTTCTCTCTGTAGGTTCTGTTGATTGGGGTGACAAGAATTTGATAAGTTACAAGGTAACCACATAAGTTACAAGCCTGGAATTCAGTGCCATGTGGTTTCTCAGGAAATTTCAAAATTGTTGGGTAAAAACCTTTGACTCATCCATGGAACAAGGTGTCATAGGTCTTTAAAAGCTTCCTGTATGAATCTTCTCATCTTAGAGTCAGAAAAGAAGATGGAGCAAAGATGATCATATTTTCATTTTTTTAATTGTTAAGAAACTGGAATAAATGATCAGATAACAATAAACTGGTGACCTGTTTATAACATATATTTGCAACATAAAGTCAAGATTTTAAAATAATAATTATATGATATAGAAAGTCATTGTATTAACATGAAAATGAGAGAATGTTCTATGACATAATTTCCAAACGTATCCCTGGTAATTAAAGAAAGTATATGTCAGTGGTATAATGAATAGAAACAGAAGTTAAAGGTAAAAAGGAAAGTATTCATTTAAATACCTATTGCCATGACATAGAGCTTAAGAGTAAGGAAGGTCCCGTAGAGAGAGTGGCTGCGTACAAACCCTGGCTTCATGACTTATTCATTGTATGACTCTGGACAAATTACTTATTATCCTGTGTCTCAGTTTTCTCATATGGCAAAATGGGGAATATTTTAACAATAGTGCCCTATTCATAGATTTGTTAGATTAAAATATACAGGGATGCCTGAGGTGGCTCAGCGGTTGAGCATCTGCCTTTGGCTCAGGGCGATCCCGGAGTTCCAGAATCGAGTTTCACATCAGGCTCCCTGCAAGGAGCCTGCTTCTCCCTCTGCCTATGTCTCTGCCTTCTTTCTGTGTCTCTCATGAATAAATAAATACAATCTTTAAAAAAATAGGTTAAAATATACATACATATAGAGTACTTAGAATGGTACCTGGCACAGAGTACACACTCAATAAATGTAGCTTGCCAAGCCTATCTCTGATTTTTGAACAGAGAAACTATAGATCAACTGATGAAATAAGTTGTTCTTGGGAATAATTTTAAAAATAAAGTATTTCTTTGAGCAACAGCAGCCTCCCCCAGGCAGTCATATTTTAACATTATTGTTTTAACAGCCAATATTTTGTTAGATTAGCCAACCCATTTGAGTTAATATAGGGAGAGATTTTATTATTGAACCAAATTTGTGTGGAATCTTTATTTATTTATTTTTAATATACTTATCTTTGTTTATCTGAGAAAGAGCAAGGGAGAGAGGGAGAGAGCACAAGCGGAGGGGGAGGGACAGAGGGAGAAGCAGACTCCCTGAAAGCAAGGAATCTGGGACAGGGCAGCCAATCCCAGGACCCTGGGACCACGACCTGAGCTGAAGGCAGATGCTTAACAGACTGAGCCACCCAGGTGCCTCTGTGTGGAATCATTTAGCTCTTGCCTTCAACAAGCAACGTATGAAAACCAACATACAACAGACATTATAAAATACCAATAATCAGAGTAAAACTAAAATTTAATGCTATGAACAAAAAACACACCAGCCTAAGAAAATATATAGATATCCAAATTTTCATGTGCAGATATAATTTCCCTAGAATGATTTTGTGGGCTGTGAATATAACTGTTTTTTGGGTTTTGGGGTTTTTTAGAAGTTTTCTTTATTCAAGTCATCTCTGCACCCATTGTGGGGCTCAAACCCACTACCCTGAAATCAAGAGTTACATGATCTTCCAATTGAGTTGGGCAGGTGCTCTGAACATAACTATTTTAATTTGAGGCACACTGTATGGGATTATGATCATCTTCCTAGTAATTCATATAAATGGACTTACTGGTTACTATGGCCTAGTGCCTGGAGTTATAATTTACCCTGCATGTTTCTATTGCTATTTTGGACCTCTAAAAACAGTGTGCCTCAAGTCATCATAATCTCCACTTAAGGTTTCGATCTGACAGGCAGGTAACAGTCATCTATTCCTTTATTCAATAGAGGAACACTCACTATGTATCAGGCACATGGGAATATGGTAATATGTTTGTAAATAGGAAAGATATTTCGTGCCCTTAGGGGCCTTACTGTTAAAGGGGAAGAGAGACATATCAAAATTTTATAAGCAATCAGATAATTATGATGTAAATATATGCTGTGATGGCATAGTCCAGGTGTTATGAGGTTTATATTCATGGAGGTGGGGAAAGGCTTCACTAGAGAAGTGACAAAGTCGAGCTCTGAAGGAGAATGAGAAGTTTGTTTCTTTTTCCTGGTGAGGGTTTAAAATATATATATTTAGTTGCAAAGACCTTCAAAATCAAGAGAGTTCATGTGAAAATGCAAGTATCTGGCTCCTTTTAAAAAGGAGAGATCTGGTAATTGAGAGAGGCCCACACCTCAGCATGGTGACAGCAAATGGCTGAAGCTGAGAATCGGTTGCCCCCTTTCGATGGGCGTGAGAGTGCTAGCTAGCATCACAGTTCCCACGACTTCCCTGAGTATGCTTACTTAAACCACTTAGGTACATGCCTGGCCCTGTATTTGAGTTTAAAATCCCAGTAAATAGACGGAAGCCAATAACCTGGCCCTCAAATCTGGAAGGTATAACTTCATATAAGCAGCAAGGCAGCAATTATATAGCAATGTAACAGGGAATAAAACATTAGAATGCAGTTTAAATCATTATAGGCCTCACCTTTAAAGTTTAGAATTACCTGCAAAATAAATTGGTTGGACTGAAAATGTGTTACAAAAAAAGGTAAGAAATATGAGCGTAATTTACCCCAGTCTTTGAAAATGGACAAGTATAGAAAAGAGAGTTTAGTTTTCTTCCCTTATTCTTTAAAAAAATTGTGTCTCATCTTGAATCTTTTTGCAAATAATGAAGTCATAATTGACTTCAATTACCATACCTTGTCAATTTTGTCAAACCACCATTTCTAGTAAAACTTCTTTGGTCAGGGTCTTTAGTGCCAAGCAATAATTCCAGCAGACATTTCAGACCTTATACTATCTGGTCATTCATCAACCTCTATGGAGATCTAGACCCACACTCTGCTGTCTACCCTGCAGCTCCATGTGGGCTTCTTGCCAGCATGTTTATGGAACCCTCCAAACCTTCTTCTCATCATCGTTCCCCATCTCTGAGGGGGCAACACCACCTCAGACTTTTGTGAAGACAGCTGGGTCAACCTGACACCTCCTTGAAGTAAGGAGAAAAGAGGCCATTTCTACAGACTGAGAACAAGACCTCTGGGACTGATTGGGCAAAATGACTGACCATAAACCAGATCACTCCAGCAGATATGGTTTTTGCTTCTTTTTGTTTCTCATACAGCATCTCATTTATTGCTCTAAAGAGAGGTTACTCATTAGTACGATCATCCCACACTGCCGGCGGGTAACGTTTAGCACCCCATCTCTTAAAGTGTTCGAAGTTTTTGATAACTGTGTAACACAAGCCTCATCACATTCCTCTGTAATCAGGAATTTTTACTCTGTTGAAAACACCTCGGTGATGATGAAACCTAAATGCCCTTGCAATCCATCGCTCTCGGGACTATGAAAATGCAGCCGCCTGAATGCTCCAGCTCAGCAGTGTGGGTCTCAGGTTGGCATCCCGGACTCCTGGTCCTCATGCAGGAGTGCTTTTCTGCTCCAGGGGCTCCAGAGTATTGAGGCACTTTATTCCAAAAGCCCATAAAACAGATGGTGTTTTTTTTCATAATGTTTTCAGACTAAAGCAATTGCACAGCCCAACTCTTGCCTTAGGCCAGTTTGGAAAAATTGTTTTCACCTTTTCCCCTCCTGTCCTTCTCTCCCCACCCCTACATGTCTGGTTTAGGTTCCCTTCACGTTAGGAAAGTGGTGATAAAACTGTGTATCTTACAACCCACCAGCACTTGACTGGTACTCCAGAGGGTCACGGAGTAAATAGGTGTTTGATTAAATGGGTGTCTGAAAACCTTGGAGGCCTTTGAAAGATAGTGTCAGAGGGCTGGCCTTGTGCTTCTAGAGAAGCTTGTTGTAACAGGCAGTGTACTTTCTCCTTTCATCAAGTTACGTTAATGGCTTGATAGCATTTCTAGAAGTTCATTTGGGGGAATGACTGGAGTGAGGTTTTGAACAAAATCAAGGCATTTTTCCTCCCTTTCTGAAGGTGATCTCTTTAGAACTTGCTAATTAGAGAGTAGAGCAACAAAGAGATGCCTGAGTCATTGTCTCCGAAGCCAGTAAAACTAAATGCTGAAGAAAAAATATTTTTTTGGAAATGCTCACAACTTAGTCACTCTGTTAAAACACAATTGACATAACCTCTTTTCCTTTCAGGCCTCTCCTGAAACAACAGTTAAATACATGAGTCAAGCTGAAGGCTCATTCTCCCCGGTTTGTTGGGCATAATGGGGTAATTGCCCAGACTGTCATTAAACTGTTTCCATTTTGATGATTGATTCTGAAAGTCTCAAGGTGGCTCCAGAACTTCTTTGGACAAGTTTTTGAATCATCTGTCCACCCAAAGCACAATTTTGCCAACAACAGTGATTCATTTTTAAAAAGAGAAGCAGTGATTTTCCTATTGAACAAAAATCTCAACTTGGAATCAAAAGATGTCGGCTGGAAATCTGGCCCTACTCCGTATTAGCAGTGTATCCTTGAGCTCCTTATCTAACCTTTATAAGTCTGTTTTCTTACTTATGTAATTACACATATAATTCTTAACTGACAGAATTGTTGTGAGAATTAAATGAGGTAATAATTTTGAAAGTGCCTAGTTCAGGGCTTGGCCCAAATCAGGTGTTCAATAAATGTATGTTCATTGATTCATTCGTGTGCAGAAGAAACGGTATTTTTCAGGGTAAGTTGGCTCTCTTTGATCTTAATGAGTAACATAAGCTACAAAAAGAAAAAAAAAAAAAGATGATTCTTCATACTTCAACTTCTTCCACTTAATAGATTTCCATCAAGGTTTTCAGGAATGGCCTTCCCTAAGAGTTATCCTTCCTTCTTCAATGTCCCATGCTTCCACCTTCCATTTGCTCTTAGTGTTTATTTTGTTTTTTTGATCTTGAAACTACTGATAAATGTCAAATCAGTTTTTATATTCCCTGTGGATGTATTCTCTTCAAGAATATACTCTTCTTCATTTTTAAGGAAGTCATTGCATCAGTATGGCTTTTGGAGCATCTTCCCACTCCCCTGACCAAGCCTGTCTTGGGAATGAGTTGTGCCATCATCCATGGAACCTGGCAGGGTGGGCAGCTTTCCAAGCCATACTCAGAAAGGCCGGTTTATTTTTTTCTGAAAGGTTTTCAGGGGTTAGGGGTGATAAACTCTTCTTCTAGAGTGTACTCAAATGTTTCATTTCTTGAATAGCACCAATTGTTTCTTTTGTAAGTAAAATGATTGTTCTAAACCTATCCTGGTTGCTGAGTATTCAGTTTAACCCCAGTTAATTGTTTTGATAACATTTAGTTGAATTTAAATACACAAAATTCCTAGATTCGCTTTTCTGCTGATATTTTCTATCTCAATCTATTCTTATTTGGTACTTTGTGTTTCATGCTCTAATTGATTGAAAGTCAAACATCTGTGGCCCTGTCTTCTCTGTTTCCATGCCCCTAAATGGAGATAGGCCAGGGTGCCTCTCTTACCCATCCCAAATGGTGACAGTACAGGGTATACTTTGCTGCTTCTTGTCGTCATTCTGCAGGAGTCATTTTGCTTGTGTTGAACTCAGAAATCATATTTTAAGGTGACAATAGTGAGCTTTAGAATTGCTTATGGGCTTTTTGTTTGTTTTTGTTTATTTTTTTGATCTTCAAAAATCTCTTCATTTTATTTTCATTATTTTCAAAATTCCTGGAGCCATTCACCCATGGATCTCAATTCTATATAACTTTTGATTATGGAAAAAGATCTGAATAATGAATGCAAAACAGTGACTCTTTTAAAAGTTAGGTATTTTTTCAAAAGTGGAGGGAAAAAGAAATATTTCTGCTTTTATTTTGTGACTCATCTCCATCCAGGGATTCTCTGATGTATGATGATCTGTTAGGACACATCACAGATAATTCCAAACTGCATTCATGGAGGAAGAGGAGAAAGAGTCGGACTACATGTTTTCACCTCCCTCTCTCTACTTTGTAAAAGAACCTACCTATAATTTCTACATTAGTTAGGGGATATCTTCCTTTATCTTTACTTTTGGAACATGGCAGAAATAATACAGTATTTTTTTAAAAAACTTTGCTGTAACTATCTAATCTTTTGGTCACCACAAAAGTGTCTGAACGTTTCTTGAGAACCAATTATGTACAAGTCACTGAACTGTGGAGAACACAAAGATAAAGGGGGTCCTGTCTTCAAGCAACTTATGGTGTTTGGGGCAGATGTAAAATCTAAATAATACACAAAACTACTTTCCAAGGCAGTGGGTAACACATGCCTTGAAGGTTGCAGTGAGAGGTATATAAAAGGATTATCCCTGGCTGGAGAAGTTATTATAGACTTCTGGGGGGAAAGAGAGCTGAGGAGGGGTAAGAGTTTGCTAGGCAGAGATAAATAGATAAATAGATATTCCAGATAAAGTAATAGAGAATTGTCTGGGTAGAAGTGAATGACCGAATGAATAACAAAATAAATAATTTTTAATAGTTAAGAGAATTAATTTTAGGTAAATGCTATTAGAGAATTTAGTGTTGCTACTATAATATAAATTTTAAAATTTCCATGGAATTTATACTTAACCACGATGAAAAGAGTTCATACTACAAAATGCACAAATACAAACAAATGTCAGATGATGCAATCCAGATGATCAATCTAGGCTTCAATTGCTTGTGGCTTTTGGACAAGAGGAAGTGTTCAAAATCAATGTAAAAAACTCTGAAATTCAGCCAAATTCCTCTGAAAATCCTCGCTATCTCTAGATTCTGGGGTTGAAGGAATTTTTGATTCTGGACATTTTAATCACATGATAATTTAGCTCAGATCCATGGCCCATATTGGGTAAAAGTTGACAAAGTCTGAGGGAGATAAATCTGGTGAGAGGAAAATCTGTCATCCCTGACAGTTTTCTTTTAAACTGAAAATACTCCTCTGCCAAGGTAGCCAGGCAACAAGGCTATGAAGTAATGCTGCTGCCTAGTGCCTACAGATTGATTGGCATTGCAAGGGCTAGTATTCATCAGAATCATCACAACCATTCATTGAAGGCTGCCCAAGTGCCAGACACTGTGCTAGCACTTTGCATGCACTCTCATGTTTGCTGTTCCTGGCGATGCTAGGAAGCTACTGCCATGTTCATTTTACATATTGAAAAACAAAGGATGGGAAAGGTTAAGAAAACTCCTCAGAGTCTGGACAGATTCACACTCAGATGGAAACCCCATGAAGCCTATGTTCTTTTCATTTGGGTTTGTGACAATTCTAAATAGTTCATTAATTCAAAGAGGTATTCACACATGCTAAAGAAAGGTCACTGTTTAGCAACAAATAAACCAACAAATAAATAAAAAAACACAGCAATTTCACTTTCTTCATGTAGTGTTTCCTAAAATTGTTTCATCAGAAGTTTCTTTCTCTGAATTACGTATGGAGAGATCTTGGCTCTGCTAACAAAAACATACTTGGTGTCTGGTTGCTAAGACTAGAAATTCCAGTACTATGTTAAATAATAGTGGTGACAGTGGACATCCCTGTCTTGTTCCTGACCTTAGGGGAAAACTCTGTTTTTTCCCATTGGCATGGTATTAGCTGTGGGTCTTTTGTATATGAACTTTATGATGTTGAAGTATGTTCCCTCTATCCCTACTGTGTTAAAGGTTTTTATCATGAACAGATACTGTTCTTTGTGCAACTGCTTTTTCTGCATCTGCGGAGAGCATCATATGGTTCTTATCCTTTCTTTTATTAATGTGGTGTATCACATTGATTGATTTGTTAATATTGAACCACCCTTGCAGCCCAGGAATAAATCGCACATGATCGTGGTGAATGATTCTTTTAATGTACTGTTGGATTTGATTTGCTAGTTTTTGTTGAGAATTTTTGCATCCAGATTCATCAGAGATATTGGCCTGTAACTCTCCTTTTTAGTGGGATCTTTGGTTTGGGAATCAAGGTAATGCTGACCTCATAGAATGAGTTTGGAAGTTTTCCTTCCATTTCTATTTTTTGTAACAGTTTGAGAAGAATAGATATTAACTCTTCTTTAAACATTTGGTGGAGGGCAGCCCGGGTGGCTCAGCGGTTTAGTGCCTGCCTTTGGCCCAAGGAGTGATCCTGGAGACCCAGAATCGAGTCCCACATCAGGCTCCCTGCATGGAGCCTGCTTCTCCCTCTGCCTGTGTCTCTGCCTCTCTCTCTCTCTCTCTCTCTCTTTGTGTGTATCTCTCATGAGTGAATAAATAAAATCTTTTAAAAAGTAAATAAACCTTTGGTAGAATTCCCCCTGGGAAGCCATCTGGTCCAGGGCTTGTTTATTGGGAGATTTTTTTATTACTGATAAAATTCCTTTGCTGGTTATTGGTCTGTTCAAGTTTTCTATTTTTTTCTGTTTCAGTTTTGGTAGTTTATGTTTCTAGGAATTCATCCATTTTTTCCAGATAAACAACATGTAGTATATATATGTGTGTATATATATATACATATATATATATGTATATATATGTAGTATATATACATATGGAATACTACTCAGCCATAAAAAAGAATGAAATCTTGCCATTTGCAATATGGATGAACTAGAGAGTATTACACTAAGCAAAATAAGTCAGTCAGAGAAAGACAAATACCATATGATTTCACTCATATGTCATATTTAAGAAACAAAATAAAATGAACACAGGGAGAAAAAAAAAGAAAGGCAAACCATAAAATACACTTAATTATAGAGAACAAACTGAGGGTTGCTGGAGGGGAAGTGGGCAGGGGATGGACTAAATAGGTGATGGGTATTAAGGAAGGCACTTGTGATGAGCATTGGGTGTTGTATATAAGTGATGAATCGCTTAATTCTACACCTGAAACTAATATTGCACTGTATGTTGCCTAACTAGAATATAAATAAAAACTTAAAGCCACAGAAAACCAAACAAAATAAAAAATGTTGGAAATGCTATCACAAGGCAAGATGTGAGACTGTGCCTTAGGGGAGGAGCTAGCTTTCCTCCTCTGCTGCTGTTTGCAAATAACACCTGACAAAAGTAACCACACCTGCCCCCAGAGTTCTGCCAAATTCCCTGGGCAGATTAGCAGATGGGCTGTTTTATTTGCAAAAATTTTAATTTGAGGAGATTTATTTTCTAAACCCTTTTATAAACTATCCCAGAACTCTAAGATAAGGGAGAAGAACGAGAAAGAGGGAGAAGGGAAGAAGAGAAAGATGATGGAGGAGGAGGTGGAGGAGGAGGAAGAAAACAAAGTCATAATGGTTGTGGTCATCTGAGGATTTTTGAAATTCCTTCATTTTGTTGATACATATTTTCCATGCAATTCTTTTTCCAGTTATAATGTCTCAGTTGTTAAGAAAGAAATATGCAATAAAATGTTAATTTTCCTCTGACATTTCTCAACCCAAAACTTGTCTCCAGGGGTGTAAAACACAGTGTCCTACTTATATCATCATCAATCATGTCACACACTATTTATTAAATGATCTCTTATTAGATTTATTAAATTTAAGGCTAGGATGTTGAACGTAATTCGTCAAACTGAAGAATCCTAATTTTCAGCTCAATACATTGACAATAGTATATAGGAGACAAATGACAAGACAAGACAAGACAATGCTGAATTCTAAAGTTTTACTTGGGCTGGAGCCTTAAAGCTCTTCTACAGTAACAATTCTTCTCTTTAGACATGCATAGTCATCTATAGCTGTTGATGTTTCCTTATATTTTAAATAATAAAGTCATGTTTATGTCATTGATAGACGCAAATACCAATTCTCAGTGCTGGCTGCAAATGCAATGCATTTGATGCATTTGTGGGGAAAAGTAAACATTCGTGTGCCACTCTGCATTTCCCACAGGCAGAGACAGCATGATGCCCAACAAATGCTCTCCATTCATTTTTGTATTTGAACTTGTCATTACAGAAGTCACATTGCCACATTAAGTGCTTACACAGTTCCCACTTTAACCAAATATTGAAATGAAACAGATCTGCATTCAAAGTTCTCTAAATTAGTAATAATACTTATGTTTAAAAGAACAGTAACTATACGTAGACTGGTAAGTCATTATTAAATTCAATCGAAAATTACCCAACTAGCTGAGAAAATTAGAGAAAAAGTAGCACCTCTTCTAACCCCTATAGAAATAGCACTTGAATATCTAAAGACAGAATGGAGGTATTCCATACTAAATATATTTTTCTAAAAAAGAACAATTGAGAACAACAAGATATGCTTTCACATCAATAATAAATTGTTTCATGTTCACTTGTGCATTTAACAGGTATGTTAGCTCTTTGGCCAAGATCAGGAAACTGTGGATTACAAGTAAAGCATGTGTTGGATGAACAAACTAAAACCACAGAAAGGTATTTCCATGGATTGAAAAATATTTTTGAGGGATACATTAAAAGATATAGCTCATTTGGACCAGATCCTTTTGATTTTCAGTTTCCTTTTTTTCCAAGTCATGGAATAAATTCTTTGATGGAACATACCAGGTTTGCACAGGCTAATGAAAAGCCACATATACTTTTCTTTCTTTCTTCTTTTTTTTTTTTTTAATTTTGAGGCAAAACTCCTGGTTATGTTGTTCAAAGAAGACAAGAGCCTTGCAATTAGGTTCATTAATGTAAGTTAGGGTCTGGTTTCCTTTATTCCATAGCTTCTAGAGGAAGATCGAACTCTATCCTCATCTAGTGAAAATATCAGTTTATAATGAAAACATAACTCTTTGTTGTATTTCTTTGTAGGATTTGCTTTCAGAAACTTTTGTTGCTTTGCTCTATCTCCTCCTATTAGTGCTTTTATCTAACCCCAAAAAGTCACCCTCCAAAGCAGACACTCTGAAGTCCCACTGGGCTCCCATCAGTCCAGTAGAGAGGGCTGACATGACATATTAGTCTTAAATCCAAAACATATGTTTGGAAAATGCCTAGTTTCCTGGCAATAATTAAGAATGCTACTTGGCAGATTGGCAGCCACATAAAACAATCGTTAGTAAATCCTATATTTATTATGTTCCCATTTTATGGAAATGAAACCCATATTACAAATATGTATAGGAAACCGGACCCAAAATGATCACAGGTAGAATCAATTATGATGAAGATGAAAAGAGCATTGATAGTTTTTTTTTTTCTAATTCACTGTTCTTATCCCAAAAAGGTCTCTTCCAAAAGGAGCCACATCAAAACATTTAAAATTTTCTTCCTATTAACTTTTAAAACCATCTTGGATAAATTCCCTCATCAGTACTCATTTGTCAGTGTGGCTCACTGAAGAGTTCTGGGGTACAACTAATTGAGATAAGATCTTGTGGTCACGGGAGACTTTTCCTTTGTAAGTGGTGGTGGTGAGGGGGAAGTCCAGACACATGAAAAACCACTTCAAGTCTTTTATGAATACATGCTTATGTTATATATTATATTATATTATATTATATTATATTATATTATATTATATTATATTATATGTTATACACACATTTTAGGGATGCTTTGCACTAAGAATACACATGTCTAGCTACTTTTTTTTTATTAAAATACTGAAGTAATTCTGAACCAGATGGAAAACATCCACTGCCCCATGCTTCCCACATGTAACTCTCGTCTTTCCCCTTGGGACCCATTGGACCTCCTTATAATCCAGCAAATAAAGAGTTAATGGCCCAGGACTCTGCTCCATTGTCCTTTCTGTTTAGTGGATACTGGTGTTGTACTGGTTGTTATATATCTTGAAAATCGTTTTGCACACAAGAATTGCCTAATGTGTGTGACCTAGTCATACACGAAGTAAAGGAAACCCTCTAATCTGAACTGCAACACAGTCTTAGGGATGTGGAAACCACATGGTCAAGACAGCTATGAAACCAACCAGGCAACAAGCGGGCAAACACACACCTGTATTATTTAGTTATTAATGCATACCCTACAAAATACCTCCACATTTCTCCTCTAAAGATACAAATAAATGTAGACTGCATCAAAAAGAAGCGGCTAGATTCCAGTTCAGAAGCTGTTGGAAAAGTGATGACGACAATGAGGTATGTGGACCCAAAAATATAGCTGGCACACTTTTCCATAGTGCATCTTTCATCTATAAAAGTGAAAAAGCAAGAGTTTCCATTCTCCATTTGACTGGTTCCATGTGAAATAAGCCAGTCCATCTAAGCAATAACATTTACTTTGTTTTCTAAATTGCTGACTCTATGAAAGAAAATTCTCTTTGTTACAAAGTTCAAATTCCAAATAAAACTCTGAGATGGGGAATTCAAGAGTCTCTAGAGAAAATATTTTAAAATTAGAATCATCTTAGAAATATGTTAGGGACTAAATATGACATGAATTTTTTCCTTTAATCTTTAACTTTTTGTATTTTTATCTTCTTATTTCATAATATTTTCAATATAAACTTTAGAGCACTTTTAGCCATTTAAATACTAGTTTGTACATTGTAAAACAATGCTAGTTTTGCCCTTTCATTCTACATATATTTATTGACTCTGCTTAGAGGTTTTACTTGATTGGTAGCATATCCTTCCAACTCTAGACATAAGTGCACTTTAATAAGAAATTAATAATTAAATTTAACAACCATATATTGTGCTCAGTATTTTGTCACAGCATAAGTATTCATTAATTCAATTGAATTAAAGTGGTTTACCATTTAGTAGTGGTTTCTAAGCAACACTTTGTGAATTCATTTTTTTTGTTGTTGTGAGTTCTGTCTGTTTAAAAAGATTTTACTTATTTATTTGAGAGAGAGACAGAGAGATCACACGTGTGCTTGCCCGTGGGTGCCCATGAGTTGGGGGTGAGGCTAGAGGGACAAGCAATTCCCCGCTGAGCACAGAGCCTGTCGGGGAGCTTTTTCCCAGGACCCTGAGATCATGACCTGAGCCCAAATCAAGAGTCGATTGCAACCAACTGAGCCATCCAGGAGCCCCACCTCTTTGTGAGTTCTAATCATGATTTGGAGGCTCCAAGGGACGTTCATTGATAATTACATTGATTACAGTAATGATGGTGGTGGTATAATCTTGTGGTTAAACTCAGAAACTCTGAAGGTGAAAGAAAAACAAGCAAAACAAGTTAGATGTACTCTTGACTTTGCCACTTACTAGCACTATGACCATGTGCAAACTATTTTAACCTTCCTATGCCTCGGCTTCCTTAGCTGTAAAATGGGGGATTAAAGGATTAAATAGAATGATGCATTTGTCTGACATAAATAAATATATGGTAGTAGTGGTAATAGTGGCACATTATTACCATAAACTAGGAAGACGGAACTTCAGAGAGTTAGGATAGCAAGTTTCTTATCAGATTAGATAGAAACTGAGTCTTATATCCAGAATACAACCTCAACACCGGACAGTTTTCATTAGCTCAAAAGAATGTTAATTGTGACTCGCTGTTTTAATCACAGCTTCTTCCCCCTGTTGGTGAGGGAGGGATTCCTGCCCTGGAGTGATGGGGATGGCCAAACACACAACACCTGAAACTGGACAGATGAGATCAACAGTGGTTTGTTAGTCACATATACTCAGACCCCTGCGCAAGAGGACATCACATGTCATGAAGGGGCTGCGTGAGGGATGCACTTGGGAGCAGAATGATAAACCAAGGGCTGCAGAAGTTTCAAGAAGGTAAGGGGTCTGATTTCCACAGGAGGAGGTGATTTACTTGTTTGAATAATTCCTCAAACTGGCAGGAAATTGAAGCCACTACTCAGAAATAAGCAGGCTCTCTGCCTGCCTTAATCTCATCCTAGGCAATCTCATCCACAGGAATGGAGCACAGGGAAGAATTTGGGATTAGGCCTGCACCTGAGGATTGCACCAGATATCAGGGCAGCACATAATATTGGGCTTTAATATAAGCCTTATATGTCTTTTCCACGATGTCTTTATTTGAACAAAAGCCTGAAAGATACTCAGCTTAATTGACTAATAAGCACTGCTGGGTTCAGGAGTTTTAAGACTTGCTGAGATCATTCCTCTAGGCATTGCTAAATCTCACTTGTGGGAAGGAAAATATCATCCATGGCTACATCAACATGTTTCAGAGTGAAATGGACACTTGGCCACTCTCCAGATATATTGGGACAGGGTGAGATAGCTGGGTCAGAGAATTCGCATCCACAGATATGTAAATACTTTACTTCTGCACTGATTAATTCAGATGACCCATCTCCCAGGGTAATTATATGATGACATGACCAATATTGTTGTCACTTTTGGTTTAGAGACCAGGCTGCCAGATAATACTGCTCTCCTTTATCTACCCCGGACTCTACTTCATGTGGCTGCCCAACTAGCTATTTCTAGATGGCAGAAGAACAAACAGCTAATTGTTTTCTCCATTTTGGTATGTCATTGCTCTAAAATGTGCTTTCCCATAGGGAATAGGCTCTGCTTCAGTGAGTCAAAGGTTAGGTGTCCTTATTATACTATTATTTAGGGAGACATCCAAAAATAACCATACTTTCCCTTGTGATCAGCATAGCATCAAAGTTGCTTCTTTTTTATCAAATATTTCCATTTTTAAAGGATGAAATGTTTTAAATGGCCAAGATGTCATTCGATATTCATTTTTCTTATGTCAGTATAGTTTCTCTTGGGTATATGAATATGGGGACATTTTGATTTTTGTCCCAGAACTCTTGAAAACAATGTTTAAATCTTAAGTACAGAAATTAAATTCTCCAACCGTCAGCAAATGGTCTTGAAGCTTTTGTCAAGGGATGAACCCAGAGCAGCTTGATGGGTCTGGGCAAGTGTTTACAGTCAGCACCTCATAATTCAAAAGCCTAGAGGTTATTCCCTTTCTGTTTTTTTTTTTTATTCCTCATGAGATAGGGCTTTAGTGTTTTACATTTTCATTAGTATCTCCATCACAGATTTTGTAGGAGACATGAAAGAAGAAAGAATTTCAAACCATTAATTTCAGTATCTTAGCAACTCTGGTAAAATTAAAAAGAGAAAATATAAAATAAAGGATGACATTGGATTATTGTGGAATTCAGTTACACATTTTTTCCCTCCTCATATCATATATATCTGATAGAACTGGCTTTATGGAATGGTGTCATTTAGACAATGACATGTGGCATATAGGAAGAGGAAAGAATGTGTATATCAATTTATTCAGTTGGCTTATATCAACTGATACTAATATCAGAAATTAAGTTTTAGCATCTACCGTATAAACAGCATCACAACATAGGTGATCAGCTCAGTGGTTAAGTATGTATCATTTCATTTAACTTCAAAAATTTTAGTTATCTGACTAGCTATTCAACCTAATCAATTATCTTTGAACCTCAATTATAATCCAAATGACAGTTTGTAGGATACTATGAATTGATGAATAAACAACCCAAAGAGCATATTTTAAAAATTTATATATAGGGGCACCTAGGTGGCTCAGTTGGTTAGACATCTGCCTTCTGCTCAGGTCATGATCTCAGGGTCCTGGGATAGAGTCCCATGTCAGGCTCCCTCCTCAGCTGTGAGTGCTTCTCCTTCTCCCTCTGCCTCCTCCCCCCATGCTTGTGCTCTCTCTTTCTCTCAAATAAGAAAATAAGATTTTTTTTTAAAAAAAGAACTTAAATATTAAGAGCTAAACTAAATATTGTTTCCTAGCCCATAGACACAGTAAGAGTTTACATAAATATCCAAGTCAGGCCTCAATAAAAAATATTTTTAAACTCTAGAATTTAGGTACTGTAATATAATCCTTGCTTTAATCGTGAACCAACCAGAAGAAAAAAAATGGACTATTTACAACAGGGGATTTAATGTACAGCTTGATTACATAGGTGATGGAGAATCTGATCATTTAAACAGGATGGTGAGGTAAACAAATTTTAGCACTTGCAAGAAGTCATTACCATTCATAGGCAGAAGACGGAAGGAAGGGAGGAAGGAAGGAAGGAAGGAAGGAAGGAAGGAAGGAAGGGAGGGAGGAAGGAAGGAAGGAAAGAAGGAAGGAAGGAAGGAAGGGAAGAACATCATATTGATGATGTTGATGGCAAGGGTCATGAGTCAACATTACAGCCATTGCAGAGTTGCCACCAGAGGTTGAAAAGACAAAAAGAAGGTTCTAAATTATTCCTTCTGCTGTCTAGTGTGTGGTTATGCTTCTCATTGGCCAAATCCCTTTGGCAACCAGTTTTTATGATGCTAGGAACATGGCTTGCAAGGACCATTAGGGCAATTCCCCTGTTCCATTTTCCCTCGCCTCCCAATCCTGCAATATAGAGCAGAGCAGGAGAAGCATAGCAAATGGCTTTGATGGCGTAAGAGCCTATGACTGTCATTGGAACAATTCCCATATTTTCCTGTAGATTCTAAACAATCAAGAATGCTTTCATTTAACTTGTGCCCAATTATGCCCAATTATGTGCCCAATTATGAACTTCTTGTCATGAAAGGTATATGGACCCAGTTATGCAAATTCTTCTAGAAATACTTGGCAAGTATATTGCAAACTCCGTTGTCTTAAAGAAGATATTGTGACCACATCGTGTCATATGATGCAAGTCTAAACATTTTAATAATGTTATGTTATGCTACTGGTTGGGAAAGGAGCATATTAAATAAATGCTGTGAAGCCTTTTGTTTCATAGAGCTCAACTACTTTAATAAAATTAATAAATGTAATGGTTTTTCTTTATTAAACAGGTATGTGTGTTGATCATGTCCATTGCTTCTGAAATGTAGGATATTCACTGTTGTTTATCTGTAACACTTACAATTGTACTTTACAGATGATCTATTTATCATCTTCCTATCTATTGAGAGGTTAGTTTATTGAATCTTTTAAAATCTTTTTTGTTGGACCTCAACTGCTAGAAATGTTTCTTAGGTTCAGCATGCAGCATTTGGAATTCTTTCACTCAGCTTCTTCTCTTAACTGCAGAATGATATTGCTGTGATGTGGGAAGTCCAAGCTTTTATAAAACAAAAGCTTGTTTGGAACTCATGGCATATTTAGTACTTCAGGAGAGGCTAATGTACTACTCTACAGTATTCTTTCCATGACTTAGGACATACCAGACTCACACACACACACACACACACACACACACACAGATGCTTTACCATGAGAGAGTCAGCAGATGCTACAAACAGAAGAATTATAACACCAAAGACTGTTTGATTAATTTAAAAAGTTAGATTAAATCAGAATTCATAAATATCTATGCGATAAAAGTCTTGTTTAATTTAATATACATTCATTGGCCAATCTTTACATGGAGAGTTATGGCCTTTGGGTTGAGCTGAATGGAGTTCCAATGGTTTTACTTGTAGATACTTTATCAATAATGCTTTATCTAGACTCCCAGTTTCCCAGTCAGAGCTCTTATTAATAGCTGAGTGAAATTTAAAGAAAATTACAAATAATTTCAGGACAGAAGCATCCTAGATTTTTATGGTTTCCATTTCTTTAACAATTATTTGCATGTATCTAGTTTTTGCAACTTGCTTTTTTCAGATCTTTCAAAGATTTAAATTAGCTTTCAGAGAATAAACAATTTTCTCATCACATTCATGTTTCACTAATTTATTGGTTTTTAATTTACTTATATACATGGTTAAATATTGGACATAAGAGTTTTGGTGATGAACACTCTTGAGCATACAACTTAATTGGTGGGAAGGAACATGCATTAGCAAACTAGAGATTAGACAGCATTGACCATAAATATTCAATGAGCTCTTTGGTTTGAGTAAATATGACTTAAAAAAGGAATGGAGGGCAGCCCGGGTGGCCCAGCGGTTTAGCGCTGCCTTCAGCCCGAGGCCTGGTCCTGGAGACCCAGGATCGAGTCCCACATCGGTTTCCTGCATGGAGCCTGCTTCTCCCTCTGCCTATGTCTCTGCCTCTCCCTCTGTGTGTCTCTCATGGATAAATAAATAAAATCTTTAAAAAAAAAAAAAAAGGAATGAAGAGTGAGTTAAACTAGTGAGTTCCCTAAATAGGCTTAATGAAGGTTAACAAATAAATAAAGTTTCTATGTAGACATAATAGAAGACATAGAAACCATAAGACAAGAATGAATTTTATGAAAAATAGTATTTCTAAAATATGAGATTTAGTATTTAAAATCAAAATATACTGTAATTCAAGGCATTAGGAATTAGTGTATTCAAAGTATTAAAGACTAGACGCAACTTAAGAGAGACAGAGAGTAAAAGAGATGGAAAATATGAAAAAGAAGATAAAAATATTTGAGAATAGAAGAGTAAGCTTCAACATACACCTATTAAAGTTTCTGAAAGAAGAAAATTATAAATATAAGGAGAGAGTATTTGAAGGAATGAAAGAATGGAGGTTTGCAAAATTGAGGGAAGATGTGAGTCTTCAGCTTGATGTGGTATACTGAACCTTGAGTCAGATAAATACAAATGAATTTACATCTATAATAATAAATAATAAATTTAATGAATATGAAACACAAGAGAAAAATCTTAAAAGCTGCCAGTGATAGAAAGTAATTACATACCAGGATTGACAACTCCCCTCTCATGAGCAACAATAGAATCTTAACGTGGAGGAAAAATAAGAATAAGCCTAGAATTCCATAGCCTGGTAAGCCATTATTTAGGCAAAGGATGACAAGGGTAACTTTAGACAGATTAAAAAGAACATTTATAGGACTTTGCTAAGATAATTAATAAAATACATACTTTTCTAAGAAAATCATTTTTAAGCACCCTCTCTCACTCTCTAAAAAATGCAGAAAGGGAAAAATAATGATGAGCAATGAACCTGAAAGTATATGGGTAAACCTAAGTAAGCATTGAGTATTACTAATAGAAGAGTACCAATAAAAAAAATAATGAATGGGGATTCACTGGGCAGAATAATGCCACCCCACTCCAAACCTAGGAACCTGTAAATATATTATCTTAAGAGTAAAAGGGACTTTGCAGATGTAATTAAAGTTCTTGAAATAAGGAGATTGTCTTGGATTATTTAGGTGGGCCTCACCTAATAATATGGGTCATTAAAAGCTGAGATCTTTTCTGAGGTGCTGTGAGAGAAAGATATACATCAGTGGTAGAAGAATCACGGAGAAATGTGGTATGAGGACATAACCTGCCATAGCTGCTTTGATGACAGAGAAGGAAGACAGGGGCCAACAAATATGGGTGGCTTCCAGAAGCTGGAAAAGATAAGGAAATAGATTCTCTTCTAGAGCCTCCAGAAAGGAATTAAGCCCTGCCCACACCTTAAAAATTTATTTATTTATTTATTTGACAGCAAGAGAGTATAAGCAGGGAAAGCAGCAGGCAGTGGGAAAGGAAGAAGCAGGCTCCCCACTGAGCAGGGAGCTCCATGTGGGGCTCATCCCCAGGATCATGACTTGAGCTGAAGGCAGACACTTAGCCGACTGAGCCACCCAGGTGCCACAGCCCTGCTAACACTTTTATTTTAGCATAGTGAGGCTTGTGTTGAGCTTCTGATTTATAGAACTAGAAGATAATAAAACTGCATTGTTTGAAGATGCTGTGTTTGTGATAAGCAATAGCTGGTTACAGCAGCAATAGAAAACAAATACAGGTATAAACAGAACTAAAGTCAACAAGAAGAAACATAAAGGAATAGAAGAATTCAAATATTCTAAATCCCTTGTAATATTTATGAAGATTATCAAGATGTTGACTAATGTTAGATTTTGCTGAATAAAGTGGGCAAGTTAAAAATTTAAGTAAATATCTGATTATACTCAGATTGGTCCTCCCACTGGGGGAAAACCCAAAACTTCTATATGAAATAATTAAATTTCATTTTCTTAAAAGCATCAAAAAGCTGAAAATATAATCAAGATTAATGAAGCCAAAAATCTAACCCCAGAGATAAGGGGAGTTTTGAAGCAGCTTTTGCTTTGAGATAATCTCTCAAACCTCAGTGACTTGCACTTTTGTTTTCATTAATTTCTACAATGGGACTTTAAAAATATAGCTCAGGCCTTCTCAAGGTGGGAGCCTACTAGGAGGTCCTCTGTCCTTAAGACTTAGACATTAAAAAGCTACCTTCACGGTGAAATAGTGAACAAAAAAATCAATCTGTCTGTCCTGCCATGCTTGGGAAAAGTTGCTTTTTTCCTATAAAGCAGGGGGTGGAAATAAAATTCATCCGGGATTTGTATTAATAATTTGCTCCTCACATGAATTTACAGCCCATACTCATATCACTTTGATAATTAAAACAAATAAACAAACTTCAAGCTGTAGATTTAAAGTGGCCCCACAGATTCAAGTAATAGTGACGGAGGGAGCCGTGCAGAAGCAAAACTAAATCCTACGTGCAAGACTGAATCTTAATCCTAAGTTTTAAGATTGCCACAAATAATTCCGTAAAGAAAATGAGTAGCTCCTGGTCAAAAAATAATGAGGCAGACACCTAGCTGAGGCATCAAGGGCAGACAGACACAGGCAGAAGGGATAGACAATAGAAAGAGCTGCAAAGACTTTAGATACCGGTATTTCAGCCACAAATTATAAAATAACAAACCTTGAAATGAGGAAATAAGAAACTACCAAAAATAACCAGGTAGCTTTGATAAATTATAGCATAGTGAAGCCTGAGGAGCCACCAGAGGGCTTTCACCCAGAGGGCTCTGTAGCAAAGTCATGAGGAGTAGTACACATTCAAAGGCTTGCCCCAGAGCTTTGTCAACTGCTATAAATCACAATATAATCCACAAGGAGCTTAGTTATCTTGACATTCCATCGAGCTTCGTGCTGGTCACCAATATAATGACATCAGGGTAATTGGATATTCTAAGCAACAGGAACTATAAAGCAACTCATAATGTATCTAACAAAGGATGTGCAAGACTTTTAATAAGAAAATAATAAAACATTATTCTAAGACTTAAAGACTTAGATAAATAGAGCAGTATACAAAGAAGAATCTGTATTACAAATACACCAGGAAAAACAAACAAACAAACAAACAAACAAAACAAACGGGATCCCTGGGTTGCTCAGCAGTTTGGTGCCTGCCTTCAGCCCAGGGCATGATCCTGGAGTTCCGGGATCGAGTCCTATATCAGGCTTCCTGCATAGAGCCTGTCTATGTCTCTGCCTCTCTCTCTCCGTGTGTATGTCTCTCATGAATAAATAAATAAAAATCTTAAAAAACAAAAACAAAAACAAAACAGGATGCCTGGGTGGCTCAGCGGTTGAACATCTGCCTTCAGCCCAGGGCATGATCGTGGAGTCTCCGGATCGAGTCCCACATCAGGCTCCCTGCATGGAGCCTGCTTCCCTCTCTTTGCCTATGTCTTTGCCTCTCTCTCTCTCTGTGCATCTCTCATGAATAAATAAGTAAAATCTTAAAAACAAACAAACAAAAAAACAAAACAAAGCAAAAAAAAATACATTAACCATTCTACATTTTATCAATAGATTAGTGTAATTCCTATCAAAATTCCAGAAGGGATTTTTGTGGAACCAAAAAGTTTACCTTAAAATGTATATGGAAGAATAAAGGACACAAAATAACCAATAAAAATTGAGAAAAAAAATGAGTCAAGAATTACACTACCAGAAAATAATTGAAATAGTGTGGTATTGATATACAAGAAGATAAATAAGCCAATGGGCTGAGAGAGAACTGAGAAACAAACCCATCCGTTTATAGAAACTCATTTTGTGACAGATCTGGCATTACAAAGGGAGTGAGAAAAAGATGGACTATTTGATGAATTTTATAGAGTAAACTGGCCATTGATAAAGGAAAATATAAATTAGATCTTAAATCTACAGTATATATAAAAATTTATCTAGATGGATAATAGACATAAGTGGGAAAAGCAAAACTTGAACATCTTTAGAGAAACAACCCATAGAAGTATTTTTTTTTGACACTGAATAGGAAGAAATTACCCAAGACACGAAAATTACAAGCAGGAAAAGAAGAGAGTTGTTTCAATGATTACATTAAAATAAAATTTTGTATCACAAAAACCTCAATAAATGGAAAAAACATAATATATTGGGAAAATATATTTGCAAGAACGTAAAAGCAAAATACTAATGTCAAGAATATGTAAAAATTCTCCCAGACAACTTTTAAATAATAGGCAAACAACCCAGTGGGGATTGGGCAGATATATATATATCAGGACAATTCACACACACAGAAATACAAATGGCCAATAGTATAAGAATAGATAGTCAACCTCAGAAGTAATCAGGAAAATGCCAAATAAAATAAGGCATCATTTCATTCTTATCAGACTGGCAAAAATGTAAAAGTCTGAGAACAAATGATGAGGGGATAGAGGAATAGAAACTTTCTGGGATGTGTATATTGGCATAACTGAAGAACAATTTGTTGATCTCAAAAAAGAATATGGTGTACACTCTCCACAGCCCAGCTATTTTTCTCTAAGGTATATATCCTAAACAACTCCCTTCCTGAGAGTAGAGAAACATTCAAGCCATTTAAAGTGTACATCTGCAAGTATGACTGTTCTTATGGACTCTTGAGGAATATTAATATAGAAGATTACCATCTTCATCATCATGATTATCATCCTAAATCTGGACTTTATTTGCAGAAATTCCCATAGCACTGAATACAGTAAGTGAGACAAACATAATCTTTATCTAGGAGGACATAAGAATTGGGCAGCACATGTGGGTGTGTGTGCATACACACACTCACATGCACACACACACAAAACCCATAAAAGCATTTGACAAACTCATAAACTATTTATGTAATGAACTCCTAATTATCAGTAGTAATAGAATACAGATCTGGTACCATCCTGGAGAGGGCGATTATTATAAGACCCAGACCTTATTTTAGCCAATAATTTCAACCTTCCTTTCTCTCAATTTTTGTGAATCTTTTATTTATTGAAAACTCTACTGAGGTTATTACTCTAGTCAGTTTGAAGTGGAAGACTGCAAAAACCAACAAAGAACTGAAGAAGGTCATCATTTTCCTTGTGTAAGTACTTAGCCACTCTAGAGTGAAGGAGTATGGAGGGAGCTATTGTTCCCACAATGTGGTCAGTTCTCAATTCTCTAGTGAAAAAACAAAAACAAAAACAAAAACAAAACTACTCCAACTCTCACCTACTTTGCAGTGTCTATCAGGTTTCTCTTTCTGCAGATCTTCTAAGTGAAGAATTGGGCCTTTTAATAATAATGTTACTGAATTGGGAAGGAAGGCAGATGTGCTGAACAATGATTATGAGGTCATGTTTATTAGTTATCAACCTACAAAACAAAAAGTCCTTTCCAAATGCTCCACAAAGGGGGGTTATAGTCTTGGTAACGTTGGATCAGAAAAGTTTCCCAAAAGCTCCAGACTCAAACAGTGGACATGTTTGTGCTGATGTGTGGTGGATCCGTGAACTATAGCTATGTAAAAGCAAATAACAGCCGGAAGCATTATGCAGAGATCAAATCAATGATTGCAGCACACAATTTCAGGATTCCAAAGAACTTCCATTCGGCCCCAAATTCTCCCATCACTGGATTGGCTGATTGCTGCAACTGTAGTATTAAAGACTTATTTTTATGGTGTAAGAGTTTCTTCACTGCCAAAATGTAAAAACTTTCCAGGAAGTAAATGCATTTAAATGTTTCTTTTTAAATATTTTATTTAATTATATGAGAGAGAGAGAGACAGAACGAGAAGGGTAGGGGCAGAGGGAGAGGGAGAAGCAGACTCCCCACTGAGTGGGGAATCCGACGTTGGGGCTCAATCCCAGCACCCTGGGATCATGACCTGAACCGAAGGCAGACTCTTAACCAACTGAGCCACCCAGGTGCCCTATTCATTTAAATCTTAATGGGAATGAGAATGAAGGGCCATGTCTATCTCTAGATTACAAATGATCAATTTTAAGATCTTTAAAACTCAGCTATCATGGGTATCCAAAGATTTAATTATTTGAAGGAAGTCTGGGAGAAAATTCCTATTAGATTTTTATTCTGCATATCTTGACCTCAGGTAATATTTACATGTTTGAATCCAGCTTCCATTCTAGGAATACTAAATAAGAAATGAAATTTATGTTAGCCCCAGGTTTATATACACATATGTTCGTATGTTTACAGCAATTAAAGATCATAACAATTACAGTTAGTAGAGACAGGTGACTTTTTTGCCTTTTAGTAAAAATTTGATTAGGTAGGATATGTGATGGTCATTCTAGATAATCTTATTTTCCCAGTTAGCTTAAGATTAATCCCTTAAATTTTGAAAAGGTAGCATATTTAAAAATAAAAATCATTGTAAAATAAATGTTTACCTGTATTGTTATTAGTCTTAAATTTAGTTTTTATTAAATTTGTTTTCTTTAAGCCTTTATTGCCTGTCAAAATTGAAATATCTTGTAGGAAATAGAATACCTTAAAATCTATTCAGTTTTCAAAAGAGAAAATAATATAGGAGAAAAACCAATCATGTATCATATCCTCATTTAAAACAATCATAGGGAGGGTGCCTCAGTTTGTTAAGCATCTGCCTTTGGCTTGGGTCATGATCCTAGAGTCCTGCTCAGTGGGGAGTTTGCTTCTCCCTTTCCCTCTGATCCCTCTCCCTCTTATGTGTTTGCTCTCTCTCTCTCTCTCTCTCTCTCTCTCAAATAAATGAATAAAATCTTTTAAAATAATAAATAAAATAACACAATCGTGGTTAGGGACACCTGGGTAGCTCAGTCTGTTGAGCATCTGCCTTTAGCTGGGTCATGATCTTCAGGTCACTGAGTCCCTATGTTGGGTTCCCTGCTCAGCGAGGGGTCTGCTTCTCCCTCTCCCTCTGTTCTCCCACACTTTTGCATGATCACTCATGCTCTCTCTCTCTCTGTCTCAAATAAATAAAGTCTTTTTTAAAAAAGATTTTATTTATTTACTCATGAGAGACATAGAGAGAGAGAGATGCAGAGGGAGAAGCAGGTTCCCTGTGGGGAGCCTGATGCAGGACTTGATCCCAGGACCCCGGGGATCATGACCTGAGCCAAAGGCAGACACTCAACTATTGAGGCACCCCAAATAAGTAAAGTCAGAAAAAAAATAAAACAATCACAGTTAGAATTTTGCAGTGATAGTTTATGTTCTCCCAGTCTTTTCTCGCAGACATACGTAGTTTTAACATAGTTGTAATCAAAATGTAAATAAAAACTTCACACTGATTGTTCTCTGAACTTTATAAGAACAACTTTCCATGTTTTACATGCACTTTATATCTGTAATTTTAATTAACACTGAAATATTACAATGAATTATTTAGTTTTCCTAAGGTTAAATATGTAATATTTAAATGCCAATTTTTGATTTGTAAATGATGCTGTTGTTAATCTTCATGAATGCAGCATTTAAAAAAAATCTAAGCTAGATTCCAAGAAATAAAATTCTGAGTCAGAGAATGTGAGCATTTTTAAAACCTCTTGATACAAGTGTGTATCAGCTTGCTTTATAGAAATGTATTTTTATCAATTTACACAGGTGCAGTAATGCATTGGAATTACTATTATCTTAACAGAATTCACTAAATGTGGTTTAATCTTTTTCTGGTCACTATTATGAATATCAGTGATACTTGTGGGCACAGAGTTAAAAGGTCATGAATATCTGAAGAAAGTCTCTGGGACTTGATAAAAGACTTGGTGATGGAAAGCGGTTTTCCTTTCCTTTCCTCTCCTCTCCTCTCCTTTCTCATGAGGAGGAGGGATAGTACCTTTTTCTTATTAAGGTGGCACGTGAATGACTTCTGGTCAATCAATGTACTAAACACATGTCTTGCTACAAAACTAATAAGTCAAAGCTGAGCAAACTCCCTTTTGATTTTACTTTCGTCCTCTAGAAAATCAAATTATTTCCTTCCTTGTTGCTATCAATATGTTTTGATTTGTGGCATCATTAAAAATATGTTTATTAAGCAACTCTATTGAACGGTAGGCAGCTCTCTGACAGCTTGAACCCAGAATTCCATGCATTGGCCTTGGTTTGGTGATGGAGCTAGATCCTAACTGCCTCTCTGGGTATGGTGCTATCATTGTGTTATAACAGAACTTCTGCTACATGGTTCTGGTCTCTGGTAGGGCGAACACATGCTGTTAGGGGCGTCTGATCACTAATTGGGACTTTTCCTCCCTACCTTCAGAGTTTCTTTAGTCCTTTAAACATTGGATTTCTTTAACACTACTTTCTCCCCTTTCCTGAAGAAATGCTTGCTGTCCCCCCCTGCCTTTATTTTTCTAAACCACAGGCTGCTGCCTTGAACCACCTACTCCCCTGTCTTCAAATCCCAGTTCCATCACTTACTAATGGCATAACCTTATACAAGTTACTTAACTTCTGGATTAGATTTTCCAATGTACAAAATAGAAATAGTACTGCTTATCACATCGTGTTGTTTGTGAGTGCAGCAGGTGTGAATCTCATTCTCTATACTAATGAATGTAAGAAATCTAACTTTATTTGCTATAATGTACATTGATTTTTGCCTCCAATTTTTGCATGGCCTGTGGTGAATTTTAAACCTTTATCATTGGATCCACTCACATCACAACTGGAAAAGATTGCATGTCACCCAGAAAATGGGGAAGGCAGTATGGACCACTAGTCTTTAGAGTTTCATGAGTATTATGGACATCTTCTATGGCTAAGCCAACAGTGGTGCCTGGAACACACTAGCATTCCACCTTTAGGATGCTGTCATCTTTGACAAGACCAGGGACCCAGTTCCTGTGATCATCCTAGATGCATTTCAGTGCTATTCCTCCAATTACGGTGCTTTTGCCCTGGAGAAAAGCCCTTGGGCCCTTGGTCTTTCTTGCTTGGCAATCATAGACCTCTCCCTCCTGTATGTGTGTGTAGTGTTCAATTGCTTTGTTGTTGACTCCTGAATCTTTTCTATACCATAGCTAAAAGAATGTTAAGAAAGATGGGTTTAGCTTTTTAAAAACAAATCCAGAGGCTTGATGGCTGCCTCTGCTTTCTGCTCTTCCCTGAAGAAATGACACACAGAGCTTACTAACTTTAAGAATGAGTGAAAGGAGACTGGGCAAACACAAAGGGAAAAAAATCCAATTATCAATGATCTCAAAATATTATCTAGCCAAATGGGGGTTTAATGAGATTCCTCCTCCCCCTTGCCTTCTCTCTGTATTTTCTGCTTTTCTATTCTTTCTATTTCTTGTTTGTTAGAAGGAAAAAATGGTAGTGGGAGGGGCATAATGGTCTTTTATAACCCTTACAAACCAATGATAATGCACTTTTCTTATGAGTAATGAAATAACCAATCACAGTGTGTCTGGATTTTGGCTCCTTTCTGCTATGATTTACTAGTTACTGAAAATTCAGGAAGTTTCATAACAAATATTTGCTCACTTTTTTTCCTGGCTACTTCTGGGCCTGGAATGGTTCTAGAAGCCTGAAGGTTCTGGGAATCTAGACACTGGGAAACTGAGGTTTTCAGTGCTAAACCTCTACGTGTTTTCTCAGGATGAATTGACTGAAAGGTTCAATGTAGTACACCACTTTTACTCTGTGGGCACTTAACAAATACTTGTTGACTAATTGGCAACAATTCCTGGTCTACTTGTGGGAAAATGGGGCGGTAAAATAAATGAGTCAGGCCACCATGCTTCCTCAGTCACCCGAGGGAAGAGTTATTAGTGGCTACACACAGAAAATGAAAATAGACATCTGGTCAGGAAAACCTGAAGAAAGGGGGACCACTGGGGCCACTTTCAGTAAACACTTACACAAGATATTTCAGTAATATGTGAAGGGAGGGTTTGAGGTAAGTTTTCTTTGGAAATCATTAGAAAAAGCCCTTATTACCAACAGAGAGGTCATTGAAATGGGAATTACTAGTTGAAAATATGATGTCAGAAAGCTTTCTCTTTTCCAACTCCAAGCCCTTTCTACTCTAACAAATGGGAGGCTACTCCATGAAGTAGCCAATCTTGTTTTAAGGAATTCAAAGCAATATGCAAGGAAGAATAGTCAATGCTTATTTGTTTGTTTGACAACATTAACACAGTTATACTTGAGGACAAATTAAACTATAGCTAAATATAAGCTTACTATGAATTTCTCTTAGAGTCTAGACTTCCCATTATTTTGGAAGAATAGGTGAACATATGTTCCTTTATATGTGTGCATATTTATGGTCTTTGGATTGAAAGCCTTTTTCTACGACGAGGATCTTGCCCTGATGCCTTTAGCCAACATTTGGGGTTCCAGCCAAAAATCTCAGGAAAGTTGACAGCCTGGTTTATCCCTGTAGGGTATTAGTCACCCTATAAAACTTCAGAAGTATTTATATCGGCTATACAAAAACACCTCTTCTATCAGAGGGAAAGTCAACCCTTTCCACTTAAAAAAATTCAAAAGTTAAGCTATAACGATATAAATTGCCATGCATGAAAGATCACCTTTAAAATCATCTATAAATGCTAGACCTCCTGATTTCCACATGCCTGTGTAGCTCATGAATGACGTGCACTTGATTTCAGTTTATTTTAGCTTGTACAACAACCAGAGGAGCTGGTCTGGGGTCACCAGCTGCCTCCAGCTCACACCAGCTGATCAAGAGGACTAAACAAATGAAGAGGGACAGGAAGACTGGAAGGAACGTCACATGGAGGCAGGGAGAGCAGTGTGACTAAAATCTCCACATTGCTACAGTTTGAGGAAGTGTTTTATGCCAATGCATGTTTTATGTCAATCAAACATATAAAAGTTACTGTGGCTGGATAAGGCCATAAAGATGCACTTTTAAACTCTTAAAAATAAGGTACCATAATTACATCTTATAGAACTGTGTGTCCCATGAGTCTCTTTGCTGATTTTAAGATACCCGTGGTGAGTGAGGTAAAGCAAGGGGGAGGGAATGGGGAGAGAAACCCTTTGAGTTCTGTGTGCAGAAAAATGCAAAAGCTGTCCAGATTTGCATGTAGGATCCCTCTCTCTCTCTGATTTATTAACTTTAATAACTGTGGGATCTCTCTCCACTTTGGTTTTGAGAACTGAAGTCATTACAGTTCAAGGATATTTTTTCCCCTGAAGTAATCTCTGGTGGTGTCAGTCATCCGGGAAAGTGAAACAGCTTTCTTTCACTTTCTTTCTTTTAACCCTTAACTAACATCCTAGACATTTGTGCTTTGAAATTGAACTTTTGTGCTTTCACAATGGTGCCTGTTCAGCAGTTATAAACTTTGGCATCAGAAATGTTCATAGTTGAAGTTACTAGTGTTACTGAATAGCTCTAAGGGACTCATTTTGGAGAAAGAGATCCAGAGGCAGGGGAGCTGAACAGAGACGCTGTGAAGGTGATAGGATCAGCGGTCCTTCAGCCTCTCTGCTTACTGACCCAGCCGACCTGGAGGTGGTGCAGTGTCCTCTTTCTGAGCCAGCGTCCATGCCTCCCTCTCTCTGTCTTGTAGTTCCCGACTTTCTGTGTGTCTTGAGTTTATCCAAAGCATTGCTGGGCAAGAACAATAGCCTTCGTTCAGGAATTTATGAATTATGGACCAGGAAGGGCAAGGTGGCAGAGGAGTAGGGTCCCCAACTCACCTGTCCCCACCAACCTACCTAGATAACTTTCAAACCATCCTGAACACCTACAAATCTGATCTGAGATTTAAAGAGACAATAGCCGGAATGCTACAGAGAGAAGGGTTTTTGCTTCTAACAAGATAGGAAGGCAGAAAAAAATAAAATAAAACAGAATCCAGTTGGGGAGGGGCCCCGTGAGGAGCCGGGCTAAGGCCCCGAGGAGAGCCTCCAGGACAGGAAGGCCCAGCCCCGGAGAAGCGAGAACTTTAAAAATCCGCACCAGATTCTTCCTGGATGGAAAAGCGCTTAGCAGGGAACTCTGGCCGGATTGCAGGAGGGGCGGTGAGGCCTGCAGTCTCCCCGGGTCACTAACAGAGGAGGTGCACCAGGGGAAAGCGCCCCTCACCCTGGGAGCATCCAGGCCAGTGCGGACAAGGAGACTGCCGTAGTTACTGGGGGAGCTGACTCCAGGGCTGGGGAGCTGGCCGCTGCCAGTGCTGTTGTTCCTCCTGGTGTCACCTTGTGCCTGGGACTGAGCGGCGCTACCAGGGGACAGAGGCCTCATGGGGTAACCAGCTCCCACTGAGCCCGGTACCCAGCGGGGGTCAGGCAGCTCCCCCAGGTGCACACATCTGAATCAGCACAGCAGCCGCTCCCCCAGAAGACCAGCTGGAAGGACAGAGGAAGAGCAAGTTCTTGACCAAGCAGCGCTGGAAAGCTTCAAGGGGAGGTCGAGGGACTTACAGTATATAGAACTAGAGGGCACCCCTCCTTGTTTTTTACTTCTTCCAGTAAAACTCGTTTTTATATCAGACTATAAATTTCCAATTTATTTTCTCTTTTCCCACCTTAACTACAATATTTTACCACAGCTTCATTTTTAAGTTTCTTCCTTTCTGACTTTCATATTTCTAATATTACAGATCTTGGATATATTTTCCACTTCTAGATTCCCTTCAACATACTCAACTTAATTTTGGGAGATATACAAGATGTTTTTGTTTTGTTTCGTGTTTCCTCTGCCTCATTTTGGTCTATAATGGGGGAAATTCATACCTTCTAAAACATGACCAGCATGCATGCAGAACCAAGTGGAATACCGTGCTGGTTCATTCTGTGAGATTATATTCTCTCTTCATTCCATTCAGCCTCCCACTTTTATCTCATTTTGTTTTGGTGGTCAAGGGTGGGGGTCTCTACAAGTATTTCTGCTTTATATAAATTTGGGACTGAGCATTTTCTAACATACAGAACTTAATATACTCAGAACCAAGAGGATCACCCTCTAGACCCCTCAGGTAGACTACATTCTCCTTCCACTACAACTTCGTCACCACCACCATCTCCTAGTACCACCCCGTTTTCTCTCCTTTTTTTTTCCTCTTTACTTTCACTTTTTTCTCTTCTGTTTTTCTCTTTCCTTTTTTTTTTTCTTTTTATTTGGGAGTCTTGGCCTTTTATTTTTTATTACTTTGTTTTAAATTTCGTTTTTCACTTTAGTGATCCTTTTGTTTTATTTCATTCTGATCTTTGTTTTCAATTTCTGGTCTCTGACCTCAGCAGAATCATCTAGAGTGAAATTTACTTAGGTCATGGTTGATATTCTTGACTCAGTCTGGTTATACAGCCACTCTGCAGTGAGCAAAATGACTAGAATGAAGAATGCACCACAAAAGAAAGAATAAGAAACAGTAAGTACTCTCTGCCACAGAGCTACAGAATTTAAATTACAATTCGATGTCAGAAAGCCAATTCAGAAGTACAATTATGAAGCTACTGGTGGCTCTGGAAAAAAGCATAAAGGATTCAAGAGACTTCATGACTGCAGAATTTAGATCTAATCAGGCTGAAATTAAAAATCAATTGAATGAGATGCAATCCAAACTGGAGATCCTAATGATGAGGGTTAATGAGGTAGAAGAAAGAATGAGACAAAAGGAAGGCAAGTTGATGGCAAGGAAGGAAGCTGAGTAAAAAAGAGAAAAACAATTAAAAGGCGGTGAGGAAAGGTTAAGGGAAATAAATGATAGCCTCAGGAGGAAAAATCTACGTATAATTGGGATTCCAGAGAATGTCGAGAGGGCCAGAGGGCCAGAAAGCATATTTGAACAAATCATAGCTGAGAACTTCCCTAATTTGGGGAGGGAAACAGGCATTCAGATCCAGGAGACAGAGAGGTACCCCTAAAAAATCAATAAAAACCATTCAACACCTGGACATTTAATAGTGAAACTTGCAAATTCCAAAGATAAAGAGAAAATCCTTAAAGCAGTGAGACACAAGAGATCCCTAAATTATATGGGGAGAAATATTAGATTAGCAGCAGACCTCTCCACAGAGACCTGGCAGGCCAGAAAGGGTGGGAGGATATATTCAAGGTCCTAAATGAGAACATCCAGCCAAGAATACTCTATCCTGCAAGGCTCTCATTTAGAATAGAAGGGGAGATAAAGAGCTTCCAAGATAGGCAGAAACCAAAAGAATATGTGACCACCAAACTAGCTCTGCAAGAAATATTAAGGGGGACCCTGTAAAAGAAAGAGGAATCCCAAAGAAATAATCCACAAAACAAGGACTGAATAGGTATTACGATGACACTAAATTCATATCCTTCAATAGTAACTCTGAATGTGAATGGGCTAAATGATCCCATCAAAAGATGCAGGATTTCAGACTGGATAAAAAAGCAAGAGCCATCTATTTGCATCTACAAGAGACTCATTTGAGACCTGAGGACACCTCCAGCCTGAAAAATGAAAGGTTGGAGAACCATTTACCATTCAAATGGTCCTCCAAAGAAAGCTGGGGTAGCCATCCTCATATCAGAAAAATTAAAGTTTATCCCAAGGACTGTAGTAAGAGATGAAGAGGGACACTATATCATACTTAAAGGGTATATCCAACAAGAACACCTAACAATCATGAATATTTATGCATTATGAATATAATGTGAGAGATACCAAGTATATCAATCAATTAATAACCAAAGTAAAGACATACTTAGATAATAATATAATAACAGTAGGAGACTTCAACACAGCACTTTCTGCAAATGACAGATCTTCTAAGTACAACATCACCAAAGAAACAAAGGTTTTAAATGATAGACTGGACCAGATGGATTTCACAGATATATAGAGAACTTTGCATCTGAACGCAACTAAATACACATTCTTCTTAAGTGCACATGGAACTTCTCCAGAATAGACCACATACTGAGTCACAAATCAGGTCTCAACCTATACCAAAAGATTGGGATTGTCCCTTGCATATTTTCAGAACATAAAGCTTTGAAACTTGAACTCAATCACAAGAAGAAATTTGGAAGAAATTCAAACACGTGGAGGTTAAAGACCATCCTGCTAAAAGATGAATGGGTCAACCAGGAAATTAGAGAAGAATTAAAAAGATTCATGGAAACTAATGAAAATGAAGATACAACTGTTCAAAATCTTTGGGATATAGCAAAAGCAGTCCTAAGAGGGAAATACATCGCAGTACAAGCGTCCCTCAAAAAAATGGAAAAAACTCAAATACACAAGCTAACCTCACACCTAAAGGAACTGGAGAAAGAACAGCGAATAAAACTGACACCAAGCAGAAGAATAGAGTTAATAAGGATTCGAGCAGAACTCAATGAAATAGAGACCAGAAGAACTGTAGAAGAGATCAAAACACCAGGAGTTGGTTCTTTGAGAGAATTAATAAGACAGATAAACTATTAGCCAGCCTTATTAAAAAGAAAAAAGACTCAAATTAATAAAATCACGAATGGAAAAGGAGAGATCACAACCAATATCAAGGAAATACAAATGATTTTATAAATGTATTATGAGCAGCTATACACCAATAAATTAGGCAATCTAGAAGAAATGGATGCATTTCTGGAAAACCAAAAATTATCAAAACTGGAACATGAAGAAATAGAAAACCTGAGCAAGGCCAATAACGAGTCATCAAAAGCCCCCCAAGATGCAAAGTCCAGGGCCAGATGACTTCTGAGGGGAATTCTATCAAACGTTTAAAGAGGAAACAAAACCTATTCTACTAAAGCTGTTCCTACTAACGCTGTTTTCTACTAAAGATAGAAAAAGATGGAATACTTCCAAACTTGTTTTATGAGGCCAGCATCACCTTAATTCCAAAACCAGCAAAGAGCCCACCAAAAAGGAGAATTAGAGACCAATATCCCTGATGAACACAGATGAAAAAATTCTCAACAAGACACTAGCCAATAGGATCCAACAGTACATTTAGAAGATTATTTACCATGACTAAGTGGGATTTATCTCTGTGATGCAAGGCTGGTTCAATACTTGTAAAGCAATCAACGTGATAGATCATATCAACAAGAGAAAAAACAAGAACCATATGATCCTCTGAATAGATGCAGAGAAATCATTTGACAAAATATAACATCCATTCAGAGTGTATGGATAGAGGGACATTCCTCAGCATCTTAAAAGACATCTACAAAAAGCCCACAGCAGATACCATTCTCCGTGAGGGAAACACTGAGAGCCTTTCCCCTAAGCTTAGAAACACAACAGAGATGTCCACTCTCACCACTGCTATTCAACAAAGTAATAGAAGTCCTAGCCTCAGCAATCAGACAATAAAAAGAAATAAAAGGCATTCAAATTGGCAAAGAAGAAGTCAAACTCTCTGTCTTCACAGATGACATGATACTGTACATAGAAAACCCAAAAGACTCCACCCCAAGATTGCTAGAACTCATACAGCAATTCGGCAACGTGCCAGGGCCCAAATCAATGCCTAGAAATCAGTAGCATTTGTATACACTAACAATGAGACTGCAGAAAGAGAAATTAAGGAGTCAATCCCATTTACAATTGCACCCAAAAGCATAAGACACCTAAGAATAAACCTAAGCAAAGAGATAAAGGATCTATACCCTAAAAACTATGGAACACTTCTGAAAGAAATTGAGGAAGACACAAAGAGATGGAAAAATATTTCATGCTCATGGATTGGAAGAATTAATATTGTGAAAATATCTATGCTACCCAGGGCAATTTACACATTCAATGCAATCCCTATCAAAATACCATGGACTTTCCTCAGAGAGTTGGAACAAATAATTTTAAGATTTGTGTGGAATCAGAAAAGACCCTGAATAGCCAGGGGAATATTGAAAAAGCAAACCAGAGCCAGGGGCATAACAATGCCAGATTTCAAGTTGTACTACAAAGCTGTGATCATGAAGACAGTGTGGTACTGGCACAAAAACAGACACATAGGTCACTGGAACAGAATAGAGATCCCAGAAACAGGCCCTCAGTTCTATGGTCAACTAATATTCAACAAAGCAGGAAAGACTATCCTCTGGAAAATGGACAGTCTCTTCAATAATGGTGCTGGGAAAATTTGATGGCCACATGCAGAAGAATGAAACTAGACCACTCTCTTAGGCCATACACAAAGATAAACTCAAAATGGATGAAAGATCTAAATGTGAGATAAGATTCCATCAAAATCCTAGAGGAGGGATCCCTGGGTGGCGCAGCGGTTTGGCGCCTGCCTTTGGCCCAGGGTGCGATCCTGGAGACTCCGGATCGAATCCCAAGTCGGGCTCCCGGTGCATGGAGCCTGCTTCTCCCTCTGCCTAAGTCTCTGCCTCTCACTCTCTCTCTCTCTTTGACTATCATAAATTAAAAAAAAAATCCTAGAGGAGAACACAGGCGACACTCTTTTTGAACTTGGCCACAGCAACTTCTTGCAAGATACATCTGTGAAGGCAAGGGAAACAAAAGCAAAAATGAACTATTGGGACTTCATCAAGATAAAAAGCTTCTGCATAGCAAAAAAAAAAAAAAAAAAAAAAAAACAGTCAACAAAACTAAAAGACAACCTACAGAATGGGAGAAGATATTTGCAAATGACCTATCAGATAAAGGGCTAGTTTCCAAGATCTATAAAGAACTTATTAAACTCAACAGCCAAGAAACAAACAATCCAGTCATGAAATGGGCAAAAGACATCAACAGAAATTTCACCGAGGAAGACATAGACATGGCCAACAAGCACATGAGAAAATGCTCCGCATCACTGGCCATCAGGAAAATACAAATCAAAACCACAATGAGATCCCACCTCACACCAGTGGGAATGGAGAAAATTAACAAGGCAGGAAACAAATGTTGGAGAGGATGTGGAGAAAGGGGAACCCTCTTGCACTGTTGGTGGGAATGTGAACTGGTAAAGCCACTCTGAAAACTGTGTGGAGGTTCCTTAAAGAGTTAAAAATAGATCTGCCCTATGATCCAGCAATTGCACTGCTGGGGATTTACCCCAAAGATACAGATGCAGTGAAAGACTGAGACACCTGTACCCTAATGTTTATAGCAGCAATATCCTCAATAGCCAAACTGTGGAAGGAGCCTCAGTGTCCACCGACAGATGAATGGATAAAGAAGCTGTGGTCTATGTATACAATGGAATATCACTCAGCCATTAGAAACAACAAATACCACCATTTGCTTCGACGTGGATGGAACTGGAGGGCATTTTGCTGAGTGAAGTAAGTCAATCGGAGAAGGACAAACATTATATGTTCTCATTCATTCCGGGAATATAAAAAATAGTGAAAGGGAATAAAGGGGAAAGGAGAGAAAATGAGTGGGAAATATCAGTGAGGTGACAGAACATGAAAGACTCCTAACTCTGGGAAAGGAACAAGGGGTGGTGGCAAGGGAGATGGGCGAGGGGGTGGGGTGACTGGGTGACAGGCACTGAGGGGGGCACTTGACGGGATGAGCACTAGGTGTTATACTATATGTTGACAAATTGAACTCCAATAAAAAATATACAAAAAAGAATTTATGAATTATGAAGAAAGTATTGGCTCTGCCTGTAGCTAGTGATGTCTACAGGACACTTTCCCTTGGAGATCCAATGCTCTATGTGATTTCAAATATATGTATCTCAGTGGAGCAGAATTCCTGCTCTGAGTATGTACCAAAGAGGCTTAATCAACACAGTCACCTGTCCCATCAGAGAGGGTGTGCATATGCAACAACACTCTTTTGATGCTATTGCCATCATAGAAAGGCCTTGGAAGTTAAGATTCATCTAAGTCATGAGAAATTTCCACAAGTCTGTTTGATCTCACCTGTATAACCCTATAAAGAGAAAGAAGACGAAACAGTAAAAGCATAAAAGTCCATTTAAATTTAAGAATTAAGTAAACAGTCTTCTCTGAGTTCACCACGGATGAAGACAACAAAGGATATAAGAATACTTAAGGAGTCAAGTGATGAAGTCCCTGCCATAAACCCATCAGTGTCATCATCAGGAAACTAGTGGCATTTCTGTTAATTCTACAACCTCAATTGGATAAGAAGGGACTCCTCAAAATTTGCTTGGTAAAACCTAATTGTTTTCTTAGTAGGTTGGAATCTTTTAAGTTAAGGGTGAGTTGTAATGAGTATAAAAATGTTTAAAATAATCAAATGACGGGCACTGAGGTGGGCACTTGACGGGATGAACACTGGGTGTTTGTTATTTTATATGTTGGCAAATTGAACATGAATAAAAAATAAATTTATAAAAATAAAAAAATAAAAATAATCAAATAATCAAATACACAGAATTAACATTTTGATGTTTAAAATATGTGCATATAATAATTTATATACTTGCAATATGTAAGAGAATTATATCTATCAAACAGGTCAGTTTTAAAAATTTTCTACTTACAATGAATAATTGAGTAACTGCTTTAGACTTGTAATTTTAAGTTGAAATCTTATTAAGTTCACACACAGTGTTATTCAAGAGAAAGTAGTTCTCATCATTTCTGTAAATTTAAATAATTAAATATAGGAGTCATGTCAGTACTTGGGAAAGTTTTGTTTGCCCAGTCAGATAATTGAACTCCCCCCCGCCCCGCCAAAAAAAGAAATCAAACATATTAAATGTACATAATGCACTTAATATATTTAAAGAAATTTTAGGGCAGCCCACGTGGCTCAGCGGTTTAGTGCCACCTTCAGCCCCCGGCGTGATCCTGGAGACCGGGGATCGAGTCCCACATCGGGCTCCCTGTGAGGAGCTGCTTCTCCCTCTGCCTGTGTCTCTGCCTCTCTTTCTCTCTGTGTACATACTCTCATGAATAAATAAATAAAATCTTTTTTTAAAAAAAAGAAATTTTATTATCAACTTTATAAATTATTTAAATTATTTAAAGTCTCTTAAAAGTGACTGCTGAACATTGACTGGACTTATAAATAAAATAATAAGATTGCAAGCTAAACTTAAAAACTTTTTTTTTTTTTAAACTTAAAAACTTAAGGAAAAACTAGATTTTGGATTTATAACTTCAATAACTCAGATAATAATTTTAAAGCTAAAGAAAGCCTCATAAAAGTTTTTTTGAAGTGCGCAGAATGTGTCCTGAAGAAAACTTCACATTTAACTATTAATATAGCTAAACAAACTTAAGTCCAATGCTGTTTAACCTTGCTTCAAAAAAAATACATATTTTGTGAATCTACTCCATGCAAATTACATCTCTACCTTAAAACTCAACCTCCTTTTTCCTTTCCAAAAAATAAAATAGGCTACATTGCTGTGATCTATATATTAGCCAGATAGCTGTTATTGAAAAACATATCCCTCTTGATCTATGGTTTGAACAAAAATATTCCTCTCTTGCTGATATTTAGTGAGTGATTCTCTGGGACTGGAAAGGTGGGGAGTCCCCACGCCATAACTCAGGAATACAAGTGGTTTTGCCTTATGACTGAGTTGTTTGGGTCATGCATGTCCAAGGTCAAGGTGAAGAAGGAAAACCAAGAGATTGTACAAGAGGTTATGAAAGCTGAACCTGGAAAGGCACACACCACTTCCACTCCCTCTCTGTTGACCAGAGTTAGTCACATGGTTTGGAAATGACCCTCTGTGTCCAGGAGGAAAAAGAAGTGTTTTGGTGTACCCATAACATTGACTCTGTCATACTTCACAAGTTAATTTGCTCTTCTGAAAGAAATGCATGATATAAATGTATTATTTTCAGAGAAAATATTGATGGTGATTTGGGTGGAAGGTGATATTTCCACAACAATGTATGTAAATGAACAAAAGAGCTGGTAGTGAATTTTGTCTCCCTAACTCTGAGTCTGTCAAGCTTTTAAGTGTTGGTTCTGTTAATACAGCAACAAGTACAGGGGAGACTTGGAGGTTATATGATTAACAGAGGCATTCCTGAAAGGATCCCAGGCCACACTGGGTAGTTTGGGTTCTGGGTCCCCTTAAAATATCCTCTTTAGTTATCTGTATCCTCTAAATTAAAAAAATCATTACGATGTTATTTCTTCATCTTATGTTCAGTAAATCCAGGCTTAATCACAGAACAGAGAAAGTAAAGATTTTCCCTAAATGCCAGTATATGTTCTGGAATTATTTTTCTAATAAATCATTTAGGATTGATCTAACTATTTCATGCCAGCAGAAACTATTCCTTTGGGAAACAAATAAAAAGGAAAAAATGTCACTACATATACAAAATTATTCATTTATTATTTCTTTCAATAATAGTATCTATATCATGAATGATTTACTCATTGGTTATTTTAAGCCAAAGAAAAATTTGCTTGACTTTCCATATTCTCAATGATGAGCATGTCTTAAAACACTTATGTTGCGCCATATTATTAAGCATGTTTTTTAGGTCATGCATTTTCTTTGTTTCTGAACCAAATTCATAGTCTGGATAAATGAAACCCAATTCTATTTTTTTCTGACTTACATCTGAACACTTTTTATATATAATTATATCTTGATTTATTCACTCATTGGGAAAGCATTTTCTGTGTGATTATTGGGTATTAAATCCTATGAAAGGCAATGTGAGAAAACAAGAAAAGTAGTCCCTATTCTTGAGAGACTTCATTTCAGAAAACCTCGGAACTAAGTGCTCAGAGCTAAAATGCCCCAGTTATAGTTCTAAATTATCTGTTATTCTAGACTGTAGGTTGGCACAATAGAGTAAAAATACTTGATTCCTAGTCCCAATTTGAGATAATTTAGGCACATTAACTTGGGAGCTTGGTCTTAAACAATTTAATTCGCTAAATTATGTCTAGGAACATTCAAAATAGTCAGTAGAACAAAACTTAAAAATCTCCAACAGGAAAAGAAGTTTCTATGTTTGTCATAAAAATTCCACATTGCCAGAATCCATTTACAGTAAAAAGCTCCTGTAACTATCAAGAATCCATTCACTTGGGCTATTTCATTCATGTAAAAGGTACTTATGGTTTTACTTCAAAAAGTATTCTTTCCAGTATCATTTTAAAAATGAGAATCATTCTGTATTTATGGCTATATCCTGGAAAATGCAAAAATGCTATAGAATAAGATGACAATGTCCTCTGAAAGAATAATTATAAAGAATTATAAAAATTATGCACTGGTTATTATTCACTCCAATTTTCTGATTAGTACAATTGTGCCCCAGGATAATGATTTTGTGACAAACCTAGGGATATCAGGTTGGTGATCTCACATTAAGATAGCACAGTAAATTCAAGTATTGGTTTATCTCTTTGTGCTCCAAACACCTAGCAGTGATAGATGAACTTTGAAAAAGAAAATAAAAAATACATAGTCAAGTTCAAAAATAAGAGCACTATCACTGTGGACCAGAAACAGAAACAATCCCAATACAGAGCAGACGAGTCCTATGTCTGCTGGATTCCAAGCCCAGAAGCAAGAAATAACAACCAGAACTCAAAACCGGTATTGACTAAAAGAGACCAAAACTGCTCTAAGAAAGAGAACAGTGCCAGATCCATTTTGCATCTTTGAAATCCTTGATGATGTAATAATTTCTCAAATTTCTCGAGGAATGTTATATTGATTTGATTCAGTATTTTTTATATTGTGACAGGGAGAAGCAACTACAGGGGTTTCTAGTTGACCCTTCCTCTCAGAGTAGCCATTTCTGTGCAGGTCTAGGAACATACCTGGGTATGTCTCATCCAGTTAGGCCATTCAGGCACTGAGAAAATATCCTTAGAGTGGGGTCAGGACCCTCTGGACAGACCTAGATAAAAAATCCATTGGTTACTTCACTTCTATGACTGCTGCTGCACCACCATGTGATTTCAGACCCCTAAGAATGGACAGCAGTTCAGAGCTAGTATCCAATATTTAGTGAAAGCCTGAAAATGTCTATTATTCCAATGTAAGTCACCCTGGTAAATAGTTACAACTTGTTTGTAACTTTGAGAACAGAGAGGAGGAAGATTCATGATATCAACTTCTGGGAATGAAGCTGAGTCCCTCTGCAAGCAGACTCTATGCTCCCCTTCATTCAAAAGTTTCTGGGTCTACAAATTGATTCAGGTCTGAGAAATGAGTGTGAGGATGGCTTTCTATTGTGGTGATACAGACTATTCACCAGACTTACAGTCTTTACTACTTATTAATATTAAGTAAAATTTGCATAGGCTGTCCACCCATCCCAATCATCAGGACACCATAACAAATTAACCATTACCAAAGCTCTGTTTGAATCAAACTATTCTGATTGCTACTTCAGCCTTGCTTCCCATTATAGTGACCATGTACACCACTTTTCTAGTGGTTAATTGCTGCTGACCTCATTGAAGAAAGGATCCAATTATCCCCAAAGAATTCAAGGGGACTTTTCCAATGTCAGCATCTGACACTATCAACCCCAGCTTGCCGGGAAGGGTCACTACAGAGCCTATCAAAGATGCCATCTCCTTTTTCTAGTGTTATCTTTCAAAGTTTTGGTGAAAGGAATGTCTGTTGAACCCACTAGAGAACTGAGTTAGGGATGGGTGAGCAGGTCGCTCTTAATAAATCTCCAGCATTCTTGTCTATCTATGCTTATGGTTTTCTTTTTCTACAGCTTATCAAGGAAGTTGTAGGATTTCTTTTTTTCTAAGATTTTATTTATTTATTCATGAGAGACATAGAGAGAGAGGCAGAAACACAGGCAGAGGGAGAATCAGGCTTCCTGTGGGAAGCCTGATGCCAGACTTGATCCCAGGACCCTGGGATCATCACCTGAGCCAAATGCAAACACTCAACCACTGAGCCATCCAGGTGTCCCAGAACTTGTAGGATTTCACCCTTTATTTCTTTAACATAGGCAATCATTGATTCTAGGTTTCAGTTAACCAACCAAGAAATTTGTTAGACTAGATCTGAAAGCAGTGAAAGATAGTGGGAGGTCTTCAGGACAGTCAGCTTTCTCCTGATTCCATTATATTCCAAGAACATATTCCTTTTTTTTTTTTAAGATTTTATTTATTTATGATAGAGAGAGACAGAGACAGAGACAGAGACACAGGAGGAGGGAGAAGCAGCCTCCATGCCGGGAGCCCGACGCGGAACTCGATCCCGGGTCTCGAGGATCGCGCCCTGGGCCAAAGGCAAGCACCAAACCACTGAGCCACCCAGGGATCCCCCCAAGAACATATTCTGAATGATTTCTCTTGGATAATTTTTCTTCTCTCTAAAAATCTTCTGTTTCTTATTTCTTTTAGTACATACTTACCACTGGCAAATTCTACTCTTTTCTGTCTGGAAATACATATTTTTAAAGATCTGAGGGGAGGAGGGGCAGAAAGAGAAGGAAAGAGAGTCTTTGCTTAAGCAGACTCTGCAATCAGTATGGAGCTGATGTAGGGCTTGATCTCATGCAGCTGAGATATGACCTGAGCCAAAACCAAGAGTCAGATGCTTAACTGACTGCACCACCCAGGCACCCCTGTCTGGAAGTATTTTTATTTTAATTTCATTATTGAAACATATTTGTTCTGAATATAGAATTCTAGACTGAAGTTCATTTTTCCCCATATTTTAAGAGTCTCATTTCATTATCTTTTATCCCCCCCCCCTTTTTTAGAAGTCAATCCTCATTTATTATTGCTCCTCTGAAGGTAATCTGATTACTTTTAAGAATCTTCTCTTTGTCTTTGGTTTTCAGCAATCTTATTGTGATGTATATAATTTTATTTCATTTATATTTATCCTCCTTGATTTATCCAGTTTGAGGTTCATACAGTTTCTTGCACCTGTGAGGTAAGATATTACATAAAGTTTGGAAAATTATTGTCCATTATTTATTCAAATATTACTCCCTTCCTGGCCTCCCTGTCCTTTCCTTTTAGAGCTCTTACATACTCTTATATGTATATTAGACCCTTTCATCTTATCCCATACATCTCTACTATTCTGTGTTTTTCATTATTTTTTTTCTCTGTGTACTTTATTTTGGATTTTTTTTTGCTAAATTTTCTTCCAGTTTATTAATCCTTTCTTTTGCTGTGTCTAATCTGATGCTAAATCCATCTAATGATATGTTAACTTAGACATTGTATTTTTCAGACCTAGAATGTCCATTTGATGCTTTGAATATAATATTTTCATTCCCTGATTACTTTTATCTTTTAATCCATTTTATCTGTTTTCTTTTATTTTCTGGAATATATTTATAATAGCTATTTTGAAGTCTTTGTCAGATAACTCCAATATTTAGATCATTTTTGGTTTGGTTTGATTATTGTTATTTGTTTCTATTGTTTGTTTTTTGGTATGAGGTCTGGGGGTCTTTTTCTTCTTCTCCTTCTCCTCCTCCTCCTCCTTCTTCTTCTCTTTGGAAAGATCTATCTGATTCTGATTATAAATCAGGGATTGTGTAAGTCAGGGCTGGATCGCAAATATGGTAGTGGGCAGTCACATTTGGTGTGCTTCTGGCCATTCTGAATTATCAACTAAATTAAGAGGTCCTAAATTCTAATCCTTTGCTTATAATACTGTTGAAAGCTCTGTCTGCTTTAGAGATGGTTTCCACTTTGACAAATGTCCTCAGGGGACCAATTGCTGTTTAGCTTGAGGTCCCCCAATTTTTTCTGCTTTCTCTGCATATGTATTAAGGTAGTATTGGTCAGCTTTAAACCCACTTTTGTTTATTCTCCCTGTAAGATTGGAGATTCTCCACATTTCTCTTTTGCCAACTGGCAACTTGTTAAATACTTCTAACAGAGCCAATAGAGGGTGCTATGAATCTAGGGAAGCAAGCATTATGAATGAATCTAGAGGATAATACTGGAGGAGAAACTTATTTATTCCTATTTGCTTTATGTGAGCTTCCTGTTAGCTTCTGTTTCTTGTAAATGGCTCCCCAAGCTCATTTCTTCACACCAAATGTGGCCATTCATTCAAGACCCAGTATTTAAATCCAGTTTGTGGTTTTTCCAACACTTGATAGAACTAGCCGCATTGTGTTTCCTCAGAGACATCAGAACTAGCCAGATGGGATTATCTACTCAAAAATTGGGGCTGCAGGCCCATGGACACTTTCATCTGAATTCAGAGATATTTGCATCAACTGAGCAGTTCTTCTTTTTCAGAGGTCTGATTTTCAATATCTTGGGATGTCTACTCTAAACTTTTACATTTTGCTAATTCTAAACTCTTGTGTTCATTCTCCCAAGTCTTGAGCATGGTAACTGTTGCCTGCAACTTTTATCTCTATTACAGATTAGAGTTCTTTTTTTTTTTTTTTTTTTTTTTACCTTTTTAGATCTCCAATACATAGTATAAATATATATACTCTGTTAAAATAATTGCTATGCTTTCTGTTTCCTGACTCTACTATGAATGATATGGAACATTTATTTATTTGCAAACAGCATGATTGTGTACTTAGAGAATCCCAAGGAATCTACCATAATGGATTTAACAGGGTCATAGGATATCATCTCAACATATCAAAATTATTTCATTTTTATATACTACCAATGAAAACACGGGTGGGGGGAAAGGTAAAACAAGAAGCATTTACAGAAGTCTCAAAAAATCTGAAATACTGAGGCACAAATTTAAAGAACTATGTGTAAGTTTATACACTGGAAGTTAAACAACATTGCTGAGAGAAATTAAAAAGATGGAGGGACACACCACAGTAGTTTAAAAAGATGTCTACAAATTTTTGGTACTCCTCTCTTTAAGAGGTGGGTTCTAATTCCTCTTCCCTTGAGTATGGGCTGTACTTTTAAAATAAAGCCATGAGGGTATGTGAGCCATGGAAAAGAGTAGAAATGGTGCTCATGAAGGGTTGGTAATGTTCTGTTTTTTAATATGGCTGTTAGGTATGAATTATTCTGTTTTTGAAAAATCCGTACAATGTCTACTCATGCTGTGCATTTTTTCTGTATATACATTATACTTTCATAAAATGTAGAAATAAATGTGTAAAATAAAAGCCTGTAGCAGATATAGGTGAAATGGAATATTTTGAAACAAAAAGGCTTATTATCATTGCTTCTATTCAAAATCATACTAGAAGTCCTTAGACAACACAGTTAAGTAAATAAAGAGTAGTTATTAGCACCAAAGGAAAGAATTGAAGTCATTATTTCTACACAATATGATTTCATTCATGTGTGGAAAATTCAAAATATACCAGATAATCGATTAGCATAAAAATGGATTTAGAATTTTTAAATACAGCAAAATTTTATAACAAAAATATTATATGCCATTTATATATACACACATTTATTTTTTATAGATGTCACGTAACAACGTTATTTAACAAAAATAAACAACAATGTTTATAATCATATCAAAACACCAGATCACGGGAATAAATCTAATAAAAATGTGTAAAACCTCTACAAAGAAAATTATAAATATTATTAAGAGATATTTTTAAAGGACCTTGATTTGTGGAGAAATACACCATGTATATGAATTTGAATACTAAATATTATAAGTATTAATTTTCCTAAAGTTGATCTCTAAATGCAAAGCAATCCTAATCAAAATCTCTACAGATTAGTGATGACTTAGATTTCTTGCTTTGAAAGTTAGGTATATGATTATTGTGTTTATTTGCATTAGCAAAAGTGGTCTATTCAGATTTTGAGTGTTTATGCAGATATTGAGGAAGTAGGCTTTCCTGTTCATGGCTTCTGAGCTTAGGTCTACATAATGTTTCTCAGGTAGATGACTGTTCAGCTAATTTAACAATTTAGCATAATTTATGATCAGTGGATAATAATTGCAAAGTAATTGTATAAGAACACATGATAATTATTAAAATGGGCAAATTAAATTCTAGCACACTTAGAATTAATTAATTCAAAAAGTCTGAGATATAGGTGCTCCCACTAGGTTGACTTTTACTTATCAATGTATTATTTTTAGAATATACAAGATAATAATTCTATTATGAGTCTATGACAAAGGAGGGAAGATGAAAATCTTTGGATTTTTGCTGTATTGTATTCAAGAGAATTGTTTGAAAAAGACATCATTGAAGAAAATGAAAATGGTTCTGGATCACTTTGAACATTGTGATATGAAAATACTTGTATGATTTTCCTTGGTTTCATTTTAATTTATATTATCATCAAACAGAAATGCATTCAAATGTTCCTAAATACTCTAAGACTCAGAAAGAGAAAAACCCTTCCCCTTCAAAGCAATTCAGAAAGCAATGATCTCCTCCACCTTCTCCTCCCCATCTCTAAAATTTTGCTTTATTATTCTCTCTTCCATTCTTGTCTATAGCCTTGCTTTCACTCTACAAAAAGTTTCATTTCTTTCATTCAAAAAGAAAAAATTTTCCTTGAAACATTAACCTCCTCTTGCTAAGCTTCAATCAAGCTTCTTTAAAAATAATATACTCTGCAAGTTAATGTAACTTTATTCTCTAAGTGGCCATTAACCTTGCCTTTCCTCTAATCTTATCATTCTGTAGTTATTTAATATGATAGACTACATTTAGTTCTTTTTTTTTCCAATCTCTTCAACTTTTATTTTGCCACGTCTTTCTCTTTGAAATTCTTTCTTCCCTAGGCATCTACTACTCTGTACTGTACTTGCTCCCACCTCTGTTTTATCTTGCCTTTCTGTTTCTTTTTTTCTTTTTTTTTTTTTTTGCCTTTCTGTTTCATCTCAGTCTTCTTCACTAATTCTTTTTTCTTCACTTAAACATAAGTATTCAGCAAGATTTATCTTTAATAATTTTCTTTTCTCAACCTGTATCTCTTCCTGGATGATTTCATTCACCCTCTCTCCTTTAATTCTTAAAATTAAAAATTGTGTTTCTAATATAAACCTTGCCTTAAAATTGAATGGCCTTAAAATTGAAAATCTCCATCTAATTGTTCCATGAACAGTCCAAATCAATGTCTCCTCAAACAACTCTCTATCTTTCCATTTCTCCCACCTCTGCAGCTATTTGACCCAATTATCTGTATCCCCAGTGGTAATTTAGCATATGCCCAGTCTCCCAAGCCTAAAACTCAAATATATTTATAATCTTTACTTTTTCCTTCATCCATGAACATACCCAATTAAACATCAAATTTTAGCTATCCCATCTCTCAGATAGCTCTTGAAGATAGCCCTTCCTGGTCACTTCCATTACCATTGTTTTAGTTCTGTGTCTATCCATTTCCCATGTGTACTTTTGTGTTCATTTCCTGACCTTCCTATCTCCAATCTTCTCCAGCGTTTTCTTTATCGACTAGGTGAACTGTCTTATTAGAATGCAAATGTGACACTTCTCTGTTTTCAACCCTCCTAGAGTTCTCCACTATCCATGCCTATACTCAGACTCCTTAAATTAGCATTCAAGGCCCTTGCTGATCTGGCCCATGAATGTCTCTCCAGTTTTCTCTAGTAATAATGAACCAGACATCTCTTCTCTGAGCTTGCTATGTGGCTTATTTCTGCCTGCCTTCATACATGCTATTTCTTTTTCCTACTGTGCTTTCTCCAATTTGTCTGATCTGATAGATACCTATCTATACTTTATAACTGCTTCTGACAGAGCCAACCAGTAATTTCTTTGTTCTGTTTACCATCTTCATATTTCTATTACTACAGCTACCACAGAGGCTAGTGTCTGCCTCAAACACTACACTGCAAATTCCTTGAGGACAGGAGCTATGGCTTATATTTTTTCTAGTATCTAGCATAGTGCCTAGCATATAGTAGGTGCTCTATTGAATTAAATTCATTCTATGTAGATCTGTAGCAAAAGCATGGTAATTCACAAACAGCAGACTCGTTGTTTAATTCGTTGATTAATCAAATTGATTAATTCAATAAAATCTCATTGTCATATGGTGTGCGCCAACTGTACTGGCTTCTGAGGATACAGAATAAATGAGAAACTGTAGTCCTTGTCCATATGGAGCATAAAATCCAGGAATTATCAGTGTCTTTCTCTTTGCCTTGCTGTAACAATGGTTTCCTGCCCTCCAGGTTGCTCTGCTTTCTCTCTTCCCTGTTTCTTGTGGTTTGTTTGAATTTTGTGCTAATCTAAATTCCTCACGAACACCTTCCATCACCTGCTCATTGATCCATGACCTGTTCTTTTGACTGAATTGCGTTTTAAAGGTCCCTGGCTTAACTTTGCTGGTCCTAATGCTGACTGCCGTGAAATGACCCCCATCCCAAGTGACTATCATTCATGTTTTTCCAAAAAAATACAATGTACCTACAGTGTTAACGCAAATAAGCCCATGTCATATTAGCAAATATGGTGAATTCAAGACCAGTAGACCAGAAATAACCTGCCTCTTGTTATCTTATGCGATCATGTGCACCAAATTGGAATGTTTCTTTCCTCAAAGGTGGGAACTGAGTCAGAGGCCACCTGTGTGGCCCTTACTCACCAGTCCTGAGTGACTAATAATTAATTGAGGCCGAATGTAATTACTCCCTAGTTAACAGTAGTTTTTCTGCACTTTCCTCAGTTGGCTCTTGAGACACACTGTTGAGTGTGATGTATGACTCCTGGCACAGAATGAAATCTGAGCTCTGTGGAAGGACACAGACCAGGGAAGCTGCTCTGTGCCTTGCTAATGAATTTATGGGTTCAACACTCTTATCTGAAGTGCAGCAGAGAGGTGTTTTCAAAGAACATGAGCAAAGAAAGAATAGGGGAAGCTTCACTTTCTTTGACTTTTTGACTCTCATCACCTCTCTTTGCACTGTAAAACAATTTACACTGCTCTAAGAGAAAGGAAGCAGTGTGTTTGCTGAAGACCAGGAGAGACCTAGGGGGAGGGAGGTTACTCAGAGTGAACTGAACATTTTTTGGTCGGGAGTCATAAGATCAAGCCAACTTAGAAATATTTCAATATATTAAATTTTCTTTTAAACAATGGAAGATCATTCAGCTATTCTGTATCCAAATCACTCCATTTATATATTGTGATGATCCTTCTTTATCTATTTTGTCTATGAATTTTATGAAATGAGCAATGTTACTCTTTTCTTTTTTCCTGAAAACAAAAATTAAGAGTGTTTCACTAGCATTCATTCCCTGCACTGTAAAGGCATATGAAGGAAAGGAAAAGGGAAGGAAGTGGGAAGAGAAGAGGAAGGGAGAGAGGGAAGGAAGGAAAATTAGAGAAAGAAAATAAGGAAGGAAAGAGAGAAGGAAGGTGGGTGAGAGGAGGGGTAGAGAAAAAAGTAATTTTTACTTTGTACTTACTGTGTACCAAATATAGGCCCAGTGGCATCTGCCTGCCCCCAACCCCCACCATCGACTTCTGCATTAGGATCATGGACAGCCGGATCAATCCTTTCCTTCTTAGAGAATACTGGAGGCAGCCTCTCAGACTTCCAAACAGTCCATGTTGTCTCACCCTCACCCTCATCCTTGCCTACATATCCCACAGAAATCTCAGCAAAGGTAAAAATGGCCTACTAGTACCCGGACCTGTTTTTGTGTTTTGTTTTATTTGCTTTTTGGGTTTGTTCTTTTTAGAAAAGATTGTAAGAAACACAAGTTTTTATTAAACCACCATAAACTGGTTAAAAGAGTTCTAACTTGGGATTTGGAACTTCTCCACACAATATAATCATTGAAAATTATTTTCTACCTAAAGTGAAATTGTTTTAAAACATGATTTGGAACTTTGATCTTGCTTGTGTTAATGCCCTCCAGCCCCACACCAGCAGAGACACACCTGGAGTCAAATAGGCTAAGTGTATTGACTTGTTTCAATGAGGGAGAATGCACACAATGGAGATGGCAGGCATCTCAGTAAGAGGGTATTAGAAATTATTAGAGGATTTGGGCTTTTTTGAGGTGATTTGTGGGAGAGTTCATGGAGGCAGGGCTTTGCTCTGGATTGGATAATATCAGGAAGTGGGAGTAACCCTACAATTGGATTTCTTAATAAATCCTACCTAATAGGAATGAAGACTAGAGAGAGCAAAGCTATTGGTGAAACAGCAGCAGTAACTCACACAGCCCAGTTAGGGGAACATATTCATGTTTTTGTCTGTGTTCAGATAAGACCAAGGAGTGCTTTCATTTTTGTCTTGATTCACCATGGATATTGGTTGCCTAAGCTGATGTTGGTGTTTTGTAAAATAGCTTATGTTCAACAGGAGAAAGGCAAGGTCTAGCTGGCAGTGCTAGGCCAGCTCCCAATGTCAGACACTGCTTCACTCCTCCTCACCTGGAAGCTAGAATTCACTGAAGTAAAGGCAAATGATAAAATTTTGATTTATAGTTTAGAAACCAAAATAAAAAGGCACATTTGTCTCCATTTCTCAAGAGCCTACAAAGGGAATCTAGTTTTTAAGTTTAAATGAATGTGAAATAAAATGAAGCAGCTGGTTATTTTGAGATGTATTGAATAAAACAGACAAAAATATATCATTCTGCATATTCAATTTTTTTGTATTATTATTACATTTTTAACCTATGGTGATATATTGATAAATTAGCCTGTTTTATTTTTAATAAAATTATTGAAAAAGGTAGGATTACTACATAAATATTTTTATGTAAATCTTGCATCTACAATGAGACATGAAATGTATATATAGCTACTGAAAACATAAACATTAGTATAAGAAATTTTTTTTTTAGTATAAGAAATTTTATTTTTTATTTTTTTTAAGTTTTTTTTTGTATTTATTTATTCATGAGAGACATAGAGAGAAAGAGAGGCAGAGATACAGGAAGAGGGAGAAGCAGGCTCCATGCAGGGAATCTGACATGGGACTCGATCCCAGGTTTCCAGGATCACGCCCTGGGCTGAAGGTGGTGCTAAACCGCTGAGCCACCCAGGCTGCCCAGTATAAGAAATTTTAAATGAGATAGGGTTTATTATTTGTGTCTCAGGATTTAGGACAGGTCTACCTCATGAAGTCTGGGTCAAACATGAACAAAAAGTTGAGGACTTAGATAATCAGAGAATACTTGTCAATGATTCAAGAAAGCTAGTAACTAGAAAAATAACTTTCCTTTGAACTTGTCCTCAAAGTGCCCTTACTTTTCAACTTCAATTTGCCAGTATAGATTTGGCCTTCATTTTGTAAATATTAAAAAAAAATGTTTGAAAGGTAGTTAGAGACTAGATTAGAGATAAGACACAAACCATGAAAACAAAGCAAACTGAAAAACCCAAGTGAATACTGTGAACAGTCCCAGACTAAACTGATCGAGTGAGTGAGTTTGGAACATATTTGATATTACATTGAAAACTGACATGTTACTTCTTAAATGTTTAAATTTGAGTTTGAAGGAGTTCCTCCAAGATCCCTAAAGTTACTTATGGCTTCGTGGATAGAACAAATTGTTATTCCTGAGATTTTGCTAATGGATAGTTAGAAAATATTTCCAAATGCTTTCTAAATAATTCAGTTTTTGAACTTGGCAGGGCACCTCATCATTGTGGAGCAAGAAATTATTGTTTCTTATATATTGAAATCTTCCTTTATATGCCAATCATACAATTTTTTTGCAGTAAATGCAGTCATCTTTAGGGTCATTTTACTTCAAAAATAACACCAAACATGAACAATTTACCATATAACACTATTTCCACCAGAAGAAGGCGTGGCCCTACAAGAAAAGGGAATTTGCTTGAGTAGGTTTAGGAGAAACACTGACATATAATCTTCGAAAAAAGATCACAAAAGGAGGCTGACTCAAGTCACATCCAGCTACTTTTGGCACAAATCCTTACCATATTCCTTTCCCAGGCTTGAGTTGAACATAAATGGGACATTGTGGTAGCCCTGGCAGGAAAGTTGTTTTCAAAATTACTATACACTGTACAAATACTGCTGGCAGGGAAAGTTGTATGTGCAGTTATGTATTGGTGGCATCTAAATAAAGAGAGTTATATGGGTATGGTACCATATACCATCAGAATGATTTGGCCTTCATTTTAACGGAAACTTTAAAGCCATAGAGTAAACTGCTGCAGATCTAGAAAATGGGAACATACAGACATCTCTGTTACTCTATATTTGAGAAAAGACTGAAATTAGTGGATCTAAGTGCCAACCTGTACTCAGATTGGCCAAATTTCCTCTGGAACCTTTCCTGGAGTTCAGGGGTGGTGCTTTCTAGTCTTGTTGAGATTGTAGAAACTTCTCATGTCTTCATCTACCCCTTTATGAGGATGGTGGTAGGGAAGGCCCTCTGGTAATGGAAAAGAAGTTTTATCTCAAGAATCATTAATGCTGCCTTTTGAAAATCTGTGGTTATTTGAACAGATAAAAAGTAAAGCCTTTATTTAACAAGCACTTACATCGCACCAGTTACTCTTCTAAACAGTTGATGAACTCTGTATTTCCTCATTTTGCATACGGGGAAACTGAGATAGAAGGTAAATATTTTGCACAAGGTTTTACAGTTCATAAATGTTGGAGTCTGAATTCAAACCCAGGCATTTCAGCTCCAGAATCTGAGCCCATAACTATTCTGTTCCGCACGCAGGTTTTACCATTTGCACATTTCTGTGTCAGGTGGCTGGGCTGCTCCTGAGGTACAGTGTGCCAAGCACAGAAGGTACTTCCTTACATTCTAGTGGAATAAGTAATAAAGGACCTGTTGAGAAGGAAATTGTATCTTATTAGGGATTGCCTCCAATCCTCAGTAAATATTTCAGAAGGCTTGTGTTGTTCCCTTTTCTGCACGTTTCCTTGTATTTTGTATAAAATCAAATACCAACTTGAATAAGTGATTCAGTGTGCCTGTAGAGGTCTGTGTTCTGGATTCAAACAGCCAGATTTCATTTTCAGGTAAGGAAAACCAGAGTTGATGAAATTGGGAAACACAGATAAAAGTAGTTTGGAAGAGTTTGTATTTCAAACAATTTTGGTTGCTGGAAAGAATGGGGTGATGCTGATATGTGAGAGGCATAAATTACCGACTGTTACAGTTGGTCTGTGTTGTAGGTCCATACGTGGTAGATTAGATTATTCTATGATTGACATTTGACTGAAGAGTTTGTCCAATTAAACCTAAAACTGTTTGAGTTAAAGACTGTTACACATTTTGTTATTACTTTTTAAATCCCCAGATATTTGGGTTTAATAGAACTATTCTTTTAGAGTAAATATTGAAAGTTGTGTTTTCATAACAAAAAAAATCAAAGTCCACTTTATATATTTTTATATATTTTATTTTTAAATTATACTCTTAAATATTTACTTTGAAAAGTTAAATCTTGAGCATCATAGATAGACCAGATAATATTCTGAAAGGGTTGCCATGTGAAATCAAAGTTTTCTTTCATTTCATAGAATTTCTGTGTGAATCTTAGGACAGAGGTAGTGCTATTTTGTGATATAAAAATGGAGGGCAACATTAATGGGAAATATTTCTCTTCTCCTTTCGCTGAAGATAAGTGATATGGGCAGTAGCAGTGGAACTGGGTAAATGGAGAGGTCATGGCTCGGAAGTCAACAGAAGTTCCTAAAGCATCAAGTGCCTGAGTGCATAGATTCTTCTTCCAGAAGACAACAAATGGCTCCTCTACTCCTTTTTCTAGTCAACAAACAGCCTTGATAATCCTTTGAAAATAAATCTTATTGTATGATCCATATCAGTGTTCTCATCAGTGTTTGGCTAATCTCCTAAATCTTTAAGAATACCTGTGGGGCCCAGCAGGATCTGTCCCCTCTCCTCCACCTTTCTGCTTCATTGCTCATCATGTCATCCCTGTACTCTACTCCAAGCCTGTCTGAGATTCCTTGATTCGAGGATGTCCTGTCTTGTCTCAGGGAACTTCTCACCAGTGCCTCTAATTTAGATGTTCTTCTACTTCTTTCATTCCTGACTTTCGCTCCTATGCATGAACTGAAATTTATAATTCTAGCTGGTCTTTCTCCTCAAAACTTACAACTCATGTATCCAATGGCTGCATCAACTTCTGCACTTGAATACTTTAAAATTATTTCAACCTCAGCAAGCCCAATATTCAACTCGTGACCATTTCCTCTAAAGCTGGCCTTGTACAGGGTACAGATCTTAGAGAAAGTTCTCCTTTTCATTCCGTTGTGCAAGTCAAGAAATTTAGGAGTCATCTCATGCCTTTATTTCCTCTTACTGCTTCTTCAGATCCAATCTATCACCAGTATGTATGCCTTTACCCTCTAAATATTTCTTGAACCCATTCCCATCTATCCACTTCCAGTGTAGTCCAAGACAGAACTTTATTATGCATATGAATGAACCACCCGGGGAACTTATTGTAATGCAGATTCTGATTTAGCAGGTCTGCATTTCTAACAGGCTCCTAGGTGATGCCCATGCTCTTGGTCTACAGACATCTTTTTTCAGTAGGAAGGCTTTAAGCCACCAGCAGTTCTTTCCTATTTGATACAAGTAACCCCTGCTGTTCACACAACAGCCAGAGTTATCTTCACCAAGTGCAGATCTTCAGAGGCTTCCCTCTGCTGCTGGGATCAAGACCAAGAGCATTAAAACCTTCTGTCAGCGGCCACTCCCTATGTCCCCAGCATCATCCTGAGCCAAGCCTACTCTTGCTTTCTGTCCTCTGGCCACCTTAGCATGCTTTTGTTAAGTTTAACTACATGAAATGCCTCTTCTATAAGTTGAAAACAATTGAACATCAGCAATTTCTTACTGTGCAATCTAAAAGTTTTTGAATGAGCTGAGCTCCCTTTTTCAGAAAGAAGACAGCCTCTATTCTTCCTCTCCACCCTGTCATCTCCCATTCATTCTTCAGATCTCAGCCAAATGGTCCCTTCCTCAGGGAAGCCTTCCAGACCTGCCTGACTGGGACAAATCTCCCTACATACATGCTATGCCATGTCCTTCTGCTTTGCACTGAAGCACGGTTGCAATTTTAGAGGATCATGTGATTATTGTCTCTCTCCTTCACTCAAATGCAAGTTCTAGAGGTCAGGGGCCATTTCTGTTTTGTTCATTATTATATCCTAGCATCTGATTCATTGTCAGCACAGAGAAGGCACATAAATATTTGCTTAGTTAGTTCCTTAATTAAGGCAGTGTAAGTATAGTCTACAGATCTCCTCCCTTGAACTCTAGGGTGGGCTGGGGATATAACTGATGTTCCAGGGAGAGCTGTCAGGGGATCCAAGGCATTCGTTTCCTTCTGAAACCATGAGCCTTTTGTACAGGCTTCTCATGTAAAGGTTGGTTTATCCCTGCAAAAGTAAATTAATCTAAACCAAATATAACCATCATCTACAGAAAGCATGGCCATTTTTGCATAGTGCTTTTATAATTGATAATCCCCTTTCACACACATTATTTTGTTTGGAAATCCTAACAATCCTGTTGCTAGAAGTAGGCCAAGCATTATTATCACATCTCTCTTTTACAGATAGGCAACTGAGAATCCTAACTTAATTGTGTTGAAAAATTCATAGTTTCATCTCTGACCATCTACTGTTAAATCTGGTTTCTCTCCATGACCAGTGCCCTCTGAAATCAAGATAAAATACACCTTCCTCCTGAGCCCTGCTTTCTAAGCAGGGGTGGAACAATGTTGTGCTGACAAAGGCAGCGGGCTGGAATTAGGTCATAAGAATTAAAAATCTGTTTGGGATTCTGTGGTTGAAGGCTCATATATCTCATGACCATTTTATTTTTAGATCATCCTAGATTTTTCCACATTCCAAACTGTTAAGGACAAAGATTTTTTAAGCATGACAATGCCTATACCCATTCACACATATTTTGTGTAGCTCATATGATCCTTTACCTTTCATAATAATATTTTGCATCATTCATATTGAAAGTTGTTTCATAAGGGATTAATGATAGTCGTGTTCCCAGACATTTTCCAAATGTTTTGTAGTCACAGATGGGTGGACCTGCTAACTCTGTGAGTCAGCTCAGAGTCACTAATGATGGGCTTGGAGACCACAAGGAGCTTCAGTGAGAAGACATCATTCGCTACAACACATTAGAGCAGCATTGTGGACCTTTAGGCCTTAGATAAAATGGAAGCTTTTGAATTTTCTCTACTGAGGACACAAAGAGGCATTTAGGTTTTCTGATCCTATAAAAATTTAAATAATATGGTCATTAAAATCCCCATATACTCATACTTACTCAAGATTCCTTTCTTTCAAATGAGAACATTTTTCTAATATAGGGGAGAAATCCACCAAATTGTCTCAACTCGTTCACCCACTATTCAAAGCCAATATAGGAGGAAAGTGGGTTACTCCCACATTGGAGAAATTATAGATCTTCAAGAAGTTAAATTAAGAAAGCAGACATTTAATGTCTGGAGATGAAAATGGATAAATCTTAGATTCTTGGGGTAAAGTTTAAGAAGTGAGCACCTTACAAGGATAAATCTGTCACTTTAGTAAAATATGGAAACACTAGGGGGAATGTCAGGGAAATCCCTGAAGTCTACTTTCCTGTCATTACTTTTTTTTTTTTTTTTTTGCTCTAGGATTGTGGGACCCCGAGAGCCATAGCTCTCTTGACTATATTTAGTAGAGCTGACAGCCTGATGAAACCTCCCTTAGGAGGGTTCTCATCACTGTTCATTCATTCCACTCCTCTTCTCCTGAGGGTCACATCTTTTGTTCCAGAAACCTTTGGCTGCTCAACTGAGCACAAGTGAGGAATGCCATCCAACTGAACCCAAGACAAAAGCACAAAAAGAAATTAGAAAGTAGGTTCTTTAGTTTCTAGAAATATAGCTCTTTTGAACTTTGGGGAGGCAAGCTCTCTGGATAAATGAGATTTTTTTACATTTCACACTGGATATCAGTTGCCAAGTAGTTGCTGCCCAACCTACAGTCTAGTCCTTAGTATGATTTCAATGACTTAGAGATTCTTACTCCTGCTTTAAAAAGTATGGTTCTTTGAAATGATAAGTACATTTTAACTTATAATTAGTTTCATCAAAGGGCTACATTTATACCCTTAGTCATGGGGGCTAAAGACAGGATTACTAAGACCATCTTTAATCAACTTTAGAATCCATCCTAGAGGGTTATCACCAGATTGCTTATTTCCAAATATTATATTCATCATGTAGACTCCCGCTCAAAAAGTTTTAATGGCTACACTTTCCTTACATAATAAAATCCATACTCTTCCCTCTAACATCAAAGGTTCCTTACCGTCTGAGTCCATGCTGACTTTCTAACACAATGACCCCGCACTTTCCATGCAAATTCTTTGTCTACCTAAAAATCAGTCTATTCACTGATTTGTTTATTTATTTGTTCATTCATTCAACAGTTATTAAGCACCCACTATGGTCCAGGCATTCTATTCCAGACATTAAGGATTATTTCTCTGAACAATATAGGTGAAGTTCATAATCTTAAGGAGTTTATACTCTAGTGGAGACAGACAGACAATAGCCAAGCAAATAAATTTGTAATGGGACGGGTGGTGATAAAGGCTATGAAAATAAATAAAGCACTAAGGGAGATAGATATCAGGGAGGTATTTTGCATGGGATGGAGATGAAGGGTCGTGGAAGTCTCTGATGAGGTGACACTTGAGCAGAGACCAGAGGGAAGCTAGGTGGCAGGCCATGTGAATAGACAGGTGACGAAGGAATAGCATGTGCCAAGACCTTGCCTTGGGGATGTGCTTGGTGTATTTAATGAGAACAAGGAGGTCAATGTGGTGAGGGTAGAATGAACATGGAGGTAGTGATAGGAGATGAGTGAAGAATGATTGGAGGCTGAGCTCAGGTAGAAATTAGTGAGCCATAGTAAGGACTTTGGTTTTTCTGATAAGAGAAATAAGAAGCCATGAGAGGGTTTGAACAAAAAGGAACATGACCTAATATTCTAAGAGGAACACCCTGGTCCAGGGTAGTGAAAGTAGTCTGTAAGAAGGTGAAGAGTAAAATTAAAGAGACCAGTTAGGAGGTTATTGCAATCATCCCTGTGAGAAGTGATGACACTTTGGCCTGGGATAGTGGCAGTAGGGATAATGAGAAGTAGTCAGATTCTGGATAGAGAAAGAGGAGTGGGAGGGATTGCTGATGAGTTCAATAGATGTACAGTAACAGAGGAAAAAGAGAAGTTAGGGACAATTCTAAGATTTTTTTTATATGGGCAACTAAAAGAATAGAATTTTCATTAAATGATTTGGGGAGCAGATTTTAGAGGCAAGAGCTGGGAAATCAAAAATTCAATTTGGGGCATATCTTGCATAGCTTGGACATGCTACTTGACATGCAAAGATTTTTAATAAGCAGGTGGCTATCGAAGCCAGGAGAGCACCCTGGGTAAGAGATGAAAATTGGGGAATCATCACTATTCAAATGGTATTTAAGTCAGTGGAACTGAATGGCATCACAGAGAGTGTGAGGGTGTGTATAGTAGAGAAGAAGTCTGAAGATTGAGCCTTTGAAAGTCAGGAAGAGAAAGAGGAAGCAGCCAAGGATGCAGAGAAGGAGAAAACAGGCGAGAGGACAGCTGTTTCCATTACTTCCTCCTTGCCTTAGCTCATGTCAGTCTCTCTACTGGAAAGGCCTAGAAATATCCTCCTTAGTCCACTCCTTTCATTCACATCTTATCCATCCATCACAGCCCAGGACTTAATTCTGTGGTGTGAGTGCTTCTCTCTTCTTGTGTTTTATTTGACAGTCTAAGTCTCGTGTTTATGTTTCAGTCTTTCTAGATGAATTACTTTTTCTTAATCCACCAATACACCTTTCCATCCCTAGGGCTGCCTTTATTTTAATTTTATTAGTTGGTTCCTTTCAGAGTGTGTCTAGGTGAGTCAGTCCTCCTCTCACCTTTCTGCTGCCATCCCACACCCCATGAAAATCATTGGTAGCACCAGCCTAATGATAGATGATGAAGGAAGAGAGGGGTGTTTGGGGTCTGGGATCCAATTTTTTTTTAAGATTTTATTTATTTATTCATGAGACATACACAGAGAGAGAGAGGCAGAGACACAGGCAGACGGAGAAGCAGGCTCCATGCAGGGAGCCTGAGGTGGGACTCCAGGATCACACCCTGGGCTGCAGGCGGCGCTAAACTGCTGCGCCACTGGGGCTGCCCTGGGATCCAATTCTGAGGGGGCTTTTGCCTCTGGAGATGTGGTATTTGTGGCCATGATTCTATGACACAAACTCAGTGGCACTTAGGATCATCAGTCAAAACAAATCAATAGATACACATGTTAAGTAAATTGTGACACAACAGAATAGAAACGTATGGAGAGTACTCTCAAGAGTTCACTCTCCGAAAGGAGCCAATAGGTCAGAAAAAAAAAAAAGTGACCATTTAAATAACAACAGCAACAACAACAACAAAATTTAGGAGAGCAGTAGAAAAGACTTCAAATGTTAAAATTAGAATGATTGGTTTCAAGATATTGTTTGTAAATGGCATAAAGCTACATATACTGTTCCTTAGTATCATTAAGGATACTTCCATTAAAGGGTCTGGGAACAAGGAGAACAAAACATGACATCTTGTCTATCCAAATAAAAGATAACCCCTGAGCCAGGCCTGGCCTAGCACAAGGCTAGCTCAGAGCCAGCAAGAGGCAAACACATGTGGGATGCATTGAAAACTGCCTCTGAAGGCCACTCTGAAAATAAGGGGATCAAGGATGCCCATCAGTTAACCAAGCACAGCTTTTTGAAGGCAAGGGGGTAGTCTGGAAGGGGCAATCCCTACAGGCCTGGGTCCCTTCTCTCCCTGGGGTCATGCTATAATTAGGGAGTTTAATTTGGGTTTAAACTAATAACCAACAAAAAACAATTTTATACACTTGATTTCTGGTATGTGAAGTTAGTACAGAACATTAAAATGACATTTTCCCCAAGATTGGCACTTCAGAGGCAAGAATGATTTTGAATCTGTGTTCTTGACAACTGCAAGTCATAGCACACTTGCTCCCAGAAGATGGGATGGATGAGTGATGTGTTTTTGTTAACCAATAGCTCTAGGATTGCTATCTGAAGAGGGCTAATAGGAAACAAGATGTTATTCAGACTAGCCACAGCGCACAGGTTCAGAGGCCTCCAGTTATGGAACAGCTAAGTCATGGGAAGAAAAAGCAGAGCTTGAAGGGTACGGACAGTGATATTGTAATAGCGATGTGATGAGATAGGAGGTAGCTCTACTTGTGGGGAACACAGCATAATGTATAAACTTGTCAAATCACTGAGTTGTACACCTGAAACTAAAGTAACATTGCATGTCAACTACACTCAAACAAACAAATAAGTAAATACTACGAGAAGAGCATCAATTCAGCAATGATGGATTATCGGATCAAGCCTTTACGTAAAAAAAGACAAGGCTTGCTTCTTGGGCTTAAAGCCAGTGACTTAAAAGTCCTCTTTTATATGCATTCGACTGAAAGTTATCTAATTTTTTTTTAACAAAGAGCTTTTAAAACTCAAAACCTGTTGCTCTGAGGAGCTAATCTCATAGTTAATCCAATGTCACTAAGTCATGAACAAAGCAGGTAAAGATAAATTGAGAAATTAGAGCAAAATTTCCATTCAATACTGGTTGTACAGGTCAAAATATTAATAAACCTCTATTACATGGAATTATAACCTCTGAATACCATAGAAATTACTTTTTATTTTAAATGTATTAAGTTGTTTACATCTTTCCTTTGTTTCTTTGGCTCATTTTATTCTGGAAATATCTGTTGTTTATTTTCAGAGAAGCATAATGCCTATTGTGAATGGAAATTTAAATTTAAATTTAAATACAGTCATCAACTTCAGGGTGCTTTTTAGTTGGTGAAAAATAAAAACCCAGTCTTAAAAGTGTTATCATCTAATTCTTTAAATCTTCCTTTCTCTTGTTTGTGAGAGCTAGACACCAGATAAATCACTTTGCTTACTGGTAATGAATGCCATATTTTAGTTTCTTTTCTTGAAATTTTCTTATTTAAATAAGTCTCTGTCTTACAAGAGCATGTCATCAGTCAAATAATGCTATCACTTCTGAAAATATTTTCATTTTCTGACATGCACCGAGGTGCCATAAAGTAGTGTTGACAACTCCATCTTTAGCATTCCACAAATCTTATGGAGATATATCATCAGAAAACCACACAATCTATATCCGGGGCTTGACAAAACTGAAACATGGCCTGCCAGCCATAGATAAGGTTTTGAAATGTTAGTCACTGAAAAGGTGATAACAGAAACAAGGATCAAATGCATGTACACCTTCATCTTTGGACGCCTGCGGTTTCGAGCCATGCCACTTTGGTAAAAGATATTGCCATCTGGCCTCTTGGCCAAGCTGGTGGACATGGCGAGTGTGATCCACCACAGGATCGACCTGGTATCAGATGTGCTGCTGGGGGTGCTGGACTTAAGAGATGCCGCGAAGCAATAAAAGCAATAACAGAGGTCTCTAGAAAATTGGAGAACTAGGGAGTCAGGGTTGGAGCAGCTTGACACCAAACTCAAAAGATCAAAGCAACATGCCATCTTGTGACTGACAATAGCAGCTCAAATGGAAACTAGGGAACATTTCAGGGCAAGTGGAATCTTTTCCCTCTCCTCCTCCTCCTACTCCTTTGCCTTCTCCTCCTCTTCCTTTCTTTTTTTCTTTTAATCCTCAAGTGTTTTGGGATCTCGGGCTGTTCTCAATTTTATATGGAAAATTTCAATAGATAGGAGACAAACACTCATTACACTGGACCTAGACATGAAATATTAAATGAAAGGATTTCTTTTAAAGACTCTTTTTAAAAATATAATCAGAGTGACCGCAAATACTACCTTTAAGACAGAATTTATAATCATTTACTTCTTAATGGTTCCTCCCCCATGCCATCCATTTTCAAACAAAGCTGAGTTTATGGCCATCATACGAGATTACATTCCCGCGCAGTTGCAGTATTTCTTCTATAATGATTTATTTAAAAGGGCTTCACCATGATAGCTCTCCAACTTTGTTCCTTCCTGTATATCACTGTTCAGGGTCAAAAGCTGGGAAAAGGGCTGGTCCCTAAGGCCTAACATATTTCACCAGTGGAGACTCTGGCTTTTCACTTCTCTTTCTCTCCTCATCACTTTATGCTTAAAGAAGAACAGATGTGGAAACGTTTAGAAAAAGACTAATTGAATTTCACATAACACAATTTAGCATTGTTTGAGGAAGTACCTAAATCAACAGCACATTTTCCAAAGTCCCAGCCTCGCCTAATTAGAACACCAAACGTGTGACTAATTGGCCACACTTCCACCAAAGGCCCTGCTGCAGATGAGCTGTCGCCCACTCCCCTCGCCCCAGCTGAGGCCGGAGGTTTGGCTGTGAGGTAAGGCGGTTGCTCCAAATGAGTTGGGCTGAGCACAATGGGAAGGCTGCGTGATGGCCAGAGAACAAATTCAGGCAAAGCAGGAGAAAAACTGGAATGTTTACACGGTGGCAGCACCCAGAGAATTACCAGGAGATTATCAGTACATAAATTAAGAGATACTTGGAACTCCATAATTGGGACAGTGAATAGCCTGCTCTTTATCATTTTGGCTTTGTGGTCTCAGAGCTTGACATCTAATTAAAATATAATCTGATATCATGGGTGAAGGGTCCATTTAACCCAGTGCTTCACCACTGGCAGATCTGCTTTAGCATGCAATAGGACAGTTTCCATCTTGGTCCTTTTATTTCCTAATGGTGTGCAGGGGAGTGTGTGGGAAAGAGAGGATGTAATTAGAGCAAACGGAGAGGATGACTCTGGGCCCCGTTATATTGTAAAATCTGGAGAATTTTCCTTTAGGGAATCTCTTCCCCCATTTTCTCCTCCTAGGCATTAACCCATGCCTAGAAGTGACTTTAAAAGTCATTTAGTGCAACTTTCACATTTTATAGCTGAGGATTCTTAGGCCAAGGGAGGTGAAGTAATTTGCCTAGGGCCACACATCTCTTTGGTGGCAGACTTAGGACTAGGACTCCAGTCTCCTGACATCCATCTCTGGTACCATTTACACTTCCTCTTTCTTGCCGTAGCTGATGGTGAAAGACTAATGTTAGTGCAGAATGTCACAATACCAGGTGATGGGGATATTAGTTCAATCCCAATCATTTAAACAACAATATAGCCTATTAGGTATTCAATGAAATTCATTCATTTCATCCAGAGAAACTTCTACAGTGCTCTAATCTGTTAGTGTAGATCCTGGCTTCTGGGTAATCAGCTATATAAAAGTCTGGATATTTGCTTTAATTAAATTGTCACTTTCTGTATGATGAGAAATGATATTAAATTTATTCTTCTTTATAGGAATGATTTTCAGAAAAAACAGTCTGTTTCTCTGGACTCAAACAAAATCCTATTCATATTGATTTTGTGTCTGTCCAATCTGTTTTACACTCGTTAAAAAGAGAAAACAATTTGGCTTTAAGGTATAAAACATATTTAGAGAAATCAGTTTTCCATTGAGGTTCACTCATTAGCAATGTGTATTATGTTGGGGGAGATGATTAAGCTTTCTCTTTGCCACCCAGATTGTGATTTTTATACTTTTTTTTCATGACCAGCTGATGAAAGGTCAGGGGATAAAATTCTTCACAAGAAAATTCTAATTATTAAAAAAGACATAAATATTTCCTTGATCATGTACTACTTAGAATGATCCTTGCTCCTGTATTTATTCCATGAATAAAGAGAGAGTTGAATATGCTTATTCAGAAGTGATCTTCAACTTCCACATGCCAATGAAAACAAAGCCATAGAACTCCTCTTTCTTAAGTTTTAGAAAACTGGAAATGAAGTTAATAGAAGAAATCAAGATCAGATGTTAACAAAACATTTCATGCATTAACAATCTTGGAAGTTTCTTATTGATAAATAGCTTAGTTTAGATTTAAAAAAATACTGTCCTGGAAATTTTTTCATCTTGACGAGAATGTGTGAAGTGATTGATCATGACCCTGATGGGTTACCAAGGGACAGACCAGATAATAAAATCAAATAAAGGTATACTGATTTTCTAATAATAAAATAGGATTTTCTGTGGAATAGTTTAATCAGCTGTGTGATGTGGCCAAATAGGTTGAGAAGCGAATCTATCATTTCTGAGGAATCAGCCTTGGGAAAGTCCCTTTGACTCCATTTGCTTCAGACTTAAGCACAAATGAACAAATGGACTGTGGCATGATTGTGTGTCAGCATGGTGGGTTTTGGCCATTTCTCTTCTTCCCCTGTGTTCACCACGGCCAAATGGACTGTTGGGTGGTCAGAATTTGTCATGAAGATAGACAGCCACTGGGAAACAGTGCTGATGGGTCTTCTGGGCTGTGATCCAACACTTTACTTCATGTAGAGGAGTGCTCCGTGTCACCATATGTAACATGGCGCTATAAATTTTCTTTCTTTCTTTCCTTAAATTGTCTCATTGAGATAACTGGAGAACATCTAAAGGTTAGGAGAGTATTTTGACCTTTTAATAAAGACAACTTAAATGCAGGCATTCTTTGATATATATCCCCAACAATCCGAAGTGATCAGTGACTATCTTTAATGTTGATGAAGTGGGTTGATTTTAAAATTATTTGTAGGCAATAAAGAAGCTATCCTTTATTTTAGTAAACAAACCAGAATTACATTTTAAAGAAAGAAAGCCTTCCAAATTAATCATTGTGAAGTATGTTCCTCAAATAATATCATGTAAACCCTTCACAGTTTGAATGAACTATCTGGTTTGTATGATTTGAAGTGAAATGGACCAAACATATAGATATAATAAAACACTTTTCTATATGGAGCAGGCCCAAAGAGCACCAAATGGTCAGATGAAAATGGAGGAAAAATCTAAATGTTCTATCTGTAAGATGTAGATCACCTGGACTTATGTTTCTTCAAGTCTGTTTTCTCCCCTGACTTTTCTTACCCTTAATCTTGTGCCTTTTCTTGTAACTTATTTCTTTTAAGGAGTGTACCTCTCTTTGTTGGAGTAGTGAGAGAAAGACATCTCCTAGATATATGGTAATAGAAATACACATTTCTCCATGCTTCCTTCTATTCAGGCACATCAAGAATATATGTCTTCTGAAAGTTTTCTATCAAAGCAAAGTATTTTTAATTAAAGCTTAGGTCTCCTCTGGACTATGAAGACTAGACCAGACCAAGACTGCCACATCATTTTTCTCCTCATTATCACCTCGTTAAGATCCCAGAACATGCCTCAGAGGCAGGGGGTTGCTTAACAAGGTGATAATGAGGAGAAAATGTCTCCAGCCTATTTAGGGCACAGCCCATGCCAGGTCGGATGATGGCAGACCAGGTTGGACTAGAGCAGAACACACTTTAGTGGCTAAAATGTTGTTCTCTGAATGGATTGGGCTATTTTAAGATATAGTGTATTTTCTTTCCATTGGCACTGGCTTAAGCCAAAGTGAAAAAAAAATGGAGCCTTAGGCCTAAGACTTTGAGGTAGAGACTGTAAGATGCTTCCTAATGTTCACTCATCTGTTAATTTTTGGACACATGAGCCTTAGAAATGTGAAACTTAATACATAGCAAGGCATTGCCATCCACATAAAAGACTATCTTTGCTAATCTTTCACGAATCTACACTATATTTCTATGAATCATATGACTATGTTTTAGCCAGTGATATTTAAATGGAAACATTTTTGGGTACCTGAATGGCTCGGTCGGTTGAGTGTCAGACTCTTGGTTTTGACTCAGGTCATGATCTCGGCGTCCTGGGATCAGGCCGGGTCAGGTTCCATGCTCAATGGGGAGTCTGCTTAGGATTCTTTCTCCCTCCCTCTCCCTATGCCCCTCCTCCCTGTGTATGCTCTCTCTCTCCAAAATAAATCAATCTTTAAAATTAATAAATAAATGGAACCATTTATTCTTCCTTCTAGAAGTGTCTTAATTAGAAGAACTTGTCTTTCCTTCACCTCTTTCCTCCTTCATGTTGGCTAGAAAGTAAATATAACTGGAGCTCAGGTAACCATCTTGAACAATGAGGTGGTAAAGCACAAAGACGGAAGGAACTTGGGCTTTATAACAATGTAGGCAATGTTCCAGCGTAGGCAGTCTCCCTCTGGATTCTTTTACCTTAAAGAGAAATAACCTTTTATCTTATTTAAGCCAGTAGTTTTTATTATTGGTAGTATTGATATATGAGCTGAATCTAATATTGGCATGGATATTAAAAAAAGATTAATTTTGTGATGCTATATTTATATCAAATCCAAAGTGTATACCTTTCATCTTCAATTTTTAGCTGTCATTCAAGCCAGAATACTTGGCAACAATGGTGTGTGGAGCCAGCTTATACCAACTCACATGAACCAATATTTACATATTGAGAATTTTGAAAGTCAGTTCTTAAAACACAGCCATCATTAAAATTTTAACTATATAAAATTATAGTTTAATAAATTATGCTAAAACAAAAGGTAATAAATACTTGAAAATCACCATTTCCTAATGGTTTTACTATTTCTTATGCTCTTGAGTTTATATTGTATCTGCCTATGTTTATAGCAGCAATGTCCACAATAGCCAAAAACATGGAAAGAGCCCAGATGTCCATCAACAGAGAAGATGGATATGTATACAATGGAATATTACTTAGCCATAAAAAGACAAATACCAAATTTCACTTATACATGAAATTTAAGAAGCAAAACAGATGAACTTATGGGAAGGGAAGGAAAAATAAAATAAGATGAAAACAGGGAGGGAGGCAAATCATAAGAGACTTTTAACTATGGGAAACAAACTGAGGGTTGCTGCAGGGGAGGTAGGAGGAGGGTAATTGGATGATAGGCATTAAGGAGGGCACTTGAAGTAATGAGCACTGGGTTTTGTGTTTTGTTTTTGCTTTTGTTTTGTTTTCTATCTTATGAGCACTGGGTTTTGTATGTAACTGATGAATCACTAAATTCTACCTCTGAAACTAATAATACAGTGTATGTTAATTAAATTGAATTTAAATAAATTTAAATTTAAAATTTAAATAAAAATTTTTAAAAGTTGAATCTAAGTTAATATCATTTAAACAAAAACCAATAAAAAGTTAAAAAAAGAAATACTGCATAATGGGGTGTTATTGTTCATTTCTTCCAACTTCCTGTTTAACAACATGACATAGGTAGCTTGAAATTAGCCATATTGAGAACATTTTCACCATGGAAATTGACAAATGCTAAAAATCAGGGTTTGATGTTGTTTTGTTGGTTGTCCAGGCTTAAGAAAGTGATGGAGAAAATGTTAATAATGCAAATGTGTTGTGTCTAGTGCTGAAGCTGAAAAGTTTTAATTTAATGAGAATTAATTATGTGGAGATGAGAAATAGTTTATGTCGGATTTAGTGAAAATAATTTTGTTAGGTAAAGAGCAGATTAAGATGCAATTTCGTCTGTCAAACCATTGTTGGACTGCAACTATAGATTGCCCAAAGATATAAGAGTTCAGCAAAAATTAATGAAGGCAATCTGTGAGAGTTAATTGGCCATATGGAACTTACAGGAAAGAATGTTGCATATTTTATTATTTTAAAAATTATACACTATGCATTCTTTTTATCAGACAAATTATAATAAATTTATATACTCATAAATACATGCAGTTTTTCAGAGCCATTTTAAAAAAATTAGCTGTCCATCTACTATTTATCTCTTCACTTCCCTCACCCTACACATTCAACTCATTACTAAATCTACTAAATTTTAATTTAGAGATGTCACTTGAATCTATATATTTTTATCCACTCCATGGATAATGCTGTAGGTTGGGTCTTCATTGTTTTTCTGGCCACTTCCACTTTTGTCTCCCTCTAGTTCATATTCCACACTATTGCCATGAGGGTCCCTTGACAGGGCAGATGTACTACTTCCACTTCCCTACTTAAAGTCTTTCAATGGCTTTCAGTGCCTTAGAGGATAACAGCTCATCTTCTCTGCACGATCCAAAACTCCTGGCACATGCTTTCATTATGAACTCCTTGCTATACTTTTTCTTTATTCTGCTATCAAGACTCATGCATGAGACTTGGCACACTGAATTGCAACCTTTTGTTTACAGTAATAGTAAGCATGTAATAGTAAGGATGATAGTTTAGCTATTGTGTAATACTAAGGATGATAGTTTAGCTATCTTGTATCCCAAGCACTTAGTACAAATGTTTAGCACGTGTTAGAGATTCTAGAAATATTTGCTAATTAAATAAAATAAAAATCCACCGTAACTGCCAAACAGTTCTTCAAAGTACCTTTCTCATTTTACACTCCTTTCATTGGTGTATGGGGGTTCTAATTTCTCCATGTGCTCGTCAACACTTGTTACTGCTTATTCTTTTAGTTGCAGCCATTTTAGTGTGTAAAGGGGTATCTCATTATGCTTTTGAATTGCATTTTCCTAACGTCTAATGATGTTGCACTTCTATCTATTCACGTGCTTTTAGCTATTTGTTTATCTTCTCTAAAGAAAAGGAAGACCAATTTCATTATTTTGCATTTGGATATCCAATGGATGGCACCGTTCATTGAAGATATTCCCTATTGAATTGGTTTGACACCTTTTTAGAAAACCAACTGACCATAAATATGAGTTGCTTTTGGACTCTCAAATCTCTTTTGGTGATCTATATGTCTATTCTTATGCCAGCACTAATCCATCTTTATTCATTACCGTGGCTTTTAAAACTGAGAAGGGAGTTCCCCAACTTGGTCTTCCTTTTCAAGATTGTTTTGACTCTTCTGGGTCCCTTGCATTTTTATATGGATTTTAGAACCAGATTGCCAACTTATGCAAGAAAGATATCTGACATTATATGAACCTGTAGATCAATTGGAGAGTGTTGTCATCTTAACACTATTACATCTTCTGACACAATAACATGGGATGTATTTCCATTTATTTAAATCTTCTTTCTTTCAACAATGTTTCATAGTTTTCAGTGTAAAAATATTACACTTTGTTAAATTTATTTCTAAATATTTTATTCTTTTTGACACTATGGTAAATGGACTTGTTTTCTTAATTTCATTTTTGGATTCTTCATTGGTAGTGTATAGAAATGCAATTGATTTTTCTATATTGATCTTAGATCCTTCAATCTTGCTAAACTTGCTTAATAAGATTTTTTCAGCAGATTTCTTATAATTTTATGTGTACAACATCACATCATCATGTCATCTGAGAACAGATATAGATTTTCATCATCTTTTTCAGTCTATTATTTCTTTTTCTTGCCTAATTTCCCTGGCCAAACCCTCAATATAAAAATTAAAAGAAGTGGCAAGAGAAGACATCTTTCTCTTGTTCCTCCTCTCATAGGAAAGCATTCAATCTTTCATCAGTAAGTATTTGTAAATGTGGGCATTTTTTAGATGCCTTTTAGGAGTTTGAGGACATTCCTTTTCATGCCTTGTTTGTTTAGTGTTCTTTAATCATGGAAGGGTGTTGGATTTGTCAAACGCTGTTTCTGTAACTACTAAGATTATTTATGGTTTTTATCCTTTGTTCTATTACTATGCTGTATTGTATTAATTAATTTTAATATGTTGAACTAATCTTACATTCATGGGACATGTTGGAATCAGTTCGCTAATATTTTGCTGAAGATTTCTGGATCTATATTTATAAAGGATCTTGTCTTTTCTTATGATATCTTTGTCTGGTTTTGGGGATCAGGGTAATAATAACCTCAATGGGGAATTGTTTTCTCCTCTTCTATTTTTTGGAAGAGTTTGGAAGGATTGTATTAATTTTTCCTTAAATGTTCTTGAGAATTCACCACTGAAGCCATCTGCACTGGGCTTTCCTTCGTTGAGAAGTTAAAATTATGGAGTCAGTAGCCATGGCGACGGCTCGCGGCAGTGCTCTCTTCCCGCGTTCTGGGTGGCTTTTCAGATCTTGTGGTCTTACCTGTAAGAGGGGGGACGTTTCTGATCTGACACTATGGAGGAAGGAAGAGGCGACAACTTCTACGGTGTGAGCACCAACCGCCTTAAAATGGAGCTGCTGAAAGAAATCCATCTGAAGGATATAGTGCAATTATCAATGCTTGAAATAAGACACAAGATAGCAGAACTGGAAGCCAAACTCAATACTGATGATGAAGGTGGTGAATGGAAAGGTTGTTATGAGACACAACTAGAAAAGCAAATAGTTTCTCTAGAAGAGAAAATGGAAAAAATCCATAGAAATCCTTCAGATAGATTGTCTTCTATCCGTGTCTATGAACAAATGCCAGTTGAATCCTTAAATACATTGCTTAAACATCTAGAAAGGGAGAAAAGGACCCTTGAAAATCAAGTGAAAGACTGCACTGAGATTGGAACAAGAATCAAAGGCTTACCATAAGACCAACAATGAGTGCCCTATATACCTAGCTGAAATGTCACAGGTCTCTGACTCATACCAAGTTTCTAAAAGGCAACAGATGGATCAACTGCCTAGAGTGAAAGAGAATCTAATGAAAATAGATGTGCCTAGCAAGAAGTTTCTGCTACCGAGGTCAAAGAGGTTGTTGCCTGTGTTCTCCTCTAGGATTTTGATGGATTCCTGTCTCACATTTAGGTCTTTTATCCATTTTGAATTTATTTTTGTGTATGGTGTAAGAAAATGGTCCAGTTTCATATCTCCCACATCATTTATCCTTTTAAAGTGAAACTCAGGGCAGCCTGGGTGGCTCAGTGGTTTAGTGCCGCCTTCAGCCCAGGGCCTGATCCTGGAGACCTGGGATCGAGTCCCACCTCGGACACCCTGCATGGAGCCTGCTTCTCCCTCTGCCTGTGTTTCTGCCTCTCTCTATGTGTCTCTCATGAATAAATAAATAAAATCTTTAAAAAAAAAAGAAGTTAACATTACTTATTCAGTTTCTCCATTGTTATATGCATACTCAGATTTCTATTTCTTTTTGAGTCAGTTTCAGCAATTTGCATTTTTCTAAGAAATTGTCCATTTCATCTAGGCTATCTAATTTATTGGCATACATTCATTCACAGAATTCTCATGGTAATCCTTCTTATTTCTGTACAGTTAGTAGTGATGTCCTCTCATTTCTGATTTTAGTAACTGAGTCTTCTGTCTTTCAGTCAGTCTAGCTAGATATAGGCTGTTTTCTTTTTCTTTTTTTATTTTTTAAAGAACTCATCTTTGATTTGCTTGAAGTTTTTATATTCTGTATTTCATTTGCTTCTAGTATAAACTTTATTATTTCCTTTATTATGCTTTCTTTGCTTTTTTTCTTCTTCTTTTCTGCTTTTATAAGGTGAAGGACTAAGTTACTCATTTGAAACATTCTTTTTTAATATAGGCATTTACCCATAATTGTCCCTCTGAGCATTGCTTTAGCTGCATCTCATGAGTATATTGGTATATTGTGTCTTTGCTTTAAATCATCTCAAAGTATTTCCTAATTTCCCTTGTGATTTCTTCTTTGACCCATGGGTTGTTGGGAGTGCATTGTTTAATTTACATATGTTTGTAAATTTCTTTCTGTTATTGATTTCTAATTTCATATCATTGTAGTTGGAGAACATGCATTGTATAGCTTTAATACTATTAAATTTATTGAGGGTTTTTTTTTTTCAGGACCTAACATATGGGCTATACTAGAAAATGTTCATACATATTTAAGAAAGAAACATATGTATTCTGCTACTGTTTGATGGAATGATCTATAAATGTCTGTTAGGTCTTTTGTTAATAGTGTTGAAGCCCTTTATTTCCTTGTTGATATTTGGCCTGGTTATTCTATCCTTATTGAAACTGAGGTGTTGATGTTTCCAACAATTATTCAAGAATTATCTGTTTTGCCTTTAAACTCTGACAGTTTTTGCCTCATGTATTTTGGGGCTCTTGTTAGTGTATATAGCTTATCATTTTTATATCTCCCTAATAGATTGGCCCTTTTGTTATTATTAAATGTCCCTCTATATGTCTGGTAACATTTTATTTTTGTTTTAAAGACAATTTTTTCAGTACAGACATTTCAGCTCTTTAATTGTTGTTTGCATACTACATCTGTTTTCATTTTTTAACTCCAACCTATATATATCTTTGAATCTAAAATATGAAAAAATATAGTAGAATTCTTTTCAGCTTTATTAAGGTATAATTGGCAGATATAATTTTAATATATATATTCAATACAATATAGTGTGTGTGAGAGAACGTTTAAGTTCTAATCTGAGCAAATTTAAATTATACGATGCAGTGTTATCAACTCTAGTCATTGTATTATAAGTAGATCTTCAGAACTTATTCATCTTAAACTGTAAGTTTGGACCGTTTTATTAATCTCTGCCTACTTCCTCCATTTTCTATCCCCTGCAAACCACTTTTCTAATCTGTTTCTATGAGTTTGACATTTTTGAAAAAAAATTCTACATAAACATGATACTATGCAATATTTGTCTTTCTCTGTCTGGCTTATTTCATTTACCATAATGCCCTCCAGATTCATACATGTTGTCACAATTGACAGGCTTTTCCTTTATTTAAGCCTGAATAACATTCTTTTGTGTGTATATGTATTTTCTTTTTCCTTTCCTCTTTTTCTTTCTTTCTTTCTTTCTTTCTTTCTTTCTTTCTTTCTTTCTTTCTTGTTTTCTTGCTTTCTTGCATTTTTCCTCATTTTTCTCATTATATTACTGGTTTATTATGAAGGATACTAAAAGGAATCAAATACTAGATGAGTGAATATATAGGGTGAGGTCCCAAACAAAATAGAGATAAACAAATAGGCCTCTCACAGAAAGCCTGGATGCCTCAGTCTGTTGCTTTTCTACTGTGCTGTGAGGGTGGAAGCCAGTTGAGAACTCTTCCTATATTTGTTAGAGTCCTTAGGACTTGCAAGTATAAACTGCTGGTCACTATACACAGATTATCTAGAGGTGTCCCCTGGGTGGCAGCTGCAAAAATCAGGGTCCTAGACAAGTTACAAGCTCCTTTATGGAAGACACTAGTGACTTAGTGTGAAGCTGAGGGAGAGCACAAAGATGGTGTCCATTGGCCCCTGTCTTTGGGGAATATTTAAGCAAGCCTCTAGATGTGTGTTAAATTAGATGCCTGCCTCTCAGGCTGATGCTTTACGATAAGCAAAAAAGCCTCTTTCACAGAAAGTCTGGGTGCCTTTCTGTTGGCTGCATCTGCACTGTCATGAAATGGCTAAGGGCTAGGCGAGCAAGCCCTTTAAGAAATGTTTCTCAGCTTACTGTAGCCTAATGAGTCTCGTGGACTCAACCCCATTAACTTTCAAAGTTAGTTGTTTTGGGGGTTAGTCTCTCAGGTGCAGGTCTTAAAAGTTAGGATGTCAGAAGTAGGGTTCAAACCCTTCACTCCTCCAAGGTAAAGCTCTGGGTTGAGTTCCTTCCTGATTCTGGGTTGTTGTGTAGGGAATGTGGTTTATGGTGAGATTGTGTCTCAGTCTTTCTTACCCACTTTGATGTGGGTTTTTTTCTTGCTTGCCCAAAGTGCACAATTCACACAGCTAGTTTTTGGAGAATTTTTTTCCCCCAGAAGAAATTGTTCTGTATATAGATTAGGTGTGTCCACGGGAGGGGTTAGGCTTAGGATCTTCCTACCCTGCCATCTTGAACCAGAACTCTAATATTATTTTTTTTATAGGATTGGATTTACATTTACCATGTTGTCTTTGATTTTATGTATGTTTCAATTTTTTTCCCTTCTCTATTCCTCCTTTATTGCTTTCTTTTGTTTTATGTGGATATTTTAAAATATAATAATTATTTCCTTTAGTGAACTTTCAATTTTATTTCTCAAATTATTTTCTTAATTCTTGTGCTAGGGATTACAATATATAATTTATCAAAATGTGTTTCATATTTATATTGCCTTTGTTCCAGTGAAATATAGAAACTTGATTCCCATATAGCTACATTCCCTCCTTCCCCCACTTTTTTGTGCTATTATAGTTATGCCTATTATGTTTACATATGTTATAGATTCAATAATACATTGATATAATTATATTTTATATAATCTTATGTCTCTTAAAGCACCTGAGAGGGAAAAAAAAGAACACATATATATTCACTAAGTTTACTGTATTAATTTTCTTATTTACTTGTTCTGGTTCTCTTTGTTTCTTCCTGTGGATTAGATTTACCACTTGATGCCATTCCCTTATTCCAATATAACTTTCTTCTGATCTTCCTCCTTTGTGTTGTTATTGTCAAACATATGACATGTCTATATGTTATAGGGCCAGTGATATAATTATATGCATACTGTTTTATAGAATTATGTTTTAAATCAGTTAAGAGAAGAAGAAAAGAAATGTGCAATTATTCTTTCACAATCATCTACATAGTTATTTTTACTGATACTTCTGGGTTTTTTGTTTATATGAATTTCTGTCTATTGTCACTTGCTTTCAGCTTGAAGAACTTCATTTAGTATTTCTTATAAAGAAGATCTGCTAGCAATAAATTCTCTATTTTGTTTATCTTGGAAATTTTTTATTTCACCTTATTTTTTAAAAGTAGTTTGCTTTATATAAGATTCTTAGTTGACATTCTTTTTCTTTCAGCACTTTGAATATGTCATTCCACTTCTTCCTGGTTTCCATTGTTTTTATTCACAAGTCAACTGTTACTGAGTTCTCTTACATGTGATGCATCATTTTTCTCTTGTTCCTTTCAAGGAGTTCTTTTTATCAGGGCACCTGAGTGGCTCAGTGGTTGAGCGTCTGCCTTTGGCTCAGGGCATGATCCCAGGATCCTGGGATTGAGTCCTGAATCAGGCTCCCTACAAGGAGCCTGCTTCTCTGTCTGCCTATGTCTCTGCCTCTCTCTGGGTCTCTCGTCAATAAATAAATAAAATATTTTTTTAAAAGAAGCTCTTTTTATCTTTGACTTTAAACATTTTGTACTATGATATATTTAGGTGTAGAGCTTCTTGCTTTTATCCTGTTTGGAGTTCCTTAAGCTTCTTTGTTTTGTAGATTAATGAGAAGTTTTCAGCTATTATTTTTAAAAATAATTTTTGTGTCCCTTTATCTCTCCTTTTTTTGGTACTCCCATTGCAGATATTTGATGGGCTTAATGGTGTTCCATGTTTTTCTGAGATTCTCTTCATTTTTATTCATTCTTTTTTTCTTTTTGTTTTTCTTTAATCTCTACTGATTTATCTTCAAGCTTGCTGATTGATTTTTTTTGTCAGTTTAAATATACAGTTGAGTCCCACTAGTAAATTATTCATTTTGATTATTGTACTTTTCGTCTCCAGATTTCCATTTTATTCTTTTTTACAATTTCTATTTTTTATTGCTATTCTCTGCTTTATAAGACATTAAAATCATATCTTACTCTTATTCTTTAATCATGATCTTACTTCATTCTTTAACTATTGGTAATAGCTCCTTTGAAATTTTTTATCTGCTAAATCTATTACCTGGACCTCTTCAAAGGTAGCTTCTATTACCCGTTTTCTATTTTTCATGTATATGGTTCTCAATTTTCTGCTTCTTTGCATGTCTTGTAATATTTGTTAAAAGCTGGGCATTTTAGGTGCATTTGGGTGACTCAGCTGGTTAAGGGTAGACTCTTGATTTCAACTCAGGTCATGATCTCAGGAGTCTGCTTGAGGATTTTCTCTCTCCCTCTTCTTCTGCCCCTCCCCTGTCTCAAAAACTCTCTCTATACATAAAATAAATAAATCTTAAAAAAAAAAAAAAAACCCTGGGAATTTTAGATAATCTATCACAGCAACTCTAGATACCAATTCTCATCCTGCCCCCTTGTCAGGACCAGTGTTGTTTGCTTGGTCAGAGCTATCGACTAAAAGTTTGTATTCTCCAAAATTCATGTTGAGACCTAATCCCCAGTGTAATAGTATTTGGTGGTGGTGCCTTTGGGAAATGATCAGATCACAAAGATGGCACTTCCATGAATGAGATTAATGCCCTCCTAAAAGAGACTCTTTATAAAAATTCCATCACTCCTTTCCCATGTGAGGACACAGCAAGAAGATGACCATCTATGAACCAGAAGGTGGATTCTCAGCAGATACAGAATCTGCCAGTACCTTGTTCTTGGACTTTCCAGCCTCCAGAGTTGTGATAGATAGATTTCTAATGTTTATAAACCACCTAGTCTATAAGGTATTTTGTTATAGCATTCTAGATAGACAGTCATTTTGGACATTTGTTTAGTGACTTGGCCAAACTAATCTGTGATGTCTATTTCTCCTGCAGTGTGCAGTCTGTTATTTCTCTGCTCAGATTTTTAAAAAAAAATCATTTTTATCTTTTAACTTGACTACTTAGTGATTGCCCCTGGAATAAGCCACTTACTGGTCAAAGATCATACTTAAGCCTCTCAGCTAGTTAGATTTTTACTATTTATCATTATATATGTGTGTGTGTGGCTTGGAGATTTCTATTACAGTTCAGGGAGTTTATATTGTTGTTCTCTGTATAGCTACAGATCAGTAGTTTAGATTTCCCCATCCTTATCATTTCTGAAACTATGGAACTTTAGTCATACATGCAATATTCCAGATTGCCAGGGATTACTGTGATTTTTTTTTTTTAAATCTTAGCTTCTTGGTAGTTGCAGCTGGGTCAGAGTAGCTTATTGTTAGTTGGTGAGAAGTTGTGTTTAAGCCTCTGTGCCAGTGAGGCTTTGGCTCTGTGTGTATGGGCCCATGTGAGGCTTGGAGAATGCTTTCAAATGTGTATCTGCTGTAATTGCTCCTGTGTGAGTGTGGTCTAGCACATGAACTCAGTCTTCCTGATCCTCATAGTGGATTGTGAACCAAGGAGAATTCTTGGCTGTTCCTTTCCCTGATCCTCTCTGTTAAATTTGTAACTGTGCTGCCATTTGCTTATATCAAGGAGCTACCAGCCTCTTATTAATTGCTCACACATAAATATCTGTTATTTTTAACAATGTCCTTAGGCATGGAGTTCTCCATGCTCTATTCCAAGTAAAGCTTATTTCCTCAGACAGAATTATAGAATTCTTTGTCCTTATGGCCTTCTTTTCTTCCTGGGCTGAATTCCTACTTGTTTGCTGTGCATAAAATAGAGCTTTTGCCCCAAGAGACAACATTGGGTGAGGGAGAGGAGATGCCATCCTTTTAGCTGTACCTACCTGGCATAAAGCTTCCACAATGTGGAGCTGGGGTAGAGGGTGAGAAATCCAGCAACCTATCCATCCCAAAATGAAATCTAGCCACAAACTGAAAGCAAGTAGGAGGCATGTTTTTGGCAATACCTGTCGGGAGTAGAGTGCCTGAGATAGAGCTTTAGTAACAATGAGCTGGGGAAGGGTAAGGAAGTGGATCAAGGATGAAATGCTACAGACTCTGGTTTTTCTTATTGAGAAATTTAGTAGAACTTCAGATGTATGCCCTTAGGACAATTTCCAGAGACTTTAAATAATTTTTTTAAAAATAATTATCACCAGTTGAGTTGTGTTTTGCTGGGGAAAGGGTCTTCTGAATTCTGTATTCTGACATTTTAGAAGACTCAGCCAAGTCATTGTCTTCTTAAGCCACTAAGTTTTGATGCAGGTTGTTTTACAGCAATAGATAACTGAGCCAGATTCCAAAGCTAGATAGAATAAGTGGAAGTCCTGGCTCTACTACTAACTAAGTGATTTTGAACAAGTTTTCTGAACCTCTGTTTCTCTCTTTATAAAATGAGATAATACTTTCTGCTAATGGTTGTGAGAAATAATTGAGATAATGTTTGTAAAGCAGTTGGACAGCACCTAGCACAAAACAATTACTTAGCGAACGATAGGTAACAAGTATTAGAAGTAACAAGGGGTAGATATATAAACTCAAGGAAGACAAATGCAGACAGGTGGCAATAAGTTAGTTGCTAGGTTTGCAGAATTGTTCATTGTGCTGCGACTCACAGACTTAAACGGAGAGCTGGAGAAGTAGACCAGAGATCTTCGTTTCTTGAGAACAGAAGGATGGTGTTTGAATAAGATTAACAGAGGAAAGTTTTCTGAGAGAGAAGAGTGGGCACAGAACTTTTGGAAACAGTTCAACCAGGAGGCAGGAATAAGTGGAGGAATCCTAAAATGAGAACAAAAGGAGTGCTCAGAGAATTTAAAGTCAGGAGAATACAGACACACTGAAGCCTAAGGAATAAAAAGCACTGAGAAGGTGCTTATGTAGGAGAAAAGCAGTAAGGAGAAAAGATCACTAGGGCCTTTTGAAAGAGCACTTTTTATAGAAGGGTTGTGGTGGTTGCTAAATTGCTAGGAGTCACTAGGAGATATGGAAGCAGGGGAGATGGAAAGGAATAGCCACTTAAAGTGGGGGTTGAGGATGTGTTCTCTTATTTTGTAAGCATTTTGTTTGTATGTTTGTTTTTGAAGTTGAAGATGTACCTTTAGACAGAGGAAAATAAAGATGATTAGGGATGGAATACATAAAACAGAGTGCTAAGTGATGGAGAAGGAACATGAAGCTGGCACAAGGGACAGGACTATTGCCACAAGTGGAAGGGTTAATCTACCTAGAGTTTTGAAGAGCAGGTGAGTGACGTACACGAAAACACTCTATTAATACATAGTAGTTTTGGGTAGAGAGAAGTTGGTACATATCACATAATCTCTGTTCTCCCTGAAAGGATGAAACAAACCCATTTGCAAAGACAGTCAGGAAAGTGAGTGTCCAATTTAATGAGACAGTGAAAGCTTAGAAAAATGTGTAAAGGAAATGTGAAATGAGACAAGGAGCTAAAGAGAGAGTATGGAGAGTGCTGAATTGAGGTTTCCTGCTCTTTTCTCTATTAATTTTCCTGGCAATACTTATCAGGAGAAGAGAAGAAAGCAAAGAAAGAAGACAAGGCAAAGGAGAGTATTTGCAAGGGAAGTGGATAATCCAGGACTGACTGGGGAAATAGATAGGTATAGGAGCTTGAGGGTACAGGGAATCAAGAATGAAGGTGGCAGCATCATTGAAATGGCAACCTGTATGGAATCTGTCTGGATTTGGAGGCTGGTAGGGAAAAATACCATCTAGCCATTTTAAATGATGCCTCAGAAGACTTATTTTTGACAGAGGTTGGCAAATTATGGCCCTCAGACCAAATCCTGTCTACCAACTGCTTTGTAAATAAAGTTTTATTGGAACACAACCATGCCCATGCATTTATATATTGTCTATGGCAGCATTTGCATTACAAAGAAGAGTTGAGAGAGAGGCCATAAAGCCTGAAAGTCTTAAAATATTTTCTGTCTGGCCCTTTATAAAAAAATTTATGTTCACCCTTGGTTTATGATACATAAAAATATATGTGACATACTGGTAGGTGAAAAAAAAGCAGAGTATAAAGCAATATTTATTACAAGACCAAATTTTCTGAAAAGAAAAAATATATACATAACTATGCCTAGAGAAAAGATGTAAAAGATACATACCTAAATATTTGTTAACGATTGTATCTCTGGGTGGTAGGATTACCAAAGAGACTCTTTTTTCTTCTCTTCCTCCTCCTTTTTCTTCTGTTTTGTAAACTCCATAATTTCTATAATATGGGAGGATAATGGCCAGAAGAAAGAAAATTCTATTAAATGTTTACTTTAGCTGATTAGATCAAGGTGCTAAAGAACATGTGCCTGTAAATTCCTCTAACAGGGTCCAAATAAGCTTATCCAAAAGATAAAATCTGTATCATTGACTGCACACTCATCTCAATCACACATTCTTAAAAACTGATTTTGATTGATAACAACAGGTAATAGAAAAGCTATACCCACCTTTGAAATGACAAATCAAGGTATACACTGGAAATTTTATATGTGATACTATCCTAAGAGGATTCTAATAAGTATGTCAAAGTCTTCAAACTATCTTCATTAATGTTATGTTTACTCAGAAGGACTTAGTATTCAAATAGAAAGTCTTAGGCACCTACTTTTAGGGAGAATAATCTTAGAAGAGAAATTTATCTGTAAAGTAGGGTGAATCAAATCTTTCAGATAAAAAGTAGAGTTGGAAATCTAGATTAACTTCCTTCAACAAATGGCATTCTATTAAGGACTTGCAGACGATGTGGCTGATTCTGATGGTTGTTTCTTTCCTCAGGTGCTCTGAAGCACTCTGTCAACATCCCCACAGGATGAGTCAAAAGTCCATCAGGTTAGAGGGCATCTGCCCAGTTTTATGCGTTTAATTTATTTGTTTTCATGTATATTGCCATTGTCCTAGATACTGAACAGAATTTTTTTAAAGATTTTATTTACTCATTCATGAGAGACACAGAGAGAGGCAGAAACATAGGCAGAGGGAGAAGCAGGCTCCCTGCGGAGAAACTGATGTGGGACTTGGCCCAGGATCACAACCTGAGCCAAAGGGAGACTCTCAACCACTGAGCTACCCAGGTGCCCCTACTGAACAGAATTTGTAGACAAATTAGCATGCCTACTGTGTCTTGGTGAATATTTATTGGATGATGAAATATAATTGGGAATCAAGTTGGAAGCCAGGTTGAAGAATTTGAAGTCAATCACCAATGGGAAAAGTGATCAAAGACAAAAGCAGAAGATAGAAGGAGCGAGTCAGAAAAATCCAGAAGCTGAGGGTTGGGTGTGATGTGGAACACAGTGAGGAAGAGGCAGAAGAAGTGAAGATCAAGAAAAGCTTTGAACAAATATAGCCAAGCCCACAAAGACTCTTTTCTCTTAAGCCAAAGCTGTTTCATATCACAAAGAGGACATCTGATAGTGGAGACTTCTAAGAGCTGGATTTATTCCATTTCTTCCCCACTTCCCAGAAGCTGTTGATTTAGCAGTTTAGCAGGTCAGACTATAATCTGACTCAAGAATATTTTTTGACAATCTTTACAAAGCTTATTAAATCTAAATAACTACTTTTTTTTTTTTTTTTACATAACTACTTTTAAAAATTGTTATAGTGACAGAAACTTCTGTGCTTTAAGATCTTGGGCCTAGTAGCTTCATTTGCATTTGAGTAATTAAAGAATCTGAAGGAATTAAGAATGTTCATTTGGAGAAAAGATAAATAAACAAAGGAGCATTTGGGTCAGAGAAAATGGGATAGAAGAGGACATTTAAGGTTAACTCCTCTGATAGCACAAGTCTATCAGTGGAGATCTGGGAAAAATAAATATAATTTAGGTAGTTACACCAAACCAGCTTTCTTGAGGACTTCTCTCTTCTATTCACAATGGCCAGAACCTATGTACAGATGACAAATTACCATCTACCCTCTATTTTGAGATGAAGTAGGGGTTAAAAAGAGACCAAAATCAGATTTGTTACCTGTTTGAGATAAGGTGAATTCAAAGATTGAGACCTATATTCTTAATAAAAAGAGACCTTTTTGCACTGAAATGATCCTTTTTTTTTTTTTTGAGAGAGAGCATGAGTCACGGTGGGGAGGAGCAGAGGGAGAGAGAGAGAATCTTAAGCAGGCTCCACACTCAGCACAGAACTAATCTCATGACCTGAGATTATGACCTGAGCCATGAGTATGATCATGACCATGATTATTACCTGAATCAAGAGTCAGATGCTTAACCAACTGAGCCAGCCAGGTGCCCCTAAAATGATCCAATCCTGACTCAAGTTTATTCATGAATTTATTCCTTTACTGAACAAGTAGTTACTGGTTACTTTCTGTGAGCCAGATTGATCTAGATCCTGGGATACAGGGGTAAACAAAACACACAGGATCTCTGCTCCCTTGTAGCATATTAGCCGACTAGAGTGAGTTAAATAGGGAACATGTAACAGAGTTTCCATTCTGACACGGTTCTCTGACATGCTATTTAAAAGGCAGCTATTAAGACAGTTTTCCTTTGGAAAAGAAAAACGTGTGGTTTGCCTAGCTAAGTGCAAATTATGCATGTTAGGACAAGTCTAACTCAACTAATGCTAGTGATCAAGAGGACTGAGTGAAAGGAGTGTAAATCCCATCTCTCTCTGACTCAGAGTTATTGACCATACACTTCTCTGTCTGAAGGAATCAATTTCAACTCCTCTATCTGGCTTCCAGGATTCTTCATGATTCTGCCTCCTGCCTGTCTCCCTAACCTCATTTCCCACCACTGATTATTTGCCTTCTGTGCCCCATGGCTGAACACATGATATCACTGCATATTCTTTGCTTTGCCTGGAATATACCCCCTGATATTGTTCATATGAAAAATTCATATGCATAAATGAAGACTCTTTACTGTCACTTTATCTATGACTTTTCCTGACCTTTTTACTTAGTTAATTACTAGCTCCTTTAGACCACAGTGGTCCTTTAATTACTTACTATTTTGTATCACAATTATTTACCTCCCTCCCAAGGGCCTAAACCAATGCCTAGACTTTAATAAGCATTTAATAGTTATTTATTGAGTGAATAAATGGGCATATGAATGAATAAAAAGCAATTGAAGAAATTCTGGGCAGGAGTATTTTAAATGGCACAAAAAATTGGCAAATAATTCTATGAGGATTAGTCAGTGAATCAATATTATTTTAAATATATACTGTGTTGAATAACACCCAGTATTCTATATGTTAGCAAATTGAACACCAATAAAAAATAAATTTACAAAAAAAATTAAAAAATAAATAAATACTGTGTTGAACATTCAGGAAACTCACAAAGGCAGTAAATAAATGACCCCTGACCTCATGGAATATATGATCTACAGGTCTTAAGGAGACAAGACTAATAAAAAGAGTAAGTGCCACAAATAAATGGAATATAAACTCACAAGCCCAACCCAACCCCTGTAGTTAGACCTGCAGTCTGGAAGAGTGATTTTAAAGATGGTCAGCTCTTTTCATGAGGCAAATGAATCTTACACAGCATTTTGAAAAGTTGAGTCAAAATAGGAGAGTAGGTTAGTCTCTTCAAATGGTGCTGGGAGAACTGGACAGCTACATGCAAAAGAATGAAACTGGACCACTTTCTTATAGCATACACAAAATAAATTCAAAGTGGATTAATTAAAGACCTAAATGAGGACCACAAAATTCCTAGAAGAAAACATAGGTGGTAATTTCTCTGACATCAGCTATAGAAACATTTTTCTAGATATGTCTCCTTTGGCAAGGGAAACAGAAGCAAAATTAAACAATTAGGACTACACTAAAATAAAAAGCTTTTTCACAGTGAAAGAAACCATCAACAAAACAAAAAGATAACTTACTCAATGGGAGAAGATATTTGCAAATGATATATCTGAGAAGCGGTTAATACCCAAAATATATAAAGAACTTATACAACTCAGTACCAAAAAATCACATAACCCAATTAAAAAATAGGCAGAACACATGAATGGACTTTTTTCCAAATAATACATACTGATGGCTAACAGACAGGAAAAGATGCTTAATATCACTCATTATCAGGGAAGTGCAAATCAAAGCTACAATGAAATATCACTTCACATCTTTCAAAAAGGCTAAAATCAAGAACACAGGAAACTACAAGTGTTGGCGAGGATGTGGAGAAAAAGGAACCATCGTATATTGTTGGTGAGAATCCAAACTGGTGCATTCACTGTGGAAAACAGTATTGATATCCTTCAAAAAATTAAAAATTATATTGCCATATAATCCAGTAATTCTACTACTGGATATTTATCCAAAGAAAATGAAAACATTAATTGAAAAGATATATGCATCTCTATATCTATTGCAGCATTATTTAACCAAATAATAGCCAAATTATGGAAGTAGCCCAAATGTCCTTCGATAGATGAATAGATAAAGATGATATGATATAGGGACCCCTGGGTGGCTCGGCAGTTGAGCATCTGTCTTCGGCTCAGGGCATGATTCCAGGATACGGGATCGAGTCTGGCATCTGGCTCCTTGAAGGAGACTTGAGGGACTTCTCCCTCTGCCCATGTCTCTGCCTCTCGCTGTGTGTCTCTTATGAATAAATAGATAAAATATTTTTAAAAAAGAAGATATGATATAGATATATATAATGTGTGTGTAGATTTATATAGATATATACATATCTGTATATATCTATACACACACACACATACAAATGGAGTATTACTCAGTCATAAAAAATGAAACCTTGCTATTTGCAACAGCATGGATGGACCTATATAAGATATAATGCTAAGTGAAATAAATCAATTGGAGAAGAATGAATAGCATATGATTTCACTCATGTGGAATTTAAAAAACAAAGCAAGCAAACAAAGAAAAAAAGAGACAAAAACAGACTTTTAAATATCAAGGATAAACTGGTGCTTGCCAGAGTGGAGGCAGTTGGGGGAAGGATGAAATAAGGAAAGGGATTAAGAGCACACTTATTGTGATGAACACGTAATATATAGAATTGTTGAATCATTATATTGTATACCTGAAACTAATATAACACTACGTTAATTATACTTGAATTTAAAAAATAAAAATTTTAAAAACAGTAGCATATTTTAGAGGTAAAATAAATAGCATAAGTAAAGGTAGCATGGGAGGGAATAAGTCTGCACCAGAGCTGGCCTGATATTGTGCAATCCCCTTTTAGAATACCAATTTCTTGGTAAAGAATGATTCTAGAGCTGCTGCAGTGACTTTCGTGGCTTTCAGGGTCACTTGGTTTAGCTGTGGAATGAACTCAGCTGGCTGCAAAATGTCTCAGGGGCAATGTTGGAATGAATCTCCTTTGTTCCCAGAAGTCGATCAGGTTCTCAAGGCAAAGTTAATTTATGCTTGTGAGTCAAGCCAAAGCAGCATGGTGGCGGAATGTGTAGTGGGAGCCTGGCCACTTTCATACTCGTTAATAGCACAGGTGCTTAACCATCTCCAGCAAAATCTGGCAAAGTATGCATTTAGTCCTCCTGTTGTAGCTATTTAATAGATTTGTTAATGAAGACCTATTTATTTTTAAAGGAAATTAGTGATTTTTAATGAGAGGTTTCCCCACAGGAGTTTTTCTTGAATAGGAAAAGGAAAGAACTATTGACTCAGTGCCTTCTACGTGCAAAGAATATTTGAGATCCCAAACCATCCTGGCATTTAGTATCACTACTATATCCACTTTACAGGTAAGGAAGCTGGCACTCAGAGAAGTGATTTCTTAGAGGCTCGTGTGCTAAGATTTAAATCTTGGATGGCCTGACTCCAAAGCTCAGCCTCTTTCCACTTAATCTCCATTACACCTGCTGCTTACAGGAAACACATGTGGGCATGGGCGCATGCATGCACTTAACACACATACAGAGAATTTTAGATGAAGCAATTGTGCGTTTCTCAGAAATATTCTTTTTATAACCTTAGCATTGAATAAAAGGAAAGAATTTTTTGAAACATCTATCTAGATAATCGAATATATTCAGAGAGAAGTGCCTAAGAATTTGGAGCAAAATGCTCTAGTCTTCCACCTAGTGGAAGGTCAGGACAAAACAAGATGAAGACAACTCCATACATAGGTACAACACAGAATTGCCTACTGGTAAGATTTAAGGAATCTTAAAGCAGGGTTCCACCTGCTTTCAAGTCTTTTTCACTCTTACTTGTTAAGGTATATAAGTTCATGTCTTTAAAAATGTCACAGGGTAACACATTCTTCCCAGGAGAGCTATGTTAAAGTGTACAGACTTTATATCAGAGTTCTTTCAAAAAGGATGCCAGACATGTGTATTTGATTCAAGGTTGTAGAATGTGAGAGAGATTGAAGTTCTTTTTTTTTATATTTTATTTATTTATTCATGAGAGACATAGAGAGAGAGAGAGAGGCAGAGACACAGGCAGAGGGAGAAGCAGGCTCCATGCAGGGAGCCCGATGTGGGACTTGATCCTGGGTCTCCAGGATCATGCCCTGGGCCAAAGACAGGCGCTAAACTGCTGAGCCACCCAGGGATCCCCTCAACAAACATTGATTTAATTATTAAATATATTTAATGGGACACCTGGGTAGCTTAGTGTTTGAGCGTCTGCCTTCTTCTCAGGGAGTGATCCCGGGTCTGCGGATGGAGTCCCACATTGGACTCCTTGTGACGAGCCTACTTCTCCCTCTGCCTATGTCTCTGCTTCTCTCTGTGTGTCTCTCATGAATAAATAAATAAAATCTTTAAAAAAATAAAATAAAAAATAAATATATTTCCGAGGCTAGGCACTGTTGAATCTAAGTACATAACCCCAAAGTTCCTAAAGACCCAGGTAAGAGCATAAAACTGACAATATTTTAGAATCTGTAGGATTGCAAATCAATGTAAAGCAATGATTGTAAAATCATTGATGCCACTAATATTTCTCTGTACTTCATATCTCAGTGTCAGACCACGGGAGTTTCACATTCTGAGATATTTTGCTCTAGCTCTGGTAGATTGGCATGGTAGAGATTTAAATCATACTTCCTTTTTAAAATGCTGTAAAACACTGTCTCAAAATAAATACTAGTCCAAAAGCAATGGGGGGAAATGTGTGTATCTGAGACTTATTGTGGCCAAATACAGGGGTAACCTTTCAACTTTTGGAGAAGGAGCCACTAAAGTCCATACCACCTACTGGCATCCTAGTCCTTAACAAGCAGGATGCCCTGGCTGTGGCCATCTCTTTCTTTCTGTATGTTTCTCCAAGCCTAACAAATGCAGATTTCTGCACTTGTTCCTGAATAGAAGAATGTTTGGAAGTTTTGTAAAAGTTATACATGCTTGTATGCATCTGACTATAGTATAGAATTGTAGTCAACAATTGGTAGCCAAGAGTTTTTGTTTTACGTATAAAAGCGACTGCTTTTTAGTTTTTATTATTTTTTAAAGATTTATATATTTATTTGAAACAGAGAAAGGGGGAGGGGCAGAAGGAGAGGGAGAGAGAGAATTCCAAGCCGACTTCCTACCCCACTGAGCACAGAGCCTGACACAGGGCTGGATCTCACATGCTGAGATCATGACCTGAGCCAAAATCAAGAGTCAGACACAAGTGACTGAGCCACCCAGGCACCCCTAAAGTGACCACTTTTTAAATAAGTATATATATTCAGTAGCTGAAGGAATGGTAAACACTCTGAATTTCTCATTTATAAAATACAGATTGGGACAACTGACCCAATGTGACTCGAGGTCAGAAAACCTATAATAGGGATAAAGAAGTACAAATGATGTTAATCCTATGGATCTTTCTTTCTTTTCTTTTCTTTCTTTCTTTCTTCTTTCTTTCTTTCTTTCTTTCTTTCTTTCTTTCTTTCTTTCTTTCTTTCTTTCTTTCTGATTTTATTTATTCATAGAGACACACACACAGAGAGAGAGAGAGAGAGAGAGACAGAGGGAGAAGCAGGCTCCATGCAGGAAGCCTGATGTGGGACTCGATCCCAAGTCTCCAGGTGATCACACCCCAGACTGCAGGCGGAGCTAAACCGCTGCGCCAAACCACTGCGCCACCGGGGCTGCTCCTATGGATATTTCTTGATGAATAAAAGTCTGAGGGCTGTAGGTCCAGATTTATAGTAACCATTATATAATATCAGCACAGGCTACATTACACACTACAGTAACAAATCCATCCTGAAACCTCAGGGACTTAACACAACCAAGGTTTGTTTGGGCTTTTTTCTCTTCACTCATGCTCCATGTTCAATCTAAGTTGATGGGGCACTCCATTCTCTCTAGTCACTCCGACATATGGATAACATGATACAAGAGGTAGTTTAGAAAGATCAAGCAGGACCAAGGAAAAGAAAAAGAGAGAGAGATCAAAATTGGAGTAGTTAATCCAAAAACATAAGTATTAATTATGTCTTTTTAAAAAGTTTAGCTGAGAAGAGTTCAGAATATTATTAAAGAGTAATGGAAGGGAGGGTCGATAATCAAAGCATGTAGCCTTGGGTGTCATATAAACACTGCCCCAGTAGGGATGGAATGGGCCCTATAAATACCTGGTTTGCTGGCCCGTGCAGACCTGCTGGGCCTCAGCTCTCCCAAAAGGCAGAAAGAGCCTGTGGATGGAAATGATTGCAAGGTAGCTAGACCGGTACTAGCCAGAGTGGACATTCCCTTGGGTTGAGTAAACACTGGCGCTGGAAGATGAGTTTGTGTTCGCTATGATTCAGCGAGGGTGGATTGATCCAGGGGGCTGCCCTTACATCACTGGATTGCTTTCCACGCAGCTCACAGCCTCTCTCCCTTCCTTTCCCCTGTCCCAATGATTTGTTCTCTCTAATTGTACATCCCCCCATCCTTTGTCGAGGTCTTTGATAAATGTGGACACTTCCTCTTTATTTTCTTCACGTTCTGTGCCTCTCATGAGTCATTTCTGAAGGCACTGAATCATTTTCATCACTGCTCAGCCTCCTCCTGTTTGAAGTCCTTGTCTGGATATATGCTTATTCATCACCACTCTCTCTGCGACCCACATGTGTCCGGCACACTGTTTACATTGGGCTTTAATCTGTTGTTAGTGGCCAACTCCAGTGTCCCCCTCCTTCCTCAAGGGGCCCATCCCTGTTCCTCCCGCCCGCACTGCTCCCAGTGGGAGAGCATGGAGAGCAAGAGCTCTGGCCCTTAACCTTGGCATATGGACTCTTGCCCAGAACTTCATTCCAGACCTTCCACTTTTGCTTATCCTTTATAGCAGCTTCTTCCCCAGCATCATCTACATAGAAGAAGAGGCAGAAATGGGGTCCCCTCCCAGGCTAGCTCACAGACCATCCTGGGACAGTGCACCGTGATGAGGCTCACATGTTCTCGGTCCCCACCTGCCTTCTAACACCCATTTCCCTCCTGCTACAAAAGCCAGTGTTTTTTGTTTTGTTTCATTATGTTTTGTTTAAATACACTTCAAAGTGCAAATTCTCTAGTTCCCACTGGTCAATGGAATGCACTGTTTTATGATCCCAAACACTGGGATTTTGAACGAACACATTGATATTTAGTCATTGGTAATAGATCTTGACATTTCAACAGGCCACAATGGGTTATCGTCCGTTCTGCATTTTCCTCCCCCAGCCCAGTTGCTCTGGAATTGATTTATGAAACTAGTTTGCTTTTTACTTATTTTATTCCTCATTATTCATATTTAATGTTACCCACACTTGACCTTGTGACTCTAATTCCTTAAACTGAATAATGTACACACATTGACTTTGTTCTTCTTGACAGGTCTTATCATTTTTTATCTTTGCCATCCCTCTTTCAGCCTTTTAAAGATCTCGGGCTCTCTGAATCTCTTATCTGTTTACATTCTTCTTCATTATTTAGTATTAATGTTCTTCTTTCAGCCGTTATTCCCTAGGTTGTTATTTTCCTCATTTCCTGATTTGGTTCTTTCTGTCACAGAGCCAGATATCTCACTACCATGTTTTAGAGGTTGACTATCACTTCACCAGTGAAACCCATTCAGATGTTTCCAGGAACAACCACGTCCTCGGAAATTCAACAACATCTTAATCGGTTCTTGCCCAAGACTTTTAATGTCTTTCAGAAACATCAGTTATGAAGTGCTGCTACAAGTGTGTGTCTAATCAGAGCAGGAAGATCACTTGGTAGTTAAAACACATATAAATTTTGTCTCTGAGTAATTCATAGACCGTGAGTACACCATAGACCATTTAATTGGCCATTATTTGTTCTGCAGTGTTCCATAGGAAGAGTATGCCATAATTTGAGAATATTTGTCACACAGATACGAACTGGCAATTAAACATTAATGCCCACCCAATGATCTAGATATGTGTGATATTCCTTTTCTTACCTTCTTGTGAAGGGCGGTAATGATGGTAACAGCAAATCAAGTAAAACACTGAGAGTACTACACATTTTTTTTTTTTTTTGACATAGCTGGTTTGATTAACTCAGTTACTTAGATTCTATTTTTTTGTTAAAGCCAAATATGAGCCAGTTTCACATGATCTTCCGACAGGGAGGAGAGTTACAAATGTCCCCCAACTGCACATTATAAAGGACATCAAGGCAAACCCCTACATTTTCCTAAACCAGTCCATTACTTGACTAGAAAAATGATGTTAAACTTTTGAGATATAGGAAGCAAATTAGGTCCACACTTTTGAGGTAAAAGGATACTTTTGTTATTTGTATAATGTCACGATTATTTTTTATCATAATAAGTCATGTGTTAGGTTCAGTGTAGACTGCTCAGAGACATTTAGTTCTCATTCTAGCTTAAAGTTTTATTAACACTAGTATGTAGACTAATATCGTGTTTTTATTGGCTGATAAAACACCACTGTGATAAAGAAAATAATAATAGAATCATCTAGGAAGTAGTGGTTTGTGCATAGAAAGGAGGGACTCTTCAGTGCTTTTTTGGTATTGAACAGCTGTTGTGTGTGTTAGACTTGACAGTACTGTTTTCTGTCCCAGAGTCTCTAAAAGGCATTCTTGTCACAAAAGTGAGGATGGTATCAGTAAGCAATCTGTTTGTATGGTCCTCAGTTTTTCTTCCTTCATCTCTTTGTTCCTCTAACAATAAAAGATAAGGAATGAATAAATGGGCATAAAAATTTCAATGCATACCAAAATTTTTAAAAATGATTTTATTTTTGAACTGTTACCTACATTCCGCTGTAAATCACAATGATTGACCAGAGCCATTTGTATCACGAAGCAGCTCAGCTCTTTCAAGTTACAAATACACATTAATCATGCACAGCAAGAGCCCTACTGCCTAGAAAGGCTATGACCTACTGTGTAGTTAGAGTTAAGGTAAGATACTGCAAAAAATAAACTCTAAGTGGAATGAATCAAACACTATAGAAGTTAATTTCTTTTCTATATCACAGTCCACGGAATAGATAGGGAGGTAACTCTTTTCCTCCAGGTCCTCCAACGATTCAGGTCTCTTCTATTTTGTTAATTTGCAGATTCCTAGGATTTTACCCTGTCCCTATGGTTGAGTTAGGTCAGTTCTCCAAACCTAGCCTGTAGGAAGAGGGAAAGAAGCAAGGAGGGCCAGCAACTTTCTTTCTAAGGACATGACTTAGAAGTTACATACACCACTTGTGCTCTCATTTCCATGGCAATTACTTCGTCACCTGGCCACAGCTGGCTGGAAGGGGAACCTGGAAGTTCTCTGGTTGAGTGGCTACAAGCCCCACTAGAATTGTGTGTGAGTGTTCTTTATCTGACAGGATGAAAAGGATAGTGGATCCTGAAGGATAATGAGTGGTTTCCACTGCATTTGTTTTTGAGAGAATGCTGCTATCCTGTATGTACATGTTCAGAGAAATATGAGTATGTATGAGTATGAGTGACATGTGCATGTTCTTGTGTGCTCAATTTTCCAAACATTCACTAATAGCAGGTATTTCCTCAATACATTTGATAAAGGACAAATTGAACATGAAAAATAACGTCATGTGATCTCTTTAGGGTCATCAAGTAATTGTAGAAGAGTGTCTTGGTATCCTGAAGCCTATTCTATTTAGTAAGTCAGGTCTTCCACTATCCTATTATGTGTTAAAAATCCTAGTCTTGGAATTTTACTTAGGTCTTTACTGCCTCACCTCTTCCCGGCCCCCACTTTAAGTTGTTGAAATACTCTTTGGATCAACTTTTTCTGTTTTTATTTTATTTCCTGTTGAAAATTAGGGTGATTCATTCCACCGATTTTAGTAAAGAAAACAGACAAAAGCAATGAAGTTTCAGGGTTTATTGCCATTAACTAGGACCTGCTTTAAATGCTATGTTTTATTGAATCCTTTCACCACCCTTTGAGAAAGGTATCCTTGTACAGATGAGGGAGTTCAGACTCAGCATGTTAAGTCACCTGCCAATGTTGCCTTGCTGCTGTGCCTGACATTTCAGCCCCAGCTCTAAATTACAGTGTTGCGCTCCTACAAGAGCATTAAGTCCATTATTCAAGTAACTGAGACATAAAGCTAAATTCTACTCATAGGGATGTATCAATGCAATTTGGGCAACACATAATCTCCAATATTCAGAATGGGCTGGATTCAACACTTTTGAAACCACCATAGTTTGAAAAAGATGTCAAAACAGACTTGTGCTTCTCTCAGTTTTTGTTTACTCTTCAAAAATCATACTACCCTTCAGTGTAATACTAAAATTAGCAAGCCAGAACATTCATTTTTAACAGTTTCATAAAAATGGAAGGACTTTTGGTCCTTTCTCTATTGCCAAGTGCAGAGGCACCATCCAGCCTGTTTTTTTTTTTTTTTTAAACTGGAAAATGACTATAAAAATACAGCCCTCCATCTCTCAGCAGTGATAGATAAGAAGTACTGAAACAGCATTAATAATTAATGGGCAGACAAGATGAAACTCCAGTTGCTCAGACTGCTGTCTCCACATAATCTGTATTTTATACAAAAGGAGAAAGAACTCAATGGAATTTTAGCTGTGACCGGATAAAAACTGCCAACAAAATGTGATAAGGAAAGTCTAATGTGTATATTAATCATGTTTATAGCTCCTCATTTGTTGATATATTAGCCTAAACTCCCTTTAAAAATACATTTTTGATCACCAGGACATTCATTTAATGCAACCAAACCTCAAATAGGGTCCAATTAAAGTTTCCAATTTTTATTAATCAAAAATAATTAATCTAGCCCATAAATCATGAAATAAATGGGTTAAGAACTTTAGTGCAAGATGAGAAGCATTAAGCAAAAAAATCTAGAAAAGTTTGATGCATGATGTAAATATTCCATTATATGTTTATAGCTTGAGTTAACATTTGGCACTTTTATTATCCAAATTGTTTTTCTAGATACAATGAATGTATAATGTGACTCAAAGTGAGACACAGTTTACCCTTGAATGGTGTAGACTTCAAACGTGATGCATTTTTATTTGTTCTGGATCAGTTATAACAAAACAGATTACAGTGTTGGGGTGGAGCATGTAGTGTTTCTAGAAATGTCTGCATTTTTTTATAGTTAAAAAGTCTAAGAAAATAAGACCTGGTTTACTCTAGAAGAGGAGTTGCCATATACAACTTGGTAAATTTTTTGACATTGAAAAATATATAGCAAAACTAAAACTTTGGGGAAATTTGTTTAATTATACATGTTTAATAATCCTTGAAGTTTACATCTAACTATAGTCATATCCCAAACTTGTCACAAACATCAAGATTTAATGGTGGATGGTGGATGATGGATGAGAGAGGGCAGGGAAAGATATATTAAATCTAGGAATGTGTCATTTAGCCACACTATCAAGGCTGTTGAAGGGGCTGACAACTTTCCCAGGTACACCGAGATGTATGCCCACTGTTTGGAATAGTTTATTACAGATGTATTTAAACATAGAATCTTGAAATTTAGCCATCAGTCTAAATACTTTTTTGGCAGTCATGGTGGTGACTAAGTCTTGGTACTAGAAGAAATTTAAGAATAAGCCCTTAAAAAAAAAAAAAAAAAAAAAAAAGAATAAGCCCTAGAGAAGTTAAGCTGTGGAAAGTACAGGAGGAAAAAGCCCTAGAAAGAAAAGAAGACCAAAGGTACAAGGAAAACATCTCTTAAGAGCCACAGGTTTTATTTGCTATAAGAAATATAGTCATATCAATAGAATATGTTAACTCATGCAATCAGGACATGGCTTAGGAGCAATTTAGTTCATGTCTTATAAAGCCCGAACAAAACTGCAAGGATGAAAGTAACTTCTCAGCTACAAATTTGCCCCTAGCCATGGCTCACTCTATATCATAACCTAGGCCTCTGGACTCTACATAGTGTGGGAGAGAGACACAGGGAAGCCTGAGTTCAAGTCAATTCATCCCCACTATTCGAAAAATGACTCACAGGGGCACTTGGGTAGCTCAGTGGTTGAAGCATCTGCCTTTGGCTCAGGATGTGATCCTAGGGTCCTGGGATTGAGTCCTGTATCAGGCTCCCTGGATGGAGCCTGCTTCTCCCTCTGCCTATGTCTCTGCCTCTTTCTCTGTGTCTCTTATGAATAAACACATAAAACCTTAAAAAAAAAAAAGGAAAAAGAAAACATAGCTCTTTCTAGCGGTGGCCAGTCAACATCACCACAATTCCCATTAAAAAAGTAAAACATTATTAGTGAATTTAGCAAAATGCTACAGGCCAATATGTTTTTAGAACCTTAGCTGCCAAGTCATTGAAAGCTTGGATGTTTTGAAGAAGGCACAAGATGCAGAGATGTATGACCTCTATAGGCAAACTCTTTACCCTCTATAAACATACTTATTCACTTGTAATTTGGGGATAGTAATACCTGATCTGCTTGGCTCACAGGAATCAAGTGAAGATTTTTCTTTAATGAGAAAAGGTGTGAAAAGGGGCCTGTGGAACTATAAAAACTATACAGATGTGAAGTGTAATTAATAAGCTGTGGGGTTTCTCGCCTTTCTGTAAGGGTTCCTTAAAAAGGAGGATTAAAGCAGGGACCTTGCATCTCCAGACCTAGGTCATCTTCTCTAAATATTCTGTCATTAGCCTGCAAACAACATTTCCCCAAAGCAGGCCTGAAAAATACTAGTTCCATGGAAAATTAGCAAGTATTATTTCCAAGGAGAAATAAGGCATAACCTGTTTTGGAAACATTTGTGCCATTAAACAGATTTTTTTCCTGCAGGACTTCTCAGAACCTTTGATATGCAAATTAGAAACCTCTAAGAGGAGGGATATTGGAAGAAATTCCCCCAAACTTATTTGACCATGAAAACTGTTTCTTATAAATCATCTCTTGGGATTGTTATTCTACAGAAATTGCTTTGAAAACCAGTGATGAATGTTTTGCAATTTCTTAAAATGTATGCACTGAAAGCAAATTGGCATGTAATTCTCTTGAGGCTCACAGTGCTACCCTTGAGACAGCATTTCTCAAAATCTGATCACTTGAGAAGCTTGTTAAAAATTCATATTCCAGAGCCTCACTAAGAACTTCAGGCAGAGCCCCAGAAATCTGCATTTTTGCAGGCTCCACCGGGTGATCCCAGACCAAGGTCTGAGAAACGCACTGCTGCAGGAGTGAGCAATAGTAGTTTGGTGGCTTTAACAGCTTAGCATGAGATGTATCTCATCTAAGACAGACGTAAACTTTATAAGTCTCAAAGAAGCAAGTTCATCCTTGAGAATCTCTAGGTAGCTGGATTCCCTCAGTATTCACCAGTGCCCATTTTACTTGATTGACCAGCAGCTGGTACAGACCATCACATCATGCACACATTCTCTTCTGATAGAATGTCTGCCTTTCTTTCTTTCTTTTTTTTTTAAAGGTATACTTCAATGAGTAAGAGCAAATTATTTCCCCACATGAATTTTTTGGAAATCCAGATTTATATGTCTGGGAAAGGAGAAATGTAACATCCACTTAGTTAGCAGAGCTATTGTCAATAGAAATGTAAAGAAAAAAATGGATACCTCTCTTGGAACTTGAACATAATATAGTGAAGTAATACCGTCTAAAAGTGGTCAGGGTGCCTACAGGACATTATAAACATAGTAAGCCCTGGATAGAAACACATTTTACAATTAATCTAGAAAATAAGCCTTAGGCTTTTTTTTTTTTTTCTCCAAAAGATCTTTGTATCCTGTGGCCCATACTAAATAGCAGAAAAGCTACATGGTAGTATGAATGCAAGGAGGAAAGGACCTACTTACTAATCTGTGTGGCACTGAAAAGTCTTTTGTGCAGGACATTTTTATGTCTTTCTGAAAATACTCTGGGTTGCTGCATATCTGTGAGTACATACATAAGGGGAAAAAATACCCTGATTCAGCTGGCTCTGGGCAGTGATGGTCACTGGCTCTTTGGTCTATCAAACTGCAACCTTTAATTTAGTTTTTCCTCCCATTGATTCATCATGGAAAAGAGTGCAGGCTTTGGAGCCAGCCTGCTTGCATTCAGATCCTAACTCTTCCATGATGTACTCAGACTATAAGCTTCGGGATTGTTCTCTGCAACATGAGATAATAATAGTACCTATTCTCAGAAAAGCTCTGTGAGTTAAATGAGAAAATTCAGTCCCTGGCATATACTAAGTGCTAGCAAATGCTAGCTGTTATTCTCGAATCCCCATCAGGGCAGGGGTCAGGCTTCATAGCGCTTCTCTAACCCTCCCTGGGCCTATAAAAGGCCTTCATATGTAGAAGAGAAACATCAAATGACTTTTGGAAGTGAAAAGAAGGAACATGTTGAAGAGAGGACATTTTAAAAAACCTCTGGATGTTTCCTTTTGACATGAAGAATAATAGGAGACAATTCTGGGAAGAGTAAGATACATAGTGGCATAGTCTGGCCTCAAAACCCTGTTTCTCCATTCTGGATCCAGGAATCTAGGTGGGCCTTCCCATCCCATTGCTCCTCCTTGGGCATCATGCCTTGTCTGCACATTTTGGGAAGATGTTTTTCAAAATGATCCTTTGGGTAAGGATGTAGTAGATCTTCATAGAAAAGTTAGAGGTGAAACACATAATCATATAATAATGATATATGTATGGATTTACCATACAGTCTTCTGTACTCTGATCTCTAAGAAAATGTCTTTTTGGTGCTACCCAAATAGCAAGATGGTGAAGTACTTTGTCAGCTGAAAGCAAAATCGCCACTATGAAAAATGTGGTGTGTGCTGACAAATATCACTTACATGCTGGTGTGTAGTGGCAGTGCTGCTAGACAGCGTGCCAGGAAAAGCTACACTCGCTGATTGCACTTTTAACCCAGTGATAAGTGGGACACTGAAAACCTGGTAGAATGAGAACCACAAATTTTTAAGCTATCACTTCACTCCTACATCTGATGATGGAAAGTTTTATCTTAGAGTCTGGATAAAAGTGCAATGAGTGGCTTATATCTACACATTAGGATTTGGCTACAACAGAACTTGTGTTTTTCCTTGCGGAGGTGTGGTAGGGATGGGGATGCAAGGCGAGGGGGTACTGAAACTGACATCAGAGTTGGTGGAAGGTGTGGCAGTGGCTTTTCCTCCCTCCCTGGACACTGCCCTGTGAGCCTGTTCTCAATCCTGTTGGACCAGAATCAGATCTTTTTACTCAAAGCTAAACATGACCTAGTCTGGTACATTTCTAAATGTGACCTATGGGGTTGAGAGCACATTACTAGGTCATACAATCCATTTAGTGGCTAGGAACCAGTACTGAATACTAGAATAGGGCAATAGGATAAGATAGAACAGATCAAAGTGCATATAGAACATATAGTAAGGGTTAGATTTGTTTTACAAAATTTTGTTTCCATATATTTGTATGCATGTGTATTTATCAGGTCAAGGTGTAAATTATATTTCTGATTTTGAGTCCCAGGTTAATAAATTCTGAAAGTTACTGGGTAGGAAACTATGTTCTTTTGTTCATTTATATTAGAGGTTACCAAGTAGCAGGGAGAGACATTTCCACTTTCAGGTTGCTGGTCATTGCCTGCCTACATCTTTCCTGTGCACTTTACTGAGCTCCCCACCCAGTGGCTAGCAGTTAACATTTACTGAGCAATAATTGGTTGTCAGGCAATATGCTAAGTGTTTTGTGTGTATTTTAACCCTTGGAACAGCTCTACAGATCAGATACTATTTTATGGTCATTCCAGTTGTGTAGGAGAGGAAACTGCTTAAATCACTTGCACAAATGTATATGCCCAGAAAGGAGGAAAGCTAGGACTTGAACCCAGATGGCTTGGCTTTAGAAGGCCCACACTTGACAACTCTTAGGAAGCTCAAGGGGACAGGCTGGCCCTTGTTGGGGCTGGATAGGGCTATATAGCTCTTCAAACTGAGCTTCTTCTTTATATATGAAACAACTAAGACCTAATGAGATTAAGTGATTTATGTCAACCCGCAGAGCTGGGATTAGAATCTAGGCTTGTGTGCTTTTTCTCCCCAGTCTTGAAGACTTTTTTTTTTTTAATTGTTTTTCATTTCAATTCCAGTATAATTAATGAAGATAATCACTTATAGATTAAAATATCATAGGGTGCATGAATCTTATAAATACTGCTTCCCTCTTTGGTTACTAAGATTTTCAGAGCCAAATTAAAAACTCACTGAGTAGTTACAGTTCAACCTCTATCTTGTCTTTGTCTTTATTTATTAAAAATAGATTTTCCCTGGGGTGCCTGGGTGGCTCAGTCGGTTAAATGTCCGACTCTTCGTCTCAGCTCAGGTCTTGATCTCAGGGTCATGAATTCAAGCCCCACACTGGGCTCCATGCTAGCCCTGGAGCATACTTTAAAACAAAACAAAACAACAACAAAAAACCTCTACCCCTAATGTCTTTTAGATCTTTTAAAATCTTGCTATGTTGTGTGATTTGGGGAGCTGCCTCAATTTTGTTTCAATGAGAAAAGATTCAATTTAGAAAGTATTCCACTGATATAAAAAGATTTGATCATATGCATCTGAATGATCAAATGAAATGGGCTATGAAAAGGGAAGCAGGAGATGGACCAGACCAGCAAGGAGAGACAGTGCCCTGGAGAAAGGGTTGGGCAATAGAGGAGAAGTTAAGAAGCAATGAAAGGTCTTCTGTGAAGGAGGAGCATGCCAGCAAGCAATAGGGATGCCACCATAGTGGCACTGCTTCAGTGCCCCTCATGTACAAAGAACACATCTGATTTATAACTACAACATGGCCTCAGCTTCCTCCCAGTATGCCCAAAGAGCCCCTCATTGCAGCAAAGCTTGGCCATTACTGGTCTCACTTATGGTGGGGTCTCTGCCTCCAGTTTGGGTTTGTGTGACAGTCACTTACCTCTAAACATGTTAATCTCTCAAGGAATACCTTGAAGAATTTTCTTGAAGGAAGAATCTTTCAAGTGACATCCTGATCATTGCATCCCCAAAGAATCTTTTTCTATCTTAATTTCTCTACTGAGTTTAGTTATTGAATGCTCATATTTTACAACTATATTTTAGACTGTGAGATTCATAGGGAATGGGTTTTACGTATATGTACGTGTATGTGTATGTGTGTATGTGTCCCCCAAACATAGATCAATACTTTGAACATTGGAGAAGATCATGACATATCCTAAATAAAAAGAGACAACGGAATTTGATAGATTCTTTATTCCTACATAACATATTCAGAAAGTAAAAAGGATATAAAAAAGATGGAGAGACTATCTCACCCTTTTTTCTCTGATTTCCTATGGCAATTAGGAAACTCCTTATAAGACAGAGACAAACGAATGTCAAAATCATTTTGAATATATTTTGGCACTTTATTGAGCAACTGGCAGTGTTTGCTAACAGAATTTACAAGGAGTTTAATTTTATGTTATTTGAGCTGAATCTAGTTAATTCTTGTATAATCCATTTAAAAGTCATACACATTTCAAACTATTAGAATGTTTTGTCCATTTCTTCATGATCTTTTTATTTTCTCACTGATATGGAAAGGGCGGTGAACTTCAGGGTACATGCTACCACATCATCCTGGTTATTCTGTCATCAGAAGATTGCGAATGAAAGCAAGAAGGCTCCCAGAAGTTTCCTTTGATAGCTGTTACTTCACTGACCCAGAGCTATGTAACTTTTCAAGTGATAACTCCCTAATTAGTTGGAGCTTTAGTATCCTCTGCCTACATCTTGTCCTCGGCCCAAATATTCACTTATCTAAACCAAAGTGCTACATGACGTCTTTGTTGTTTTAGGAACACAGTTACCATTCCCAGGCTGCTCCCACACTATCTCAGATATGTGTTATAGGACACATCTTCAAATTCAGAGAAGGATGTAGAAAAAAAGGGGGGGGGGGGCTTATTAGTTTGATTTTTTTTTTCTAACAATTCTAAATAACCAGTACTTGAAATGGATTTTTACTTTACAGGTGGCTGTTTTAGCTTGTAGATCCTGACCTGAGACATACAATTGTTATGCACATCAGCGTGATAAGAAATTAAAAGAATTCAAAAGGAGGTCTTTCAACAGGGGCATTTTGAATATGAATAATAGTCCTTACATGGAAAATACAAGCATTGTGTCTCTTATCTTACAATTGTGAAAGAAAAAAAAAAAAACATTTTGGAAAGTGAAATAAGGAAATACAGGATGGAGCCTGTGAATGAGAAAGTATGACTGTTCCTTCTGATAAAAATTATTAAGACAGAGTCACAGACCCGTCCAAGAAATTAGAAGGAGCTAATTTAGAAGGAACAAAAGTCAGAAATGAATCAATGGGGAGAGTGTGGATGCATGAAACATTAACTGAGATGGTCCATAGTAGTTGTAGCTCAGGATAGTTAACAGGGTGAGCAAGATCAGAAAGAAGTGACCAATAACATCATTAATGTGAGGATTCCCAGGACCCAGGTGGCAGCCTCAGGGAGGCTGAGAGGTCTGAATCCTATCCTTAAGACCAAGGACCAAAGTGAGAAACAAGTGAAAAAGTGGAAGCAGAAGGGAACATAGCCTCACACATCAGGTAGCATGTGGAAACTGAACTTAGGGGAAATTAAAGGTTGCAATCGCATATGCTGCTTCTGTTTCTCGGGAGAACCCTGACTATAACAGGTCCATACCCAGGAAAAATAAAAAATAAAAACAACAGTCAATAGAAATGAAACAGTTTTGAGGAAGCCCAGATGTGAGATTTACTAGACAAAACTTTAAATGAGCTATTCTGAGTATGTTTGAAGAACCGGGGGAAACCATGTCCAAAGAATAAAATGAAAAGTTGAAAACAATGCCACATCAAATAGAGAATATCAATAAAGAAATAGGAATTACATACAAAACTAAATGGAAATTGTGAAGTTGAAAAGTATAAATGCTTAAATGAAAAATTCAGTAGAGGAACTTAGTAGTACATTTGAGTTGGCAGAATTAAAAATCAGTGGACTTGAAGATAGCTCAGTTAAGATCATATAGTGTTAGGAATAGAAATAAGGGACGCCTGGGTGGCTCAGTGGTTAGACGTCTGCCTTCAGCTCAAGACGTGATCCTGGAGTCCCAGGATCGAGTCCCACATCGGGCTCCCTGCATGGAGCCTGCTTCTCCCTCTGCCTGTGTCTCTGCCTCTCTCTCTGTATGTCTCTCATGAATATATAAATAAAATCTTTTTTAAAATTTTTAAAAAGAAATAGAAATAAAAAGAATGAAGAAATTTGTCAGAACCTCAGAGACTTGCAGGACATCATCCAGCATACTAACATACAAACTGGGAGTCCCTGAAAAGAGGTGAGAAAGGAGGGAAAAGGACATTTGAAGAAATAATGATCAAAACCAATCCCAAATATGATGAAAACCATCAATTGGCATATCCAAGAAGCTCAACAAGATCCAAGTAAAATAATCTCAAAGACCTACAAACCTAGACACATCATCATCAATCTGTAGAAATAAAAAGAGAGGATCTTGAAAGCTGGAAGAGAACAACTCATCATGTATAAGTGACCATTGATACAATTAATAGCGGACATTTTATCAGAAACCACGAAGGCCAGAAAGCAGTAGCTGTCAAATAAGAATTCTATACCCAGCAAAATTATCCTTTAAACATAAAGAAACTAACATACCTGAATAAGAAACTGAGAGAGTTTGTTACTAGAAGAACTACCTACTGAAATGCTCAAGAGATTCCTTTAGTCTGAAATGAAAGGACCCAACTGGAACCCAGGTGAAGAAATAAGAATCAGAGATGGTAACTATATAGATAAATATAAAGGACAATAAAAATTTACTTTTTGTTTTAATGCTTTTTTGTACTCCTATCTGATTTAAAAGACAACTTTAAAAATCAGTGATTATAAATCTGTAAAGATGGGCATATAATGTATAAAGTATAATTTGTATACAACAACAGTACAAAGGAGTAGGAAGGAGCTTTATAAAAGTGAAATTTTTGCATACTGCCAAAATTAAATTGGTACTAACCAGAACTCACATGTTTAAGTTTAGACATAAATTATAGTTCCTAGGACAACCAAAAAGATAATAATTCAAAAAAAAAATAGTAAAAGAAACAAGGGAATTAATTTGGTACACTAGAAAATATGTGTTTAACAAAATAGAGAGCAGTAATGGAAAAATATAAGAACAAAAAGGACTTAGACAAACAGAAAGCAGATAAGGAAATGGCAGATCAGCAGATATAAATCCTACCTTGGATATGGAACAACCAGAACTCTCATAAATTATGGGTGGGATTCAACCTCTTTGGCAAAAGTTCTGGCAACTTCTTTTTAAATTAAACATATACCTGCCTGTGATTGAGCAGTTCCAATTCTACGTTTTTACCAAGAGAAATGAAAACATATGTAATTGCAAAGACATAAAAAGAAAATTCACTGCACCTTTATTCATAATAGTAAAAACTTGAAAAAAAATAACCCCATCCATAACCCATTTCTCCATTCATTAAGAGGAAAATGGTTAAACAGATTGGGCTGTGTTCATCTAGTAATACAATGAAAATAATAAACTACTGATCCATGCAAAACCATATATAAATCTCAAAAAAAAATTTATGCTGGGTGAAAGAAGTCTTATATGAACTGATTTTTACTGTATCACTCCCTTTATATGAAGTTCTGGAACAGATGGTGAACAAAATCAGCACCAATTGCCTCTGGAGGTGGAGTAGGCAGCAAGGAAACTTCTGGCGTAATGGAAATATTCTGTATCTTAACTAGAGTTAGGTCTATTATACAGGTGTATGCATCTATCAGAAATATCAAATGGTACATTTAATTATATAGTATTTCATAATATGTAAATTTTACCTTAAAAAAAAAAGCCTGCAGGGGCCCCTGGGTGGCTCATTTGGTTAAGTTTCTGCCTTTGGCTCCAGTCATGATCCCACAGTCCTGGGTTCTTTGCTCAATGAAGAATCTATGTGTCCCTCTCCTTCTGCCCCTCCCCCTTGTTCATGCTTTCTCTCTCTCTCACTCTCTCTCTCTCAAATGATAAAAAGCCTGCAAATTAATATTGAACTTTAGTTAATGATATGCATGTGAAAGGTTTAGAGGCTAAAGGTACTGATGTCTGCAACTCACTTTGAAATACATCCAAAAAGTAAAATGGTTGATGGTTAGACAGATGCTCAGATAGATAGAAATGTGATAAAGCAAATACAGTGAAATATTAACAGTTATAGAACCTAGGCTGTAGAAATAAGGATGTTCACTATAATATGTCTATAATTTTTCATAACAAAATGTTGAGAAACAATTGTATTTAATTAAGTGCATTAGAGTTTAAGGTCATTCTTGAAGCTAGCATCTTCTTAGAAGGAAACTGGCCTGATGGAGGGAAGCATAAAATAAGGATGTGCTATTCAAAGAAAGCCATGTACACTATGTAACCTCTCTTCATCTCATTTTCTAATCTATCCAATAAGTACAATAAATCCTCACCTTGCAAATTTGTGGTAAGTATTGGAGACACTTGGTCTTCAGTGGGTCATGAAAATATAGCATTTAATTTATTGTTATTTGCTACATGTCATGCTCTTAAGCCTCTTTGTTGTTACCAGATGGTGTAACAACATCTAATTTTCAAAGGTTGTTAGGATAGTTAAATAAATTGATACATGTAAAGTACTCAACACCAAGCCCAGGAAAAAATCGATATAAATAAAAATGTGTTGAACTATCTGAAACAGCTGGGTGTGGGCTTTTTTTTTTTTTTTTTGGCCAAAAATTGTTGAATATTTGGGAATTTCATGTGGTTCAATCTAATAGCAATGTGTAGATATAGATATAAAACATATGAAGATGAGACATAGACATATAAATATGCCTAAGAAAATCTACCTGGAGTTGACACACAGTGTTCAACCAAATATTCTGGCACAATTTTGGTGCTGACAAAGAGTTTCTTTTATGTAACTTTGTCTGGCCACCAGCTACTATTAGGGTGACCAGCTCTTCTCAGTTTTTCTGAGCCTTTCCTAATTCTAGCACTGAATATCCCACAATTTGGGAAGCTCTTTGGTGCCAGGTAAACCAGAATAGCTGGTTATCTTAGATTATACAAAAAGCTATTTCCAGAACCAGCATCCAAGCAGGCATTTCCTCTGTTTGGGTGCTACCCAGCAACTCAACCTTACAAACGTATCTTTAAAAATTACAGCAAAATCCATATTAGACCCAGAGTTTTTTATACCCAGACATGTCTTAATTTCCACTGGGTGACAAAGAGACCTGCTAATGTTAGGCACTGGCCAAATGTTACTACACTTTAACCAGAGGCCTAATATTGCTGCTCTGAGCTATGGAATCTGTTCAGTTCAGTTTGTTTTAACAAAGAGTTTGTAACACAGAAGTACAGGGAATAGTATACTCTGGTGCTTTGGCAGGGAAGTCACTACTTATCCAGGACTGAAGTAGAATAAGAAATCCACAGACCACTTTTATGGTTATAGTCAGAAGTATCTGCAATAACCCTCAGTAGGAGGCAAGAAATGGGATGGGGGTATAGAAGGATTCTTGTCGTTACACCTTTTCCAGGGCAAACCTCCTCCTAGCAGCATGTGGAGCCACACTGTATCCTAATCTAGAGGTGTGTTATGCATTAAGGCAGCAAGGCTTAATCTGCAGGGGGGACACCCTCACACTGAAGCCTGAACTCTGGGGAAATTGCTTATGAGCTCCAGCTGGAAAACACATATGGGAGATGAACCGGTTTATCTTTGCAAACTCTGTTTACAAACAAGGTACATTTGTTCTCCACACAGTTTGTCTTTGCCACTGGCATTTGAGGAATCCAATTTCAACTTTAGAACTACAACTTTGAATCATCTCCAAAATCATGTATAGTGTCTTGCCAAGGTTCTTCCTTTTAAGGCAGCCCCTTTGTCCCAGAGTTGGGGAATTGGGTACATTCATTCGGGGAGAAATGTATTGCAAGATTTATTGGATGAGCTCTATGGTTCAGGAAAATGTACCAAGGACACACAAAAATTAATTATACAGTAGTTCTAAAAGTCATCTGATAATACCTAGAAACCAGTAATATTGGCACAAGACATATAATGTCATGAAGGAGTGGGGTGATCAGTGGTAATATCCAAAGAATGTCCGGGAGAACTGGAAAAGTCTTAATGAGCACAATAGTTTGTGAGCTGGGCTTTAAAAGATGAACACAATTTCCACAGCCAGGATTCAGAGTACAGGGAAGGCTGATGAAACAAATGGTAAGGGCATGGAAAGACAGGAAAGGAAGCATGAAGGAAGAATAAGACATTTAGATTGATTAAAATGTGCGGTAGATAGGTCAAGAAAAGTAGGCTGGGATCAAATCACACAGATCCTAAAATGCCTAGCTATGGAGGTTAAATAGCAACCACAGGAATAGAAGAGTCAACAAAACAAGCATGGTGCTTACATTCGTGTGTGTGTGTGTGTGTGTGTGTGTGTGTGTGTGTGTGAGGTGGGGGGTTGTCTCAGGGAAGCCAACTGAGATGAAGGATATAGATAACAGGTGCTGGTGCCTACTGTGGGGCAGGCTCACTGTTAGCATGTTCTGTGTGGCAGGCCAGCTCTTCACAGGAATATTTTAACCACAAGATTCAAATAAGGAAACAGAGGTTTAGAGAGGCTGGAGACTTCCCCAACCAAAAGCATCTTGGTGCCTGGACCCAAATCCAAATCTGTGGTGCTCTTGGCAAGCCCACATCACTCTGCTCTGGGATGGATGAAAGAGAGAGGGAGGGAGAGAAGGAGATGAGATCAGGAGGCAGAGAGAGCAGTTAAGACTTCTGAAGAATCCAGGAAAAATTGGTGAAGACTTGAACTAAGGTGAACACACAAAGACAGGCAGCTGTGACTGATCTGGTTGGGGTAGATTAATTATGTTTCAAGGGGGAGAAAGAGCAGAAACGAACCTGTAGGAGTGATCCTGGGAAAATGGAAGAAGAAGATGCATGGAATTATGGATTATTGAAGAAATGAAAATTTGTTAAAGATTTGGGGATTGAGGGAGGTTCAACATGTTCATTCAACCAGTATTTGTTATTCACTTGCTTATTTGATGAATATGGACTAGGCCATGTGCCAGGCACTGGTCAGGCACTAGGGATCTAATCCAAAATAAAAGCTACTCTCATGAGTTTGTGATCTGGTGAGAGGTTACTAAAGCTACAGTCACACTCAGGAATGCATAATGGCAAATGGAGACACGGCTGGATAGCAATGATTTGCCCATTAGATTCACCCAATACCTATGGCTCCCCTTCCAAATAATCTGGAGTGTTGCCTGAGTTTTAGGAGTTTCAGAAGCTCCCCAAGTGACTCTAATACACAGACAAGTTTGGGCACTGTTGCTCTAAAGCAGAGGTTGTCAAACTCTGGCCCTGGGGCCAAATTTGGCCCCCGCCTGCTTTTGTAAGTGAATGTATATTAGGACACATCCCAGCCTGCTCATTTATGTATTGTCACTCACATTCACATGCTGGCAGCATAATGGAGTAGTTGCAAACGGAGACTACATGGTCTACAAAGCTGAACTTACTTATTATCTAACACTTTACAGAAAAAGTTTGTGGTTCCTGCTCTAAAAGAAAGGAGGAAAATTCTAAGAGCAGATGACAAAGTAACATGACCTAGCATCATGGTGTCGGAGCAGGGCGTTGGGGGCAGCGGGGCTTGGGGATGTAGTTGGAGGGATTTCTATATCTAAGTTTGTGTAGGAAAGTTGCATAGGAAAAGAGGAAGGTAAAAGCAATGTGGACAGAAAACTCAGCAGGAGCAGAAGCCCTGTTCCAATATCCACTGCCATGTAATGATCACCGCCCCCCCACCCCCAAATCCAGTGGTTTGACACATTTTGTGACTACCTTTCACAGTTCCAGGGACTAGCTGGGCATAGCGAGCCAGTTCTTGCTCAGGGTCTCCCCTGTGGTCATGGTCAAGCCGTGACCAGTCTGCAACCATCTTGAAAGCTTCTTCATCCATCTGCGATGGGATATTGGCCATCAGTGGGGTCTTCAACTCGTCTGTGGACTGAAATACCTACCTCCAAAAAGAGTCCCCATGTGAGCTCTCTGATTCCTTACTACACGAGAACTGTATTTAGCAACTAAGAGAACCAGGTGGAAGCTGTGTTCTTCTTTATGGCCTCCCCTTATATGTCAGACAGCATGACTTCTGCTATAACCATAGGCCCACCCATATTTAAGGGACTGAGGGACACAGACATCATGTTTGCAAGGGAGGATCTTCACTGTCACGTTCTAATACATGAATGTGGGTTTGAACATATCATGGTGGTCATCCTCGGAAAATACAATCTGCTGCAAGCAGAAGGAAGTTATGGTAGCTTCAGCATCTCAAATAGAGAGCAGTGGGAGAGATGAGGCTGGAGAGGGGTGAGTCCAGTCCAGGATGGTTAGTCCATGTTAATAATTATTTTTTTTTTTTTGAGATGGAGAGCAGGGAGGGCACAGGAACAGAGAAAGGGAGAATCTTAAGCCTGATGAGAGGGGGTCAATCTTATGACCCTGAAATCATGACCTGAGCTGAAGTCAAGAGTTGGCCGCTTAATCCACTGAGCCCCCATGTTAAGAATGTTTATCTTTATCTAAAGCTAAAGGAATGTAATGGATTTTAGAAAGAATAATGCTAGTGTTCAGTATACTAGAGTGGCTAGAAGCACAGACTACTTGGGTTCAAATCCTCAGTCTATCATTTGCTTGCTGTATGATGTTGAGAAAGTTATTTAATCTCTCTATACCTTAATGTCCTCATCTTTAAAATGAGGAAAATTGTTATTTTCTATTTTACCTACCACATAAGGTGGCTAGAAAAATGGAATGGTACACTATTAGTACACTAAATAAGTGTATATTTTTTAAGATTATATATATATGATATATATAATATATATTATTTAAATTTATATGTGTGTGTGTCTGTGTATAGGTAACAGTGATACAAAGATTCTGTCCTTGCCCTCAAGTGGCTCACAGTTTAGCAGCAGAAGCAGCAGAACCAGTAGGTTCTGGGGCACCCATATTAGAAGTCTAGGATGAGGGAACAGAGTCTAGTTGCCTGCAGCCCATGAGTAGAGTATGCAGGGAAGATACTAAATTTGCCCTGAAAGCTAGGATTCCACTAACTACTTAGCATGTAGTGAGTAATACTACTAACGACTTTATAGTGTTTACTAACGACTAGGCATTGTTCTAAAAGCTTACTTGCGCTTCCTACTTCTCAAAGTACTTTCAAGCTCACTATCTCATTTGATTTCATGTCCTCTTTTGTTTTACAGATGGGGAAAAGAAATAGATTTTCAATAGTTTATACAGAAGATAGGGTTAAAAAAAGTCACACTTGGATCTATTTAAGCTAATCCAAAATCTTTGAATTGCACCAGAGTATTGCTGCTTTCAATGAAATGAATCTATAAGAAATTTTCTACATTGAAGGTTCTTTTCATTATATAACTAAAATTTTTCTCTTCTGACTACAGTGCATCATAAATAGCTTTTATATGATTTCGTAACACTTGCAATTAAGGAACCATGGAAGTGATTTTGATCTTACAAATTGCTACTGACCCTTTAAGCACAGCAAGGCAATCCCTGAAGCATTCTTTCTTTAATTTGGTGGCACTTAAAGATTCATTCCTTTGCTGGTGATGGGTATGAAATACAGGTCCACGAATAGTGTCATAGAGAGGGAGTAGCTTCAACCTAAAGATAAAAGCTTCACCAGATCTGCCTCCCTCTATCAGCGGGCTGTTCCCGAAGTCTTACCATCCTGACTTCTTGCTGACTGATAAGGCACTTGTAGTTTTCTAGGGAAGTTGAAATATTTAAAGAGAATAACTGACCTCTCTGAGTGACAGTAGATGGGCCAGGAGAAAGAGAACCTTTCAGAGAAAATTGTTAGGTAGAAATCAGATTTTTTTTTTTCCTTGAACAGGTAAAGGTCCTGGAAAAAGACATAAAGAAAATGACCTGAATCAGATTTCTTTCTACATCTCAGACTCAAAATACTGTCCTGTGGTATAGCCTAAGTCTAATTTGAATCATTCATTGAACCAAACTCAGAAAGCACAAACCTTAGAAGAGCATGACTCAATGGGAATTGTGCATATAAATTATTTTATAGCAGTGCAAGATGAAAGGCATTTGGTGTCTACGCAGTATTGGCTTAGGCCGTTTTAAGACATCCAGGATCTTTTCCCAGAAATCTCTCCCAGCTAGCCCTCTTTCCACCAGAGCCTCGGTTGTATCACGTGTAAAGTAGAAGTAAGTAGGATGTTGTCTTTCTCAAGGATATTGGGTATGAGGTAGAGTTAACATTTATGAATGCAAATGTTACCATAGAAGGAATTATATTTGAATGCAAATGTTTCTACACATCCTTTAATTCTATACATGTATCTAACAAAAAAATACATGAAAAATATTTTAAAACACTTACTGATCCTTGGTATTAACAAATATTATATTATATATTCTCTTCCATTATTTACTTTTTACAATAGGGAAAGCATCACAGGTATAGTTTGAATCTTATTTGTGTCCTTTTTTGGCATCTCCCCCACCCTTCCACTCCCACCTCCCACCAGAAGCAACCAGTTTCGTGAATTTGATGTTATTTGTCCAGTCCTCAATTTATACTGTTACCACATGTATTTCTTAAAATGTATGAAAACAGTTGTCACAGTCTGCAGCTTTTCTCCTCTTCTTCCTTTTTCTTCTACTTCTTTGTAAAACATATTATTATAAGAGCTATCTCATACTTAGACAGTTATATCTGCGTGTATAATATTTTATCTTACTCATTTTACCCACATTCATTTTTTTCCATTCCACTTATTGATGGACATTTAGGTTGTTTTATTTCTTTTTTTTTATAACAAACAATGAACATCTTGTACAAGTACCAGAGTCTAAGGTATATTACTGAATGTCTTCATTTGTAGGACATACTCCTTGATATTACAGGCCTGCAATTCATGCATGATGGTAAATTTTCATAAGGCTTCTATATTACATTTTTCTAAAAATTCCTAAGGATGACTATTGAATTGGTAAGATAATTTCTCAGTGGGTTGTAATCCTGAAGGAAATGTGTTCCATGGTCCCTAAAACATCACCATACTATCCTTTTCTCATTTCTGTTAGCCTCTCCTTTAGATCTCCTGTAGATGTCCTTTAGTGAATCCTCTTCACTCTAGCACCTGTTTTGTGTCCAGGCTCTCTTTCCACTCTGTACCTTTACAGCATTCTTCACGGCTCTCCTACCTTGTCGAAGATCCTCCTAACTCCTTTATTTCCTTGCCTTCAATAGCCTTTATTTTTGTGCTCTCAGCCACTCAATAGTTAGCTATGCCTGGGATCTAGAACTGACCTATCTTGCTGACATCTAAAGTGCTGAATCCTACCTCTCCAACCAAAATCTCTTATCTTTTTAGGGATTTCTTTCCTTTGGTCTCATCAATTGCACTGGTCACATGACTTCCAGTCCCTTTTCCCAAATTTCCTCTGACTTTATGTGTTCCCTGGCACCTTGTACTTCATTGTTAATCTTTCTAGAATTCTTTAGCAAGCCTCTAGAATCACATATCCCTTTGACATGCACAGTATCCTCTTTGCCAGCCTAGTGAAAGCCTACTTTTCTTCTACATCACTTTTGGTAGGGGGGTGGAAATCACATTTTTCTAGTATTGAGTTCATTCCAAAACCAAGTATCCCCCATTAAGAGTGTGCAGGGGTGGAGGTAGAGGATGATGGGCCTTGCTGCTAAGACTTTTATTCTTCTCTGCTAGGATCCATTTGGATTTCCCCACTGCAGCTGCTATAAATGATTTTTTCTTTCTTTACAGGCCTCCAAACTTTTCTATTTGACCCTTTGCTGGCAGCTTCACCTCTGACTGGCATAAGCTGTATCACCTAATCTAGTAGTTCTACATCATGGCTGATGTTGTGATCACTTTGGAAGCTTTAAAAATGCTCATGCCTGGGTTTCATTTTTAAAGATACTGATTTAATTGGCTTAGGATGTGGCCTGGCTATTGGGAATTTTTAAATCTCTAACTGCAGCCAAACATGAGAACGATTGCTCTGATCTTATTACTCCTTATGTCTTCCAAATTCACTGGAGTCTTATGGGACTATGAATCCTCTATTTTTTTCCCTTCTTCTCAAGATTATATCCTCACTGTGACCTTGAGCCTATCCCTTCCTTTCATGAAAAGGGGTTAGCCTTGGCTAATCAATCTTTCTCTCTCTCTCTCCCTCCCACCTCCCCTCCCCTGCCAACAATTCCTGTAATCCTCTCTTCTTTTTTTTTTTTTTAAGATTTTATTCATTTATTCATGAGAGACGCACACAGAGAGAGGCAGAGACATAGGCAGAGGGGGAGCAGGGCCCCCACAGGGGAGCCCGATACAGGACTCAATCCTGGAACTCCAGGATCACTCCCTGAGCCAAAGGCAGATGCTCAACCACTGAGCCACCCAAGCGTCCCTGTAATCCTCTCTTTTTTATCTACTAGTTCAATAATAGATGGTTCTTGTCCACAGAAGCTTGACCATTAAATTTATTGGCACCATCAGTCTTCCTCTTCCAGGTGCAGAACTTTGGAGCCATATTCTGTTCTAACCCATCTCCACACCCCTTACATCTGTTCATTTAGTTATTAAATCCTATTAATTATATGCTCAAAATGGATCTTGCATGTTCTCTTTCCATCCTTTCAATGCTATTTTTAGTATCTTTTTGTGGACCTTCCACAGAATCTCTAGGCATCCTATTTGTATGCTTTGCTTACTTATCTTTGTTTCTGCTTCTCCAAACTTTCTCAAGCTGTTCTTGGCTCCTGACAGGTATTTTTACTGTTGCATTCTCAAGATAAATAACCTTTATATTGAGCTCTAGACTCATAGTTAAGTCCTCAGTATTTGTATATAAGTTGATTCTAAAAGTAAAAGCAAGTCAGTGGCATTTGTATTTTATGATTATGCAGATATCCTTAATCACCACATCAAGTAACATGTTGAGTATATTTTCTAATAACTTATTGTTCTTTTTCCTAGATTCCTAGTGTCCTTTTCTCACCATCCCTCGAATTATATACCTGTATCATATCCTTACATTTTTCTGAGTTTCAAGTATGTCCTCTAAATTTATACCTTACCTTGTTTTTCCTCCAGATACTTCTATTGCCCTATTCTCTTGCTAACTAACTCTCTTCTACTTCTTGCTAAGACTAACTCTTGCTGAGGACTAATTGCCTTCTAGTTCTTCTGTGCAATGATCAGTCATGTTTAGACTCCTTTTAACCTTCTTGGTAGAATCTGCTATTTACTGGAGCTCATACTTTCCTCTTATTTGGTTTACTAACAGATTCAATAAAGGGATCTTGGGAAGTACATTCTCTGAGTTCTGCAAGTCATTATTCTGGCTTCACAATTAAATGATAGTTTGGCTGGTTCACCATCAGGTTGAAAATAGCTTTTGCTCAAAACTTTAAAGACATTGTTTCTAGCATTCACTGTTGATGGTAGCATATGGTTTACATGGGTATGGTTATCTAATACTAGCTTGATTCTCATCCTTTATAAAGTAGCTTGGTTAAATTTCTCCTTCAAGCTATGGGAAGTTTTAAAATTCTCTTCTAAAATCCAATTCTTCAAATGCTGGATCTCATGAATGACTCTACTGTATTAGTATTTTCTCTCATGTTTTTGACCTGATTCCAGTGAATTCTTCTCTAACTACCCAAAACTTCCGTCTCCCACATAACTAATCTCCCTTTCCTGGTTTACTTTTCTCCCAATCACTCATCTCTTTCTAATTTACTGTATGAGCCAAGTTTAAAGATATGTATTTATTCTATTTTTTCTTCTCCTACTCCTAGAGCACACTGTGCAGTCCTCTCAGTTAGATCTGGTGTGGTTCCTTGTGTCCATCAACCTTCGAACAGAGACATGGTATCTGCCATCCCCACCCTATCCAGCCGCAAACAGATCTCCACTATATGATGGTGAGGCAAAGACAGTTGGCCTGAAATAAAACTACTATTTGGAAAAGGGAAGAAAAACCTGGAATATGCACAACAGCCACTGATCCATAACAGTGACAAATCCTCCTGGGGAGACATTATGAAGGTAGTGCAGTTTTTGAATAATGTCAAGTTGGTAATGACCCAGGGAATAAGGTGGGGGAAAGATAAATCACTAGAAGAGAGGAGTTCAGGTCACTGACAGACACTACTAGTGTATGCATCATCCACCTGGGTAATGCTGTAAAAAATACCAGCCAGGAAATCTTTTAAAATAAGCTGTTTTCATTATCCAGGTGAACCAATAGCCCAAGTGTATGTGTGGCACAACATTCAGAGGGTATATGAGCATGTGTGCCCAACTGCTATAAAAAAGAGAATCCTCAAGAAAAAGAAGCTCATGGATGCCTTGCTATTTTCTATCATAGTTTTTGTTGCGTCACAAATTTTCTAGCATTCTCTGTCTTTATAGACTTGAAGCTCTATGAGGCAAACTTGCATATTCATACCTTCTTCATTTTGATATTCCCAGACCTAGTATAATACTAGGTATCTGATGAACATGCACTGGGACCTGAAGCAAAAGTCCATGATGAAAGGTAGCTCTAGCCACCCTTGCAACATCAATTTTAGAAACTGGCACCAAAATAATTTACCACAAGATCATGAGAAATTTAGAAAGATATTTAGAGGGAGATATTCCTCTACTAATGGATATGCGAAATGGAGAGATCTCCACATTTACATTACTTTGTTTTCAGATACTTTCTCTGTATTTAGAACAGTTCTGAATCTTACAAATATGTGAATCCATTTGTCACAATAGTCAGTGACCATATTTTGAAATGTCATGTGATCCCAACACATCTTACTCTTGCTTTCAAATGAAAAGTGTTCAAAACTGCTTAAATGACAAATGGACCCAGTTATATTTTTATTTGCTGTTTCTATGAGGGGCAGATTCTTAACATCAGAACTTTGGTAATATGAATCCTCCTGATTACAGCAGTGTGCTGTTCAACCTGTGTGAATGCTATAGAAGTTAGGGCATCGCTCAGTTATGCTCTTCTGAAATCCCAGCTGCCACACACTGGCTCTTCTTCTTCTTCCAGAAAATTCTCACTCTGCCCGCCCAGATGCTCTCCATCTTTCTAACTCTGCCCCACTCGTTTCATGATGGGTTCTTGGTTTCTCTATTACTTTTCAGTGGCCTCTATAAAGTAGAAAGGAAGAGTTGGCAATAGACCATCATTCTAGATAGTTGGGAACTTACTTTGTATTTTCTTTCTTTCTTTCTTTCTTTCTTTCTTTCTTTCTTTCTTTCTTTCTTTTTTTTGAAAGTTTACATGTAGGTGAAATGATAGCTATAGCAGAGAGTATAAATTTATTTGAGACTTTTTTACATAGGAGGGCTAAAAGTAAAGTTCATAGTTTGTTGCCTTTTGAATGTATTATGAAAAACTACTTTTTTCTCACTTTATTGCATTTAATAACTGGCCTAAATTATAAAATTTAATGGTCAGATGTCCACAGCACCCTCTAAAATATTACTCTAGCCAAAAAATCAAATGCTGCTCTCATATTATTCATCAAGACATCTGCAGGAGGAACTTTTTGTCTTTCCTAAGCAATAGCCAACTATGAGCCATCTGTGTAGGGTTAAATAACAATCGCTGTGCTCAGCCTGTCCATGGTGGCGGGACATTAGCAGTCATCTACTTTATTCCCTTCATTTAGCAGGTGAGGAAACCAAGGCCCAGGAAAGATAATGGACTTGTCCTCCGTCATACAACTGATGGGTATTGGAACTGGGACCTTGTCATCCTACTTCTTCAAGCAGACTCAAAATATTAATGTTTAGTTTTCTGGACGAGCCCCCTTGAAACATGATGACAGTCCCTAATTTAGTTATTTAAATGGCCTTGCCATATTTCATTTCTAACAACGACAGCCCAAGTCTTAAAATTCATCTGTAGCTATCTAACCTGCAACATGCTTTCCCGGCCCCTCTCCAGGGAAAAAGCTGGGGCAGGGCACTGCGCAAATAAACAGAACAACACTGGCAGCCTTTGGAGCTCTGCCTCAAGCTAAGCGCTGCCAGGAGTGAAAGTCATTAAAGGCCCTTTGCAAAGGTTGTTAAGAAATGTGTAAACAGCCGTATAAACAACACCAGGTCAGGTCATAGAAGGAGACTGGCAACTGGGGAGGCCCAAGGAGAGCCTGCCAAAGTGTGAAATTCCCAGCAGGGAGAAGACATTTGGAAAAACAACTCCATCAAGTTTTATCAACACAAATCATTTCCTAAGTGGTATATTTTATTTAGAGTATGTGTGGCCTAAATTTAACAAGGGAAGCTTTTATCAATCGTAGTTTTTATCGCTTCCAGATATCTTGGTTTCTGAATTACTGGCAACGTTTACGGTGTGCTCATTTTTCTGGGTTTTCCTGTCTAAACACACCCCGGGTGATGCTCTTGGTGTGGAGAGTGGTGATGCCCTACACACGCGCTTCCTGTTGGTCATGCTGTGTGGCTCAGGCCCTGCACATGCTGAACTGTAAACAGACTTGGGCCTGGTGTTCTAATTTTAAGCCTTAGAGGAAACAGACATATTAATAATCACCGTGGTAGAGCAACACCCACAAATAGACCGTGTTATGAAATACCACATTCTCTGCCATAATGAAGGCTTTGGCATTTCCTTTCTGAGGGAGTTGATGCTGGAAGAAAGTGATTTCACCCATAACTTCCTTGACCTTCTCAGGAATAGCACCAATGGCCACAAACATTCAAGAGAGGTGCATTGGATGCAGAAAAGGGGTTTCTCCATGTCTGTGACTTTGTCCACATATGGAGAGCACCTACATGAAGATGAGAGAAGTCTTACTATGCACACTTAGGCCAGTCTAAATTCTCCTGTTTTCCCATCCAGGGTCTTTCTTCCCTGGCCATTCAAGAGACTCTTTCTGTTTGGCCTAGTTTCTATTCTTCTCCTGCCAGTGTTTTCCTCTGCTGTTTCTTTCATTCACCCACAAATCCCAACTACTCAGCCTGGTTGTTCAGGTTTTGCCCTAATTTTGGAGGGCTGACTCTCTGAGTACACTGACGTGGACTCTCAGAGCCCCAGACATACGTGAAAGTTTCTTCCAAGGCTGTTTCCGTATTATTCATGGAAGTGAATACATAGTGAATAAAAAGACAAAGAAGTATTTTTAAATATCTGTAACTTGAAATTTCTATGTCTCCTAAAAATAGTTGGAGAAATTTGCACCAAATTTAGAGGATGTGTTTGAGCTGCTCTGATTTAAAATATAGACTGCGTACCCTATGAAGAATGGCCCTGTGGACATACCTCAAAGAGACAGGCCATCACCCTTCAGGACAGCTGAAAACAGAGTTCATTGAGGGGCCAGGCTATTATAGATGCCCTGGAAAGAGATATAAATTACGATCAGGTCTTCAACATGAACCCCTGACTGGAAGTCACAATGGCAGATTTTCAGAAAAGAAGGCATTACTTTGCAACCAAGCTCCTTCTCACAAGTGAAAATCTCTATGGCATTTACCAGGGCTGTAGCATCAGAAATTTGTTTGTTTAGTGATGGCTTTTTATTCACCTAAGTAATACAAGGAGGGGCCAGCATTTTACAAGTATAGCCCATATGACACATTGTGTTTTCTTTCTCTTCTAACTTGGCACAGCAACTGCTTACTCTTCCAGAAACCCACACAAAGTGTCAGTAAAATACTCTATGAATTATATCCCCTGCAGAAAATCTAGTCGTTTTTTTCTTTGTGTTTCTTTTCTTAATGATACAATGATAGACTAAATCTATTCCAGCGAATTAAAACAACAAGTAACTTTTGCTGAGCACTTAATATTTGTCAGGCAATGTCAAGCTTCCAACAGCAGGCGACTACCAATCATCTTCGTGTTTCTATGAATTTGCTTTCTGCACATATCATACAAATTGGAAACATGCAATACATGGCCTTTTGTGCCTGCTTTATTTTACTTAGTATAGTATTTTTAAAGTTCAGTCATGTTGTAGCATGTATCAATATTTTCTTATAACTGAATAATACTCGGTATGAATACACACACCCGGGATCCCTGGGTGGCGCAGTGGTTTGGCGCCTGCCTTTGGCCCAGGGCGCGATCCTGGAGATGCGGGATCGAATCCCACGTCAGGCTCCTGGTGCATGGAGCCTGCTTCTCCCTCTGCCTGTGTCTCTGCCTCTCTCTCTTTCACTGTGTGCCTATCATAAAAAAAAAAAAAAAAAAAAAAAAAAGTAGTTTATTTAAAATAAAAATACACACACCCATTAGTCAACAAGTGACATTTGGTTTGTTTCTATCAATTTGGCTATCTGAGATAGTGGCACTATCAAGTTTTGTTACAGATTTTTGTGTAGACATACATTTTGTTTTGTTTTTTCTCCTCTTGGCTATATATCTAGAAGTGGAACTGTTGAGTTGTATAATACTATTTAACTTTTTGAGAAACTGCCAATCTTTTTTCCAAAGATGCTGCACCATTTTACAAGCCACCAGCAATGTTTGAGGGTTCTGGTTTCTCCACACCCTCTAATAATTGTTATTGTCTGTTTGATTATAGTCATCCTAATTTGTATGAAGTGATATCTCATTGTGATTCTGATCTGCAATACCCTAATTACTAAAGATGCTGAGTGAGCATCTTTTTATGTGCTTATTGGCCATTTGTGTATATTTTTAGAGAAATGTCTATTCAATATTTTTGGGGAAAATCCTTCCTCTATTCAAATCCTTTACCTATATTTTAATTGGGTAGTTTGTCTTTTTTTGACAAATTTTTTTGACAAACTGTTGAGCCATAGGGATTCCTTATATCCTTTGATATAAGTTCTTATAAGATATATAATTTGCAAATATTTTTTCTAATTCCATGAATATTTTTTCTAATTCCATGGGTTGTCATTCTATGATCTGGGTAGTATCAGTAGCAGCACAAAAGTTTTCAAATTTTGATAAGCTACAGTTTATCTACTTTTTTCTTTTATTGCCTGTATTTTTGATGTCTAAAAATCTATACAATTTCAGAAATATTTCACCTCTGTATTCTCTCCTAAATTTTATAGTTTTACCTCATATATATGAGGTCTATTTTAGGTTTAAACAGTTCATCTTAGATTCATTTTTGTATGTGGCGTGAGGTAGGAATCCCAATTCTTTCTTTTACATGTGGAAAAGCACCATTTGTCTCAGCACTATTGGTTAAAAGAACAGTCTTTCAGCATTGTCTTGTCTTGTCACCCATATTAAAAATTAATTTGCTGTGAATGTGTTTTAGACTTTCAATTCTATTCTCAATTCTGTTGATCTACATTCTATTCTTATCCCAGTACTATTCTGAATTGATTATGATTCTCTAGAAGGTGTCTCTTCCAACTTTGTTTCTTGTTTTCACAATTACTTTAGCTATTCTAAGTCCCTTACATTTCTATTTTGATTTTAGGATCAGCTTGTCATTTTCTGCATAAAGTCAGCTGGGATATTGATAGGGATCGAGTTGAATCTATAGGTTAATTTGGCAAATACTGTCATTTTAACAATAGTAAGTCTTCTGATCCATAAACACAGAATGTCTTTCCATTTATTTACCTCTTTAATTTCCATAACAATGCTTTATAGTTTTCAGTGTACATGCCTCACACTTGTTTTTAAGTTTATTTCTAGGTATTTTATTATTTTACGCTATTGTAAATGGAACTGTTTTCTTAATTTCATTATTAGAATTTTCATTGTTAGTATATTGAAATGTAGCAGCTTTTTGGATATTGATCTTGTATTTTGCAAACTTTTATTGATCTCATTTATTAACTCAAATGTGTGTTCATGTGAGTGTGTGTATTTTCCTTAGAATTTTCTATATACAAAGCAATAGAAAATAGTTTTACTTTTTCCTTTCCAGTCCTAATATCTTTCATTTCTTTTTCCTACCTAATTGCCGTGGCTAAAATCTCCAGTATATGGAGCACCTGGCTGCCTTAGTCAGTAGAACAAGGGACTCTTAATCTCAAGATCACAAGTTCAAGCCTCACACTGGGTATAGAGCTTACTTAAAAAATAAAGTAAAATAAAATAAAATAAAATAAAATAAAATAAAATAAAATAAAATAAAATAAAATAAAATAAAATAAAATAAAATAAAATAATAAAATAAAATAATAAAATAAAATAAAATCTCCAGTATGATATAGAGTGGAAGTTGCAAAAGTGAACGTCAGAGTTTTGTTCCTGATATTAAAGAAGACTGGTCTTTCACCATCAAATATGATGTTAGTGTGAGTTGTTGATAGAAACCCCTTATCAGAATGAATAAATTATCTTCCATGTCTCATCTATTGAGAGTATCTATCTTGAAAAGGTGTTGGAATTTGTAGATGCTTATTTTACAATTATTGAGATGACCATGTGAATTTTGTGTTTTATTTTATTAAGATGATGTATTGTATCAATTGATTTTCAAATGTTAAGCAACTTTCTATTCCTGAGGTAAATACCATGAGATCATAAGATATGATACACATATGATATTGGATTTAGTTTGGTAGTACTATGTTGAAGAATTTTATATTTTATACATGTATCCCTTCTTTTTTGAAGTTATGCCACTTTGCTTTTTTGAAAGACTTACATTAGTACCTGTTTACAAAAAAAAGCAAAAATAGTGTTCAGCATTTGTTTTGCAGAGACCTGTTATAGAGGCAGTGCACAGACCAAGCAGAGAGAATGGCAGCACCAAGCTCTTTCCTTAGGACTACATTCAGCATCTCAGCATCAAGCTGCTTTAGCTTTGAGGTAGTCTGTAAGCATCTGTGCTTTACCTTGATTTATTTTGTGCATCTGTTAGAAGATATGTCCTAAGGTATCAGAAAAGCCTAAGAAGTTATTTTGGGGTTCTCGGAATGCTCAAACATTTTTCCATATGAATTAATGGTAATTGCTTATTTATTTTATGCCATGTCAGCTCACAGAAGGTTTCATAGGAATGTTCTACTTTCCAATAGCAGGAGCAACCTGAATTCATAAGGAATATTGGTCTTTAGTTTTTAATTTTTTTGTTGTATGGTGCCTTTGTCCTATTTTGGCTTCAAGGTAATAGTGTTGGGAAGTGTTCCCCTCTCTTGTTTTTTGGAAGAGTTTGTAAAGAGTTATGGTTAATTCTTCCATAAATGTTTGGTAGAATTCACCAGTGCAGCCATTCTTCTTACTTACTTACTTACTTACTTACTTATTTATTTATTTACAGCCATTCTTTTTGTGGAAGTTTTATGACTACTAATTCAATTACTCGACTTGGTTATGTTTCTTCAGATTTTCTTTTCTTTTTTTGAGTCAGTTTCAACAATGTTTTTCTTTAGAAATTTATCCATTCCATCTATCTCATCTAATTTGTTGATGTGATTATTTATAGTATTCCCTTGTAATTTTTTTTCTTTTTGTAAAGTGGATATTAATGTTCTCTTTCATTTCTGATTTTAATAATTTGAATCTTCTCTCTTTTTTCTCCTGGTCAATCTAGCTAAAGTTTAATCAATTTTGTTGATATTTTTCACAGGAACAACTTTGAGTTTTATTAATTTTTTTCTATTCTTTATTTTGTTTATTTCAGTCTAATTTTTATTATTATATTCTTTTTGTTTGGTTTGGGTATAGTCTGTTCTTCCTTTTTTAGCTTCATAAAGTGGAAGAATAGGTTATAAATTGAAATCTTTATTTTTTAGCATGGGAATTGACAGCTATACATTTCCCTCTAAGTACTATTTTAGCTGCATAAGTCTTGGTATGTTATTATTTACATTTTCTTTCTTCTCAAAACATTTTCTATATTCTCATATGATTTTTTCTTTGATTTGTTGGTTATTTAGGAGTGGTTAGTTTAATTTCCACTTTCTGTGATTTTCCAAATTATCTTCTGTTACTGATTTCGATTTCATCCCTGTGTTCAGAGAACATATTTTGTATGATTTCAGTCCTTTCAGACTTTTTGAGACTTGTGTTATGGCCTAACATGTGGTCTATCCTGAAAAATGTTGCTTGGGCACTTGGGAATAATAATAGTATTCTACTGCTATTGAGTGGGATATGTTATAGATGCCTGTTGTGTCTGGTTAACTTATAGTGTTGTTCAAGTCTTTTATATTTTTGTCACTCTTTTGTCTAGTTGTTTTACCTATTATTGAAAATGGGATGTGAGGTCTCCAACTTTTCTAGCTGCATTGTCCATTTCTCCCTTACACTGTCAGCTTTTGTTTTATGAATTTTGGAGTTCTGTTGTTTCATGCATATATGCTTACAATTATAATATCTTCTTGATGGTTTGTCCTTTTTATCACTATAAAATGTCCTTCTGCTCTTCAGCAATAATTTCTGTCTTAAAGTCTATTTTATGTCAATTAATATAACCACTGAAGCTTTTAGTTACTGTTTGTATGGCATATGTATTATCCTTTTATTTTCAGCCCATTTGTATCTTTGGATGTAAGGCAAATCTCTTGAAGACAGCATAGAGTTAGGTCATATTTTTTATTCATTCTGCCAATCTCTGCTTTTTGATTGGAATGTTAATTTGCATTTAACGTAATTAATGATAAGGTAAGATTTATATCTGCCATTTGCAGTTTGTTTTCTACATATGTCTTATGTAGGTTTTTTTTCCTCTATTGTTTTTTACTACCTCCTTTGCCTTAAACAAATATTTTTAGTTTATCAGTTTTACTCCCGTGTCATTATTTTATTTCTGAGTTATTTTCTTATATATTATTTTTATATTTTGAGTTATTTTCTTAGTAGTTTCCTAAGTGATTAACATCTTACAACAACCTAGTTCAGATTAATAACAACTTTATTTCAATAACATACAAAAACTTTGCTTTTAAATAACTCCATTGCCTGTCCTCTCTGTAGTGCTATTATATTTCTATGAATTATATGTTTATACATTCTGTGCCTATCAACATAGACTTTTTTTTTAATTATTTATTTATTTTTTTTTTATTGGTGTTCAATTTACTAACATACAGAATAATACCCAGTGCCCGTCACCCATTCACTCCCACCCCCCGCCCTCCTCCCCTTCTACCACCCCTAGTTCGTTTCCCAGAGTTAGCAGTCTTTACGTTCTGTCTCCCTTTCTGATATTTCCCACACATTTCTTCTCCCTTCCCTTATTTTCCCTTTCACTATTATTTATATTCCCCAAATGAATGAGAACATATAATGTTTGTCCTTCTCCGACTGACTTACTTCACTCAGCATAATACCCTCCAGTTCCATCCACGTTGAAGCAAATGGTGGGTATTTGTCATTTCTAATAGCTGAGTAATATTCCATTGTATACATAAACCACATCTTCTTTATCCATTCATCTTTCGTTGGACACCGAGGCTCCTTCCACAGTTTGGCTATAGTGGCCATTGCTGCTAGAAACATCGGGGTGCAGGTGTCCCGGCGTTTCATTGCATTTGTATCTTTGGGGTAAATCCCCAACAGTGCAATTGCTGGGTCGTAGGGCAGGTATATTTTTAACTGTTTGAGGAACCTCCACACAGTTTTCCAGAGTGGCTGCACCAGTTCACATTCCCACCAACAGTGTAAGAGGGTTCCCTTTTCTCCGCATCCTCTCCAACATTTGTTGTTTCCTGCCTTGTTAATTTTCCCCATTCTCACTGGTGTGAGGTGGTATCTCATTGTAGTTTTGATTTGTATTTCCCTGATGGCAAGTGATGCAGAGCATTTTCTCATATGCATGTTGGCCATGTCTATGTCTTCCTCTGTGAGATTTCTGTTCATGTCTTTTGCCCATTTCATGATTGGATTGTTTGTTTCTTTGGTGTTGAGTTTAATAAGTTCTTTATAGATCTTGGAAACTAGCCCTTTATCTGATATGTCATTTGCAAATATCTTCTCCCATTCTGTAGGTTGTCTTTGAGTTTTGTTGACTGTATCCTTTGCTGTGCAAAAGCTTCTTATCTTGATGAAGTCCCAATAGTTCATTTTTGCTTTTGTTTCTTTTGCCTTCGTGGATGTATCTTGCAAGAAGTTACTATGGCCGAGTTCAAAAAGGGTGTTGCCTGTGTTCTTCTCTAGGATTTTGATGGAATCTTGTCTCACATTTAGATCTTTCATCCATTTTGAGTTTATCTTTGTGTATGGTGAAAGAGAGTGGTCTAGTTTCATTCTTCTGCATGTGGATGTCCAATTTTCCCAGCACCATTTATTGAAGAGACTGTCTTTCTTCCAATGGATAGTCTTTCCTCCTTTATCGAATATTAGTTGCCCATAAAGTTCAGGGTCCACTTCTGGATTCTCTATTCTGTTCCACTGATCTATGTGTCTGTTTTTGTGCCAGTACCACACTGTCTTGATGACCACAGCTTTGTAGTACAACCTGAAATCTGGCATTGTGATGCCCCCAGATATGGTTTTCTTTTTTAAAATTCCCCTGGCTATTCGGGGTCTTTTCTGATTCCACACAAATCTTAAAATAATTTGTTCTAACTCTCTGAATAAAGTCCATGGTATTTTGATAGGGATTGCATTAAACGTGTATATTGCCCTGGGTAACATTGACATTTTCACAATATTAATTCTGCCAATCCATGAGCATGGAATATTTTTCCATCTCTTTGTGTCTTCCTCAATTTCTTTCAGAAGTGTTCTATAGTTTTGAGGGTATAGATCCTTTACATCTTTGGTGAGGTTTATTCCTAGGTATCTTATGCTTTTGGGTGCAATTGTAAATGGGATTGACTCCTTAATTTCTCTTTCTTCAGTCTCATTGTTAGTGTATAGAAATGCCACTGACTTCTGGGCATTGATTTTGTATCCTGCCACGCTACCGAATTGCTGTATGAGTTCTAGCAATCTTGGGGTGGAGACTTTTGGGTTTTCTATGTAGAGTATCATGTCATCGGCGAAGAGAGAGAGTTTGACTTCTTCTTTGCCAATTTGAATGCCTTTAATGTCTTTTTGTTGTCTGATTGCTGAGGCTAGGACTTCCAGTACTATGTTGAATAGCAGTGGTGAGAGTGGACATCCCTGTCTTGTTCCTGATCTTAGGGGAAAGGCTCCCAGTGCTTCCCCATTGAGAATGATATTTGCTGTGGGCTTTTCATAGATGGCTTTTAAGATGTCGAGGAATGTTCCCTCTATCCCTACACTCTGAAGAGTTTTAATCAGGAATGGATGCTGTATTTTGTCAAATGCTTTCTCTGCATCCAATGAGAGGATCATATGGTTCTTGGTTTTTCTCTTGCTGATATGATGAATCACATTGATTGTTTTACGGGTGTTGAACCAGCCTTGTGTCCCAGGGATAAATCCTACTTGGTCATGGTGAATAATTTTCTTAATGTACTGTTGGATCCTATTGGCCAGTATCTTGTTGAGAATTTTTGCATCCATGTTCATCAGGGATATTGGTCTGTAATTCTCCTTTTTGGCGGGGTCTTTGTCTGGCTTTGGAATTAAGGTGATGCTGGCTTCATAGAACGATTTTGGAAGTACTCCATCTCTTTCTATCTTTCCAAACAGCTTCAGGAGAATAGGTATGATTTCTTCTTTAAACGTTTGATAAAATTCTCCTGGGAAGCCATCTGGCCCTGGACTCTTGTGTCTTGGGAGGTTTTTGATGACTGCTTCAATTTCCTCCCTGGTTATTGGCCTGTTCAGGTTTTCTATTTCTTCCTGTTCCAGTTTTGGTAGTTTGTGGCTTTCCAGGAATGCGTCCATTTCTTCTAGATTGCCTAATTTATTGGCGTATAGCTGTTCATAATATGTTTTTAAAATCGTTTGTATTTCCTTGGTGTTGGTAGTGATCTCTCCTTTCTCATTCATGATTTTATTAATTTGAGTCTTCTCTCTCTTCTTTTTAATAAGGCTGGCTAATGGTTTATCTATCTTATTAATTCTTTCAAAGAACCAACTCCTGGTTCTGTTGATCTGTTCCAAAGTTCTTCTGGTCTCGATTTCGTTGAGTTCTGCTCGAATCTTTATTAACTCCCTTCTTCTCTTGGGTGTAGGATCTATTTGCTGTTTTTTCTCTAGCTCCTTTATGTGTAAGGTTAGCTTTTGTATTTGAGTTCTTTCCAGTTTTTGAATGGATGCTTGTATTGCGATGTATTTCCCCCTCAGGACTGCTTTTGCTGCATCCCAAAGATTTTGAACGGTTGTATCTTCATTCTCATTAGTTTCCATGAATCTTTTTAATTCTTCCTTAATTTCCTGGTTGACCCTTTTATCTTTTAGCAGGATGGTCCTTAACCTCCATGTGTTTGAGGTCCTTCCAAACTTCTTGTTGTGATTTAGTTCTAATTTCAAGGCATTATGGTCCGAGAATATGCAGGGGACAATCCCAATCTTTTGGTATCGGTTCAGACCCGATTTGTGACCCAATATGTGGTCTATTCTGGAGAAAGTTCCATGTGCGCTTGAGAAGAATGTGTATTCAGTTGAGTTTGGATGTAAAGTTCTGTAGATATCTGTGAAATCCATCTGGTCCAGTGTATCATTTAAAGCTCTCGTTTCTTTGGAGATGTTTTGCTTAGAAGACCTATCGAGTATAGAAAGAGCTAGATTGAAGTCACCAAGTATAAGTGTATTATTATCTAAGTATTTCTTCACTTTGGTTAATAATTGATTTATATATTTGGCAGCTCCCACATTCGGAGCATATATATTGAGGATTGTTAAGTCCTCTTGTTGAATAGATCCTTTAAGTATGATATAGTGTCCCTCTTCATCTCTCACTACAGTCTTTGGGGTAAATTTTAGTTTATCTGATATAAGGATGGCTACCCCTGCTTTCTTTTGAGGACCATTCGAATGGTAAATGGTTCTCCAACCTTTTATTTTCAGGCTGTAGGTGTCCTTCTGTCTAAAATGAGTCTCTTGTAGACAGCAAATAGATGGGTCCTGCTTTTTTATCCAGTCTGAAACCCTGCGCCTTTTGATGGGGTCATTAAGCCCGTTCACATTCAGAGTTACTATTGAGAGATATGAGTTTAGTGTCATCATGATATCTATTCAGTCTTTGTTTTTGTGGACTGTTCCACTGAACTTCTTCTTAAAGGGGAATTTTAAGAGGCCCCCTTAAAATTTCTTGCAGAGCTGGTTTGGAGGTCACATATTCTTTCAGTTGCTGCCTGTCTTGGAAGCTCTTTATCTCTCCTTCCATTTTGAATGAGAGCCTTGCTGGATAAAGTATTCTTGGTTGCATGTTCTTCTCATTGAGGACCCTGAATATATCCTGCCAGCCCTTTCTGGCCTGCCAGGTCTCTGTGGAGAGGTCTGCTGTTACCCTAATACTCCTCCCCATAAAAGTCAGGGATTTCTTGTCTCTTGCTGCTTTAAGGATCTTCTCCTTATCTTTGGAATTTGCAAGCTTCACAATTAAATGTCGAGGTGTTGAACGGTTTTTATTGATTTTAGGGGGGGATCTCTCTATTTCCTGGATCTGAATGCCTGTTTCCCTTCCCAGATTAGGAAAGTTTTCAGCTAGAATTTGTTCAAATACATATTCTGGCCCTCTGTCCCTTTCGGCGCCCTCGGGAACCCCAATTAAACGTAGGTTTTTCTTCCTCAGGCTGTCGTTTATTTCCCTTAATCTATCTTCATGGTCTTTTAATTGTTTGTCTCTTTTTTCCTCAGTTTCCCTCTTTGCTGTCAACTTGTCTTCTAGGTCACTCACTCGTTCTTCCACCTCGTTAACCCTCGTCGTTAGGACTTCTAGTTTGGATTGCATCTCATTCAATTGATCTTTAATTTCTGCCTGATTAGCTCTAAATTCTGCAGTCATGAAGTCTCTTGAGTCCTTTATACTTTTTTCTAGAGCCACCAGTAGCTGTATAATAGTGCTTCTGAATTGGCTTTCTGACATTGAATTGTAATCCAGATTTTGTAACTCTGTGGGAGAGAGGACTGTTTCTGATTCTTTCTTTTGAGGTGAGGTTTTCCTTCTAGTCATTTTGCTCAGTGCAGAGTGGCCAAAAGCAAGTTGTATTGGGAAAAAGAGAAAAAGAGAGGAGAGAAAGAAGGAAAGAAAAGAGAAAGAGAAAAAAAAAAGGGAAGAAAAAGAAAAAAAAAAACAAAAAAAAAAAAAAGAAGAAAAAGAGAAAGAAAAAGAAAGGAGAAAAAAAAGGGGGTGGGGGAAGGAAACAAATCAAAAAGCAAAACAAAACAAAAACAAAAACAAAAACAAAAACAAACAAAAAAAGAACCACCGGGGAGTATCTTCTGATTCTGTGTACTTTAAGTCCCTTGGCTTCTCCTGGAAGTTGTCCGTCTAGCTGTTGTTCTGGGGGAGGGGCCTGTTGTGCTGATTTTCAGGTGTTAGCAGTTGGGGGAGCTGCTGTGCCCCTGCCTGGTGCAGGGCTCGGTGGGGGTTGTTTACCCGGTGAGGCCGCAGGAGGAACAGCCCCAGTGGCGGGGCAGCTCTGGAGCCCTGGATTCAGCCCCCGCAGGAACTCCGGGGGTCTCCGTCTGCAGGGCCTGGAGGCTCCGGGGCGGGGCGGCTGATGTGCTCAGCTGGGGCAGGAGCGTCCTCGCTGTCCTGGGCCCTCCCGGCCTCTGCCTGTCCCGGGGGAGGCGGGATCCTGGGCTGTGTCCCGGCGCCCTGTGCTCCGGAGCCTGCGCTGGTGGATTCGCGCTCCCGGGCCGCGCAGCCCCCTCCGCGGAGCCTCTTCCTCTGCCCGAGCCCCTCCGAGCTGCTCCCGGGGCCCCGCAGCCCCCTCCGCGGAGCCGCCGCCCGAGCCCCTTCAGCTGCTCCGGGTCCCGCCGGGTCCCGCCGTGCGCGCTGCAGCCCTTAGGGAGCTCGGCGCACTCTCCTGGGCGCGCAGTTGCTGTTAGTGTCCCCGGGAGCCCGAGGGCATCCTCGCCCTCCTGGGTCCTGCTCCACCTCCCCGCGAGCCCCTTTCCCCCGGGAAGGTCGGTGCAGCTCCTGCTCCTCCGGGACGGGGCTCTCCTGTCCTGGGGACACTCGCCCCGGCCTCAGCCCGGCTCCTCGCGGGGCCCCTCCCCCTTGGAGGCCTTTTGTTTCCTTATTTCTTTTTCCCCATCTTCCTACCTTGATAGAAGCGCGAACTCTTCTCACTGTAGCATTCCAGCTGGTCTCTCTTTAAATCTCAGGCCGAATTCATAGATTTTCAGGATAATTTGAAGGTTTTCTAGGTAGTTTGGTGGAGACAGGTGATTTGGGGACCCTACTCCTCCGCCATCTTGCTCCTCCCCCCTCAACATAGATTTTAATTATTGTTTTCTGCCATTGTTTTTTAAATCAGGTAGGAGAAAAGTAAGAGTCACATACAAAAAATACATTTATGCTGTTATTGTTTTTACCTTTTGACCATTTGATTATGATGTGCCTAGAGGTAGATCTCTTTGAGTTTATCAAACTTGGAATTTGCTGGGATTCTTGGATATGTGGATTAATGGTTGTCATCAAATTTGGGGAACTTTTAGCTATTCTTTCTTTAAATATTCTTTCTGCACCTTCATTTCTCGCCTTTCTTTCTGGAACTCCAATTATATGTTTGGTATGCTCCATTGTTTCATAGGTTGGTGTTCTATGGGTCACTATATGCTCTGTTTATTTTTCTTCATCTTTCTTCTTTTTGTTCCTCAAGTCCCAATTGACCTACCTTTAAATTCAATGATTCTTTCTTCTTCCAGCTCAAATCTACTTTTAAGACCTTAAGTTAAATTTTCATTTGAATTATTCTTTTAAACTCCACAATTTCTATTTGATTTATTTTTCTTTCTTTCTTTTATTGGTATTCCCTATTTGTTGAGACATCATTCTCATACTTTCCTTTTATTCTTGGGACATAACTTCCTTTAGTTCTTAATATGTTTAAGATACTTGATTTAAAATCTTTTGTTTATCAAGTCCAGCTTCTGAGCTTCCTCAGGGACAGCTTCTATTGACTGCTTCTTTTCATTATTAGCCAGTCTTTCTCATTTTCTTCCATTTGTTTTGTTGTAGTAGTTGTTGTTGAAACCTGGACATTTAAAATAATATAATGGGGGAACTCTGGAAAGCAGATCCCCCCACCCTTGTGATTTGTTGTTCCTGCGGTTGCCATTGTTGTGGCTCTATTTGTTTATCTAGTGAATTTTCCCAACTAATTCTTTAAGTCTGCATTCTTTTTCATGTATGGCCTTTGAAGTCTCTGTCCAGTTGCATTAGTGGTCAGGTAATGATTGAACAGAGATTTCCTTAAATATGTGGAATCAGTAAGTCTTCCAGCCTTTGCCAGAGGTCCCTGTGGTTTTAGAAGGCACACACTCAACACTCGGAATGGCAGCTTGCATTCTGCCTTGACTGTCACTTCCTGCTTGTGTGGCACCTCAAATTCAACCAGAGTGACAGCTTAGGACTTTCTCAGATCTTTTCTAGTCATGTGCATAGCCCTATACATGCATATGGCCTTCTAGATTTCCAGAAATAGACCCGTTTAAAACCCTTTATGGACATCTCATTCTCAATTTTTCCTTCTAAGTTTTTGGTCAGATTCTTGTTTGCTCCAACTAGTATCACTGTCACAGGCAGTGGCAATGTTGAACAGTTATTGCTGATTGTTTTTGACAAATGCCCCCAGGGAAAGGCTGTTCACACTGAATAAGAATAAGCCCTTTGAGTGGGAGTTTCCAGGAACTCTCAGGTCAAATAGTGACAGTTCTCTGAGATGCTTTGAGGAACTCCAAACATGTTCTGTCCCCTCCAGTGGCTGCTAGGCTACTGTTTTTCACAGCAGCCATGGTTGTGAGACTGCTGTGGGTTTTCAAGGCTATCACAGAATTGAGAAGAGCATAATGGGAACAAGGCAAATTCAGACATCACAAAGCCTGCTGTTTTTATCCAGATTCAGATTTTTAAAAATAAGTCCTCTTTGGATTACTGTACATCTTTGATTAATTTTCAGAGTTCTGAAGTTGATTTGAACAATTTTTGTCAATGTTTTACTGGCTTTTATGATGAAGAAGCCCTTTGGAGGTTCTTACTCTATCATTCCCACTGATGTCATTCTCTTATTGCTTTTGTAATAAAATACTATTGACTTAAAATTATTGTTTAGAAAACTCCTGGCCATGAAGCTTTTAAATTATTTGCAAACAATTAAATGATTTGCATAATTATTCAATATAACTATATTATTTTTCTGTCTTGCCAAGTTGTAATTTGATTGTTTTTCCCTATGAAATGTAATTTTTCTTTTTCTCTCCAGCATTCAATGTCCATTTAATGATGACTAAAAATAATGAAAGGACTAGTAACATTTGCTTTGTGCCAAACACTAAGACACTTCACAAATACTAACTCATAAGATCCTATGCTATAGGTATTATAATTACCCCTGTTGTAGATGTGAAAAAAACCTAGGCACAAAAACGTTAATAATGTGTGCAAGGTCACACAGCTAGTAATAGGGAGAGTTGGGACTTGAGGTAAAGCAACCGTAGCTCATGGCCCTTAACGAGGACACTATACTGGAGACAAAATAACTAAAGTTGACATTTAGATTTTTAAAAAATACAATACTATTAACGTGTTATTTTTATGGCTGCAAGGACTCTGGCTGAACAAAAGGAAACATATACTTACTTGCTTCTTCCACATCACAGTCTTATAAAAATGTCCACTGTGGAAAATGTAACAAAGGAGCAACATCAGCCTACTGATGTTATCTAAGAGTGATTGTGTTATGTGATCCAGTGTAAGCATATGCTATATACATTTAAAAAAAAAAAACAATAAGACGTCAAAGTTACAGATACAAACTTTGGCATTTGAATCTTGAATCTATTCCAGTCTTTTCACTTTATAAAGATATGTAGTGCCAGACCCATTCTGAAGCTGTGTGTAAAATTCTACATGCTGCAGTGAGATTAATATTTTTTAAAGAGTGATTTTATAGAAAGTTGGCACCAGAAAATAAGGTTCTGTTTCATTATTTTGACATATAAAAGTTTATTGAGGTCACCATGTATTCTCTTTTGGAAAAAAATCATTAGCACATGGTGAAATACACAATTTATTGGCAAAGTCACAGTAGCACTTTTTCTGTGTAAATTTCTCACAACCCATCCAAAATGTATTTGAGACGACTTCTAAATATGGCTAACTGATGAATAGATTAACATGAATAAAGTTCTTCATGCCAGTCTCTAGGTTTCTAGTTCTCAAATAACATCACTAATCATTTAGCCACATAGGGCCTGCTTTATTTTTTAAATTCCTCTATACATACTTTGCAATCAACACTTCCCTTTCAAAGGCCTTGTTCTACTCTCTTTATTAAAACACCCTGTATGTGATGGCTCACTGAGGATTTTCCAACCTCCAAACCTTTTCTCTTTAGAAGAGGGTCCACTGTACTTTTTTTTCCATCAATACTAACAACATAATGGAGGTGTTGATGTTTTTCAAACACTAAAATTGAGCAAGTCTTGAAATAACTGATCTACAGTTGATCTTGGCCAACCAAGTAATTTACAGCTTACCTCTCTAGCTTGGTGTTAACTCACTGTAAACCTCAAGGATCTTTTGAGTAGAGAGGCAAACCTGGAAAAATATTTGCACTTATAGATTAAGTCAAAATTTGTACTCCAGAGCCCTTCCCTTTGAGGAAACCCAGAAGTTTTACCAATGTCAACTTTATTTGTATGTAAGGATTATAGTAACTTATACCTGAGAAGGACTTTATTATCTAATTCAAGGTCTATTGAAATGAGGAAACTGAAGCCCTGGCAGGTGATTAACTTGCCCAAGTTTACACAATACAGTCATATTTGAAATATGGGTGTTCAGGGCTAGCTGCCTAATATACTTTTAGAAGCCTTGGAGGCAATATTCCTCCTCTTTAATCATCCCAGGGACAGCTACCAGGCCAGTAGAGATCATGCCTGTAACCCAAAGGCTACAGAAATTATTCAAACCAGCCAAGTCCAAACTGCTCACCCTGACCTCCCTGCCTTTCTCCAGAAAAGTCTGATATGGGCCATGGCCTTGGCTTGCCACTTGTTCTTGTCTTCTGCCTCCTGATCACCCTGGGTTTTTTTTCATGTGGCCCTGTGTAGTGTAGTGTAGAACCTATGAAGAAAATACATTTTGTTTTTTCCTGAGCTTCTCCTCTATCCACTTTTATGGCCACACCTGAATGACCATATCACACAAAAATATAAAATGCAGATGCCATTTGCTGGAATCACTGGTTACATGCCTTCCTTTTGCCACTCATTTCCCCTTTCCCCAAAGGTCAAAGAGATAGCATATTCATGCTTTCTGGCTCTGGGACCTGCTCACAGTTGTCATGATAGACTAGAAGTGAGAAAGGAGTTCATCTATTGGTAGAAGATGAGACAACTCACCAGCTAGACTGATGGTCTTAGGATAACCTGAGTGTGAACAAGTGGAGAGGCCCTGGTTATCAGAGAAATAATGAAGTCCATGTAAAGTAACTACAGGGCTATCATCCTTGGCAGTAAATGCCCTCACACCCCCCAAAACTCCCTCCCACATATGCACTGGGATTTGTCACTCCATACCACTTGAAGGGAAAATGGTACCTTAGTCTTGCTTGTGCCAGCAGGAAGGGAACATTGCTACTGAGGCACAGCACTCCACCAATTTCTGTTTTCCCCATGGATGCTGATGGATTTCCTTTGATAGAAAATAGTTATTATATGGAGCTCTTATCAAGTCAGTAGAATTCTTCTTCTGGGGATGGATGGATGGATACTATTTTGTGGTTTCTAGTGGGAAAGAGCTTCTTTTCTGTGGAATAATGTGTATGTAGAAGATTTTGGACCTTGCAGACAGGCAGACTTGTTCAAGTATAGCTGTGTGAACTTAATCAGTTATCTGGTAGCCTCTCTGAATTTCAATTCCCCCATTGACAAAATAGAGAAAACAGTAGTCTGTTATGGAGAATTACTATGGGGATTAAATGAAATGTTATATGGTCACATGAGATGTTTTGTGGATTTTCAATTATGAATATAGCCTGGGACATAATAGGCCATTGATATTTGAGTATTCTGTTCCCTTCCCACTGGTCATATAGAGGGCATGGCAGATGGGGAGGAGTCAGGAGAGAGCAGGGAAGAAGAGAGGAAGAGGTTACTCCCTCTAAGGACAACTGGTTCCTATGACTTAAGGACATTGTTATTCCCTTTTGTAATGGCAACCTGTGTGTAACCTGAAAACACTGAATTTTCTCTATCCCAATATGTTCCAATAAGATGAACTTTGGGAAATTAAAAAATGCAATAGATTATCATATAGGAAATGTAGTAGTAGGAATGGTAGTAGACTTACCACATAAACATGAGGTATAATTAGACAAGGACACTAAAAACCACTCATTTCACATATTTGTGCCAACCACGATTTTGAGATAGGTGTTTATTTATCAGCATATCTCCAAGTTACAGAAGAGCAAAAGATTTTTCCACACAGCTAGAGAAGCAACTTCTCTTCCTACTCCTATAAAATCTTAAACTATTTTATTATAAAAAGGACTTACACATTAGTTAAGCTTTCTATTTATCCTTATTTTTAATTTTTAAAAAGCAAAAATAATAAAACAATAACAAAAAATTATTTCATTGCATAACTATTTTCTATTTTTATTTTTTTAAAGATTTATTTATCTGAGAGAGGTGGGGGAGGGGCATGGAGAGAGGGATAGAGAGAATCTCTAGGAGGCTCCCTGCTGAGCCAGGAGCCCCAGGTGGGCTCCCTCCATCTGGGGATCATGACCTGAGCAGAAACCAAGAGTCAGAGGCTTACACCACTGAGCCACCCAGGCGCCCTCATTGCATATCTATCTTTTAGGTCTATTCTCTATACTGTATCCTTACATGTAATCAGATGCAACTGCTCTAACTGCTCTTTACTTACAATTTGTTCATAACTGTCATATTAAAAAAGTAACCCCTCATTTGCAAATTTGGCTTTAAGAGTATTTTTTTCTCAAGCGACTGTGCTGGAGGGTAAAAGTCTGAAATTTTTTTCACTGACATCACTCCCCAGTTCACAACTTCTCTGTTCTTTTTTGCTTCCAGCCCTTAGATACTTAGTCAATATCTAAGTTCATTTTTACCACAGGAAAGCTGTCCAGCAAGTTGTCAGCCAGTGAGACTAGAAAGGACATCATTACATTGCCCCCCAAACCCTGAGGTCAGCGCCCTGACCCAGAGCGGCCTGAGAGCCACAGCAGACCCTGGAAGAGCCCGCAGGGCGCAGGCGCACTACAGCGCAGAGAGCTCTGCTCAGCCTTGCCCTGACCTGACCCTGACCCTGGAAGTGTCAGTCTCCCCCCACCCCTGAAATGGCATCCCTCCACCTGCCATTGGCCACAGCGCAGAGTCTGCTGAATGATCAGAGCTGATGACTAACCCCGGCAGGACCAGGCTTAGCCCAGGCAGCCGCGCCCAAGCTGACGCTGGGGCCTATGCACAACAGGCAGCACCTTGAGGCTCGCCCTCTGCCTTCCTTCTCCGCTAACGTGCTTCTGTCAGGAAAGTGGACCAGACAGGGCGTTGCCCACACTCTGAATCACAAAGACCTTATTAGAGAGGGTTCTCCAGGATCCCCTGAAAATAAGCCAATTTTTCAAAGCTTTGCGAAATTTAGCAGTGGAAATGCTAATTTGCCAATGAGTTTTGTTGTTGTTGTTGTTGTTAACGCTGAAAATATGAGGGGATCCTGAAAAAGAAGCAGCTTTGTTTTGAACAAGTGGTGGCTGCAGGTTTTCTGAATCCTTACATGGCTAGTGATTGATTTGTTTTCTGTATTCCAGCTGTGAACCACACAAAAGTAGCAACAGGTCAGTAAAAACCTGATGGCAAAACCTTGATTATTTTGCTTTCACGGCAAAGAGAAAATAGCCACAGAGCTACCACCAGATCCCATCACACAATTAATTTCGACACAAAACTGTTTATCTGAACGTTTTTAAAGTCCAATGTATTTTAGCCATTTTTAATACAAGATTTTTAAAATTTTGTTTGCTTGATATTTACTCTTTTAAACGTTCTTTATTAATAATCAATCGAATAATCAAGAAAAGTACCAGCTTTCATAGTTTTCTAGATTCAATGAAAGTACTTTGAAGCTGGGTCTTAAAGGAGGTAAATGTGCAAACAGTTGGCTACTTAGTCTGTGCAAAGCAGTCTGTGCAAAGCAAAGCAAAAGTCCCCCTGGACTTTCTGGGGGCAGTGAAGGTATAAAATATTTGGTGCCTTTACTTGAGGGGGACACTGTCAAGTGGTGAAACAAAACAACACATAAATAATGCTAATTTAAAGTTGATTATGGCAAAACCCATGAGACAGACACTTTGCTGTTGTGTGTCCAAGATGGTATTGGTTTCAAAGGAGACCAAAGAACTGAGAGCTTCCTCCATGACGTTAGCTCTGACTCCACTACCCCCAGGGTTTCCCAAGAGATCAGAGATGCATTGATCTACTCCTAATTGTTTATCTGTCAAATTCTTACAGATCCCATTGAACACTAAAGAATTGGACTATACTTGTTTCCTGATAAATTTTATTGACCTCTGATAGGCTGGCAAACATAACTGGGGAAAGTTGTTATAAGGAGGATCCTTGGGAAATACTGACATAATGGCCTTTAAATACTAGAACTGAGGCTTTTATACATGCACAATAAATAGAAAACCAAGGAAATTACCTATGTGATTCAGGCTAAAATGATAATTCTGTCTAAACCCTCTGAATACATTAGAGATTTCTCACTTGAACTACTTGGATGATTGATAAAGTTATATTAAGCCAGAGGATAATCCACTTGTTAATAATAATAATAATCATCATCATCATAATAAATAGATTATTCATTTAACATGTAGTTATAGAGTATCTATTAGGTGGTAGTGTGCTAGTAAATGTTTAATAACCGATAGGATACATGTGGAAGGGAGCCCTGATTTGAGGCATTTGCCCATGTCTGTGGTGTAAATACTGTTACCATGATCAATTTCAAGCTATCAACATGAAGTCATCAAACACAAAGTTGGGATGAGACACTCAGTTGCACACTGTTATATAGTATTTCTCCTTCAGATACAATAGACATAAAGTACCTCAAGAACATAGATAATAAAATGTAGTAAAATAATTAGGAAATGATGACTTTTCAGTATTTATTACCTTTGCCTCAAATATAATTTACTTAAATTTTAATAATGGCTATTTAACAATGGACTTGCACGGATCCCTGGTACTTTAACAATCATTTTCATGAACCAGCACAAGTAAGCTCCATTGTACCACTGCTGCTAGGTGCCAGGCACTATACTACAAACTGGTGACATACTAGAGAGACATATTTCCTGTCCATATGAAGTTCACAGTCCAGTGAGGTGGACAGATGAAAGATGAATGGTAATTTACAATAGCAGTGGATGTCATAGAAGGAAATGATAGGAAGCCTCGTCATTCACTGAGGGATGAGGATGGGGAAGTGACCTTGGAGACCACATGCTAACCACAGCAGACCCAGATTGTGGAAGGAGGCTTGGACTCTGGAGCCATCTGATTCATAGTGAATAGCTCTGAAAGCAATAAATCATTTGTGTGTGTGTGTGTGTGTGTGTGTGTGTGTGTGTGTGTAAAGCCACAGAAATCTTTTAAAAAGAGAGAATAGAGTGAAAAAAGCTCATGCGTAGAGCCTTAATGCTCAGGGGGAGGGGAAGAACTCTCTGGTGTCTCTTCCTATAAAGACATTAACTTCATCACAAGGGCCCCATCCCCATGATCTCATCTAGCCTTAATTTTTTCCCAAAGACCTCATCTCCAAGTACATCACATGGGGTTAGAGCTTCAACTCACAAAGTTGGTAGGGAACACAAACATCTAGCCCATAACAGCCAAGTTCTAAAAGTTCTCCAAGAAAGAGGTAACTTATGCCAAAAGCTAAGAAGTACTCATGAAAGGTGAGGACTGAAATTGTCCATTGGATTGAACAACACAGGGGTTACTGGAAACCTTAGCAAAAGTAACTTTGGTGAAGTGGAAATGGAAGTCAACTTGGAGCTAAGCAGGAAACAAATGTGATATAGGGTGTGGAGGAATTTGTGAGAAAAGAGCGAGTGAGAGAGAGAGAGAGAGAGACACCTAGAGTGGTTGTGGAGACCATGGAAGATTTTGGTTTTGGTTGCTTTTTACATGGTGTAGAATATTGAAATATTCCCATAGTGAGGAAGAAAATATGGAAATAGAAAATATGGGATTCACCCAGGAAATATGCTGAAAACCCAGTAACTGTGAGTATTGTTTCTGTCTGACCTGAGAGAATATCTAACCCTTGATAATGCCCAAAAGTGGAAAAAGAAAGAAATTCTTCAAGCATTCTGATAGGGATTGAAAACCCTGGAAAACTGCTAGAGGACTTGCTGCTTTTCAAAGAAAACATTTTAGTCATATCTGAACTTTACAAGAAATGTTGTTGCTGGAAATCATAAGGTGTTGGGCAATGGTAAACTTTGTTCTCAATTCCTGTACAATTGCAGTACAGACCACCCTCCTAATGGGTCTTAATTAACTCCATCTTGGATTTTTGGTTTGGTTTGGTTTTGGTTTTGGTTTTAGTTTCATTGAGTGAACCAAGAAAGTTACCTCTTTCTTGGAGAACTTTTTTTTTTTTTTTTACTTACAAATTTATTTTTTATTGGTGTTCAATTTGCCAACATATAGAATAACACCCAGTGCTCATCCCATCAAGTGCCCACCTGGGTGCCCATCACCCAGTCACCCCCACCCCCCGCCCACCTCCGCTTCCACCACCCCTAGTTCGTTTCCCAGAGTTAGAAATCTTTCATGTTCTGTTCTTGGAGAACTTTTTGAACTTGGCTGTTATGGGCCAGATGTTTGTTTCCTACCAAGTTGAAGCCCTAATCCCATGTGTTGTACTTGGAGATGGGGTCTTTGGGAAGTAATTAGGGCTAGATGAGATCATGGGGATGGGGCCCTTGTGATGAAGTTAAGGTCCTTATAGGAAGAGACACTGGAGAGTTCTTCCTCTCCCCATGAGCATTAAGGCTCTAAAACCCAAGCCCACATCTCTTCTCATCCAGATTTCTCTATATATGCCCAGTAGTCCAATGAAAGCACTTAAAAAAATCACTTCTTAGAGTATCTGTGCTTATAGATGACCAGAGTTTAGGGTGAGATTAACTCACAAGAATTTTTATGCCAATAACAGATAGCTCGTTGAAGGGTTGATAGTCTTCCCTCAAAAAGAAAGCAACATATTGTACTATATTCATTTTATGTTTGGATATTAGAATTCCTTCTTGCTTATCTCTTTACATCTGTCACCTACCATGTATTGAGTTGTTAAACCCTATGTCATTATAACTTACTTTTTACCCCTCACTATCATAACTCCAATTCAGATTCCCACTCTCACCTAACTAGACACCTTGTCCTGAAATTTTTTCTAATGTTTAAAATATTCTGAGCAGTGTGCATGTGCTAAAGTGCTCAGTTATTGTTCACTGTGAAAACACTACTTTTCAAAGTGACTTGAAACGTTTGCCAAACTCTTCCAACAAATCTGCCGGAGGGTAGCATCTCTTCAGCCTAATTATCTGCATTCCAATGTTGGGATATACAGTAGTGGTATATATTTGGTGCCTATACATTTTTAAAACATAACTGAGGCAAAACAGACCTACTATTAGAGGAAATCCTGGCTGGCAATCTAACAGTCATGAGGCATTGCTACAGTAAAGGTTAGGGATGTGAATAACACTGCATGTCATGTTGAGACGAAAACCAACATAATTCAATTAATCCTTCCTCTGGAAAATAAGCCAGAATGATTGATGCTTGATATTGCTAGGATTACCACATTGAAGACTGCAAGTTGTGAAGCTCCAATTTCAATCCATTCTCTGATTTAAATAGTGAGTTATATCCAGGGTTCTTCTGCTGTGTGACAAATCACACCATGACTTAGTGGCTCAAAACAAACCAAAAAACAAACAAAATTTCCTTTTCTGTGAATTGGCTGGGCTGAGCTAGGTGGTTTTTCAGCTTCGTGTGTGTAGACTAGGCCACTCATGCAGCTGCCTGCATTTTGGAGCTCATCTGGGTTGGCACAGCCAATATGACTCACTAATATGTCTGAGACTTTGGTGCTGGTTATGTAGTTGAGGTGCTTCATTTCTCCTCTACAGGCCTCTCTCACTTCTCCATGTAGTTTCTCATTATTCATTAAGAAGCCTAATATTCTTACAAGGATGGTAGGCTACTGAGTAAAAAAAAAGTAAAGGCTACTAGGCCTTGTAGCACAGAGTCACTTTTGCTGCATCCATTTGATCAAGACCAGCCTGAATTCAAGGGGAGAGAAAGTAGGAGCGTCACACATGAACAGGGATAAGAGGAAGTTGGTGGCCATCTTTGTCGATCGTCTACCACATCTATAATTAGGCCTTATGCTGATATAAGCCCAGCTAAATTTTTTTTTTCCATGAGCCAGGACCCTTTAAGTGCTTGAATAAAAAAAGGGTGTGATACAAATTCTACCTCAAAATGGATTAGCCATCATGACTCAATGACTTGACAGGATATGCTCAGCTATCAAGAGATTGTCACTGAAGTTCTTTCAGTGTTCATCCATTTCATTGTATGAAAGCTGTGGTGTACCACTGTGTTTTACAAGCATTTTGAATCAAATGGTTATTTTTTGACAGTAAATCATAGCAACAACAAGCATAAATAAACGTTCTGTTATCTTTAAAGAAGAGTCAACTGGAAAATTCTGTGAGTCTGCTATCCTAAAGAATTGTGTAAACATGTACTTAGGATTGCTTTTCAGATTTAAGCTCAGATATCTTAGATAATGCCTTTCTTTTCTGTCTACTTTCTGTTTGACTTCAAAAAATTGGAAATCTTTTAAAGACAGAGAGTTGTCTTATGTAAGGAAGAATGGACATTATGTCAATATTTCCTGTAGGGAAGAAAAACAGATTAGATTAGTTGTCTATGTCATTTTCCCATGATTGGATTTTAACAGTTTTATCCTATTTTTCCCGGAATATCACAAGATTTAGCTAAATCCCTAGTAACTGAAGGGAAATGTATGGGCGTGAGAGCCTCTATCAGTGCTTGGGATTTCAAAACCAGCTGAGAATTCTTAGGATGAGTTTTTAAAGATGTAAGTAGTGAATACTTTCATAATTAACTTAAAGATATTTGGTGACTGAGTAAGAATTTTGTGTGGCAAGGAAGCTAGGGCAGTTGATGAGGCACAGCCTCTTAACCCTACACCAAGAAACAGGTAACATTTCAACTACTACAGATAAAAATGGTTAGTGATTACAAATTATTGAAAATATACTCTGAACTGTCAAACAGATACCTTATATATGCCATCTCATGGTAATTAATGAGCTGTTCCTCCCCTTTATAGATAAAGAAGTTAGGATTCAGATAGGTTAATTTTTATGCCTGAGTACGATCTAGCAAGAATCGCAGCTCAATTTGACCCATTTGTCCCTGATTCTAAATCCAGAGCTGGTTTTTTTTTAATATTTTATTTATTTATTTGAGAGAGAGAGATTACGACAGAGCACAAGCTGGGAGGAGAGGGAGAAGCAGACTCCCTGCAGGGAGCTTGACATGGGGCTCAATCACACGTCCCTGAGATCATGACCTGAGCTGAAGCCAGACGCTTAACTGACTGAGCCACCCAGGCACCCCAATCCAGAGCTGTTAAATTGTTGTCTACTACCCTCCAAGCCATAAATGAATTAAATTCATGGTAATAAGGTTTCCCTCAAGTATCTCTTATTTCTACTCTAACTCCTCAGTTGCGAGTAGGTACACGATGAGACTCTCAGCCAGGTAGAGAAAAGTAGATGATGCATAGGAAAGAACAGAACTTTTGTAAGCTTCTGATTTCTGACATGAATCTTAGGATTCTTCCTCAAAATCTTTGTCTTTAGCACTGTGGCATTTGGATGTGGGGAATCCTCAGGATTTCAGTATTTGATGTACCATCTAAGCTCTTAATGTGTCTTTGCATAACCTCAGAATGACTGAAGGAACAACACAAACGTAACCTTGAAGACCAAGCAAGTAAGTTCCTTAAACATGGGACTAGGAATTACTGATAAGGATTTTTAGACAGTTTATATATCAAAACACTATGTCTTCAGAGTCTTCTCCCCTATGAGGCAGTTTTAACTGGTACCAAGGCCTAATTGAAAGCAGCATGAGGTTATTTCACTGATCACTAATCATAAAGAGTTGTTTCCTTCTTATTGAGTTCTTACAGTGTAAAGTAAACTTCCAAGGACCCTGTCTGGGCCACAGATTTAGCTTTACTACAATCCTGCCTATTCAGTGTTTACAATAATTCTTCCCACTTAGCCCTCACTGTATGCACCTAATAACTTTTTCTCCTTGGGAGTGTTGTGTGTGCTTTGAGTTTTCAGAAAGTTACATAATAATATGGTGGAGGGCCTCTAATAATATTGCTGAGATTGGTTCTTGACAGTGGTCTTTCTGCCTCTGAGTATAACTTTTGAAAGCCATTCTGAGGCTATTGCCTGCAATTCAGTGTGGTAGTGCTCATGGAAGATTACACTTCCAGACGCTGTGATGACCAAGACTCATGGCAGAGTGGTATTGAGTCAGGTTCAAGGCCAGGTTACCTTCTCTTTAGTGTCTATATCACTCAAAGGGAGGAAAGGACAGAATGAGAATGAAAAATAAAACATTGAGTACCATGATGACCTCAAGTTTGGAGATTATTTCACAAAGGAAGAAGAAAGCCATATCTGAAATGATGCAAAATTGTTTCTTAAAAATCAAGTGAAACTTCTCTTTCAATCATAGGATTTGCAAGCACGAATGGTTTGTATTTAATACACATCATATATTTCACATAACTATTGGTCTTGGTTTCATCTAATAACTCAAAGTGTATTTTCCCATGAAAATTTACTAGGTTTCTTTCTATATTCCCCACCGGGAGACTAGCTGACTACTGTAAAACAAGAAGGCGTTCCCAACCAAAAGTTTATATGAAGTTGGCAAGAGTGCATTCCACCCTTCAAATTCAAGACCAGCGCTGCTGTGAAATCAGGATTGTCTCTTAAATTCAGATTCACATGACTGAGGCTGGAGAAAAAGACTGTATTTAGCATAGCTGGGCCAATGGAAATATTGGTTCTTGTCCTTAATCTACCTGGTCATGATGTGCTGTTTGTAGCCTTGATCCTGCCCTGGAACCAGAATTCCCTAGTTGCTGTTCCTCTTCCCAGAGTCAAATCTTCTTCCCTTATTAGCCCCAAATCCTGGTAATTTCTTGATGATTCCTTCCAATTGCCTTTGCTCCTGGGCCCCAGTTGTGCCAGAGTGAGCCCTTTCTGGATAATGTATTCAATTAGCGAGAGTGTTTGACTTGAGAAAACAAAGTCCCTATTGAACAAAAAGCAAGCCACATCCACGGTTTAATATGTGATGCGCACTTTCCTCTAAGAATGATGATGATGAGAATGTACTATGATACACATTCTTGTTTTCATTTAATGTACATCCTCTTTTGACTTTAATCTTACAGAATGCTGTAATCTGTCTCATTTCACAGATGGTGAAGGTCAGAGACCTTGCTTGGCATGTCCAACATACACAACTAAATACAATAATGGGGGCAGCCCCGGTGGCTTAGCGGTTTACCACCACCTTCAGCCCAGGGTGTGATCCTGGAGACCCGGGATCGAGTCCCCCATTGGGCTCCCTGCATGAAGCCTGCTTCTCCCTCTGCCTGTGTCTCTGCCTCTTTCTGTCTCTCTCTCTAATATATAAATAAAAAATCTAAAAAAAAAAAAAAACAATAATGGAACTGAACCGCTCTGACTGCAATCCTTGTGTTCTTCTCCCTGACAAAAGCAATATAAATACTGAATTGTTTTTAGCAGACTGAGATAAACATTTCTAAAGAGTATCTCCATATTCACCAAGTGCCAATTTAACTAAAACCTGTAGGATGGTTGAGTACTGAATAGGAACCTCTTATTGTGGTCATCTAAAATAATTCTCTTAAATGATCACAGAAATAAGCTGTGTTAGACTTCGGATAGACAGAATAAGCTGCGTGAATACCAATTTTAATGTTGGCTTAAAAACACTTGCTTATGCTCTCATTCAATGGTATTTAGGCAGATTGTGAATATCTATGTTTGTTTCAATAGTAATTTTTGAAACATTTTTGTATTCTTATATAAAAGTCTCAGCTTCATATTATTATAATATATCAGGGTTGGTCACCAAATGCATAAATACTGAGTGCAGCTGTAGATTTTAATAAAACCAAAAGTTTGAGCTAGCAAATGAAAAATTATATATTATTGGAAACTTGTGCTCAAAGTTGAAACTTGAAGGAAATATTTTAGCACTATCACAATATTACATTGCAATCATTATTTAATTTATCTCCTCTGAAATGACTTAAGGGAAGTGCTCGCAAAGCCCTATTTACCTCAGCCAGGAAGTAAAGCAATGGTCAGCAAGTGAATGAAGTCATGGAAAGCTGACAATGCCACTATTGTAAGAGCACCTCAGAGTATTGTTTGACGTTGACCAAATGAGAAATAAGTGTTGGGAAGTTTTTATTTCATCTTAACAAAAGGGTAGGCCCACAGCATTAATGTAAAACTAGCCTTTTCTTGAATTCTGTTTTTTTTTTCCCTTTTAATTGAGAAGTATCAATTTAAATTCTCCTGGAAGAAAGGAATGTCTTTTAGTGAATTATGAAGATTATAGAGAACAGTTTTATATTTTAAAAATATATCTAAAATAAATAGTGTATTTTAAACTTTTCTATAAGTATATACTATATAAATATTCATAAATCCTATGTATCATATATATGTGCACCATATACACATACACATATATAAAACATATTTTTTATATATATACACACATGTATATATAAAATTTATATATTCACCATTAAGTTTTTCCAGGAGAAACTTCAAGAACTCCTAAGCAACCTGTGCATTTCAATTGTCACTTTGAACTTTGGAACAAAGGAGAGACTGTAAAACCAGTTTATAAAAAGTATTATGAGATACCACAACTGGCATTTTTACGACCTTATTAAACTACATTCAAGTGGCATAAATTATATGTAATGAAAGTGAAAAGGATCTCTGACCCGATTTTAATATTGGGTGCATGCTTATTAGTTTGAGTTTTTTTCTGAATAGAAACCTCTTTTCAAACTTTAGCAGTTGATATTATGTGGAAGTCATAAATGTCAGATTACATTAAACTATTTTGGTTCATAGAATAGCACAGCCATTAAGTTACTAGAGAGTAATGAGTAGGTCTTCTCACAGAGTAAAGCCAAAGGTGTTAATTTAGATTTGAAACATTCCACCTCATTATAAAAGCCAAATTAATTTGCCATGTGTAGAAGCAACAAAAACCAATATTTGAAATGTGAAAGACCTCCTTTTTGTAGGAGAATGATAGAAAAGAGCATTACAAAGTTTCAATTACGGAAGAGTAGGCATACTGGTCCCTCAGAGGTTAATTATTAAGTGTTATGGAATCTCTTATTAGGAATTTTTATTCAAAAAGTTGAAGTGATAGAATTAGTTAAATGTTATAGTTGAAGTCTGGGCATTTAGATAGTTTGAAATGTGTACACTTAAATGTCAACGTAAAGTTGATTTAGTTTATCTCCTCTCATTTTTATAATTTATTATAAACAATGTATTTTCATCTTGTTTTAGAGATTTTGTTTAGGCATTAATTATAAATTCTGAAAAAAAAAAACACATTCCACTAATTTGGAGGATTATAGAAACAAAACATAGAGCATCCTGAATATCAAGTGTCCATTGATTAAAAACCAGGCCAAATGAAAAATACCTGAAAACATAAAGAAGTTGGGATACTTTATTTAAAACGTCAAAAACAGTAGCCCTTATAATCCTAGACAACACATTGAATAATGGTAAAGTAATAAGAATAATTAGCTTATCAGTTTTAAAATGTGAGAAAAACAGAAATGCAAGAGCCAATTAATCAAAGAAAAAGGCTAGTTTGCAGTAGCCTAGTGAAGGAACAAACAAAAGTGCTAGTGATGGTGTCTGCAGGACCAAGGGTACAGACAGAGTGGTCACCTGAAGAATCATTAAATGAAATTGTTCTTGTCAAGAGAGTAGTTTACTGAGTAAAGATCCCACAAAGACTCCTAGGAACTCCCCTGTGTTCTTATCAATAAAGGTATCGGACAATGATATTAAATCCTAAGAGCCCCTGGGGAAATGAGGTCAATAGAATCATTTAAATTTAAAGTAAAAAGCAACTTTAGTCCTTTTTCTTTATATTTTGCTTTCTAGCTCAGGAAGTGCTTTATATCCTCATGGCAACCACCCCAAATGACTAATAATTATATTTTATTTTTCATATTAAGACATAGGTTTAGAAAGGGTTAGTTACCTGCCCAAGATTTCTCAGTTAGTTAATGCCTGAGACATTCATAGATGATTTGGCTGAGGCCATCTCATCTCTAGGTGCTTCCAGCAAGGATATTTCATGATTTGTTTCACTGTTGAAAAAGTTTTGTACAAAAAAGTTTTGTGATTTTTAAAATGTCTAGCTTTTGCAGTTTCTAATAGGGCATTCTGGATCAATAATAACCATAACTGACATTTATGTGTCATTTTAATGTTTGGAAGTTGTTTTAATACATATTGCCTTAGTTATAACATGTGAGATTGAGATTCCTCCTTTCACACAGCAATGGTTTTCCAAAAATATCCAGGCGTCTCCCTTAACTTTCCCACATATCCAGACTTCACTCTTCTTGAAATGTGCTCTCGTTTGTCCATCTTTTAAAATGTGGTTTCAGCTACAGGGTAATAGAAGCACTCTGAGCAAAGTGGAAGCAAAGTAAGAGGAGGGACAGAGTTTGTCGATCAGATACAGGGAGGGAGGAAAGGAGGTAGAGAAGTCTATCAGTTTCCTGTGGCTGCCATATGAATTACCACAAACTGGGTGGCTACAGAACAGAAATTTGTTCTGGAGGCCTAAAGTCTAAAATCAAATTGTCATTTCCTTCTAGGGTTTGGATTCTTCTAGAGATTCTGAAGGAGAAACAGCCTCATGCCTCTCTCCTAGCTTCTGGTGGTTGTAAGCAATCCTTGGTGCCCCTTGGCTTGCAGACACTCACACCAGTTTCTGTCTCCATCTTTATATCACCATTTTCTCTGTGTCTCTGTGGGTCTTTTGTCTCTTATAAGGATATTCACTGGATTTAAGGGACACCCTAATCTGGCATAATCTCATCTTGATTCTTTTTTTTTTTCAATTTTTATTTATTTATGATAGTCACACACACACACACAGAGAGAGAGAGAGAGAGAGAGAGAGAGAGGCAGAGACACAGGCAGAGGGAGAAGCAGGCTCCATGCACCGGGAGTCCGACGTGGGATTTGATCCCGGGTCTTCAGGATCGTGCCCTGGGCCAAAGGCAGGCGCTGAACTGCTGCGCCACCCAGGGATCCCTCATCTTGATTCTTAACTGATTACATCTGCAATACCCTATTTCCAGAGAAGATCACATTCTGAGGTTCCAGGTAGGCATGAATTTGGGCAGGGAGTGAGGGGATACTATTGAACCTACTATGAGGAGGCAGGTGTTTTGAGAGTTTCTGCTTGTGATAGTTCTCAGCAATTGGGTGATTTCAAAAACTATTGATTATTGCAATTGGTGGAAATGAGCAAATTGACTACACTGATGTTTTGGTGTCTTAAAGACAGACAGACAGAGAGGGGTGGGGGGAGAGAGAGAGAGATTGGAGATATGTTTCTGTTCAGTAAAGTGATTTTTATTAGTAAAGATGGTACAGCCTCAAACAAAGACGAACTTACTGCACCACACGGCAAATTTCAATGAGGTGCCCAACATTCCATTGGAAAGTCATGAGATACTTAGTCACAGCGCATGGAGAAGGGCCAAAATGAAATGGAGGAAGTGTAATAACTGAACATATGGAAGCAATGTAGTGATTCTATTAAGAAGTGACAGATAAAGACCATGGGGATTGCAAATCCATCACCCAGTTTTCAATGATATATAAAGAACAGAGACCCTAAAACACTGTTCATTTATAAGTGATGTTTTTCCCCTCATCTAAATCCCTGTGGACCTTGGTTAACAGTACAGAATGTCAGTGGAAATTGAATGTGTGATCTGAGAAAATTCAATGAATTTAGGGAATGGAAAAAGGGAAAATTGGTGCCCAGGACACAAATTGAGAAAAGTGTGGGTGTCAAACAGCTGAACATTTTCTGGATGGATCTTGTCAGGGCGATTGATTATGAGTTTGGTATCTAAAGAGTGCATGAAGGTGATATGGTTGGATTTACTTGTGGATGAAAGAAGAGATGAACTTAGTAGATGCCAGTATCTCCTAAGGGGTAGGTAGTAGAGGGAGAGAAGTGCTTGGAATTTTAACAAAAGGGCTAAGAATCATAGTCTAATGGAGGAATGACTTTTATTGCCCTCTGGATTTCCTCATTGTGGAGCTGTCTAGTCTCAAGTTTGGCCTGAGCTTCTCTAGAGAGGTGTCATTGCTATGAAATGCAAAGCATTCAAGCATGGGATGATGGTGGGAGGTGGAACACAGACATTAAAATCAGCCATTTCCTCTTTAATTTTACTCCATATCAGTGTTACACAACTCAAGCTCAGTGAAACGACATGACAAATTAGAAAAATCTTACAAGAAACCACACGTTCTTTAGTTTATTTAAAAATGTGTCCTGTAGCATGGCTGTATTCTATAAACTAAGAAAAAAATATCATAAGAGCTCCTTCTTCATCCTCAAATGGAAAGTTACATACTCGAACTCTACCAGAGCCCTCCCATCTGTCAGTAGGTGCTGATTCGGTGACCACTGCTCAAGGCCAAGCAGTGGCTTATTCAGCTACAGGCCAAGTATCATACAACACTAATGGATGCTTCAGGATCACTCACAGCAAAAGCTTTTTTTTTTTTTTTTTTCTGAAAGAAGGAAGACAGAGTTGCAATTTATTATTTCTAGAAATGTCTTCACTCTGTTCTTGTGTACACTAAACACAACCAAATTTTTATGATGCTTTTCTTAAAAGTATGGAAGTTTGTTCCATATGTCTAATAATTTATGTTAAATTGCCTTCCTAAGTCTGGTCCTACTAGAAGCAAGGCAGATAGTCTTCTGATCAAGATTATCTGCCATAGAATAAAAATATGTTCAGAAACATATTAATGATGCAGTTTACTCCTCTGAATGTTTGCAAGCATAAGAAGGTGCAAAATAGTGAATTCCAAGCAAATTGTGTGACCAGCTTATAAAAAGGAGTGAGTCAAGAGCAGGAGAGGCTTGTGTGTTCTGTTAACCCAGAGAATTCATTGCCTGGAAATTGAAAGGTTGTTTTCTACTCCATCCTATGTGCTTGAGGTTGTCACTCATTGGTCTTAGAGTGGCTAGCCTTCCCAGAATGCTCTGCATCTCCAGCATATAAATGCACAATGACTATATTTGGTTATTCATTCATTTGTACCATGATAAAGAATGAGCCTCTCCTACTTATTAAGTTAGTTGCTGTGATTGTAGCAAGGAGTAAAAGAAAAATAGCACTTTTCTTCACAGAGCTTATTCATTTACCCAGTCATTCAGTATATTCACTGAGAACCCAGCAAGCACCACCTGAAGTGTTGGGCTATGGCAGTGAACAAAACAAAGATCCCTGCCATACTGAAGCTTATGTTCCATTGGAGGGCAATAAATAGTAGATGTGTAATAAATATGTAAATTCTATAGCATGTTTGAATGTGATAAGAGTTATGAAGAAAGAAAAGTCAAACGGGTAAAGGAGGATCTAGAATTGCTGGGGCCAAGGGAAAGGGCAGGACAGTGTGAATTGCAATTTGGAGTCAGAATGGTTGGGGTCAATTTCACTGAAAAGGGAATTTGGGCAAACTCTTAGAAGAAGTAAGAGAGTTCATCCTGTAGGTATCTGGAGCACAAGGATTACGAGGCACAGGAAGTAGCCAGTGTAAAGACCTGAAGGTGAAGTGTACCTGGCATGTTGGAGGAAGAGGAGAGTTCCAACTCATTACCTTTCATGTAAAAGAGAAATAAGTACTCTACGTGGACACATTTCTGTGAATCAATACCTGTGTCAGGTCTTTTCTCCTAAATTATTTTAGACTTATACAAGATTCATTAATTTTAGAAGGTTAAATTATTTCTTTGGATAAAGTAGAATCAGTACGCTACTATAATCTAAAACCTCTTTTTTCTTGAGTTTTTACATATGAATTTTTCAGTGCAGTTAGAAGACACTTATTTGGCTATTAATAGTAACATGCAGTACTTTCTAGAGTTCCCTTTAGTAATTTTCTTTACTATCTATGTAAGTAGACATTTCAGCCTCTTCCTTCATATGGCAATGTTCATGGCATCTAGATTCAGCTATAAAACCAATTCTCCACTCCTGATGTTAATCTAGGTGGGAATTGACATCAAAATAGTGCCTACATAGGCTTTATTAATTAACAGATATAATTCTGGTCAGGCATTTTTATCGCTTACCACACAATGAACATTTTATATTCATAGTTATTTCACATAAAGCCGACTTCTGTTAGAGGCCAGTCCTCTTTCCACCACATGTAGAGTTTTAGCAATATTCTGATTCTTCAGTGAAAAGAATTTCCTTGTTGGGTATCTTTCACTGCTATTCATAAAATACCCAACTAGTGCTACAGATAAGGAATTTTAAACCTTGAAATTATAGCAAAACAAGCAAACTGTCAAGGAAAGATTAAGGCTTACACCTCCTTTCAAAGTAAAATTTCTTCACTTTTACCACCAACCCAACCTAGATCTTGGGCTGTTTTTTCCTCTGTGAGGAAATTTCACAGGAATATAATTTCAAGTATCTTCTAAACTCAAAGACGATTTAGTCATGGAGATTCTACTCTTTTCCTTTAGAATGAAAGGCAGTAGGAACTGAGATCTTTGCCTTAATATCCCAGCTCAGCAGATGTCTAAATCTTCAGGGAAAAACGAATTCCAAGTGTCTGTCAGCTAGTTTTTCACTCCAGAATGGAAGGTAGTAGAGACATGTCTTTAAAGCAAGAACTGATGGTTTCCTTTGCACACCTGTGTAGAAGGAGGCTCTTGCATGGTGGTGGCACACTCCCAACATCTGCTCCTTTCGTTGAACTGAGCTGTAAATTGAAATTCCATTGCAATGTTTTTAGAACCAGTTGAAGTAAGGAGACTGTCAGAAATCCTCTTTAAACTCACCCTTATCCAAACAGGAAACTGACCCTTGGCCCCTGGACGTAACAGTACACCAGTGGAAATTTCATTATCCCCGTTTCAGCTGAACTAAGTGAAAATTAATTGTGTAATTATCTGGATGAGCGCATGTGTAAAATTTTACAATGTGCCAGTTAGATTAAGTAACGTGTTAGTGGCATGGTTTAGTGCAGAGTCAAAGCTGTCCTATAAAAATGGAATAAAAAAATCCAACAAAGTTGGAAGGAAAAAAAACATATGTCAGAACAAATGCTTAACATGAGAAAGTAAGTTTAGGCTTAATTCCATAACCTGATGAAAATCTTACCCTCCAGACCATAGGTAAATCTGGCAAGGATGGAAGATGTGTGTGTGTTGAGGGCTATGTGTGTGCACATGCACACATATGCACACACAGGGACATTTGTATAAATGACATCTTCATTTGTTGTCATTTTTAAATGAAGCTAGTATTAAAATGTTTAGCCTGCCCACTATTGTGTTTTTTAATGTAATTTTTCTTTACCAACCACATCAGAAAATACAGGCTATATTCAGTAGATGGGATTATATGTCTCATATGTACTTCGTTCACCTGTTCAATGAACCACTCTTACTTTCCTTCTGGACTTAATTTTTTAAACAAATCATGAGATTAATGCTGCATCTTGACTAAGATCATTTCAATAAAATAGATAATCAGAGCATGACTGGCTTTAACATCAAATGCATGGGGAATTTCAATTTGAAGTTTCATTCTCTTTGATACAGATTTTTAAGGGAGATTTTATTTTTCCATGAGATTTTACCCTTCCCCTCCCTAAAAAAGTACTGTTTTATGGAGACAATTTCCAATTCAAAGTCTCAGAAATATTTAGATAGTAGAATTTCTGGATGAAAGATACAACTTGGGTAGACACTCTTTGAAAGTGAGGACCATCTTTAAACAACATTTGAGTGATACATTGAGATTTTAGCAATTGTGAATGTCAGGTTTCATGATGTCATTGCTATCTTGGCACATCCAGATGCTAATTTAGGTACCTTGCCAATGAAACAGTTTTTCTCATTCCTTGTACTACACATTGTCTCCATACAGCTAAGTTTATGGTAATGGTAAAAGTATGCTGAGAGTTTTCTTCTACCACTTTCCTCAAAAATGAAAGTTCCAGTAGACAAAAATAGTAACATTCTCGAAGAAAATGTACTCAAAATGTGTTTCAACTTTTTTTTCAACTTGGCTTAGCATAATGCCATTATATGTTTGTACTGTGGGTTACTAGTGCCTTAAGAGATTGTTAGTACTTAAAGAAAGCTGTAAGGAATATGTATACATTTACTGGAAAACATTCTAATGTATATAAACATGATTAAAAGAAAGAAAGCACCAATGTGATTTATAGAACGAGGCAGTCAAAGGGCATTAAAAAATAATCGAGACCATTCTAAGGGAAAAGCAGAACTGTATATCAGGGAATATTAGCCTCAAAATGAAAATGAGACTGTGGTATTAAACCTACATTTTACCATAGATTAATGATTAGGAAGGTTTTGGAACAGGTCCTTACTTTGAATAAGATGCAATCCTCTCTTCACCAGTTTTAAAGTGTCAGGAGTTGGTGGGGAAGGGTGGTTGTTTGTCAGATTTTGGAGAATGAAATGGCAACCAAGAGGCAGCCTTGCATATCCCGTGTGAGGTCCCCCCCAGAACCCAGGGTGGTGCTTGTGTTAGGGGGCGGGTGGTGTCCTGGTCATGTGGCCTGTCAGGCATGCTGTGCCCCTTCACAGAAGTGGCAGTGTTTGCAGCCTCTCCTAAAGCCTAGCTTGGGATTACTTTGTGCCTTGCAGGAAACAATAAAAATCAGAAATATCTAGCATATATATATATATATATATATATATATATATATATTGCATTTTGCAATTGTAACTATCCTGACTTTAGATGAATTAAATTTTAAAAAATATTAGTTCAGATTTGAACTTATAACTATATTTTATATGAACATTTGCTAAAATTTAATATCTTAATATTTCCCTTATTTCTGAACAATGGAAGAACTTAGAATATAGGTTCTTAGTACTGAACCACTGATATTTTAAAATTACATTTTATTCTTATGGATTCCAATTAAGATCATTGTATTACTGTAGAATTTCAGGATGAAAGAAACATGAAAACCCTTCTTGTAAATTCGACAGGTAAGAAAATCAAGCCCTAAAAAATACCTCCTCTCTTTATCTCTTAGTCCAGTGCTATTTTAATTAAACATATAGGGATGCCCCTGCACCAAATGACCATATAAGATGATAAATAAATGTGTGACTGTGTGGAAAGTCAGATGATAGGTTTAACAGAGAAAGGGAGGTATGTAGGATTTTATTTTATTTTTTTAAGATTTTTATTTATTTATTCATGAGAGACACAGAGAGACAGGCAAAGACACAGGCAGAGGGAGAAGCAGGCTCCTTGCAGGAAACCCTACACGGGACTCGATCGCAGTCTCCAGGATCATGCCCTGGACTGAAGGCGGCCCTAAACCGCTGAGCCACCTGGGCTGCCCCAGGTATGTAGGATTTAAAGTCAAGATGACTTAGGTTTGAATTCTGGTTGCCAGTCTTCCTGTCTCTGTGACTTTGAGTGTGTAACTTAACCTCTCTAAATTTGGAACCCTTCATTTGATAGGTGGCATCTACTTCAAAGTTGGTTGTGGGCATCACATTAAGCAATATAAATGGCACCGCCCACCACATGATGAAGAAGCAATAAAATTCAAATATTTGAGGAGCAAATTTTCAAAGTCAAGAAAGCAATTTATTAAATTTATGGTCAAAGGTATCTGAAAAAAATCTTTGAGAGCAATTGGGAAGGAAATCAGGTTAGCAGAAATTTCCTTTCTAATAAGATTTATTACATATATCCCCTATAGAAAATGTTTATTTAGTGTGCAAGTAAATTTTTCATTTGGGCATTTGGAGAACAGAGTTGAAGAGGAGAGGGAATATCTGATAACTCAGGAGGAAAATGTGTGTGAAAAATATATATATATGTTAACTTTATTGTGATTTATTGTTTGTACCCTCTTTGCTTCCCTAATGCATTCAATATGGCAATGCTATTATATTATATTTTATTATATTATATTTTTATTTCCCATTTTGGAAATATTTACAGCATTTTTAATTTCACAAATGGTAGAAAGCTTTGGATTCTGGTTTTGCCTAGTGCAGGTATACTTTACAATAGCAGATACTCCTGCAGAGTTGCAGAACAAGCTCGAGAAACAAAGCTAAGCACCTCAAGCCAGGATATAAAAAGTACAGAGAACCAACCCAGTCCATGTATGTGAGTCAGTGAACACTAGAGCTCCCTACTCATGGTAGTGATTGGGGGAAGGGGACGGATGACTACTTTCTCTCACTTCGGTAATAAAAGTGAGGTTTCAGATTTTTCTTCTTTCTCATTGCTTGTGGAATTTATGAAATATTTTATTGCAAAGCTGAGCTTGAGAATTACTCAAGGTGAGAGCTTAGGAAATGGAATAATAGTTTTTGAAGTTGATTTAAGGTTTGAAGTCAGCATTCAGTTTTCTTTACTTACATAAATAAGGTACCCCTTCCCCACCCTAGGGTCATGCATTCATTCATCATACAGTTGTAGAGCACCAGAAGTACAGCAGAGATAAAACCCTTTCATTTATGGAGATTCCATTCTAGTGGAGAGAGACAGACAATAAATAAACAAATACAATGTTAGGTGTTGAGTGCTATGAAGAAAAATGAAGCCGAGGGAAGGTGAGAGAGGGGGGAGTAGTGTCATAAAGGGTGGTCAGGGAAGCCCTTTCTCAGAAGTTACTAAATGGGTAACTTCAACCTTATTCTCATAGTCTACACCTCAAGAACTTCTAGTGTGAACTGGTTCAGGGTATACTAGAAAGTGTACTTACTTTGTTAGTTTTTAATTGTGATTATAATTAGGAGATACCTGTGTCCTTCATTTCTACATCACTCCACAAGCCTAAAATATGTGAAAGATATGTGAAAGGCACCACCTATATTTTAGCCAGAAGTGGAATCCCATGAAACGATCCCAAACAGGAAGGAACAGAGGGGGCAGATATTCCTTTGAAAAAAAGAGGGACTGGGGGTTGTAAAATAATACAGTTACCAAAGCTAAAAATAAACGACAGAGTATCTGATCTTAGAAAACATAACATATTTTCCTGGAGAACAGAAATCTAAGACAGCAAAGGGAATTCTTTCCCTTACTGTCCCACTTTTATCCCAAAGATCTGAGGGAGCCAAATGAAAATTTCCTGGCATCCTGGGGCAATAAAATAATCTTGGTCTTCTTGTGAAACCACATTAGTATGGAGAAGGAACAGAGGCCCTTTGAGCACTCCTAAGTGCTGTGTAAGCTGCATTTTTTTCCCCCAGGAACTCAAAGCTTTGTTTATTTGCAAAGAATTGTGCTACTAATGCATGGAGGCCTAGGATGGCCCAGGTGACATGCTCACATTTGAGCCTTTATCAAAAAGAAGCTCTCAACTAAACGTATGTTCAAGAGCCTGGAGAGATACATCAATGATTACTATTGGTTCTTTCAGAGATCTTGGTGGAAAAGCAAATGGCATTTTTTTGGAGAAGGTAGACTCAAGATCAAGTGCCCTCTGGAAGATATAGCTTAATGAAGCCCGGAGTGATTAGAGCCAATGCTTCCTTTCACGTTTACCAGCTTAAGCACTTAGAGCAACTGACTTTCCCATTAAAAAGGATGTTAGTTTAATTTTGAAGTGACTGCCCTTGTGAATGAGTGTGTGTGTGTGTGTGTGTATGTGTGTGTGTGTGAAAGAGAGAGGGAAAGAGAGGAAGAGAGAAGGAGATGGGGTTCTTAGGCCAATAATAGAACTATGTGGGAGGGAGAAGAGTTTCTTTTATTTTGAAGCTGCCCCATAGAGAGACACTATTTATAAACCAAATGGTATAACATCAAGTCCTCAGCTGCAGGAAGTATGTGGATTACTTACCTCCTCAGTAACAGATATAAATACATAGAATCACTGGTGTTACTTACAATCTGGTCTCTATTATTTAGAGGCTGGGTTACCAACCCCCATCCCTTCTTAACCATAATGTTTGAATTGAAGGTTTAACTAATGTTTTGCTGATGAATTTAGTGCCTAAATTGATGTCCCACAGAGCAGGGCCCTATTTATAAGAAGAATCTTGTGTTGCCTCCTCCAGTCCTGCTGCTCAAAATCATCTATGAAGATACTAGGATACCACATCATCCCACTGGGCCACTGGATGTATGGCCAGTGGGAAGGGAGCGTAGATAGGATCCCAAGTCAACTCACTTGTTTAGGATTAAACTCAATTTAAATGCTACCTCTTCTTGCCTGTCATCTCTTTCTCTGGTCACCCTGCTCAAAATGTGCCTGTGACATCTTAACCCATGGTGCCTTTTCTTTTTTTCAGAATACCTGAGGGTAGTTCAACATTCTGCATATTCCCAGGAGGGCCATGAGAATGCCTACCAGATATCCTAGATTTTCTGCCATAGTTGTGGCTTCAAACATTTTGCTCTGTCTCAGACGTGTGTCCCAACCTTGGTTTAGAAAATCCAGCACCATACTACTATGTTGCTAACCTTAATTTCCCCACTGACTTCAGACTCTCCTAACTTTGCTTTGTTCTGACCCCACTACATGGTCAGCAGACATCTCCAAAGTGACTTTACTTCCACGTGAGTTCTTGTATCTTCACTTTCCAGAAATGGCTTTTTTTCTTTTTTCTTTTTTTTTTTTTTAAGATTATTTATTTATTTGAGAGAACAAGAGAGAGTGGGGGAGGGGCAAAGGGAGAGGGAGAGAGAATCCCAAGCAGATTCTGGCTGAGAGTGGAGGCCAATCTGGGGCTCCATCCTACAACCTTGAGGTCATAAGCTGAAACCAGGAGTCAGAAGCTCAACTCACCAAGCCACCCAGATGCCCAGCTTTCTCATTTCTTAGCTGGCCTATCAGTAATGCTTAAGTTCTACCTACATCACTTTTAAAATTTCATTTCCTTTATCTGCTAATTACTCTTATTGAAATCCTTCTAGTAATAATATTCAGGTTTGAAAATAATCCACTGTTTGAGATCCCCAACTCTTCTAGAAAGAAAAGAACATGTATAGCAAGAGGTCAGAAGCAGTCTTCCTTGATCATTACATGTGGTGTCCGCCATCCCTAACACATTCTAAAAGGATACTAAAAGATTTCAGAGGAATTTCTGTTCCATCATTGGCCTGCTCTCTTCATTCTCCATGTGTTTCCTAAGGAATTGATCCCACCTCTCATTTTTTTTTGTTTACCTTGTTTTTAATCGTACTTTAAAAAACCAATAAGACGTAACATTAAATTTGCTATCTTAACCATTTATAAGTGTACAGTTCAGGAGCATTAAGTACAATTACATTGTTGTGCAACATATTTCTTGAACTGTTTCATTTTGCAACACTAAATCTCTATACCTACTAAACACTAATTTTCCCTCCCCTAGCCCTCGGTAACCACATTTCTAGTTTCTGTTTCTTTGATTTTGACTACTTTAGATACTTCATATGAATGCCATCATACAGTATTTCTTCTTTAGTGACTGGCTTATTGATGTTGTAGCATGTGACAATTTTTTTTATTTTATTCTTTCTTTAGGCTTCACAATATTTTATTGTGTGCATATACCACATTTTATCCAGTCATCTGCCAATGGACATTTGACTTGCTTCAGCCTTTTTCCATTTTGACTAATACTACAATGAACATAAGCATGTTAATATCTCTTTGAGATATTGCTTTGTGTGTTTTAGAATATACAAGTGAAATTGCTGGATCATATGGTAATTCTATTTTTAAATTTTTAAAGAATCTTCCTACTGTTTTCCATAATAACCACACCATTTTGTATTCCCACCAACAGTGCACAAGGGTTCCAACTTCTCTGCATCTTCTCCGGTACTTGATATTTTCTGTTCTTCAGATAGTGGTCATCATGATGGGTATGAGGTATATCTGGTTCTGATTTTAATTTGAATTTTCCTAATGATTAGTGGTATTGAACATCTTTGGATGCTTTTGTCCATTTGTATATTTTCTTTGGAGAAATGTCTATTCAAGTCCCTTTCCCATTTTTTAATTGGGTTATTTTCTTTTTTCTTTGCTGAGTTGTGGAAGATCCTTGTATATTCTGGATAATAACTCTTTGTGGCATATATGATTTGCCAATGTCTTCTCTCATTCCATAGATTGTCTTTCTATGCTGCTGATTGTTTTCTTTGGCATGTAAAAGTTTTAGTGTTTGGTATAGTCCCTTTTGTCTATTTTTAATTTTGTTGCCTGTGCTTTTGGTGTCATGTGCAAGATGTCAGTTGCCAAATCCACTATATCATGAGGCTTTTTCTCTATGTTTTTTTCTGGGAGTGTAATAGTTTTAGACTTACATTTAGGTCTTTAATCTATTTTGAATTAATTTTTATATCCATATAAAGCAAAAGTTCAACTTCATTCTTTTTCATGTGGATATCCAGGTTTTCCAGCACCATTTATTGAAGAAACTGTCTTTTCCCCTGTGTGTAATCTTGGCACCCTTGTCTAAAATCATTTGGACAAATACTCTAGCAATTTTTTTCTGGGCTCTCTATTCTGTTCCATTGGTCTGTAAATCTACCTTTATGCCAATACCGTACCATCTTAGTTACTATTGTTTTTGTAGTATGTTTTAAAACCAGAGAGTATGAAGCCTCCAATTCTCTTCTTTTGTCAAGATTGTTTTGGCTTTTCAGGGACTTTTGAGGTTCTCTGTGATTTTAAGGACGTTTTGTTTTACATTTATGCAAAAAATACTGTTAGGATTTTGATAGGATTTGCACTGAATCTGTAGATCATTTTGAGTATGGACATTTTAACAATATTATATCTTTCAATCCACAAACATAGTATGTCTTTCCATTTATGTCTTCTTTTATTTCTTTTACCTAGCAATATTTTATAGTTTTCAGTTTCTCCTGCTTGGTTATGTTTATTCCTAAGTATTTTATCATTTTTGAAGTTATAGTAAATGGGATCATTTTCTTACTTTCCTTTGATGAATGGTCATTGTTAATATATGAAATCATACTTTACTTTTAAGTGTTGATTTGGTATCCTACAACTTTGCTGAATTTTTTAATTAGCTCTAAGAGCTTTCTGGTGGAATGTTTAAGGTTTTTTGTATGCAAGATAATGTTATCTGTGAACAGAGATCATTTTGCTTCTCCTTTTTCAATTTATATGCCTTGCATTTCCTTTTCCTTTCCAATTGCCCTGGCCAGAACTTCCAGGACTATGTTAAATAGTCATGGTGAAAGTGAGCATCCTTGCCTTATTTCTGGTCTTAAAGGAAAAGTTTTAAGTATCTCCTCATTAAGGGGCACTTGGGTGGCTCAGGTAAGCATCTGACTCTTGATTTTCGCTCAGGTCGTGGTCTTGGCTCAGGTCATGATCTCAGAGTCATGAGATTGAGCCCTGTGTCAGGCTCTATGTTCAGCAAAAAGTCTTCTCATGGTTCTCTTCCTCTCCCTCTGCCACTCCCCAGCTCTCTCTCTCTCGCTCTCTCTCTCAAATAAATAAATATTTTAACAAATAAATATCTCTTTGTTTATTGACTGTTCATCATGAAAGGGTGTTGAATTTTGTCAAATGCCTTTTCTGCAAAAATTGAGATGATTATGTAGTTATATCCTTCCTTCATCTTGTTAATCTAGTATATTACATTGATTGATTTTCATGTTGAATTATCCTTGTATCCCAGGTGTAAATCCCATTTGGCCATGTTCTATGATCCTTTTAATGTGCCATTGAATTTTGCTTAATAGTATTTTGTTTAGGAATTTTGTATCAGGATTCATCAGGAAGATTGGTTTCTGTAATTTTCTTGTTTTGTCTTCATCTGTTTTTGGCATCAGGGTGATGAGGCCTCAGAGAATGACTTGAGGAGTGTTGCTTCTCTTTTGATTCTTTGGAAGAGTTGAGAAGGACTAATGTTAACTCTTTTTTTAAATGTTTGGTAGAATTCCCCAAGCTTTCAGGTCCTGGACTTTTATTTGTTGGGAGATTTTCTTTTACTGCTTCAGTCTCCTTACTTGTTGCAGGTCTGTTCAGATTTATTTCTTCATGATTCAGTCTTGGTAGGTTATATATTTCTAGGAATTTGTCTATTAACTCCAAGTTTTCCAATTTGTTGGCATATAATTATTCTTAGCAGTCCCTTCTAATCCTTTTATTGTGTGAAATCAGTTGTAATATATCCTCTTCTGTTTCTATTTTTAGCTATTTGAGTATTCTTTCTTTTTTTCTCAGTATAGGTAAGAGTTTATCAGTTTCTTTTCATTTCTCAAAAAAAACTAACTCTTGGTGTTGTTGATTTTTTTCTATCTTCTCTGTCATTTATCTCTGCCCTAATCTTCATTGTTTCCTTCTTTTTGCTGACTTCGTCCTCATGTTTTTAATCAGAATTGTTCATATGCCAAAATTTTAAAATATCCCTACCTCCAGACAAGCCCTTTCTCTGGAACTTCAAATGAACATGTCAGCCAACTGTTGGAAGTCTTCACATGGATTTCTAATACCAAAATCCCTAAAACTGAACTCAGTCTCTTTCCCTTTAAAATTTGTTCCTTTAAAACAAAACAAAACTTGTTCCTTTCCTATAATAAGGGTGGTAAACACTTCTATAGTACTTTCTACGTGCCAGGAATAATTTACACTCATCTACTTATTTGGTCCTCCTTTTCAAGAGATAATATTATTAATAAACTTCCCATTTTGCAGATGAAGAAACAGAGACACAGAGAGATTAAGACATCTGCTAAAGGTTACATAGTTAGCAGTGGCAAAGCTGAGATTTGAACTCAGGCCATATGGTTCCTGAGGCAATGCTATTAACCACAGTGCTGTCTCATTCTCACACCAGTTGCCCAATCACCAGGGACCAGTTTTATCACCTCTTCCCTCATCTCTACACCTAAACAATTTTGCATGCCACAAATCCATCCCCTCCTCTCAGATACAATATTCCATTTTTGCAAATCTACTCAGAATTCTTCAATAACTCCTCAACATGGAAAGAATAAAGTCACAATTTCTTCATTTCTTCACAATTTCTTCTTCATATGATCTGCCTTTGCCCTCCTCCTCCACCTTTACCTCTTTCCATTTCTTACCTAGAAGGATGCTCTAGCAATAGTCATCTGCTTTTTATTTCCTTTGAACACAACGTTATACTTGTCCTACAGATCTTCTCACATTTTCCTCTTGCTTGAAATACCCTCCCCATTTTCAACTTCCCACTTCTAATTCCTGTTCATTCCGTAATGTTTAGCTTAGTGTTCCCTTTCCAGGAGACCTTCTCTAATATTTATGCAACCATTGCTGTCCCCGCAAGTTGACTGGGTAGCTCAGCTGTCCTTTGTGCTTTCATAACAACTGGAAATAGCATGTTTCCATCATTGAATTCTGTTCACTTTCAATTCATTCTGTTCATTTCTCTGACTCTCCCACCAAAACCGTTTGCTTCTTGAGGGCCATCATGGCACTCTCAGATTCTCTAGCACCTAGTTTGGTGACTGAAAAAAAGTATAAGTTTAATGAATTTTTTTGTGTGTGAATAGACATGAAGAGAAACTGAAAATAAAATGCCACATGATGTTTATGAACAGGCTAAACATGCATATCTATAAGGAAAAGAATGGACAAACCTTGCATGGATTATTTAGGAAGTATTTAATAAACACTTGCTTTGTACCAGCCCTAGTCACTCTCAGTGAAATGAAATGTTTGAATTGAAAGTAAGATCATTCAAAATTAAAGCAAATATATTCATTCACAAGAGGGTCACTCTCCAAATATCAGCCATACTCTTAGGAAGTGTCATAACTTCTCTTGAGTCTCTAGAGTTGTAGGTAACATTAGAAAGAGGAAGCACTGTGTCCTTGTCTCCATCATCAAGGCTGATGGGAAACCCAGAGGGCTACCTGCGCTGGTGCTTTTTTTCTGAAGTCTTTTCTTGGCAGGCATGATCTAGACTGCACTTTCTTGAAGCTGAAGTAGGGATATATCAGATGCAAAGGTAGCTCTGATACAAAAATAAGTAAAGGAGGCCAAAGCCAAATTAGATTTTTCTCCATGCTAATAACAAATTCTAGATTATAGGGTAGCAGCTTAGCTCACCAGAATTCTGTTTTGAGGTATGACTAAGAGCATCGCTCAGTACTAAGTATTTCCTAGAGCTATTCACATGTAACAAAATAAGTCATTCATTTAACATTTCTTGAGAATCCACATATGCCAGGTACTGTGCCACTTTCTTGAGACAAAAAGATAAATAATAAATAGGTGTGGCACTTAAGAAGCTTATAATTTAGTGAGTAAGATGAACAAGAAAATACATAGTTACAGTAGATCATGATGCAGGTGGATGAGTTATAAGGAGCACAGGGTTTTGTGACAGTTGTGAGCGGGAGAACCTAATGTAGAGTAGGCGAGTAGTAAGAAGCAAATATCCTCCACACCCCCTGCTGCCTCATAAGACTTGTTCTCCTTAAGAAAAGATTGGGAATGACTAGATTGAGGACTGGCAGTGCCTCTTCCTACAAATCGGGAAGTCATGGAAGTAGCATATATGTGAAGCTGGAGGACGGGGGATGGAGCAAGAATGATCCTGGTGTTAGAAAGTGCCGAAGAGCACCATTTGTGAATAGTGTGGAAAATTGCAGGGATTTAATTTGCTTTATCAAAAGCCCCAAAAGGGCTCCCTGCTAGTTGAAAGGGGTCCCTAGAAGCCAGATATGTGGAATGAACCTCCACTATTAGCTTAGTGAAGGCTAATAAAATGAGAAGAAGCAGCCTCACTAGATCTCTCATCCCAAAGGACAGAGAGATAAGGCCCTCTTTCCATTCTTCAGAAGACAACAGATGTGCCCTATAAGAGACCAGAAACAAAAAAAACAAACAAAAAAAAAGAAAGAAAGAAAGAAAGAAAGAAAGAAAAAGAAAAAAAAAGAAAAAGAAAAAAAGAGACCAGCAACAGATGCTCAACACAGAGAGACTATGAGAGTGGATGTGCACATGGCCTCAAAGTCTATATTTAAAGTCAAAGCAGAAACAGGCATGGCCAGAGCAGGTTCCTAGGTCAATAACTATAAAGAATATCCACTGTGTGCATCTGTCATGTTCTAAGAAATGATGGTGCAAAAGCAGTCTTTAGTCTACTCCAACATCACTCCAAACTTATAGTATAGGTATAAATAGTGGTATCACTCTAACACAACTTCCAGGCAAATATTTTAGCTGTTGTCTCTCTTCCAATGAGATGGTGGCCCAAGAGTCCCTCCTGTATGTAGGGTAACCATATGTCCTTTACCATGAATAGTCTTAGTTTATACTTGTCTCTCAGAAAAATTATTAATAGCACCCTCTTTAGTTCCAAAATGGTTGTGATTTGGACTATAAATTACCACCCTATATAAAGATTCTGAATCCCCAATTGTGCCAGGAACTGGGCTCAACACATTGCTTCTACTATATAATTTAATCCTTACTATTATCTTGTTATTTTTATAGATGAGGACTTGAGGCTTAGAGAGTTGAATGAGCTATCCCCAAATCCTGTGATAATTAAATAGAAATAATGAGAATTGAACTCAGGCCTATCTGAAGCCAAAACATGGGCAACAGTATATCTGAGTTTCTCCAGTGAAACACTGCTCCCTTGGCAAGAACATGAAAAGCTACATCTAGGATGAAACTAAATAAAGAAGTACATGAGGATGTGTGTAAAATCACTATATATTTGCCATGTTCCAAGTAACCATGTTCTAACTTACTTTAGGTGGATTTCTAAGGATGACTAGTTTGACCATAAGAAGAATCTAGCATGGAGAATTATGTTTCAGGATGAAGAAACAGAGATGAGAAAGAAGATAGCCTCATAAAGAACTTGTGAATGTTTGGTAAAATGAGAATAGAAGGTTCAGGTTTGCAGAATAAGCAAAGAACCACCATTAAACTGAAGGAACTAAACAGTTCATGACAGCCAAAACTAAAGTTCTGACAGTGGAGAATCAGAGGAGAGGTACGGTTTGAGAAATGTTTAGTAGACAATGGACAGACCCCAGTGCCTGAGTGGAGGGATAGGAATGAAACAGATAGAAAGGGTAAGAATGATGCTCAGCCCCATCTGTGCTTCCCAAACCACCCACCACTACCAACTGAACCAGCATTTTTAGTGAGAGACTTGGTAATCTGATTAACAAGTCTTGCCAGTGATATTTTTTTTTAATTTTTATTTATTTATTTATGATAGTCACAGAGAGAGAGAGAGAGGCAGAGACACAGGCAGAGGGAGAAGCAGGCTCCATGCACCGGGAGCCCGATGTGGGATTCGATCCTGGGTCTCCGGGATCGCGCCCTGGGCCAAAGGCAGGCGCCAAACCGCTGCGCCACCCAGGGATCCCCTTGCCAGTGATATTTATCATCTCGGAAGTTGTGGAAACACTGGATAGTGGATAATGGTTTTATTAATAATATATTTTGGAAATAATAAATTCGATCCAGGTAGAAATGTTCGACACATAATTGGGTATCTGAAACTAAGGAAAGGGGTCATGATGGAAATTTTTAATTTTTAGGAAATTATCCCAGGGTAAGCGAGAATGAGTAAAATCACCCCATGGGACCAGACATTGTGATAAAAGGCAGAAACCAAGAACAAAACTTCAAATAATGGAAACATTTAAAGAGCAGATATGAAAAGAAGAAATAATTAGAGAAAGAGCTGTTTTGAAGGTCATAAAAGGACCAGGAGCAGGTGGTATTAGAAGCCAAAAAAACATGCTTTTCAAAGAAGAGAGAGTGGCCAGCAGTGTCAAATGCCACAAAGGAAAAGAATTAGAATTTTCCCTTGAATTGGCAATTAGGAAATCACTGGTAAACTTCTCAAAGTAAGTAGATTACAGTGAAATGGAAAGTAAATGGGAGTGAGAATGTGCGGACAAGCTACATTACCTACACATTCTAAAATCTTGATGGAGACGGGAAGGACTGGAGACTGAGAAGATGATACCCTCACAGGGATTTTGAGATTGAGGGAGAACTCTTATTTTTTCAAAGACTGATCAGCAGTTGTCAAGGAAGAAGAGACAAAGACTCGGGTAGAAGAGAAAGAACAGGAAAAGACCTTGACTTAACACCCACACACCCAGTAGATATTATTTTATACTAAAGGATATATAAATCATGTCTTTATCCCAAGGGAAAAGAATCATGAGGAATGAGAAGGTTAATGTGTATGAAAGAGCAGATTATTAATCAGTTGGCAAATAGCTATGAAGAGGATGATGGTATAAGACCAAGCTAAAGGTAGAATTTTAAGAGCAAGAAAGCATTGTTCTCTAAGAATGGAGTAAAGAAGAAAGAATGGATGAAATCAAGATCTTTTTGGTGGACGAAGAAGAATTCAAATGTCACACATGCCAGGTGGCTTGATTTCCATAAAGTAGAAAATCAGGTCATCCATTAAAAGATAGAGATTAGATCAAAAGCCCATGTTGGCAGCTCTGCAGAAATTTTCAGAAGACTATGGCAAGCAGACACTTTGAACCCCTTGATTCAAAATCTTTGCCTTGCTGTGTCCACCAAAGCTATTATATTATGATCCTAACCTAACCATAGCCAAGCTCCCACACTAAACCATATTTCAAAATGTCTTTTTAAAAAAATCTCAGCTTTGCCCTTACCCTTCTGAGATGCTAGTGAGACTGTTGAGGTAGTGCTGTCCTCAAATGGTAAGCAGTAAACTCAGCTTTCTTTTGTTTACAGACTTCTCTGGGAATATTTTGGAAAGCCAGAATTCAACAGTTATTTCTTAAAAAACAAAACAAAAACAAATAAAAAAACAAGGTAATTAGACCTCTTCTCGGTGAGTAGAAGCCAATCATTCATTTCTAAAAATGGATTTTTCAGAAATGCAAATACTGAATAACTAGTTTAGAGATTTTCCTGATCAAATAGATACATTTAACAAATGAGGAAATTGAGACTCAACAAATACAAATGATATGGTACCAAAAGAGATGAGTAAATAGAAACCAATGAAGGGGCCCCGTAGAGCTTCTTTTATTAAGGAATCTCTCTAATCAAGGAAGCTGTTTTCCTTCCTCTTCATCCCTGGCTCTCTGATCTCCTACAATCATTCCTGTTAACAAGTCCACAGGCTGCCACTGCTTCTACTCCACTGGGCATGTCTCCCTCCCCTAGAAGGCAGGCATGGGGGAGGGGAGAGTCCTTTAACAGCAAGTTCAAGTGCTTACAGATGAGAGTAAACTTTGAAATGTGTCAGAATTCTAAACTCAAGGCAAAGGAGTATGTCCAAACCAGGCTTTCCATCTACAGAGTATCTCCCCAACCCCCCAAATATCTCTGTTGTATGTTTCTATCTCTTCTATCTCTTTTTGCCATTCCTCAAAATAGCTCACCTTTCATAGGACCAGTCAGAGTGATACTTCTGTTCATATCATTAAGCTAACCAATAACAGCATTATGAACATAATCTTTATTTCATTTCTTTCACTCTTCAGGGTAAGTTAGTTGACTTTTTGTGTTGGTTCACAAAGACATTTGCTCTATTTCTTGGTTTGTTATCTCTTTATTTGCCCTGATTCAGTAAATCTATGGGTGCCAAAAGTTTGGTTTCATTTCTAGGTAAATTAGTTTTCAATTTCTCTGTCTTACATACCCATAGTTGATGTTCAGCAAATGCATCTTGGATCAGAATAGAAATTTTCTTTTGCTGGACCAACATATAAGTCCATTAACTCTTAACCTATATGACCCCTGTACCAGATTGATAGATGCTATAACTGTAACTACCAGTAACAGCTGACCATGACGGAAAATTACTTTGTACCCGGCATTGTTGTAAGATCTTAACTTGGGTTAACAAATTCAAACCTTAAGCCCAAGCTATAAGGTAAGTTCTGTCATTATCAGCTGCATTTTTCAGAAAAGGAAACTGAGGCACAGAAAGGTTGAATAATTTATCCAAAATCAAGTATCTAAGAAGTAATAGAGCTAGGATTTTAGCCTAAGTCATCTGGCTTCAGTCTCAGTACTGCACTATGCTAAGGATCATTATAATTCTTTTGTGGGTAGAAAATGTAAAATACACAAATCACAGCATTAAATTTGGAATTAATAGTTAACTTTAATTTTTTCCCTTGGAATGGATTTGCCCATGGAACTTTGCACAAATGAATGACCATTTTCTTTTTTCTTTTTTTTTAAGATTTTATTTATTCATGAGAGACACACAGAGAGAGGCAGAGACATAGGCAGAGGGAGAAGCAGGCTCCTCGCAGGGAAGCTGGATGTGAGACTCGATCCCGGAATTCTGGGATCACGCCCTGAGCATGAAGGCAGATGCTCAACTGCTGAGCCACTCAGGCGTCCCATGGATGACCATTTTCTGCCTAACTACAGAAATGCTATTTAATTCTGAAAAAGAAAAAAAAAAGAAAAAAAATTCTGAAAAAATGAGATATAAATAATTTTTAAATTCTATGGAATATATTTGTGCAAATCTATACTGTTTATACAAATGAATCAAAGTTCTTAGTTATGATTAAACTTCACCATTAGGGTAATATGCAAAGAGAAAGAATGTTTGATTTATTCTCCTAATTGGGCAAGTTTAAAAGAAGTAGAATTGCAAGCATCGTGACTAGTGGCAGAAATTTTTGGAGGTTAACATCTTTGCATTTTTAATAAAAGAAGTGCTCAACACAAGAAAGTTCATGGGCTCCATTTCTCCTCAATCCCTGGGATATGTTTTCTCTACTCACATTCTGTTTCCACCTGGGGAAGGAGGAAAATGTAGGCAAGTGACTGTGAAATTCTATTTTATTTTTCTTGAAATAAAATGTGTCTTCTTTGTTCTTTAAGGCATTGCCTCTGTGCTTGTAATTCTTAACAATCCTTCCTTTACAGAGACTCTAAGTGGCATAGAAAATGGTTGCCAAGAATTCAAAACCATCACAAGTCGTAAGGGATTATATTTGAGTGAGAAGCTGCTAAAATTGTTTCAAATCACCCAATTTCACGTAGTTGAAATGTGAACAGGGGAACAGAGGTGAAACGTAAGCTTTTAAAGGAATGTTAACTGCTATCATCAGGGAAAGATATCAAAAAAAAAAAAAAACCTACTGTCAGTAAAAATATGGATATATTCACTGGGATATGTGGGGGGAAATCCAGATGGGGAAAATGATGGAACAGAAAACAAAAGGGCAGACAATGTGAAATCTCTGTTTAATAAACACAGCTGGGATGCAGCTGAAGTTGAGAAGACATTGGAAGCTACCTTTTTACTCACAAAGAAAATCTGCTAATGGTGGAAGTGAAATTGAATATTTGGTGAATGAATGGACATTTTCATGCCAAGAAATAGGCATGATTATTTATTCCCAACAGCTTGTAGGACTTAACATTAAAGAGAAATTGCAAGAAGCAATGACTGCCAGGAGAGCACGTCTGCTGGTCTGCATGGGAAGCACATTGACTATAAAAAGAAGAAATGTGCAAACCTTTGCAGCCACAAATGCACTTAAAAAGGCAACTATCCTGTGGTACTTGGGCATTATGATGCATGGAAGATAAGCATTTTTTTTTTTTATTCCATAGGTACGGTTTCTTTTAGGGCCAAATGATTTTTATCTATGAGACAAATAAGGTAGCCGAAAGTAGTGCCCTATCGAAATATAGCTGTTAAAATATAGCCTCATAGATACAAAAGTTGTAACTTTAGTTGATTTATAGATGTTGAGTTAGGCTAATTTTAGTTATTAAAATGCTGACTAGAATGTATAAGAACTCATTCTAACTTTAGCTATTTTTCTGAGACATAAATTTGATCTTTAATATAGTAGGCTCTATTTTCAGCATGAATTCAAAGCCTTCTTTTATCGACAATTTCAAGATATTTTTATTTTCCAGCAAAAATACATATACCCTTTGCCCAAATTGCCAGGCTTTCCTCCCTTAGGCCAGTAATAAGGATTAAACAAAACACATTTGCTGACCATTCAAGATGATAGCTGGATTTTGCATTAGCCTCACAACTGATTTAGTTTTCCAGGAACCTCAACTAAAAATGTCTTTATTCAGATAAAGAAATTGTCATGCTAACCCTTTAAACCCTGGCTTGTTATAAAGATGCTCACTCTGTAGAATCACCCAGATTCTGTTCTTGCAAATCGAGAGCAGAAAATAATGAAATTGTGAACTCCTTCTTAGATTGTAAGCTCCTATTTGTTTTATATAACATTTATTGACTATCTACTATATATGAAACACTATTGTAGACTTCTGGTAGAATTCAAAGATTAATAAAGCACAATCCTCATCCTCAAGGGACTTATAATTAGTTATGACACAAGGACTGAACAAGGTATTTGGAAGGTATTTGGTAACTGTAGAGACTAGAAGAGCCTACTGTTGAGTAACCAGCCCCCAGATCTCAACTTGATATTTTGTTGTGGTGGTGGTTGGTTTTGTTTTGGTAATGAGTCATTGTAAATTCCTGTTCCATCCCCAGTATTAAAATTCACTTCCAGGAAAGCCAAAAACAACAACAAAATACAACAGGCCCCATATCCTTGCAGAGGGTGTACTCATAATGGTATAGGTGGAAATAAGTGGAAATAAATAGTATAGGTGGAAATAAATCCTGGCAGTGTGGAGATTGGGAAGTCAGCAGTTTCTTTCTGACTTCCTATTTAACCCAAAACTAGCCACTTAATCTCCTTAGACCACAATTTCTCCATATTTGAGATGGTGTTAATGACATCTATGAATAGGGGTGCCAGGAAGACAAAAATGGTATTTGCTTATTTAATGAATTCTTTTTGGTAGGTTTAAATGCATAAAATGCTCCACATGCATCATGTGACATTGTACTCTATGTGAATGCCATTTCCTGAAGTTACATGAAATGCTTTTCCCAAAGTAGTAAACTAAAATTCAAACCAGCGGTTTGGCATGAGGATTTATGGTCTTACCCACTAGTAACACTGCTCCTCAGAGCTAAAGAGACGATGCAAATAAAAATGGTAGAAGTGCTGAAAAGTGTTGTGATTAAAGCCCACTTACTTGCTAGTGTTGCACAGTAGAGAAAAGCCATCCCGTGTAAAGATTTCCTTCAAGACTTCCAGTATTTATTTCAAGGTTTAGTCTCCCAAAGCAGTGCTTAGAAAAATCTCCTCACAGATAAAAGCATTGACAAGTTTCCAGTGAATGTTACTCTATGAGAGCAGTGGTACTAGGGTATTCTAGCTGGGGTACCCGAGTGGGGTGGGATGGATATAATGGGTTTCTGGGGGCCAGAGGGCAGGAAAAGGATAAACTGCCTCTGGCTGAGCCATTGACGTGACTGTAGGTGTGCTCATCTTATCACATACCCCTCTAGTCTTCGATGTGATGTAATAAACATAAAGAGAGTCCTCCATTTTAATCCTCTCAAACTAAAATTCATGGAGTGGTTAGGGAAAATAAGAGATACTTATCCATCTGTCCATCCATCCATCCATCCATCCATCCACCATTTAATACACTTGTATTTACTAGTTGCTGAGAGCACTCTACGTTCTGGGGTTCAAACATGATTGAGAAATGTCCCTGCCTTCAGGTAGCTATAATCGGATGTGAGGGGAAAAGAAGGCAGAAAGTAATTAATATTGTGGCGAGGGCCAAAATTTAAGAAGGAATCACATGAGATGAGAACACAAGAGGGCCAAACAGCTGATCTAGTGGATGCAAAAAAGGCTTGGTAGAAACAGGGACCACTGAACTGGGTCTTAAAGGATATGTTGAGTCTGCATTTAGTTAATAAGACTATCAGCCCAAGTCAGAGTAAATAGGGCACTCTGAGATAATGAAGACCGAGGTGGACAGGCCTGGGCGACCCTGTTTCAATCCCGGTCTATACCAGTTTGTAGTGCAATCTTGGTCAATACTACACGTATAGTATTGTCAGAAGGCCAGGGCAGAGCCAGAAAGGAGGGGTCTTATATTTAACTTTAAATTGTTTGCTCCACTGTGCTCCATGGTGTGTTATGTTGTGTTGTGCTTTTAGGGAATGGGGACAGGCGGCTGTCCAGTGTGAGCCAAAGCTGCAGGGGCTGCAGAGCAAGCCTGCATCCCGGGGCTGGGTGGTGGGGCTTCCGGAAGGAAGAAAGAGTGAAAATCAAAGGCTTTGTGGGAAAGCTGCCCATTTGGCAGTCTGGGGTAGCGTACCACTGTGAAAATTAATTTGATAGTATCAATTAAATAAAACCTCACATATGCCCTTGGACACAGCAGTAGCCCGTTTGAAAAATGATTTTCCAGAAATAAAATTAGCCAGTATGAAAGAATTTTGTACAGAGATGTTAATAGCAGTGTTGTTGGGTGGTGGCCAGGAAACAAGAACCACCCGAGTGTCTATCACGAGGAAGCAACTTGTTAAATTACATTATACTGTGCCCTCAAATACTATGCAGCTGACAATGAGGATCTGTCTGAAAAGTGATGCGTCTATGGGTGTTTAGCTAAAAAGAATATAATAGGATTTATGTTGAAAGAAGGCAGTTTTCAAAGCAATGTGTATACAATAGCCCATTTCTTAATAGAGGAAAAGAAGGAAGAGAAGGAGTAGGAAGGATTGAGGGAGAAGCCAAAGGTGGAAATCCAGCTCTGGAAGAGGCTGCTTGTGTTTGCATCTCAGTCCCACCACTTACTATGTGATTTCAGCGAATTATTTAGACTTCCTATGACTCAGTTTACTCATATATATATATAAAGATTATACTCATATATACTCATATTATATATATATATATATATATATATATATATATAAAGATTTTATTTATTTATGAGAGACAGAGAGAGAGAGAGAAGCAGAGAGAGAAGCAGGCTCCATGCAGGGAGCCCAATGTGGGACTCGATCCTGAGTCTCCAGGATCACGCCCTGAGCCGAAGGGAGGCACTCAACGGTTGAGCCACCCAGGCGTCCCTACTCATCCATATATTGATAGTGATAATATCTGCCTCACACATGTGTTATAAAAAAAGTAAATGAAATAAATTCACAGAGTACTTTGAACAATGCCTTGCACTTGATATTCTCATTATTATTATTTGCTCATAAGAACACAAAGAAGGCAGCCCGGGTGGCTCAGCGGTTTACCAACACCTTTGGCCCAGGGCGTGATCCTGGAGATCCGGGATCGAGTCCCATGTCGGGCTCCCTGCATGGAGCCTGCTTCTCCCTCTGCCTGTGTCTCTGCCTCTCTCTCTTGATCTCTCTCTCTCTCTCGTGAATAAATAAATAAAATCTTAAAAAAAAAAAAAGAACACAAATAAAAGTGCAAAAATATATTCACCAAACTATAAGCCTTTGTTTTCATGGCAGACCAGGACTAGAACGGGGAGGGGGAAATTATTAACTTTATGTATACACCATGCTCTGCTGTTGAATTTGTTATAAGGAGCCTGGGTTAATGTAGTGATTTAAAAATCAATAAAATACTTTTAAAGGATAACAACAAAAAGAGACAAAAAATGTTAGAGTCAACCAGCACTGCAATACATGAATAAATACTACTGAAACAGTGGCTCTAGTAATTAAATATATCCCAATGATAGACTGGAAAGGTCTGAAATGGATCACAACAGACACAAAATTTTATTATAGGCTAAAATCAGTATTTCTAATCATTATAGAAAAGTGGGATTATTTTTTAAAGGTACAGAAACAATTGATTAGCTTTTTGGAAAAAATAATGTTGACTCTCTTGACATCTTACACTGAAATAAATATCAGAGATAGTAAAGAGTTAATTGTTAAAAAAATATCTTGAGGTAAAGAGAGCCCTTTTCAGCATAAAAACAAACTAATCATAAGGCATAAAAAATAAATGGCTATATGAACATTTAAAACTTATGTACATCTCTCCTTTGTCCAATTAAAAACAAAACTATAGAGTAAAAGGCAAATGAAAATCTGGAATCATATTTTTAAAATAATACATAAATGATGTACACTAATAATACATTAAATGATGAACACTGCAGTAGAAAAAGAGTGGGCAAAATAAGTGACAAGACAGTTTACAAAAGAAATACAGATGAATATATGAAAATTGTTCGGTTTTCTCAGTAACCAAAGAAATCTACATCTAAATGAGAATGTAATACTTATATTTATCAAATTGATAACGTGTTTTACAGATTAACTTCTGAAAGACTGATTTAAGTTAATTCCTTCTAAAATGCAAGTGACACCATCCATGTGGCAGTCACCGCCATCTGTTGGTGGCAAGCCAGGGTGACCCACCTTTGCTCTGAGGCATGGCTTTGTTCCTCTCCACCTTATAAATCAAAAGTATGGAAGTAGAGGAATGCTGGTACCTGTGGGGTTTGGTGTGTGGGGAAATGGCTTTCTCATTTTATGCCGTGAAGGGGATAGAGTGGTACAATCTAGGGAAGGCAGTTAGCAATAGGTATAAAAATTATTTAAAAATATATATGCATATACATATGTGTATATGCACACAGTGATTTAATGGCTTAATGTTAGTTTGTATGAAATTATAATGATCTCAAGTGGGGGAAATATTAATCTCAAAGCAAGTCCCTTGAAGCATTGGACAGAATAGCAAAAAACGAAAAGAATCTATCAATAGCAGATCTGTAAAATAATTAAATCTAATTTCATGCATTCACTAAAGTTGGCGATGTATAAAGACATGGAAAATATCACTATACCAAGCTAAGCTATGATGAAGGGGAGAAAATCACAAAGCCCTATGTACACTCTCAGTCCATTTTCTTATTTAAAAGTCTGGCCTTATTACACATGCTATATGCTGAAAGTGGTCAGCTCTGGGAGGCCGAATCAGAAATATTTTCATTTTCTTTTTGCCTCTGCGCGTGTGCTTTATGTGTTTCATATTTCCTACAATAAATACATAATCTACTTTTGTAATCCGAAAGGAACATTCTTGAGAAGTAGCCAAAGTTGGGGGCAGGGAAGGAAAACAGTCTACAGATTTGTTAAGTCCTTTTAATCCATGTTATAGGTGAAAGTGACAAAATCAAGTTGCTCATGATAGAAGCTCCACAGTGGCCACTCGTCACTGCCTACACCTGCCATCGAGCCCCCCACCGGCTCTGTTTTTCTCCTTTCTCCTCTGCCCCAGGCTAGGCCCCTAATTCTCTCCAGTCTCATTTTATAGAAGTCTCCAGCATCTATGCTCCTCGTCCATCTGCCTCAGTGGAACAACAAGCCCTCCCTACTCTCCTGCTTGCCTCTTATTCCCATTTCAAAGCCTGTTTCCTCTAAAAGAGTTTTCCCTAAGCTTGCCCAACTGGTGCTGTGCTAGTGCACTAGAACAGTCTGTGTGATCCTGTGCAAATTAATTAGCCTCTCTGTGAATCAGTTTTCCTATAAAATGGGAATAATAAGAATACCTATGCCATGGAGTTGCTGTAACGATGAAATGCTTTAACACACGTAAAATAATTAAAATAATGCCTGGGAAATGGGTAAGCCACAATAAATGCAGGTTATTCTTATTATTTAGCAATTGCCTTTATTTTACCATTTCTCCAGAGTTTGTCCCATAGCACCTTGGTTCTACAAAGTATTGATAGGTATAAAAATAAATCCAAAAAAGTGAGGGAAGCACCAGCTAAACAACATTTATAAGGTTCTTTTATGCAAAATTAATCGGATCTGTACTAACTGAATGAGGGAGAACGTGTGGAGGGTTTTCCAACCTCGATTTTTAACAAAATCCCTGGGGCCCTTTTTAAGCATCCTAATAAATAGTTCTTTGGAAAGGCTGTAAGTTTGTTTATTGTTTATCATGGATTTGTCTTTCTTCCTCTATTAACTTCTGCTCAGTAAATTGAGGACAGAATCCTGGCTGCCTTCATTCTCTAAATTTTGAACCAATTCAGTAGTTCTTTTTAAAGCACTTTCACATAAAACCAACGTCATGGTGAGGTGATGGCTCCTTTCTAAATGGTTTGCCATTTCTGAGGCCTGAAAACTTGCTTGCCTGACTCATAGGAGTCTGAAATGGAAAAATGAGCAAATGAATGCAAAGAAAGTGATTCCAGAGTCTAAAATAATGACTTAAGTTTTTGTTTTGGAGAACTGACTAAAGCAGCAGTTCTGGGAAGGGAAGCTGCATTCTAACATGAAATGTGTGTATTACATATATAATTCACACTTTATTCCTATACGTTCTTAGGAGTTTAACTCAAGAAAGGCTTGTAAGCACATTTGTGTCAGAACGAGTACCCCCAGAGCCCATCCGCGTGCAGACACAAGAGCTGTTTAAGCAGTGATCTTGGCTGTCTGCTCTATTTAGATTCTTGGCATATTGTGATCAGTGAAACAGAATCTTCTACTGATTTGCAATAGTTTGAGCAGGATACACGCAGGTGGTCTGGGCTTGTAAACTGGGAGGCTCACTCAGTCCTCAGTTTACAATTCACACTCTTGTTCCACCCATAGGTAGGCTTTTGGTCTGCTGACCCTTGGTCACCCACACAATTGTGTTTACACCCAGGATAGGAGTTTTATCTAAATTACAGGATGCTTGGGGCTGCCTGCCCTTTGCAGATGATGGATGTAGATTAGCTGATCCAAACAATTAGTTAAGGAACAATCTGATCCCTGGTGACAATTAGGATGTTTAAGGCATCTTGCTGACAGCTGTGGTGACAGCGGGCAGACAGTAAAACTACCTCTCACTGAAATCAAGATACTGGGTCTTTCTGATTTACAGGCAGGTTTGGGGGTTTGGCGCTTGGGTTTGGGGAGTTGTTGTTGTTGTTTCTTTTCGTATGAGCTTTCCAAGGACTTAAAAGTGACTGAATTTTTGCTACACGGTGAAAATGCCAAGGTGGCAACCTGTAATTCTAGCTGAGTCATTTCTCAGACCCAGCTCTTCAGAGGATTACCCTGACAGGAGAAAACAGAAAACCGACACCTTAAACTTTCCCTGAAATAAGCCAATTTTAATATGTAAGTCAAGGTATTTTTAGAGACTGCCCAAGTGGGGGTGCAGCCGTCTTTTAGTTCCCCTGAGTCTGAAAGTGTTCTGCAGCTTACTGAGCGATACTTTTAACCTTTACTGAATAACTTTTCAAATAATTGAGTTTAGAGAAAATATTTTCATTAAGGACTCTAGAAATGCTAAGATGCCAACAGAGTACTACTGTTCTGCTACCATTCTCAAAAAGGGAACATTTTAATTATAAATGCTCTGAAGAAGGAATTAATTTTTTAAATTTATAAACACTTCTGTGTGTTTACATAAGGATCTTTTCCCAACTCTTCCATCAATTGAATAAGCCCGTGGATGTGCTCCAAGCTGGCTCCTTCCCTACAGAAAAGAACACATCTCTCCAGAAAGGATTTTAAGGAATGTGTTCAAATCCTAAACCCTTTCTTCCCCATGAGAAAAAAAATGAGGAGGGGATGGGGACATGGATTTCTATTTCAACTCTTCTTTCTTAGATCTTCGAATTACGGGATATTAAAAATAAACCTAGAAGACATTGCAGTGAATTTTTGGAGCAGCTGGAAAAGAAACCATAAAACGAGTGATTACAATCAGCAAAGTGTGATAACAGCTGAACGCATTAGACCCATCCTTAAAAAACCAGACCCCACCTCCTTCCTCTCTCAGGCCTTTTCGATAGAGAAGGGGATGTCACACAATACAATCCAAACACGTTCTCTGTCCATATTGGGTTAAGAAAATATAGCGCTGGTCATTGTCCCTAAATGACAGACATCCACAGATGGAAAGCAGGAGGATCTGACTTCCAAGGGGCTGCTCATTCCACCAGGCAAATTCGGTTAGGAAAACACCCACCTGCACCAGGCTCTGGCCTGGGTACTATAAAAAAACAAATTCATCATTGTGGTCACTGCCCTCTGGAAGCTTAGATGATTTCTCTTTCCGTGTCTTCCTTTGGCTATGATAGCAAAAGGAAAGTCCTGAGAGCATGTAACTTGCCTTCGGGAGTGTTCTCACTTTAAAGGGCCCCATTTCCTTTAACACAGAGCCCTAAAAGCTGTCCTTTTGAAGAATTGCCTTTTTTGACGTGTGAATATAATATTTCAACTTCCACATTGTTATCTGAATGCAATTAACGGTTACTTAAGTAACAGTGGGGGAAAACAGTTGAATATGAAATTTGATTCTGTAGAAACAGTGGTAGGATTTTGAAATATCTGCTTAAAGCATATTAATTAGTTTGAACAGCCTAAGGGTAAAACCATAGTTGTACATGATGATAATTCTCTTCTACTGTCTCATTGGCAAAATTTTTAAAAAAGGAAGTTTTTCTTCACTAATAAATTATGACTGTGATGTGTGTAAACAGAAAGTCAAAGAAAGAGACTATGTTTGAATACCTCCGAAAAGGTTCATGCCCAAATATAGAAATATTTTAAAGCAGACACTATATGTCTAACTGTATATTCAAGTGCAATCCTTTATATCTTCAGGTTTTTCACCCATGATTTTGAGATTGTAGACAAATGTCTTCGGGATTTAGCAATCTTTACGTGGGGAATTAATTTCCAATGCACAAAATTAAATACCCAATCTTCTCAAAAAGAAGGGCACTTCCTTAGGGTCAGAAGCATCAAAATTTTTCCCACCAAGCTCTTGATCTTTTCAAATCTAAATACTTCTGTGGAAAATAACAGGAAACATCAACATTTGAATATTAAATCAAATTTAATATTGTAAATCTGTTGAGTATGTAAGCCTGTCATTAATTGAGATATTAACAAATAGTTCCAGAGGTAGGTTTTATATTTCTAGAAGTGTGGCATCTTAAAATTGATCCAGGTATGTTTGGCATCAATGCATTCTTCTTAGGGACTTTAACATCCGGACCAAAAAAAACAAAAAACAAAAACAACAACAACAAAAAAAACCCCTGTGTCAATATTCAGTTAATTTTAAATCATATAAACTGAGAACAGATTCTACAAAGAATGTTTTTTAAAATTTTTAATGTTAAGATCAAATATATTATTTTTATACTAAATGAAAACTGTCTTTAAAAATGTAAAGACAGTTCTTGACAAGAATTTATATATATGAAAATTTTATTTATAATAATTAAACTGTTATTTAGAAAAATAGAAAATAGCCTGCCCAATGATTAACAAGCAAAATGTTGAAGGAATTATGATGCAGATATCAACAATTGAATTTTCTAAGAGCATTTAATTATTTGAGGAAATGCCCATCATGTGATATTTTAAGTAAAATGAGTAAGATGAAAAATGGTTGATGTGGCATGATCCTAGCTGCGCATATGAAGGAATATTTCTTCTTGGCCATGGAAGATGCTGATGGTTGAGCAGACCACTGTCTTTAAGACGGCTTCATTTTGAAATGAATCATACGTATTTTTGTAGCTGTGAACCTTATCCTCTGTGCTTCTTTTCCTTTGAAAATGGAGTGCTTTCTTTTTTCCCTTTGCACAGAGCAATATATCTGCCCAGCTAAACAATAAAAATGATTGAGATTATTAGGGGAACAGAGTTTAATTTGTAGTTTATTCCAGGACTTTGCATATTTCATTAATAATTCTCGTGGGGTAGAGTCCAAGGTGCTAAACTAAAACAAGATGCTGGCTTGAAGTCTTCATTTTTTCAAATGTAGTCACCTTTCTTCTTTTATCATGAGAATATATGTACGTGCTATCCCTGACTTCAGAAATAACTTCGATTTGCTTTGAGTCATTGGATTTAAAACTGGTTTGAACGGCATCATTTATCAAACAGTTAAGAGCGGATCCCTGGGAATTTAGATGCCAAGGTGGTTTTATTTTTGATCTTTGAAAATACTTTCAGGGAAGAAATTTAATTCAGAAAGTTTGAAATTAGAGTGCTACTACTCCTTCTATCCAAAACCTTCACGGCCATCACCTGTATAAACACAGTTGGGATAGCTAAGTATACAAATGTCCAACTGATTTCTAATTACTTTGTTATTTTCATCAGTCCTGGATGGTCAGTGAGTTCTTACTGTAAATATTTTACATGTACAGTGAGGAGAGCAGCAAGGGGGAGGGCTTGAGGTTTGCTCTCCGCTGCCTAGACCGGCCCAGGAGGCCAGGGCGGGCGAATCTGAGCCTTGGAGCGCCACCCCATGGTGAAGCGAGCGAAGGGCAGCGCCGGGGTGTCCCCCGTTCTTTCCACTCCCTGCTCCCTCCGTAGTCCCGGTGAACTTCGCAAGCATTTGCTCCCCCGGTTTATTCGAAACGTTACCAATGCTAAATAACTTACTTTGCACTGGTGGCTGAGAAATTGCTGAATGCAGGGTTTTGAATAATTCCTTTAGGATCGTTGGGTATTTTGTCCTCTAACTTAAAGACCCCCCCCCCCTTTTTTCCCCTTCCCGATCTGAGTAAATAAATCCTGCCACAACAAAGAAAGCCTTGTGAGCCTGTGTTACAAAATTCACTCTTACAAAAACTCCAGTTTAATTATCAGTTTCAATACCTTAATCATTACTCATACTGTTTCTGTGTTGGTACTTTGCAAAAGAATCATAAGGTTTGCTAAAATTGCCAAAACCAATACACAAGAATACAGGCAATTAAACCTCCTGGGAGTATTAAAACAGGATTTGAATATGTGAGTTGTTGGATTTATGGATAAGAAAATTTGAAACAACAGCAAGCTATTGTGAAATGACAAATTCTTGCATGAATTAAAAACATTTTTTTTTTACAGCTGCACATCGCCTCCATTCTCACCCCAGTCATCTCTTTTATATAAAGTAAAAGGAGCATTACCTTTCCTGTGTTCATCCCAAAATTACTTTTTTTAGAGTAAACAGGAAGAATATAATTGAAGTTCTACTTTACACTTTTGTATCCACATTAGCAGAAAAAAATGTTTTAATGACCCCAACTCGAAGGCTATTTGTGTTAACTATTTTACATTTTTTTACTGTCGTCGCATTTTTTCGAGATTAATAAGTCCTCAAGACTCCCACACACAATGGAAAAAATCCATTTACAAATGTAACAAGCCCTGGCAGTGACATTTCTGCAGGCGATTCCCAAGGAACAGAATTGGGACGAGGGGCCAGATTCAGGAGTTTAATCCAGCATCTCTGGATCCCCCTTTTTCCAAAAAAATCTTCCAGTTGACTTCACAAATGGCTTTCGCAGGCATAATTGGGGTGAAAACCAACAACAGTTGTGGGAGGGGGGATATAAACTCCATAAAGAAAAGAAAATGTTAAATAATGGAAAACTTCCCAGGAAAAGCACTTGGAAAACTGGACAGGAAGACTGGTTTAATGGCACTTTTCTGCCTGTGCCCCTAACCCTCTCTTCCAATGACTTCTTTTGTGTCAACAGAACTGCCACTTTACTTATCTCTCAGCATTTCTCTTTTTCAGAAATGGTGACGGTATTGAAATATTTTTAATGAGCCCATCGTTTGCCCTGCTCTGTTTTGACCCCCGAAGAGAACTTCCTTTGTGTTTTAAAGATGGAATATGAAAACTTTTCAACTTAAAGATGTTACATGTTAGTGGAACTGTTGTCTAATAATTGGCATACTGGTGGAATAAAAATTCATACGAAACAAATGGGAGAAAACGGTCTTTTTTAAAAATACTCCATGGTCCAGGTTAATCCTGCTGTCATGTTTTTAAATTGTGGAAGATCACTTACATAGAAAAGAATATGTAGAACATTTATTGTGTAAAGAATAATAAATTAACTACGTACACAACCATCTATCGATTAAGAAATAGAACATTGCTCTACTTTAGGGGCCCTCTAGTGACTATTCTTGTTATATTAACTCCCTTCCCAGAGAGGTAACTTTTATCCTGACTTCTGTGATATTCTCTTGTTTTTAAAAATACAATTTGACTATCTAAGTATAAAGTGAGTGATTTTACATGTCTTTATCAATTTCCCTTCGGGTGGAAATTTTAGAGAGTTCATATACTCTCATCTCTTTCTCCTGGCCAAAAGATTCAGGTTTCCCAGGATTCGTGTCCCCTTTCAAAGCCGACTTCAGTCTCCTTCCAGTTTACTTTCTGAGATTCTCAGGCTATAGGTGACAGGGTTCATGTAAATGGCTAAGAACCAGTGCATTCTGTGGATGCTCCAAAATTGCCACTGTTGAGTATAGGCTAATAAACAGGAAAAGTAGATGAACAGTTAGGCTGTCTGATTTCAAGACATCAGATTCATTATTCTGTTATTTCAATATATATCTCAAAATCTGGTTAATGCCTAACTGTACATTGTAGGGCTTTATTGCTTTGACCTAAAGCTGTGTTTCGAAAGCAGATAACCCTAGCATAGGAACCCTAGGCTGCTTTATCAACTGTACATTCTTTTTATTTTTATTTATTTTTATTTTTATTTATTTATTTTTTCATTTCTAAGTAGGCTTCACACCCAGGGTAGAGCCTGAAATGGGGCCCGAGCTCACCACCCTGAGATCAAGACCTGAGCTGAGATTAAGAGTTGGATGCTCAACCACCTGAGCCACCCAGGTGCCCCATATACATAGTCAAAGGTCTTAGGCTGGTTTCTGGGATTGGTGTCTTTAGAGAGACATGGTAAGGTCATCAGGACAAAAAGGTTCACTAATGGGACCTCTTGAAAACCTTCATTTGATGACTGACTAGGCAAGTCAGAAAAGAGCAGTATATGGAGTAGAATGTGTGTGTCCACAGGGGTATGTTTAAACTTTGGAGGTTGGTGGTGTGACATGTGCTGTCTTCCTGACTCAGGAGGCACTATACCAAGTTTCCTTCCCAAATTTCTTCTGGAGTTTTGCTATGACGGAAAATCTATAATCCATCAAGAAGGTCAGCATGTGAAATAACATTGAAAGAAAAAAACTGAAAGAAGGGTTTACTAATACTTTGGACAGCCAAACCCAGCAAACATAGCCTAAGCAAATTAACACCTCAAGAGTTCTTGCAAAAACAGTACGGTGTCTTTATTAGTGAGATGTGCGTAAGAAATTTAGAAAAGGATTCTTCCTGCAATACAGTGTCCTCTATAGCACCCAAAGCCTTGGCTTAATTTAGATTTGGAGACAAAGATTATGTCTTGCTTTAGTTCCTTTACAAAGAGTGCTCTTGAATCAACAAAGTCTTGAGGTTGGAGCTTGATTTTCTTTTAAGTTTCCATCAAGTCCTGCTCTAAACTCTTCTATTAAACTCTACTACCACAGATAATGTTTGGCATAAAGCACAGGCAAAAATGATGTGTAGGAGTCAAGTACCATGATTTGCATGGGCGAGCAGATGAAACAATAAATTCTTCTCTATTTCTATATCCCAGAATACTGGACTTGTCCAACAGATAAAACCCAAAGATTGTTTTAATCTAGAAAACCCAGGGTCTCTATGATCAACCTCTAATTGCATCCTCGTCCAGCAGTTCCTAACTTCATACATTGGAATCACCGGGAGAGCTTTAAAAACTACAGATGCCTGGGTCATGGGATGGGGCTCAGGTCAGGCTCTGCACTCAGCAGGGAGACTGCTTCTCCTTCTCCCTCCCTCCCACTGCCCACCCCACCCAACCCCACCCCCGCCCCACTCCTGTTTGCTCACTTATGTGTGTGCTCTCTCTCTCTCTGAAAATAAATATTTTTTTAAAAAGAAAAAAACTAAAGATGCTCATGTTCCACCACCCAAAACACACCTCTGGTGATTCTAATGTGCAGTAAGAACTGGGAACCACTAAGCTAATCACTATAGAATCGACCACATTTTATAGTCCAAATCGAAGATAATAGAGATGGGTGTACTCTGGCACCCAGGTGCTATGTGTGATGAATTGAATAGTTATGACCCAAAAAGATACAGCTACATCTTAATCCCAGAACCTGTGATTGTGGCCTGATTTTGAAAAGGATCTTTGCAGACATGAGATTAAGGGTCTCAGGATGAGATCATCTGTGCAGACCCTCTGTTCAATGACAAGTGTCCTTATAAGTGAAAGGTGGAGGTAGATTTGAGATGGGGACAGAGAAGAAAGCCACCTGAACAAAGAAGTAGAGATTAGATTTATGTAGCCACACACCACACTTGGGGCCACCAGAAGCTGGAAGCGGCAAAGGATTATCCCCTAGAGTCTTTAGAAGGGGCTCTGATGATACCTTAATTTCAGACTTGTGGCATTCAGAACTGTGAGAGAATAAATGCTGTTTCAGGTCATCCAGATTGAGATAACATGTTATGGGTAGCCCTGGGAAATTAATACACCATTCAACTGCTTTATTTGCATTAGCTCACCTACTCCTCATGGAAATCCCTACAAGTGAACTATGATTACCTCATTGTAGAGACAAAGAGACTAAGACTGAGAAAGACTGGACAACTTGCCCAGATACAGAGCTAGCAGTGGTACAACTAGCATTTCGACTTGACCAGAGCCATACCAGATAAAATCAAACTGAGAACATGGGATCTCCAGTAACTTGATGGCAACTTTGACTTAACTTTAGTAAGTCTAAGTACATCCTGGTTCCAGCCCTATGTATTACCCCCAAGGTCATTATTATCCATCTTCAAAAGTTTTTACACACAGTTGTGTAAATGGTTCTTTTCTGTTCATAAACATTAAAATTTGCAATTGGAATTAGGTACCTGGGAAGAAGGATGTTAACATTAATTTATATTATTTCTTGCTATGAAGATTTTCCAGGCCTTGGGCTGCTGGCATATTTCTACATGTTGTGTGCTGTTCAAAATCATTACATCTAAGCTAGGTATCTAGTTACTAAGATCTGGGATCCAATGGAGACTCCTCAGCTCTTTATATCTCAGTGTACTCAGTGTATAGCAGCATGGAAACTCTGCTTACCTCTCAAGGTTTTGTGTGTGGAAATGCTTTGAAAATGATAAAGCTCTCTACAGATTTATGTTGTGCCTGTGTTTGCCATTGAGTACTATTGAAAGCCATAGAAGCTCCATGATTTAAGTAACTATGGAGGTCGGAAAAATCAAATGTCTTTTTTTTAAATGAAGAACTGCATGTTGAAAGGGTAAAGAATACTTTGCAATCTGCAAAATCATTGAGTCTTTATAAGGCTTCAATCCCTACAGAGTCTCATACAATTGCCTTAATATGATTCACAATAAAAATAAACTTGTTTGAAAAGGAATTGTCATGATTCTGGTGGGTGTGTAAGAAATTTATTTCGATTAGTTTTTTCCCCACTATCCCAAATCATTCTTCATTCTCATCTATTTTGAATTTAAAACCAATAGATTTGTTGAATTTTTAGATAAATTAAATAGAATGCTTTCCTCATGTACCAAGAGCAGTGTGATTTTATACACACACACACACACACACACACACACAAGGATTTTTTAAATAATCCTCAAATTAGAGGACAATAGTAAAAGAGCAGATATTCTTGTAATTATAAATAGCAAATAAATAAACCACGATATAATTTCATAGAAAACTGAATATTTGATTACAGTTTTGACAAAATTTTCCCAGAATTCAGTTAGCAAGAGATAGTAGTACATAATTTTATTTGTAAAGTTACTCATCTAAAATGGGATTTGCTTGATATACTATTTCATTAAATTAAGATATTTTAAGTGGAGATAATTTCTATGTATCTAAATAACAGAGATCTAACTTCCCATTAGAATTATGTAATATATTACTAAATTGCCTGAGAGAGGAAGGGATGGGAATAAGGTCTATGAACATATGGGCAGCCCTGGTGGCTCAGTGGTTTAGTACCACCTTCAGCTCAGGGCATGATCCTGGAGACCCAGGATTGAGTCCCACGTGGGGCTCCCTGTATGGAGCCTGCTTATCTGCCTCTCTTTCTGTCTCTCACGAATAAATAAAAAATCTTAAAAAAAATCTATGAACATATATAATAGTTCACATTTCTTTATGACAATTTGGCAGCATCTTCATGACTTAGAAATAATCTCCTACATTTTGTCTATTTAAATATTAAAAAATAAACATCGTTGTAAAACAACTGTTTTTGTTTCAAGTGACATTTCATGTGTAATTCATTTCTTTCAGATATAGCCCACATCATACGATCTGATTACATTTTGTCATTATAATATTATAAGAAAAAAATGATCTGTCTTGTCATATGGGAACAATGCAACTTTTTTTGGCATAATTTGATATAGCAAAATAGTAAACTCTAACCACTTAAGAAACATAGTATGTTTCCCCCTATACATCACTTTACTTTTACTTGTGCAACATCAGATCCCAATTTTCTCTCTAGGGTAATCCTTCTTTGGGAAATATCCAAATATCTGGCATTCTAAAATCTCTGGAGTACAGTATCTTTAACCTTCTTTACATATAGGGACTTTTATTCAGAAAGTTATCACAACACAGTAGAAAATAAATAAAAAAGAATTAGTTCAAAAATAAAATCAAAAAAAAAAAAAAACAAAAATAAAATCCAATCACATTATGAAATAAATATGCTCTGATTTTTGTATCTACTTTTAGCCAATGAAAACATGGTGGAACTTGATAATGAACGTGAATGGGAACCTATTCTTTTCTTAGATAACGCTGGGATTGCTCAATGGAAATCTCTCAGGTCCCTAAAATGATCCAGGTTTTATTACTCCCTGCTTCCCATCCAGAGAATTACAAAACTACGCCTTGTTTTATGAAATACACTATTTGGAAGTCTGAAAAGGTTATGTTATTTAGCAATCAGTGCTTTAGTTAGCGGTGAAATTGCCTGTTTGCCTTTTCGGGGTCTGGGCTTGACTGCGGAAGAACAGCAGTGTGAAAAAATTTTATGGTCACATTTAAGCCTCTTTTATGTTGCACCGGCATTAATTTATAAAACCACGTTTTACTTAAAATCAGGAAAAAAATCTACTTTTTATGAGAAAATAAATTTGCCTTTGGATAACACTCTGTTTCCTGTGATCTGGGTAGGATTTGCTCTCCAGCGTCTTCTCTTTTAGCTGGTTTAAAATTTCAAAGCCCTGCAGCCGTTCTGAGGAATCCCTGGGTTCTCCACAGCAGAGCCTGCACACCTCCACCACCTCTAAGGCCTTCTCTGCTGCTGAACACAAGTCCACGTGCCCCCAGGCATCTTTCAACAATAGTATCAGATTTGCTTGTAGTTCTGAAGTCAATGTTTTCATGGTCTGTCACCTTGATTTTATTAAAGGTGTTGGAACTAAAGCATTAACCAAGGTTGAGAAAACTCATATAAAGGTTCTGAAATGTTTGGAATTTATAATCACCCATCTTTTTCAGCCTTATATCAATTGTTTTCACATGGGCCATATCTACAATTAATCAGAAGTTAAATAAGACACCACAGATGTTTCCAAGTACTTAAGCAATTCATTTTTGCGCCTATAATGCTTAGATTTTAGGCAAGACAGCTAGATTTGGGACTTCTTTGGTCATTTGAGGTGGAGCTTTGCCTCACTTGCTCTGGTTAGGATCAAGAGTTTTCAGGGTATATGATTTTGAATATAAAAAGTCTTCCCTGTTGATGCCAACCCCAGTGATTTCACAATCCCTTTGAAAGATTCCATATCCAGAAAGCAGCCGACTAGCAACTGATGTTATTAAATTCGTATTGACTTTCCAGGCTTTTGCAGTACAGAACTCTCACTCTAGTCTTAACTGTAGTGCTTTATCTTAAATAATATTCAGGCAATTAAAAAAAAAACTGCTCCAAATGAAAAAGAATTGAGAGATGTATATGAATGTATCCATAGATGATATGTACACCAACGTACATACACCAGTGTGCAAACTCAGAACATAAATGTACTCTTATTTGCACACTGCCCCTACTCCCCCGACCTCCCCTGCTTACTTCTTCTTAAAGGAAACATCCCTTGGAAACTGAGCTACTTGGAAGAAATATATACTTTTTAACAACACAGATTCTGAGTCACTGAGCTAAGTGCAAAATTTAATTAAGTGGCAGGAGCCATCTAGTCCCCACGTGAAGTGCTCCTGGGCTGCTGATAGGCGGTGAAGCAAAACAAGTGTATTGCAGGGCCCCCGCGCAATGCAGCTGAATTGTGTGTGGTCTTGGGTGGACCTTTTCTGTCATCCTGTTTGGGAACCAATTCAGGATCTGTTTCTGTTGGCACTTTCCTCCTGTTGTGAATATATTAGTACATTTCTCAAAGTCTCTGCAGACCTGAGAAGCTGGTAATTTAAGCCCCGTGGCTATGACGGACAGTTCTCCTCCATCAGTTCAAGCACGGGTGATGGGATTTCTCAGAAAGGAAGAGACAATGTCTCAAAGCAGAAGAAATAGTACTGGCTCAGAGTTAGCCAGCGGTTCTTATCTGCCTTTTAGTTTTTACCATAAATGTTCAAGAATGCTTTATCTTTGGTTTGTAAAGTTATGAGAAAACCATGCCTTGTGCTCTGGTCCTTCGGCTGATCTCTGAGCCATGCCTTGAAAAATGAGATGAGAAACGTGGAGTTTTCCATAGGCCATAAAACTTCACATCATTGTGAAAGTCGTATTTATGCCTACTCTCATGAACTGGGTTTTGCTCTCTTGCTTCTCTGCTCTTTGGGAGAGCCATCTGAAGATTTCATTTCCATCCTATCGTATTGAGCTCACTAATATGCAGTTATATGGAAAGATTCTCCTTTATGAAATAAACTCACATTTGTACTTAGGATAGCTGTCTTCCCTAGCAGTAAGGAAAAGAAAAACGAAACAGATATCCAGCTGTTTACAAACACATTTCTAATACATTTAATATAAAAATCAAATTTTATTTTAAATTCCTTAAAGTTTCCTTTTACATCCTACAGTTAACGATCTGCTAGCCCCCCAAATCTAAGGATCAAAGGAATACCGATTACTCCTCGTGATGTCTTTGTAGACTTTTTGTAGCTCTGTATATTGGCTTACTTCGTGCACAATGATCCCTACATAGAGTGAGTGGCATTATTCTTTGTGTTTTCGAGAGTTAACAGCAGCCGCAAAAGAGATCAATCAGATAGGCCAATCTTTCATTTTTCCAGAATGCCTAAGTAACAGCAGCACAGAACATTGAGGTATAGGTCCTGATGGTTTGCTGTATGTTTATTTATGTGAAATTTCACACTCATTGAAATTAACCGTCCACCTGATACTATTAAACAAGTACAAGTGCGACATAAGCCATTCACATCGGCCACATCTGCAAATATTTTTTCCTCCAAATTTTAGTTCCATTAATGAAGATGTGATTGTTTCTCTGTGACCTTTTAGCCCACTCCAAATCCTAGGAGACGAGCTGCTTCTCTTCCTAACCCTACTGCACCACAGATGTTCCCATTCACACTGAGTATCTCTTATCTCACAATGCTCCCGCCTCACCATTTAAGGGAACGCCGCCCCCTCCCCCAGATTCAGGACTGAAAATGAAGCGTAAATCTTACGGGCTAATAAGCACGGCAGTTACTTCAATAAAATGTTACTTAAAAGTCAATAGGCTGCACATGTTAAAGACATTAGAGCTGTTAACAGACCGTTGTAAAGTAAGCAGAATCTTTAATAACCTGCATGCAACGTTGAACCATTCCATTTTCAGCTCAGGGCAGGCTTAGCTCTGGCACTGGGGCACCGTGTCCATGGTCTGAGCCACTCTTCCATCCTTGGAATTAACAATCCGAGTTAGGCCTGGACCGAGGACTAACATCCCAGGCCTCAAGGAAAGCTTAAAACCCACAGAGTTTTTGCCTTCCCTCTATCTTGAGCATCCAAATAGCTTGCTGCTTAACATCAGAGCCAGCACATCTCTAACACCCGAATTCCTGAGCCTTCGGCCTAAGAGGCTGAAGGAAGGGCGACCTGCTGGTGAGGTTCAGCAGTGCTCCCCTGGTGACACTGGCCCAAACCCAACGTGCACCTCTGAAGCACACATCCAGAGATCACAGTGCAGGGTGATGGCCAGTGTTGGGAAATCTATGACAACAGCAAAAGAGCAATTAGACAGAATTAAATTTCAAGCAATTCATGCCACATTTCTCCAAAAGGAAGACGAGGCACCAGTTCTTTTGTCCAATGAATGAAAGTTTCTTTCATTCTGCCCTAAATTGCAGTATTTGTTTTTTAAACAGCTACTTTGAAAGACGCCTAATCCTACCGACACTGAACAAATAAGACATGAGGACAGAACATCTTATTACTTAGCATTACTTTCTGCTTCTCTGATGTTCCTGGGCTCTTTTTCATTTACAGGGTATGTCCTTTTCTAGATGGACAAATAGGTGATGAAGAGAAACAGCTTTTTTTTTTTTTTTTCTAGTGAGGTAACAAATTTGATGAATGAACTAAAATTTGGAAGTCTGAATTATTAAAAGAATGAAAACCAATTAGAGATTCTATTCATAAATTTAACCTCAAGAGATAAGGTGTTCCCTGGAAATTTCACAGAGGGGCCAACTCTATAACCTTTTCCTTATGGCAATTCATCTTGTATCCTGATCATCTTTTTCATTCATAGATGGGATTTTACAGATCTTCCAAATTGTGAACTGAAGGAAAGTGATATCAATCTAAAGTTGAGAAAACTATGTCAGTAAAGGTACTAATAATTTGGGGAAAAAAGGGACTGGGTCAAAACTGAGGATTATTATCCAAAAAGTATGACTTTACAGAAATGTTTTACATTTGAAAATTGAGATAATCTCACTACCCAAACCATCTATATTCTAGTTTGACATATTGCATTTCTGTCTATCCATAAGCATGTGAATTAAATGAGTCATGAGAAACATAACATTTCGCATTGTATTTTTTCACTTAATATTTTATTAAAATTATTTTTCATTTCTCCATTATTTTATTATGATCATTTAAAATGATTCACTGAGTTGAGGCATCCTAAATTTATTCTTTTTATGAAAGATTTTATTTATCAATTCTGAGAGAGACAGAGAAAGAGGCAGAGACACAGGCAGAGGGAGAAGCAGGCTCCCTGTGGGGAGCCTGATGTGGGACTCCATCCCAAGACCTCAGGATCACACCCTGAGTCGAAGGCAGATGCTCAACCTCTGAGTTACCCAGGTACCCCTTAGTTACTGTTTAATTGTACATTTAGATTGCCAACTTTTGTGATAATTTGAAGTACCTATTCTGAGATCACAAAGAAAGTTGTCCGCAATATGCTCCAGAGAGTTTCTCCAAGACCACCAGAGAGTTCTAGGGAGGGAGGTGAGGGAGGTAGAAGATTTTTGGATAAAATAACTAAAAAGGGACATAGTAATAGGTGGTGAGGTACTATGGCAAAAAGCGAACATAGAAGATAAGACACAAGGAGATTACCACAGTCACCCAAAGGTAGGATTGGGGAAGGAAGGAAGAGAAACCAGCAACAACAACAAAACTAGGATAAGCAAAGAATCTTGACATCCAATTGGGGAACAGAGCCAGATACAGCAGTAAGAGATGAGGTGTTCCCTGGAAATTTCACAGAGGACTGACTCTATGAAGTGACTGGGAGAGACTCCAAACAAACATACAGGGAAGAAGCTGGAAACTAGCTCTGTCAGCATTTACCTATTTATTTAGTTGTTTGAAGCCTTTCGTTTCAGTTCATGAGTAAGTACAACCAGTTAGTTCTGCTCCTACCTTTAACATAGAGTGTGGCCAAGAGCAACCTTTTTCCTGTTTAATTTCCTCTAAACTATCACATGAAGGTAATAGTTTGAGTGTTCCCTTCATCTCCTATGTGGGATAATGAGCAGTTGTGAAGCATGATAGATGTATAATATGTGGTGTCAAATATTTAACACCTCTCCTTAGAAAGAAAATCCTGTCTACCTGAAACTGTCTCCTACATGAATTAATTCCAGCTTAGGGTATTGACACGGAGGGTCCTTCCAAATCAAGCATATGCCTATGAAAGTCCTGCACAGGTGGAAGAGTGAGACCATCACAAAATCACAACGCCCTTTGAAGGAATTACTGCCTGCAACAGACCAGCCAACCTATCCCTGTGCTTTACAGGTAATATTTTCATAAAAGAGGTTTCTTTTTGCTTGGTTTGCCTGGTAAGAACATTGAGAGAGTAACGAGTAGCTACTGAAGCTAACCAGGGACATTTTTCCACCCAGGGAATTTTCATTATGTTCCACATTTGGAAATTCCAGCTAAAGATAATTGCAAGTAAGCATTCACCAACAGATGTATTCATTCTCCATTGTAGTTTCCTAAATGGGTACTTGTACACAAAAGAACTCCTTCCTGTATACTTCAGCTCTCCAGGGTACAATTGCATGAAATTATGCAGCAGCCAAGTTTGCTTTGTATCACTCGACTGTGTAGGGACACAGAGAAAGCTGTTTCCTATGGCACTGGGAGCTGCAAATCTTTTTGCCTAAATGTTTAACAGCCACATTCATCACAGTCTAATAACAAGGCCTCCCACAGATAACATAGTTCACTTGTTTTCACCCTCCTGTTAAGAGTTTACCAGAAAGACCAACTCGGGTCTTAATGTTGATTTGATATTCCGACTAACTGTGTGTTGGTTGAAATGGCCCTGAGTGTTCAACACATTGCACTGAGCTAACACAAATTGATTTTTCTTACCATTTGGAACTTCCCAATACCATCTACGGGATTAGACATTCTTGCATAAGATTTTAAGTAGCAAAATCTTAAGTAAACTGCAACAGATTTGATAACTGTAATGTATGTTACACTTGAAAAGCATTTTACAAGTTATAAATCACATTGATATATTGTGTATTATTTTATTTGTTCCTTAGAATAATTCATTAGAAAAAAAAGAATAATTCATTAGGGTAGGCATTATTCTTAGTTTAATGATAAGATCAAAATGTTCTGTTCTATTCCCTTTGATGAAAGTAAAGCAAAGCTAGGCAAAAATTTATTTCTTTACCCTTCAAACCCTTGCTGGTGGTTCTTATTCACTTATATTTCGTTTTTGTTTTCTTTTTCAGTTTAACATTTACTAGACACCGTGTGCCAGAAAAATAGTAAATGTAGATTTCTGTATGGGTGATACATGAGAGTGGCAGTGATGCCCTGCCCCCATAAGGATCTTGGCTATATAGGAGGGAGTTGCCTTCTGAGAATTAAACCTTAAAAGCAAAAAATAATGGAAGAACTTAAGGGTATTTAAAAAAAGACTTTAAGGAAGATAGTCTCCTAGACTAGAGCCAGAGCAAAACCTCACTCTAGGGGTTTATATGCATACATTTTTAAAATGAGTGTCAACAAAGACATTGGTCAGTCATGGAGACCCAGAAGAGGTGCATGTTTAAGAAGAAAGAGCAGCTGGTTCCAGGGTGTGACTTGGCCAGTCCCAAGACTAAGTTTATTCTTTTGGGGTAATCATGGTTCCTTACTACCAAACTCTTGAGCTACAAAATAAACCCCATGCCTTCTGATTCAATAGATCCCATGACCTATTGTGATGAAGACATGGCTTCTGTCCCAAATGTCAGGAGAGAACACATAACAAAGCTGCTATAGGTACCTACAGATCTCATAAAGTAACATCAATTCCTTGTTTATAAAACCATCTCTGTAAGTTCTAAGAATTAGAGTACAACCCTAAAAGTAGACGCACTACCAATGTTCTAGGGCTGCAGACTGGACTGTGGCAAAGTCATTAAGGGGAATACCAACACTGTGCCTTTTGGGGTTTGTATTTTTTTAATTTCAACAAAATGAACATGTTTTCTATCCATGAGAACTTTGCCTGCTTCCATAAAAGAACAAAACCTTTTCTTACTTTAAGATGAGGAGAAGGAATCCCAGAGAGATTAAGTGATTTACTCAGTACCATTCAATTAATTAGTTATCCAGGTCTGAAGGTTTCAAATCCACTCCCTGTACAAGGCATTCACCTGCTCTAAGGAAATACTACTGGCTTTAAGTATTTTCCAACATGGGGATTTCATTTGGCTCTTTGAATTTGTCTTGCATTTGCTTGTCATTTCAAACACAATCATCATCTATCTACTCACTCTTCCACATCCCTTCACAGAACCCCATTTTTCTTAAATCCCTTTATCCTTCTTCTGAAATCATCACTTTAAATGAAAAGACATGTATGCTGTAGAAACACTCAGAGCCTTTATTTGTTTTTTTGTTTGTTTGTTTGTTTTTTCATTAACTACAAAAATTTGTAGTATCTTACAATACTTTTCTCAGGCTGGGTCTTCAAAATCAGGTGCTTGTTTCAATTCAAAAATTAAGATTAATTGTATTTCAAGTGCTCGGTAGCCACACGAAGTTAGCTACCACATTGGGTGGCACAGGTGTGGACAATGGGCTGTGGGGACAAGGATGGAGGCAGGGAGGCCAGTGGAAAGCCATTGTCCAGGGGCAGAGAGTCATGGCAGGCTCTGGGTTCCCCGCTCAGACACCAGCCCGGGCAAGGCACACAGGAAGGACATGGGATAGGTAGTCCCAGCATGCACAGAAGACAGGACCAATTTCTAGACTCTGTCAAGTGTCCAGTGGGTCAGTTTCAGAGCAGCAGAAAGACTCAGATTTTAATATGGCAATGTTTGTTATGCATCTGCAAGGAATATAGATATAGGATGCATTGTCCCCAACTTTATTTGACAAATCTTTGCAGTGAGCATCTCGGCACACTGTGGATACACAGTTCAGAAATACTGCATCCGAATGTCATACTGCGTGTGCTTTCTTCTTTTGACATTAAATACTCTTAGCCTCAGGAAGCACGTGAGGTAGGGGCAATGGAGAGAGTTGAAAGATAACAAGAGTGGTGAGTGGAGAAAGTTAGCAGAGTCATTTAACACGCCTGCCGGTAAAACCAACCAACTAAAGTGCTATAGTATTTCTTCACACTGGTCCGGAGAGGATTCATTAATTAGTGTTTGAAAAACAGATCATTGGGGAAGGTACCATGTGAATGTGGTAATCATCAGCCCCATTTACAGTCACGTCAATAACATGTGGTGATGGCATGTTGACTCTGATTGTGAACAGTTGTTGCTGTTGATAAAGCTGTGAACTTTGAATCATTAAATGTGCTTGCTTTGTGGTTTCGAAACCCCATAGCAGATGTTATGTAGTAGAGTTAAGTTATATCTTGAATATGTTCCTGGAGCCCAGAGCTAAGAAAGAAAACCATCAAAGAGCCCAGAGCACATGACAAACAGGTTTTGACAAAGCCTCTCCCACGAGAGCCGCCATTGAGAAGCGATACGATAGGTTAGTTCCATTGTCCCATTTCTCTTTCCTGTTAAAGAATATTTTGCAGCTCAGCTTACAGTACGTTGAAGTTCATAGTGCACTGTCAACCTTAATAAATTTCCCATTAACTTTTATTCATTCTAAGCACAAAGCAGCAGAAAAAAATGTTTTGATGATCAAATACATTCCCAAATGACTCTTCACTCCTTAAAATGGATAGTGCAATTTGAGAATAATTTATGAAAATGGATAATCTCCTGAAAAGTCCCCATGAGATGTTGTTTGCCCACTCCCACTTGCCAACTATATCTTCTCACAGAAGACTTCTTTTTCACACCGAAGAAGGGGGAGCCAGTAGGGGAAAGAACTGAAGCACAGAAATGTTATGTCAGCCATTGAAATGAGGTATTTGGCTGGTTTGAAAGAGAAAGACCTACGATATTGCTTTGACCTCTAACTTCTGTTTGTCCTTTAGCTCTTAACAGAATTTTGATCTAATCCTTGGCTTTTCCAACTAGTACCTGAACTGCCCTCAAATTAGGCTCCTCATCTGTTTTCCCAAAGTCTGCATGTTCAATTTCTGGACCACTTGCCTGCCTTTTGATACTGGATTCTGTTGTAACTCCCTGCTACCAGATGCTTACACAGGACAAGCCTCAACTCAGAGCACCCAGCTCTTCCTTGGTCTTCCATGTTCTGGTTGCCCACTGTGTTTTAGCAAACCACTGCCGACCATAGTCTAGACTTATCAAAAATAAATTCTGAGCTTTCCCCCATGCATTTGAAGAAACAGTGGCTAAACATACAGCTGATAATATAGGAGGTAATGTTCTCAATATATTTGTGGGGAAGAGAGAGAGAGTTATAATAACATTGCAACAGAAAAGTCCTTTATAATAAATATGTTGAAGTTCCTGTGAATCCTTAACCTTTTTTTGAACTTCCACATGATCCTAGAATGTGCATTCTAGTTAATTCTAGCACCCATGTTTTCAGCAGTCTTGGCAGAACTGATCCCCTGTCCCAGGATGAAGGGCACTTTGCAAATTGTGCTGCCTGTGACTTATGGGGCTGACCATTTAGTGGATAATGGTGGCAAGTTCCTGGGGGTAGGATAGCTATTTCTGGTTGCTATCTTCTGTTTTAGTACCGTCTCCCTTATGTCACCTGACTAAGTGATAGAGTGATCAAATTTCTTTGCTTAAATAGGCAGACAAATAAGTGCATTAATCAGTAAGAGAAAACTCTATCTACCCACAGATTACACCACATGAGTTCTGAATGTTTGAAACTTTCATGTCAATATCAGTAGAGACATTGGAAATACCTCCCCATAATTTGACTAGGATTTTGCAGACATCATTATGCATGTGCCCAAGTATGCCTACCAATAATAAAAATGGAGAAGAATGGAAAGATCTTTTATAACACCCTCAGTAAAACTGTTTTAATGGGAGGACATTTTACATATTGTGGGAGGTTCAGGGTGGCTTCTCTGGTTTGGAAACTGCTGAAGTCGTTGTCAACAGTTCCTGCTTCATACCCCTCTTTAACCTTAACTTCACCCACCCTCATTTCCACGTGGCCATTTTTAGCAGTCGAGATAAGGATATAGACTTAGTCCTTGGATATCAGTTAATGTCCTTTAGAATAAGTCAGCATTCCATTCAAGGGATGTGGAAGTGTTTGCACCTGCACGTTGTGCTTTCAGAATGCCTATTTTTGATTTTTGTTTTCTGGTTGTTTTTTTTTTTTTTTTGTCAACTCTTGCTGTTAGTGATCTCTTAAAATGTAATTTAGATTGTAATGCCCTCCCCTCCAAACCCATCTTTAACTGCTCCACCTACTATGTTGTGTGTTGAAAAATCTCTTTGTTTTGTCAGAGTTTCTGGACTGTAAGGTAAAGTCAATGGACTTTCATGAACAACCATGATATTCATGCCTATTTAGTATATGGATTCCAGGGTTGCCATCACAGCGTTTGAACAGCTCTTGGGTGGGGAACTGATTTACTAGTTCTCAGCTGAATTCTGTAGAGGGGAATTTATCATACAGCTGAATTATGACTAGTTAAAGGGTTCATCCACTACAATCCTAATATGTTCTGTAAAACTTTGTGACGCTACTATTTCTCTCTCCCATAGGCCTGTGATATAAAATACTCACTGGGGGAGAATTTAAACTGTTTATAGTTTATTTATACCCCCTTCACTCTTGTCACTCTCAGTACCCATTTCTCTCCTTTCATGTTTTGCCCTGCCATTTCCCATTGTATTTTTTGGAGTATCAGGAGACTTAATTAGGGAAATATAAAAATTATGGGGCTACGTGGAAGTAGGTATGTTTTCAGGTAGTGAATCTGCTTGGTTTTTTTTTTTTTTTTTTTTTTCCAGCTTCAATGTATACCTTCTTATCATGTTTTTTTCTCCTGATCTGCTTCACTTTTTTTTCTGGCACTTACACTTCATATGTTATGATGTGTTTTGTTTACAGCTATAGAGTCAAAACCTAGAAAAACATCTCGCATATAGGTCTCTCTTTCTCTCTCTCTCTCTCTCTCTTTTCATAGTGAGCCCCTCAGTTTTCTGAAGCCACTTCTAAGATAAGTTGTCATGCTTTGCTTTAGGAAATCCAGATCATCTATCCCCCCTTTTATTGGCATTTGAGTTACTTGTAAGATTTCTGTATATATAAGATAGTCAACACATACATAGTGCTTCCTATGTATACTAGCTATTTATAATTATTTACCCATTTAATCCTTCTAACAGCTCTCTAAATAGAAAATTTATTATCCCTAGTTTATGGATGAAGAGAATGAGGCACAGAGAGATTGGGTATCTTGCCCAAGATCACGCCACTCTTACCTGGCACAGGCAGAAATTGAATGGAAAAACCTGGCTTTTGTGTTCTTGCACTTAATCACTAAGCAACACTGTCTAAAAGGTCATGATGGGCTGCATAATCATTTATTGTATATTGTCTTCAACTGAGCCAAGTTATCATGTTTCTGATGATCTCTTTTGTTTTGGTGGAACTTTTAGAATTATAACCACTCAGAAGATTTATAACAGAGGCAAAAGCTTTGCCAATTAATCTCAACATTCATAAATTTTTGAACAATGGAAGCAAATGATTTCCTATTTTAGTTTCCTGATCAAAGCAATGAAACCAAAAGGTAAAAATGTGATTTTATTATCTTAAAAACATTTTTCCAAATAAATCAGTGTCATAGCTTCATTTTTATGCACTGGGCACACTCTACCAACATTTTCCCAATAATCCCAGAACCAATACTGAACAAATTCCACCACATTCTTAGCAAATTCTAGGAAGGGTTCAGCAGCAAGTATATACATAACCACATACATATGTATGTAGAAATTTACAAGCTACAATATCCAGACATCATGAGGCTCAGCTCATAATTTTCTCAACCTTGCCAGACTGTAGCAACATTTATGATCTGGAGATTTATTGATTTTAGTTTTTATCCTCTCATAATAGGAAACCACCCTTTAGACCATTGACCTCCTCTTGTTATAATGAGAGTAGAATAAAGAAATATATTTATAATACCATTCTTGGAAACAGGCAAGCTTTTTAAGGTGTTATAAAGAAGTGCTGCTTATATAATGGTGGTGGTTGTAACAAAGGTTATAAAATGACCATTTAACACTTGAAAATAGGAGAGCTTATATTGATTGGATTTTCCCCTTGTCTTATTACTTGCGTAACTTGACCATGTTTCATTTTGTAACTGGTTATTTAAATAATTGAGTGAGTATATTTAAGAACATTGTACTCTAGAAAAAAATGCTTTCCAAAGAAAGTCAGATGTCAAAACAGGTCACTGTCTAGTCTTGAATATGGATTATTCTAGAGGGAATTTTATTAAAGAGACAGACAAAGAAAGGGAGAAGGTATTCACCTCCAGATAATGCAGATACAATAACAATATCCTTTTCAACTTTCGTAGTGCTCTTGAGAAGGTGAGGAAACCAAATATATAATATTTGAATTCTCTTGAACGTAATGTTACAGTTTAGAGCTCAGGGTTCTGGGCACATGTAAGACACTGAATCTCTCGATGGCTAACTTCCTCTATAAAACAAAGTAGTCAAGACAGTCCCCTATCTCACAGAAATATTTGGATTAAAAACATACTGTAAATATAAGCTACTCTCGGTGTTAAGAAAAATGTAAAGACGTTAAATACTACCTGCACTAACGTTTGACTGAAAATTTGAGATACGTTGTCTACCTTCAGACCTCAAACCTAATTCAAGTACGACTTGTTTTTATCAAATCAGTATGTGTAAAGTAAAAGGCAAATCAAAGGAGCAGTGAGGTGGGTCTAACAGAGGGTGGAAACCTCATATCCGTGGGAGGATGAGGGTGCCAAGTCTCTCAGTTCCCCTCAGCTGTGTCCTGCTAACTCAGAAACCTATTTCTGCCCCAGATATCAAGGGCCTCTCCTAACCATGTACAGAGGGGCCAGCACCTGACCTCCACGTTAGCCTGCCCCTGGTGGAAAAGGTGAAAGGCAGATTGGAGCAGCACACAAGTGTTTTGCTAGCTGAGACTGCTACCCCACATCGTCTCAGATCAGAGTAGCTCCTACACGGAACTGATTCAAATGTACTCAGGATAGTACTGGATAGTACTCAGGATAGACTCATCAAGTCGAGGCACTGCAGATCCCAAATCTCTACTGGCTTTGTATTAAACTTCTAGTTCAATAGAACCATGTGTAGCTCCCTTCCTTATTCCTTTTGCCAAACCCAAGTGGTTTGCTGGAATTACATCATGATAGCTCATTTTGTGGTGCTAATGTACAAACAGCAGAAGAGAGCTCCTATTTTATATCATTTATAAATCAAATCATAAAGAAACATTTGAATATGTGATATACTCTTAAGAAGCTTTAAACGACAGCCTCTGGCAGAGTCCTAGTATATAACTCAGGACCCATTGAGTAATTATAGACTCTTGTCTATTGAGAGTTCACTTTGTTCCAGGAACTGGGCTAAGTATTTTATATGTATCATTTTACTGAATCCCTACGACAATCTAATGCAATACATATCAATTTTATCTCCATTTATAAAATGGGAAACATGGGTCAGAGAGGTTAAGTAATGTACCCTTGATGCTGAGACAGGTAAGTGGTGGAGCTGGAGTTCTAACCAATAACTGATGTTTATGGCTCCAGAGCCAGTCAGTGCACATAGCTGGCACGCTCACTAACAGAAATACTCACGTAAGGAACAAATGCAGAGTGAGTGTCATCACTGTGAGCTAATGATTACCATGTTTGATGAGATTTGGGATTTCTAATATTATCCAGTTACAACTGGAATGCCACATCTCAGATCTGCAAACTCAATGCTTATAGAGACCCAGCATTTAAACTGGGGAGGAAGCAGCATTTTGTTGTTTTCAAGTTTGCCCCATGGTTGCGTTTAAGTCATTCCTCTGCACCACACATCAGAGAGGGTTCCTCTCTGTGCTTTTGTAACTTTCCAACAGCACATGACTATTACTTCTTACTTCCTATTTGTTAGCCTGGTGGTGGGGAGACTTCTCTGTGGATCTGATGGAGCCCTAGTCTTACTTGGGTCCTGTGTCCCTGTATCTCAGGGGTGTGACTGTTCAGTCCCTCTCCCAGCTGTCGTTCAGAGCCCAGCACTTTATTCCTGCCCTTTCCTTAGGGCAGGAGCTTGGTTTTTTGTTTGTTTGTTTGTTTATGTTCTGCTCATTTCCAACTACAATAGAATTTCAGTAGCATCCTAAGGAAAACAGTGCTTGCTATGCATACACTTTCCCTCCAAGCACACATAGTTCAAGGATTTTTATTTCATTGGAGAAACTATCTGGATGACATTTTGTGCCTTTCCTGAGGGGTTTCTGTTCCCTTCGCCTGCCCTGTGCCATGAGGCACACTTTCCCAGGACTTTTACCAATCTTTTCCAAGAGAACCTGAGTTCTCTTGGTGAGAATTCTCTGTAGTGAGCAGCCTGCTAGAGAATGAAAGTCCCCTTTCCCTTCTTCCAAGTGAAAGAAACATCTCCCAAGGTCTCTGTATTTAGTCCTTATTTTACCTTATTTTACCTTTACTTACTTAATAACTTTGGGTAATTTCTTCTTACCAGTATCTGACTGTGTCTGCCCCAGATAAACAAGTGTTTATGTCTTGTCTTTCCTTGACAGCTCTCAGAACTCAGTTTTTTCATGGATCAATAAAAGTTGTGAATTTGCGGTTTGCCCGGCTTATTTATTGTTTGTTTGTTGTTGCTGTTATATATATGGGACCTATGCTCTTTCCAGCTTTCTACATCCCAAGCAGAAATTTAGGAAGTCCTAAACATGTATTTTAGGTTATAAAAGCAATACAAATTTATTACAGAAACCTGAGAAAATATACAATAACATAAAGAGACAATAAAAATCATCCATAGCCTCCCTATGTGGGGATGAATATTTCAATGGATTTCTCATACTTAATATGTATTTTACAAAGAAAGTTTTGGTCAGACTGCACACATTGCTTTATAATCTACTATTTCTCCTCCTCCTCCTCCTCCTCCTCCTCCTCCTCCTCCTCCTTCTTCTTTTCTTCTTCTTCTTTTTGCTTGCATGTCCTTTACTCTATGGACGATAGTTGAAATGAGATCAGGATAGATTCCTAGATTATAATGCTTTCATAGAGTATACATATTAATACTGTTATCAAAGCTGAAACTCTGGACTACCAGAATTCAGCATAAACCTTTAGGACAAGAACCAGGGTTAAGTTTTCTTGTATTTATTTCCTCCCATGATTGCTACTCTTTATTTTGAGGCTGTGACCATTCTTTTTTTTTTTTTTCATTCTTTTTTTTTTAAAGATTTTATTTTATTTATTCATGAGAGACACAGAGAGAGAGGGGCAGAGACACAGGCAGAGGGAGAAGCAGGCTCCATGCAGGGAGCCTGACGTGGGACTCGATCCCAGAACTCCAGGATCACTCCCTGAGCCAAAGGTAGGCGCTCAAACGCTGAGCCACCCAGGCATCCCGAGGCTACACCCATTCCTTCCTTTTGTACCAGCTGAGTTATATATTTTACAGGATAATTTTTAATAGTTGGCCAAAATTTTTTGTGTCTTTGATTATGATTCTTTGGGATATCTCTTCTGCCACCCTATTGGGAAAAGATGTCAAAAGTCATTTTTTCTTCCTGTTCTTCTCCAATCCAACCCATTTGGTCTTACAAAATACAAATATTTGATTATATTGTTAGCCTTTAGTGATGGAAGAGTTTTTTCCACAACTTGATTGTAAATTGTTTGAAAGAAGAAATAGTTCGTGCTTTAGATTTTTTATAGTCTCTGAAGTGTCTAGAAGATGATATTGCATGTTCAAGGTGACTAATATTTTCTTAATGCATCACTGATGCAGGTGTCATATTCTCTCTAGGTTGGCATGTGGCCCATCAATAGGAATAGTATGAACAATCAAACATGAGCAAGTCATGACAATGAATTTGCTATTTGAGTAGAAAAAAACTTTTTGTTGAATATGAAATTAATTTTTTTGTAATATAGCCCTTCAAAATGTATCTTAAAGTTCTCAAATACAATATAATTTAATGTAAAGTCCACAAGGCTGAAGTTTGACCAACTTGGGTTTTGAATCCAGCACTATACTAATTAGTTAAATGGCTTTAAGTGAATAGTTATTCAATATTCAATCATTCATTCAACAACACTTCTTAAGCATCTGCCATTTGCCAGACATCATTCTTGGCATACAGTTGCCAGCTGCACAGACAAGATTCTTGTCTTCACGACGGCTACAAACTAGCAGGGAGATACACATTAACTAAGTAAACACAGGAGCTAATATTACTTTAAAATCCAATTCATTTTTATTTTCTCAGATGAGATCCTTTCCATCAATAATGTAAAAATATTAACAAATACCTTTTAATATCTAGTTGATGTCTCCCACTAGCCAACAGAGAAGACATGCGAGCCTGGAAAAGGCAGCCTGTGAGGATCAGTCTCCCTGTGAAATACAACCAAATCAGTCCCCATACAGAGCAGGAGATGGGTGAGGACTGGAGGGGTAAAAAATCCAAGAACTGGCACACGGTCCCCTATTCTTAGAGTCACAATGCACCAACAACTTTCACTGATTAATTGCATCTAAAGTTACATATCTGAAAATAATGCATTATTAAGTGCAATTATTAGGTACCTGAAGGCTGTTGTATGTCACCAGAAGAACTGAGATGAAAGGAAGAGTTGTTGTTTTTTTTTTTTCACTTCACAAGTCTTTCCCAATCACAAGTCAAAACCTAGATTTGCCCAACTTCAAAACATGGCATCTAGTGTTCTTGGTGACCTTTTAAAAAGCTTCCTAAACAATAGTTTTAAGAAGAGTAATGTTCTAAACAATAAGAGGCAGTGTTATTCCATGTATACTTTTTAGGTAATGACCACTTCATTAAATCCCACTTTTAAAGCCTAGTAGTATTATTTCTATAGATCTCAGCTCTGGGGATATATTGAAACGCTATTTAAAAACATTTATGAGACTGGAAAAGATGGCCTTTAACAATAATCTCATCATTGTTTGAGGCTTGCTTATATTGTTTGGGGGGGGGAGTCCTTTGTTCAAGGCATTTTCAATGGCTTGAATATATTAATTTCTGCGATTCAATGACTCAGACTTTTCAAAATAATTCTTTTCATTTGGTAAACATTCTGTGTCTGAAATTAACAACCCTTTTGGGATGTGTAATAATTTAACAGCCATTGGTTTCTATGATGAATTGGTTAGAGTTTCCTTTTCTCCCAAGCTTGAAAAAGAACTTTTAAATACAATGATGAATTATTTTTCAGAATAATGTCTGAAACTTGTATTTTGGAGTCTGTAAAGTATAGATGGCTGCCAGCATCCAGATTGATCATTAATAGATCAGGTACTATCACACAAAAAGATTCAATCAAAATGGACTTACCACACAACTTGAAACTCTTCTTATTTCATAAATGATGGGAAAGGAGGACCAGCCATTACCATATAGGGGTACTCTCAGGAAACCCATGAACTTCCAAACAAGCAGTTGCCTAACTCCAAGTCTGTCTGAGGAGTAAATTGTTTTGACAGATCTTGAAAAGGAATGGCACTTGCTCCACAGTGAAGCCTGCAAAGATGTGGTAACTGATAGTGGTGAAGTTCATTATGCCCTATTTATCTTTTAATTCAGAACTCCCTCAAAAGTGAATACATTTACACAAAATCATGGTATCGAGGCCAGTCTGGGAAGAATGTACAACCCTTTTAATCAGAGTAATGATAGATAACATTTATTCTAAATGCTTACATGTGAGCATGATATCATTTAACCTTTACAACAATCTTCTAAAGTAAATACTATAGTCTTCTACATTATTTCAGAGATAAAAAGTATTGAATCACTGAAAAGATTGGTTACTTGCCCAAAGTCTTACCACTAGTAAAATGCAGAACCAGATTTGAATCTGCTCTCTAACTGAAGAGGATGGAGCTTAATGTACTATGTTTTAGTACCTTTCATATACTCACCATTTCAATTACTTAACAAACATTTATTGTATTAGTCATTGAAATATGCACTGAGTCAGAGAGATACATCTCTATTACTAAATCCTAAATTTCAATACAAAGTATGCATCATCCAGAGCATTACTATACTAACATTAGGGCAGCCTTGATATTATCTGATAATATCTGACCAGAGGACCCAGTAATGTCTGAATCTTACCCAGAAAATCATCCTTTTATCCAAAAAGTTCTTAAAGGAGTTATACACTCAAAGAAAGAAGAATTAAAGTATCACTTTCTTATTTGATGTGTCCATGTCCCAAACTCTATAGTGCTGAATTTTCATAAAGTTGGGTTGCAACATACACCTTCAACTTTAATTCTTTTTTTTAAAGATTTATTTATTTATTTATTTACTCATTCACAAGAGACAGAGAGAGAGAGAGAGAGAGGCAGAGACAAAGGCAGAGGGACAAGCAGGCTCCATGCAGGGAGCCCGATTTGGGACTCAATCTTGGGACTCCAGGATCACACCCTGGGCCGAAGGCAGGCTCCAAACTGCTGAGCCACCCAGGGATCCCCCTCAACTTTAATTCTAAGTAAAGCCCCTTTCTCCTTTATGCCAGACACTCAGTCTTGGGTTCTGAGATGCTCTGGCCAGCCACATTATGTAAAATCAAAAGCTAAAATCTAGCCTATGCGGGAAGGGAGAAAGATGCATGGCCTGCCGCAAGCCACAGTCTACCTAATGATCATTCAAGGAGAGAAAAAGCAATCAAGAGATACTGAAACATAGCAACACATGACTACTTAATATACAATAACTCCCATCCGTGACAAATAAGGTCTCATCAGCTCTCTGTGATCTGGGCATTATAATTCCTTCTTCTTGGGTAGAAGAAAGAGGAAGAAAGAAGGATAGATGTCCCTTGTTAGAAGGAGGTTGTTGAAAACTCTCCTCTTGCTAAGAAGGCTGTGAATAATATTATCGAAAAGTGATGTCTTCACAGTCATCACTAATAAGAGAATACTAGGGTAACAAAAACCCAATGAGCAGCAGCACGGCAAATGAAAACTAATAGCATGGAATCCAATTTCCTATCCTCTGGGACAAATTACTTCTAGGAACTGAGCAAGTTATTTAACTTTCAGCTTTAGAATCCCATTTTCGAAATTAAGGGCTTTGGTAAACCATTAATTATGCTTTAAGAGTATATAATTTTCCAACCATAACTAAGATAATATCTTGACAATTTGTGAGCTATAGAGACCCTGTGGTAACACAGTAAGCAGGAGCCTAGTGCCTCTTTTTAGGAAGTTTTTATTGGAGCCAAGCTAAGAAGAATGGAAACAATCTCCCAAGATTTACAAACAGACAAAGAGATGTAACTAAATGTAAGTAGACAAAGTCTGAGGGACATCACCATTCTTCATGTTAATAACAAACTTGATAACTAGCAAAGCATATTGTTATTCTATGTAGCTAGAGAGATCCTATGCAGAAGGCTTTAGAGCTAAATGCTAACACATTCTCTAATCCCAGGGGATAGTTCAAAATTCCCCTTCCCACCAGTCCTACCCCCAAGAAGGAGAAGCATTGATTCATGTCAAGAACATTCTTTCGGAAAAAGTGGAGCTTTGGGTATTATGGTAACTTTGAGATTTCTTGCCTCTTTTTCTTCTACCCACCTATTGTGGGTACCTTGGCTCCCTGCCAAGATCCCCTTGATGCCGGTACATCCCATGCCCTAGCTGCTGTGAGTATTGACTGCAAAGGGTTTACGGATGCCCCTTTCTCCAGAGAATTGCCCTTGGCCAAGCAGGACTGGGAGATTACCCTGCCCCACTGTAGAAACTCTCAGTGACCAATGACTGACTGACCTGGGGTACAGACCTGATTGGCCTTCTTGCTTCATATTGAAAACAAATCTGTAGTGAACTTCTTGTCTCAGAACTTCCTCATGGAACCATATGGAAGCCAGTTTCTAGGCTAAGCAATTTCCTTGCTTAGCTTTCTTTCCTGACCTATCCCATTGCCTTCACTTCTCTTCTGAGAGTACCCCATCAACAAATCACTAGAAAGAACCCTCATCCCAGGCTCTGTGTGTAGAGAGCCCAACCAAAGACATACCTATGAGTCTAGTGATATGAGACAGGCTTAGAACCATCTCCAAGTTCTGAGTGGAGGCTTCGTTGCCTCAGAAATATCACTGAACCAGTGATGTGCAAGGACAGGATGAGTCTCTGTCTCAATGTGGGAAGGGGTTTGTTTCCATTCATTTCTCGGTTGTCTTCTCATAATCAGAGTAAAAAAAAAATCAGAAGGCTGAGATCAGGATATGAACCCAAAGAAATGGAGCCAAAAAGCCACTTGATCTATCTTTCAATCTTATGCCAAAAAAAAAAAAAAAGGATTTTATGTGGTCCGCTTTTATTCGTTATGAGAGAGAGAGAGAGAGAGAGAGAGAGACCACATAGAGACTTGGAGTTCCAATTCCGGCTAATTGGAAGTGATGTGAATTAATCCAGAATAGCTTTGGGAACTAACTCTCCCCGTAGTAATTGAACAGGAAAAGGGGCCTGTCAAAGAGTTTGTTATTAAGATTTCTGGCCACATCTCCTTCTTGCCATCTAGAGATCAACTAATACCAAATACTGCCCAGCATCAGGCCATATACAGTGTAATGTGACTTTACACACAGGATGGGTGGACAATCTCAGTATAGTTTCTTCTGTTTCACTGCCAAGCCAGTGATAGGAAATTGATAGAAGAAAATCTCATGATGAAGATCCATAAAGAAGCCTAGACCAGGAACAGATAGAGTTAATCTGTGTCCATATGTTTTTATTTTTCTCCAACCCACTCTGTCAGCCACTACAAAATATTCCCATGTGTTCCTGGGTACTGTTGAACAAGACATCTGGAAACAAGCTTCCTTGTTTTTAAACCATGATAACAATAGAGGAATTAGAAAAATTATGTTAAATGCTTCATTATTCTGATGGGAAAAATCTCTAGCCAGGAAAACTGTGTTAAGGTCCATATTGGAAAGTGTTGTTCGCCTACAGGTCTTGTCCCAATTTACAGATCTGATTGGCATGCTTATGAAGGTGGTATGGGACATAGTGAAAAGAGGCAGGACTGGTCAGGTGGCTTTTGGAATCGAAACAGCCAAGCAGTGTTCTGAGTTAGAAAAAAGAATCAAGTCAGGGGTTAAGGACCTCCAGGCTGCTTCCAATAAATAGAAAACACCAAAGGAATAAAAATACCAAAAAGAGAACATTTAAACAAATAAAAAGGTTCTTATTAGAGCACACATGCATGTACTTAGTTTTGTTAGTTCAGAGGTATAATTATTCCCTAATCTCGGTTTAAACATGGGAGTCACAATCATGGGGTCATAGGATGGAAACCTGGATAGGACTTTTCTGCTTATCAAGGATAGCTAGTTCATTTTACATTAGACTCAGAACGGTTGAGGAACGGCAGCTGGGATGAGAACCTGGAGCTTCGCCACGCAAGTTAGTACACTTGCTCTACCCTGAGGAATATGATAACTCCACCCGAAATGCGATGACTCCCCAGAACTAGCTGCAGTCACCAATGCTACTTTTAAAAACATAGTTAAGGCACATTAACATAATTGTGTTAACAATATCCTTTCTCAGTAAAAAACAATGTACTTAGGGATGTCAGCTCTGCCTAGAACTATCATTTCTTCCTTGTAAATTGAGTGAAACAATCATTTTCCTCCACTATAACAAAACCTCACTGAAACAAATAAAGCAATGATATTTACAGAAAACTGTTTTTTATTAAATTAGAACAAATACCACTGTATTGTTAACACCTTGGCATAAATTATGTTCCAATCCAAGCTGGGACACTGTGAGACAGCTAAGGCCTGTGTAGACAGGGCACCATTAAAGGGAACCATAAACAAAGTTACCAGCCTGACAATTCTGCTTTCCTCTGGGCCAGCCCCAGCAGGGTAACCTAACACTGAAATCCTTAATCTTCACAAGCTTCGAACTGGGAAGCAGAAATCAGCCGGCCCACCTCACTAACATTTTGTAGGAATTCATGAGTTAGAACAACTGCTCAAAATAAAGACCCACTGTAGAGTCCAAGCAGTATAATTTTGTGCTGGGTTGGGGTGGGGGTGGGAGGGGGAATGACTGCCAAGTATAGAGATGAGGGTGAAATTAAAATTAAACAAAATTCCAAAAATCTGCTAGAGCATCATCAGCTTTAATTCTGCCCCAACCAAGTGGAAGACAGGAGCCACCCTGCTGACATCAAATAAAAACGGATTAATTTGCACTTACTCAGGGTTGCCAGGTAGCCATCCCCCTTTCCCCATTCATTAAAAGCCCTCCAGATGTGTAAATTCCACCTTACATCTATATTCTTTCTGCGGCACATTACGAGTCCCCTTTGTGGATTTTAATGGGGATGAAAGACGAGGCTGCACCTGGGCACAGCTAATGTTCAAAGTACAGGCTTTGGGATTTTCTAGCCGGCCAGACACTCATAAGAAGAAACACGGCAGATTCTCTTTTCTTCTGCTTCAGAGTCTTGCTTTTGACAGCTCCCACCAAAAAGGGTGCATTTCCCTCCAGCTTAGATCAGCCTGCCGACCTTTGTAAGCAGCATTCCTAGGGTCAAATAAAGGCCAGGAATATCCTTTGGGAAACCAATGGTGACATCCCTGCTTCTGCACCCTCACTCCTACCCCTGGGCAAGCCACCTTAAAAAGGTGTTACATTTAAAGCCTTGCTGGGACTATTTCTTACCCATGCCAGGCAGTGTGTGCACAGCAAGGAACTCCCACCCTGCTGGCCCTGGAATGCACCTTTCATTCATTTCATAAACATTTACAGTGTGATTATGATATGCCAGGCTGTGCTAGGTGCCAGGGTTATGAGAGGAATCAAAAAGCCCATGCCCACCCAGAGCTCAGCCTGTTGCACATATAACAGAGTTCATTTGACATTCTGGGTTTTATTTGTCCATTTATTTCAGTTTGGGGCCTTGGAATAAGAACTTTCCATCGTTTTGTCAGCACCTGCCTACGTTTAGAAATTCATGTCCCTCTTCTGAGTCTTCATTGGATCTGAGTAACTCTATCTTCATGACCAAAAACTATACTAATGCTGAGCATCATCCATGTTAGTAGACAACGCAGGCTTCTGTCCTTGCAAGGCGGTCGGACTGGGGGCACCCATGGATGGTGGCGAGAGAGCAGGGCACCTGGGCCCCCTGCAATGCCCATGCCCTCATCCTTTCTCTCAGGAAGCTACCTGTATGTCTGAAGCCATGTCGCTAGATTAATATATGGAAGAGAGTAATAAATTGCAGTCATGAAAAGTTACATTTAAAGAGGCCCTAGATTTGATATAGCACACTCTCTTTTTATAGAGCTGAAAAAACTGGACCATGCAAGGAGACAAAGTTTGTCTTTGTCGCCTTGAGTTTTACAAAGTCACACTGGCTGCCCCAAAATTTTGGGATACTGGCTAGTGTTTGTAATCTAATGTGTTCAGGGCTCTAGCCTGAAGGAGAGATGCCCGGAGGACTCCAGAAGGCTGCCAGGCCTGTAGAAAGAAATCTTTCGTAGAGGAGGGTATTTGGAAGCTTCTTGGATTGCACCAAGTAAATGCTGTTCATTCTAGAAAACTCTGCTCTAGCAGGTGCCCTTGCTGAAACTACTTCTGTGGCCATATTAGTCAGGGTTCTCCAGAGAAATAGAACCCATAAGATTGACCCATGGATTGATAGTAGCTCATGCAGTTATGGGAGCTAAAGCAGTCATGCTCTGCAAGCTAGAGACCCAGGAAAGCTGCTGGTGCATTTCGAAGCTTGAATCCTGGAGTGCTGATGGTGTAGATTTCAGTGTGGTTCAGAAAGCCTGAGACAGAGGTGCTGAAGCCCAAGGGCAGAAAAGGTGGACATCCCAGCTTAGGCAACCACTCTGAGAGCCGGTGATTCCTCCCTTCCTCCACCTTTTGTTCTATGGAGGCCCTCAGTGGATTGGATGAGGCTCACCCACATTGGGGAGCATAATCCATGTTACCCACTCTACAGATGCAAATGCTAATCTCTTCCAGAAACACCCTAGCAGACAAACCCAGAAAAGTGATATTTAAGTATATATCTGGGCATCTGGTAATCCAGGCAAGTTGACACAAAATTCATTTTCACAGTGGCATAACTCACACCCTCTTGCTACATTAAAAAAAAAAAAAAAAAGGAACAAATGGATGGTGGTTTGTGGTCCACTTTTGATGTGCTGTTTTGTTTTGTTTTCTTTTGTGGAAGATCTCTTAAAAAGAAGGCGTTCCTTCATGCTAAGAGAGTTTAAATAAATATATTTTTATAATGTAGAGAAGTACAGATCAATGGAAATTTATTGACATCTTTAGCTGCTGCCATGTTCAAATTGGTTTCCCTTTCTTCGAAACCATATTTTTTTTAAGTGCTGCCAGAGGATAGAAGTGTGAGGATGGGATGAGGCCAGGAGAGAGTGAAGACTATAGAATCCTAAAAGAAATCCAGCTTAGGTTTAAAAGAAATCAGGCAGCTGTAATAACAGAAATATAAAGTCTTTCATTTTATTAAATTTTTTTAATCAACCCCAATTTGAGATTGTTCAAGTCAGCATGGGGGATAAAAGATGCAATCACAGTGGGGAAGAATAACACAAGTTTACATCTCGGAGCAATATCCCATAAGTGCCAAATGAGTGAGAGTGGTAATTATATCTGAAATATGCCTTGTCTTTATCCCCATTGTCACCTCCCCATTAGCAACCATTGTCATCTCTTGCTTTGACCAATATAGAAGCTTCCTAAGTGGACTTCCTTCATCTTCCCTTGCCTCCTGTGATCCGTTGTCCTCACAGAAGCCAAATTGATCTTCTATAAAATCTGAATATGACTCTGTCACACACAGCTGCTTGAAGGGCATTAAGGGTTTCCCATTGCTTTTGAGATAAAGTTTGGCCCTGCATAATGCGACCCCACTCTTTCTTTAACCTCATCTCTCAGATGTCTCTCCCTCACTCAGCCCACTTCAGAGATACTGGGCTGTGATCTACTCCTGGAATGCTCTAAGTTCTTCCCAGTTTCAGGACCTTAGGGGCCAAATCGTTCTATATAAATGGAACCCACTGCTCCTCCCTTCCCACTCCATCCTATCAATCTGGATGTACATTCAGTGTCACTGCTTTGAGCAGGTCTTCCATGATTCTCCATCAACAAATGGCCCCTCATTGTCCTTTCTCATCCAAACCTTCTATTTTTCCCTCACATAACTTACTTCAGTTGACCACATACTCTAAGAAAGCAAGGGTGATAACAAACACACATGTTAGTAAATATTTGCTCAATAAATATTTTTGAAAGAACAATTGAACTGGAAGATCAGAGGAGACATCAGAGAGCTACCATTTGAGGTAATGAGGGAAGATCTAAAGAAATTGAGCTTAAAGATGAAGTAGGACAGTAATGGAAGGAGAAAGAAGGGAGAAATTATAGGTCATGGTTACAAGACTTAACAAAATCCAGTGCCATTTTTTCAGGTTGGTTCCATTTTCATCTGATATTTTGCAGAAACATTCACTGAGTAGCAAATCAATTTTTGAAAAAGTCAATCCAATTGCTTTTCCAATAATACTCCAAACACATGCCATGACATTACCATCATTACCTTACATGTCTACATTAACATTTAAACAGAAAACCAATATAGATTTAAAGTGATTTTATCCCAGACTCTTAAAGAGTTCATGTGGTGTTGAGATCACACTCACACTAGCTATAGTAAGTGGAAGGGAGAAAACACATAAGAGGAGGTGAAGATGATGTTGACTTATGTGGGCAGAGCCTATGCAGTTGGTGAGACCAAAGCCCATGAAAAAGACTTAAACATAATTTGAACTTAACTGCTATGCTTTCTCAGCTAAGGCAACATAAATTTTAAAAATATTTAACCGATTTAGGTGAGTTATTACAAACTATTATTTATGGGTCTACATCATAAGTAATTGAGAAAAAAAACTGCCTCTCTCAAAAAGAGGGATAAAAACGAAGATGAGTCTCCTCAAAAGAGAATTACAGTTTCAAGGCTTAAAGATGAGGACAGAAGAAAGGATATGGAGACAAGGTAATTCTTATTGATCTTTTTATTTTGTGCAGTAGAGCAGGATCCCATGACATGTGTCATCCCTGGCTTACCTAACTGGCTTTGCTGTGACTATCCCTTGCTCTTTTTCTTGAATCCCTAGAATGGTGCCAATCTCCCTTTGACTTTGGTCGACACACACAGTTCTTCCCTCTTCCTGAAAACTCTTTCCTAGCAGCTTCACCTGGCTGAGTGGTATGTGTCCTTCAGGTTCTATCTTAAATCAGTTTTCAGAGTTCCTACCATTCCTGTTATCCTCCACAATTTGACTTATTTATCTATGTCACCAACCAGGATCCAAAAAAGCTTTTGAAATGTGAACTCTGAGACTAACCTAAGGGCTAAACTCAATGATATCCTGATGTTCTTTAATTGCAATTTAGGGGAGATTTGATAGAAGCTTTGCAATATTGTGCTCATCTGATTTGGCTTCTTAATTAAGGCAAAGAAACATATATTCTAGGTTGTTTTTTTTCTGGCTCTATTGGGATAATGACCAGCTCCACTTAAACCAAAGGAAATGCTGAATTCTGTTCTGTCCTTTTGGGTTCTAAATAATACAGATGTATACTTAGCATTTTCTATTTTTTCTAGTCTCCTCTTACAGGCTTTAAGTCTTTGCTTGTAAATGGCATATTCCTGGGCACTGTTCAGAGAGAATGGATTGGAAATAACTAGAGAAATTATATGTAAATAATTTAGACATGGAGACCTGGCTAGCTAACTAGCTAGGTATCTTTACTATAAACACACATTTTTATTATACACATGTAAAATAAATATCTATGTAAGCACAATTCCTGCCTTAAATATGGCATGTATAATTCTTAGGCTACAGACTCATGCATGAAAAAAATTGTCTTTGTTTTATTATAATTCAACTTATTTTCTATTCCCAACTCCATCATCACAGATGAAAGAAACTCAATCTCAACTGATTCCATTCCATTTTACTTCAGTTCTTTGTTTTTTAGTTGCTCAGAATCCTTAGGTCTGCATAGAAATTCCAGGTGCCTACAGAGAGCCAGGGGTCAGGAGTGTGGTGGGGAGACTCTCACATCTGATTGTCATCCCTTCAAGTGAGCACTTGCAGACTCTTCTAGATGCCAATGAGCCTCCTCCATCACCTTGCAGATCACTGTTGTATTTTCCTCGCACTGCCCGGGAGGCCCTGGCTGGCCCAACAGGCTCCCTCTGCCTGTCTGCATCCCTCTCAACCTCTCGCTCCTCTGCCTCCTTCCACATGCACTGCCACACAGCAGTGTGTTCTTTGAGGTTGTCTCCAGTTATCCTGCCTACAGATGCAGGTTTCGCTAACCATTTTCCCCATGCCAGCTGATTAGTGATAGGGTGGCTACTTCTGCCACATGGCTTGGTGTAACAGCTGAAGAATGGTGGAAGTAGTCATAGAAATGTCCTAACATATTTTTAAAGGACAGGAAGGCCATTTCTGGATGATGACATGGTTTGAGAGAAGGTTCTGAGGTTGATATGAGATAAACCAATAAAAGGGATACTGAACAAGGAAAGGGACTGAGGTGGAACATTGAAGAAATGAAAGGAGACGATCCTGCTAAAGGATTTTCAAAGAGATGCTCATGATCTTGAGCATGATCTCTGATCAAAGATGCTGCTAGTGGCCTTCTGAGGAAATATCATACATGTTATTATTTCTAGAAATTCTGAAATTACCTGCTGGTCTCAAACACAAGAAAGTATCCTACAACCCTGGATGATGGCCTCATTTGCTACACATAATGTGGGCTTCTCATTGGCTCCTTGGTTTAGAGGTGTGATGGCATTGTACCTACCCAGTTGTTAGGTCTGTATTTAGATACATGTTTTGAAATAGTAGAAGGTAAGCACCATTTTTTGAGGGAAATATTTTTGCCCATTTTCTGAAATGATTTTTTTGCTGGCTGCTAAAATGAAATAATCTCATTGTAGAATATTTGAAAAATACAGGAAGGGCTGCAAGAAGAAAATAAAACCACCTATAATTCCATCACTCAGAGATAACCATCATTAACATTTTGATGTATGTATTTCAGTCTTTTTCTCTACATAAAGATATAAATTTCTTATCACAAAGATGTAGTGAGACCTCACACACTATCTTCTAACCCATTCTTCCCCTTGAACTTATTGTGACCATTTTCCAAATCATTAACTGTTCTCCTAAAACAATTCTTAATGAGGGGCTCCTGAGTGGCTTAGTCAGTTAAGTGTCTAACTCTTGGTTTCAGCTCACGCCATGATCTCAGGGTCATGAGCTTGAGCCTCGTGACAGGTGCCACGCTCAGTGTGGAGTTTGCTTGAGATTCTCTCCTTTTGCCCCTCCTCACTGTGTTCTCTCATTCTCTCTCTCTCTCTCTCCCCCCTCCACTCTTCTCTCCCTGTCTCTTTATCTCTAAAATAAATAAATAAGTCTTTGAAAAAATAATTCTTAATGGTTGCTTGGGATTCAGTTATGTGTATACACCATAATCCATTAGTCCTATTCCCTGTTGTGCAACATTTAAGCTTGTTTTCCATTTTTCGCTATTACCAAGAGTATAGCTTCCCTTCAAGATAGTGAAAAAGAAATTGCTATTGCCATTACTACTGTGGGTTGTTTTTTGTTTTTTGTTTTTGTTTTTTTTTTTAAGAACAGTACACAAATTGAAATCACACTTACAATTTGGGGAGTGACAGGACTAGAAAGAGAGGATTACTTTGGTAACACTGTTGAGAATTTTTAGAGGCTGTTTAAACCGAGATAGGAAGTTCTATTTACCAAGGGGAGAGGCAACTAGCATTTGGGCTAAGACTTCACAAGAAGGAAGCATCACACACAAAAATGTTGTGAAGGATTGTAAAGAGGATTGAGGAACAAAATCATGTAAGAAGCAAAGCAGAGATCTTAAAATGATATTTTAAGAAACAGTTTTATTGACTTTAATGGCAAACATGTCAGGTGCTGAAGTCAGTGAGAGGGCCACAAGACCGTGATGCCAACAGTTTCCAGACAAGGACTCTGGCCTCCATGCTCTCATCTGTGTATTGGGTCTTAGCATTAAGCCAATCTCGTTAACATGCCGACATGTGATGTGACATTGTACCTGCAGATAAGCCAAGTTGGACAAAAAGAGTGTGTGTCTGCAAAATTTTATCCACATGCAAAGTATCTTTGAGAAGTCTAGTCCCTTGTGACTCATTTGTCCTACCCCATAAGTAATGTTATTTTGAAATGATTTTTAGTCCATAGAAGGCATTTTCTCCATCTTGAAAGGGGAACATGCATAGCTGTAAAGCAAAACAAAAACAAAGGCGAAACAAAACAAAACATTGAGCCCAGGAAGTTTAGACACTCAGAATTGCTAAGAGAGCCCATGGATAGGTTCAAAGAGAAGGAACTGGATTCAATTTCCCAGCACCCTTCCCCCCTGTCTAGGTGTAGCCTAAGCCACAGCCATTAAGGGAGTTCGGACCCTGACTTTCCATTTGTGATGTTGGGGAAAGGCAGTGCCAAGAATTTCTCACTCTTTAGATCTTTGCAGATTGGACAAAAGTTGGGCGAAAGAAAGTGTTTGTGACATTAAAAGGCAGCAACCTGTCCTAGCTTCAGTTTGTATCACAAGTGACATGTCTGAATTGCCTGGTACTCAGGCAAGCAAAAGAGAAAGTTGAAAAAGAAGTTCAAGGATTAAATTTCCATGTGTGTCTCCATTCACAACAGATGGCCTCCACACGGACAAGCTTTACGCATTTGGTGATCTCCAGATGGGCAAATAAAATGCCATTTTTGATCTTATTGTAAATTTGGGAGGGGTTTGTTACAATCTTTCAATCAAACAGAAAGGAAAATGAATTTTCTCCAGGCAGGGACCCTAAGCTAAGAGAATAAACATTAAAGCTATATAAGGATACTGCATGTAAATTTATTTGTCTTCACAGATGCTTAAGGCTTAATTGGTTGCAAGCCTTAGAGATAAAAAATATATATATATGAATAGTTACAGAATACTTTTGATAGGTTACACATATGGCACACTCAAAAATCAGATCAGTATCTAACTTTTGGTGAATCCTATGCAACTCAATATAGACTGTGAAAATATATCTATTTTAATAGTTTCCTTGAATATTTGACTTTATAATTATCTTCCTATTTAAAGCACACACTCTTAGAATTATCGTTCTCTGCCTTACTCAACTAAGCAATTGATTTTCCCCATGATTCTCTTCATTTTCACTACTAAAGCCATAGTCATATCATCCGGCGCCTCTCTGATTTATGCAACACAGCACACAACTGGCATCTTGCCTTTGATTTGGTGTTTCATTCTGCTTCCCCACCTGAACCAGTCTCTCCAATATTCTCCTCAATTATGTGATTCTGCCATCACACACACACACACACACACACACACAGAGACGTGTGCGTGCGCGTACATATATTCCTAAAAGCATATGATTTGAGTAGCTACCCCATGACTGAAGTCTAGGAACCTGACTACAGCCAGGAAGCTTAAGTATCTATTTAGTAAAATAATGTTCTGTGTAAACTTCAATTCTAAAAACCAATTGCTCTGCTTTAAAAATAGAACAATGATAATGTACATATGTTTTTGATTCTATGATTATATTTGAATATCATAGGCTTTGCATTTTAAACTAGGACACCACGCAGCCCACACGCTCATATGGAAATGTTTGATTAATGCCTACATCTTGAATTAAACCAAAAAGCCTAGCCCAGTGCTAAGCTTCTGGTCAATTTTCAGTGAATAATTATTTTAAAAAATTTAATTATCAATTCAAATCTTTATTTAAAAAAATGCAATAGCCTCTGAGAGATACAGTATAGCATATTGGATGGAGTGAGGCCCAGACACATCTACTCACTGAATAGCTAAGAGAGAAGCAGCACCACATATTGGTACTAACCATAGTCTCTGGAGTCCAGTGGACCTGGGTTCCAGTCCTGACTCTTAAACATTGATTTGTACTCTAGGAAGTTTTCTGCCCCTACAACTCTGGCTTTTCACATAGATCGAATAGAGAAAATAGTAGTGCATACCGCATATCAAGTTGTGGGAGGATTAAATAAGATGGTATCCCCTGCTCATACACACACACAAACACACACGTACACAGGACTATGATTATGTTTGGTATAAGCTCACCTTTCTGTATAAGCTCCTAGAAGAGAAGGGCTCTGTTTCTGTCATGTTGAATGATATTGGGAAAAACATCTGCTGGATGGCTTCATTATGCCTTTGGTTTATTGTAATGATAAAAATTCTGTAGCTTTGTTCCCTAATTAACCCTCTATTTCAGCTACATCAAAAATCTTATCTTCCCAATAAACTATATCCTTTTAAATCTCCCTGACATAACCCCTAGTCTCTTACCCATAACACCATTGTTTTCCCCCAAAATTCTAGGAGCTAGTAAGTGACACGATGGTTTTCTAGTTAGCACCCAAGTGTGCAAAGGTCACCTGGCTTTGACATCTGTTACTGTGTCCATAGCCAGGACTGAGGTGGCTGCTTTGGGTCGTCTAAACCTATGTCTCCTTACTTTATCACCTGGTGGTCTCCTTTCCAGAATTCACACCTACAGCCAAAAAAAGACCAAGGGTTCCTGGGAGACAAGAAGCATCCTTCATTCAAGGATGTGGGAGGGAGCACAGACATATGGCCCATGACCACAAGTAGGAAAATCACCTAGGATTCTCCCAGGTGGGCCCCTATCACTACAGCCACATTGCAAGTCATGTCTCAGCCCATAATTAGATCTGTCAGCCCTGACAAATACAGGATCTCTGCTCCAATCCACTGAAAGCCCACTGTACTAACTGCTTGTGGGATTTATATCACTACCTGCCATGCTTCCCCTGCATGTTTTTGTTGTTGTTGTTGTTGCTATTGTTCATCTCAATCTTTTCGTTTTCTCTTGATCTAAGATATGCTATATAGCGTTCCAGTGGAGGAGTTGTCCATTTGATCATCTACTGGAAAAGGGGTTTTCTGTTGGCTTTTAAACCTTTATGAATTGAACATTCAACCTTTGAAGGAAAGACTTTTTAGAATATTTGAGAAGAAAAAAAAATCCCATGGGAACTCATGGCAGAATGTAATAATGGAAAAAGCACAAACTTGGGAGTCTTAGAAACTCTATGAGACCTGCTTCTGTTTCTTCACGGCATACCTACAGCACGGGGTTGTGATGTGCACGGGGTGAGATAAACAAGTATATAAAGTACCTGGGACAGTACATGAGGCATTAGTAAGGACCCAATTCATTTTCCACAGCCTCCCTGCAGTGTGCTCCACATCTCTCCTCTGAGTTAAGAGTCTAGCAGGTAAGAAGGCAGTTACATATGCATCTCCTCGGAACAGACATTCCTGGCCCAGAGATGTTTGCTTGCAGTATGCAGGGATAAGGAAGCTGCTAGGCACAAAGAGTAAAGCTAATAATAGGTTCATCCTTCTGAAAAAAAATTCCAGCTAAGTTGAAATATTATGCCATGATTCTATTAAAGAGAAAAGTGTTCTTTTCTTTGTAGGTCTGATAAATGAGTACATTCTGAACACTTTTTTAAAGATTTGTTTATTTATTTTATTTGAGAGAGAGAGAGCACATGAGCAGGGGAGGGACAGAGGGAGAGGGAGAAAATCTCAAGCAGACTCCCTGCTGAATGCAGAGCCCCAAACAGGGCTCAATCTCAGGACTCTGAGATCAGGACCTGATCTGAAATCAAGAGTGAGACACTTAACCAACTGAGCCACTGAGGAGCCCCAATTCTGAGCATTTTTTAAGATGCATTGAAAAAGACTGAGGAAAGCTGAGAGATATCAAGCATAGCATTAGAATGTCAGAAGAGAAGAACTGATGGGGCGACCTCACCCCAACAGTTGTAGGCATGGTTTCTTCTGGAAAAGACTGCCACTCAGGTCAGGGTGCTGTGACAAAGTACTATAGACTCACATGCAGTACTGTTGGCTCACACGCAACAGAAATCTATGACAGTTCTGGAGGCTGGAAGGTCAAGATCAAGTGCCGGATGGCCAACTTCTCCTGTAGCTTCACTTGGAGAGCAAGTTAGCTCCCGGGCCTCTTCTTACAAGGACATGAATCGCTCTCCTAAGTCCCTACTCTCACGACCTTATCACCTCGCCAAAACCCCACCTCCAAATACCATCACATTAGGATTAGGGTTTCAACAAAAGAATTTTGGGAGATACATTCAGTCCCTTCAGGCTGAGTTTCTTTCTGCTTTCTCTTTGGCTTTCATTTTTCTCCTGGCATGCTGCTTCCACATGGCCTCCCTTCCTGAAAGCACACGACTGGTTTGTGTTCTGATTTTATGCCACACCTTCACCTTCACACCTTGTTTTTTCAGTCTCTATCTAAAAGGGGCTTCTTCTTATGTATTGTCCTTTCCCTCTGTTCTTGCATCATCGCCCCAAGTTACAGATGTCTACAGTGACTGACAGTTCTTCAAAGTCTTGTTTTGAGCAAAACTTGCTCCGATTCTGTAAAGTTTCAGATGGATAAACAATCAACCTCTCATACATTTATCTGAACATTTCACCCTGTGGTCTAGAATTTCTATATTCAAATAGGAGTGATTTTTTTTTTTTTAATGAAAGAGGATTGGGCTAAAAGCTGGAAATATTGTTCTCTAGTTGTGTTCTCTACTACTTCCTGATATAGATAAGACTTAAGAAGGTTTCCCTGTGAGTTAAATTTATTGTGCTTAATATACTAAAATATATGGTGTAGACTTTTGTCTGTTGGAATGAAAAAATTATGGTTCCTGGTATTGTTCTTTTTCTGCAAAGATGACTGTGGAACCATCTCTAGATTCCCTAGCTTTAGAGACATATACATGTTGTTTATAATTTCATGATTTCTCCATATAACATACACATTGTTCTAGAACCTTAGCTCTGAATAAACACCTCCATGAATTCAAATGCCAAACTTTTAATAGTTTTCATGATCAAGAGAAAACAAATAGATTATTTTGACATTTTTAGCAATATATTAAAAGTGAAAGATGATCTTGTCGACTCTGCGGTCTGGTCTCGGCTGATGCAATTATGCCAGGAGTTCCCTGTAAAAGTAATTAGGGAAGTTGAAAAAGTGAGCACTTCCCAGATGTGATCTGACCAGTGGCCTTAATATATGACATCAATGAGTTAAATGAGGAAACTACCAGAGGCCAAACATCTAGGTTTTAGGTTTCAGATGAAGTTTTTGCTTATGCTCACCTCAGGAAATGAATATTGCATTCATAAATTGTTGTTCTTATCCAGGAGATGAACCATAGCAGTTTCATTTAGCCCTAGAGTATTAAATTTCTTTAACACTTTGCCACATTAGAATATGTTTTCCATCTGAACGTGATGATGCAATATTTGAAGGGAAAAATCGTTAGCCGAGTGACATTCCATAACAAGCCATAAAAGTTTATGATGCACATAGTAGGATAATTGGCACAACAGGAATTGAATACTTCCTTATGGATAATATTTGATAAGCTATGGCATGTAGAACAATCATAACATTTCAATTGACCAATGACGGCTACTTTAGAATGCATTTATTTTATTGTTTCCATAATGGATTTTACAGTGCCAGAATTGGTTCTACCCTACTGGAAAGATGGAAAAAGGACCATATTATTTTCCCTCCTGCATTTATTTTCCATTGTATTCTTTTCCTTGTGCATTTTATTCCCCCCCCCCCATCACCAGACTGTTTCACCACGAACTGCTGACAAATGATTTGTTGAAAGCCAAAACTAGTGGACAGCAATGTTTCATTTTTCTCACTGACTCGTGCTTTTGCACGAAGTCCTTGTATAATATTAATTAACTCATTCATGGCCAGTGTCCTTTCTCCCAGGTTCTAGATTTGCTGAGCCTCACACCTGTTTTTCTTTGGGTGTTGTGCTCCATCAGCTTATAAATTTTCCCATAGTTCCCAGTATCGCTTCTTATGAAATAACACGTTTTTTTCCCCCACAAAACTTTTACCCAACTGTTTTCAATAGTGGCAGTCAAGCCTGAAGTTGTCAGTCAAAGCACAGCTTATCAGTCTGAGCTTTTTCTTTTTAAGCTTTTACTCGGTGACTTTTGAGACCTGTCAACACCCAGTTGATTTTAGCCCTAACAATAAAGTCACACTCTATCTCCCACATAGAAGCTTTAAGATTAAATTCTGATGTCATATACGTCATATTTACATAGTTAAAACTCATAACAAGCAACCCACAGGCAATAGGATGTAATAACCATGCAACAGAGCCATTTCCTGTCCCCCTTTTTTCTCTCACACTATGTTTTGCGCAGTTTATTGGATGTGAATGTTATGAAAATGAAAATCGTCTGGGAGAAACCTGCTGGCCAGGTCTGAGGTTTAGAAGAATTCAACTGGAGGGGTATATAGAGCTGTAAATGCTTGGCCACCTCTTACATTATAAAGCAGAAACACTTTCGACATTCCTTTCGTTTCCAGAAAAGGGAGAGATGGAAGGCCACAATTACATGCTCTCACGGTGGATTTTTCGTATCTTTAATTCTTCTACTATTAAAGGAAAACAACTAACTTGGGGTAAAAAACATGTAACACCAAAAGTTTAACAGTTTTCACTTTTAAACACAAAGCACCTACTTCAAATGCGCTGCAAGGTAAAATTTAGCCATGGATGTGATTTTAGAGTCAAATCTACCATGGCACTTTAAACAGCCAATTGAGAGGAGTTAAGCATTTTCTTGGCAATCACTCTAGAGCTGGAAATATGTGTGTCATGTTAAAGAAAGAAAATGAAAGCCACTGTCTCTGATTTAATTTGAAGCCTCCGTCGCATCAAAAGATTAGGCCTTAAGTAAAAATATTGACAAGAAAATAAGGCTCTAATGGAAGCACATTATATCCCCTTTTTGTAGTTTCATTACTTAAAGTGAGGCAGAATGAAATCATTCTCTTAATAGTGTTACTTTAGAAAACCTTCTGTATAAACAAAGGCTAAAATAGCATTTTGAAATAAGGTCTTTTTCCTTCTGGGGATGATCATACATATTACTCTTGTTAAAAGATATACACTGAAATTTAACAACCAGATTTTATCAATTTGCTAACACTTGCATTTCCTTTCTATGGCACGTGAAAGGTTTAGTCATATTCTGCATGTGAAATAATATTAAGAAACATTCAATGGAATTAATAATCTTCCATGGTTTTAAGTCTGTCTGAAAAAAAAGTGAAACAAAAAGGCAAAAAAAAAAACTATAATAGCATTTTTAAAAAGATTTTATTTATTTGAGAGAGAGCACAGTGAGGAGGATCAGAGGGAGAAAGGGAAGCAGGCTTCCTGATGAGCAGGGAGCCCCAACTCACAGTGTGAGTTGAGCAGGACCCCAGGATCATGACCTGAGTGAGCCAAAGAGGCAGACTCTTAACTGACTGAGCCACCCAGGTTCCCCTATAATAGTATCCTTTATGAAGGCTCAACTTCCATAGTTCCTGTCCAAAATTAGGTTACTTCATCATTCTGTTTTCTTATTTCCACTCCATAGGAAGCTGATTTTTGGTCTCAATAATTTTGTTCCAAACAAATAAAAGAGAGTTCCTAGAAGTACATAAACTTTTTTATGACCCCAGAAATATACTTTTTTTTTTTGGTCATACATTTACACACCTCTCCCTCTTTCTCCCCCGTCTCTGTTTTTGTGTCTCTGTCTTACGTGCCTGAACATACATACAGACATCTCCACATACTCATAGAATAACCGAGAGAATTCAGGAAAGGACTCCTCCAGCTAGACCTAAGTGCTTGCTCCTCACTGGCCTGAGATTCTACTCACTAAATCCATTCCTCCTTGTTAGGTACTCTGTCTTTAACAGTTCTCATTCAAATGAAGGTACTCTTAGAATAAGAGTTTGTGGAGTCCGCGAACTGCCTCACCACCACCACCCTAAAGACCTGACACACTTAGCTAATACAGTTCATTAGTAGTATATTGAGAAATAGTTTAAATTCGATCAGAGAAATAATGATTGAGCACCCATGAGTTTTGAGAGCACTGTCTGGGGCACTGTGGAGAAATATTAGGATAACTGAACTCCTACCCACTGGGAAGTGAAAGAGTCAGGTCAAGGACAAGGAGACAGAGAAAGGAAGGTTACAATAGAAGGGCTAGAGGAGGAGATGACAACAGGTAGAAAAGGAAATTAAAACAGGAGGCCAGAAAATGTCAAAAGCAAATTTCTTCTCTTACAGTTTTGAGTAGCGTAACCAAAGACCCAAAGTATAGCAGCAATTTGTCAAATCTGCATTCCTCCACCTTCCCTTTTGCAGACCAGAGAGGCTTGCAAGAATAAGAAAAAATCAGTCATCTTCACCCAACCACTTGCCTATACATGTAGAGATGCTATTAAGGATTCTACAGAATTGCAAGCTTTTGCATAAGGTTTTAAGAAACTGTAGTTACTAACATAATTGCTACAGAAACATGACACCGAGGCACATCTCTGTATGATAAAAACACAACTACTTCATCTCTGCCTGATTCTTTCACTTTTGCACTAAAATAAACTAAGGGTGGCAGAAGTTTCAAACAGTGTCTCAGAACTGTAAATCCCGTTGAGCGTAAGCCACTTAGAAAAGGGTGATTGGTCAAAGATTATTGGTCTCTTTCAGCTGGTATCAAATGTAAGGGCTAGATTCAGCTCCTGGAGTCTCTGATAGCAATTACAGATGGAGTGAACTTCAAAAGCTTTGGGGCTTGTGTTTAATTCAGAGCAACACATGACATCTTGGACAGATCCCGACATGCTTATGAAATTATAAATGGAGTTGGAAATCTCACGAAGTAAGTCAAAGAGATCATCCTTTATGAGGTATGACTATAAAGTAATGGAACTGCTTTTGAAACCAACGTTGCAGAACTTACACGTGCAAGATGAGTGTTGTCCCTTTAAAAAAGTCCTGTTGGAGGCTCCACATTCACCCAGCTGTTGCTGCCAGAAACAGCCATGCTCGTTCCTTGCCAGTGGAAATGCTTCTTCTTTGGAGTGTAAATTGGAAATTTAAAATGGATGAAGATGTGCAGCCCAAGGTCTGGTGAGTAAAGTTAGTAATTCAACTGAGGGGTGGAATTCAATGGGGCAATAAATAAATGAACCGTGTTAAGAAATTTCACATTGTGACATGTAACAAAAATAGTTAACACTTGAGTTCTTACTGCATGCCAGGCACTGTCCTGGGCATCTGACAACCATCATTTCACACAGCGCCCGCACTAACTCCATGATGGGAGTTGCATCTACCATTTTAAAGGGAAGGAAATGGGGCAGCCCAGGTGGCTCAGCGGTTTAGCGCCGCCTTCAGCCCAGGGCCTGATCCTGGAGACCTGGGATCGAGTCCCACGTCGGGCTCCCTGCATGGAGCCTGCTTCTCCCTCTGCCTCTCTGTCTGTGTCTCTCATGAATAAATAAATTAAAAAGGAAAAATAAATAAATAAAGGGAAGGAAACGGGGGAACAGAGAAGGAAAATAAAGCCCAAGGCCACACAGCTAGTATGTGGCAGAGCCACAGACACAAGCCTGGGAGGTCAGTCTCCAAAGCCCTTGCTTTTAAGTACCCTGCCATGTTAACTCCAAGAGCACCTCTAAAGAAGGCCTAATCAAGCTCTGATCCAGTAGAACAGGCTGTTGGCTGTAACATTGACTCATTATTAACTCTGAACATTTGTAACATATTAATGTGCAATTATTCTAAGGCTTAGATGTGAATTTTTTGCCTCACCCTCAGGAGCCTATCACATAACCAGCGACTGAGCCCTTTTTGGTAGGGCTTCATGGCAGTTGTGGAGAAAGGGCTACACCACAGTACCCTCTGAATTTAGGGTTTTGAAAATTCTCAAAACGTGGTGTTTGTATCAGGCTGTCTTATAGGTTCACAAACTTTCAGTGACAGCATTTTTTTGAAGATTTTATTATTATTTACTTATTCATAAGAGACACAGAGAGAGAGAGAGAGAGAGAGAGGCAGAGACACAGGCAGAGAGAGAAGCAGGCTCCATGCAGGGAGCCCAGTGTGGGACTTGATCCCGGAACTTCAGGATCAGGCCCTGGGCTGAAGGCAGCGCTAAACCGCTGAGCCACCAGGGCTGCCCCAGTGACAGCATTTATGAGGCTATGGTAAGTTCAGGGTATTCGGAAATATTCAAGAGAATGAGTGATCCAGCCGAGGGCAAGCGGGCTTGTGATGTGCCTCAGGACCTCCACCAGGCAAGGAAGGCCACTGCAGCAAGGGTGCATGCTTCCTAATCAATCAGACCTAACAGCTTTGAGTAACTTGGTTGACCTCTCTCTGATCCTCAGTTTTGTCAACTGTAAAGCAGGGGCTTCCAATGCTCACAGAGTGTGCAAGGATTAAGTAAAACACAACTTAATCTAATTTCGCAGGGTACAGTCTGTAGCAATACACCTCCCATAAATATGGACTTTTTCTGCCTTTTTCAGAAATATCCTTGGATTCTCCAGCTGAAAATAAATTACCCTCCAAATCATTGCCTGGGCTTTCTGAGTGTTTAGGACTGTAATTGTGATGCTATAATTTAGACGCACAGAGGAAGGTTATTTTTACTGGTCTTGTTCATGATTCACCCCTGCTATTTTATTTGCCTAAAGTTTAGTGCCTGCAGCAGGCACCAATTGGGTTCCAACTGATAGAGACAGCACATGGGAGGACGTGTGGGGTCTGACAAAGGGCTTGCAGCTGTTGAGAGAGCAAATGGATTAGGCAGCCAAGACCAGAAGCATCTGGTAAAACCGACATTTTTTTTTCCACAAAATTGACGTTTCTGTCATAAACAATAATTCCTAGCTTTCTTTTAACTACGTTTGGATTTTTTTTTTTTTTTTTTTTAGCGTGGGGATGAGAAGATAGGTATAGTTGTCTGATTATCCCTTTCAGCAGAGGAAGAGAGGAAGGCCCTCTCCATGTACAATAAAGGCCAATGAAGTCGTGTGTGTCTGTGTGCATGCGTGTGTGCGCAGCACAGAATGGACGTGAGGGAGACATGGGTCCAGAGAGGTTGGGAAGATTCACTAGGGTGAATTTTGAGGAAAGCAGTGGAAATTCTACCAGTGAGAAGTATGTATCAAGATTACTGATTTACCCCAAAGATACAAATGCAATGAAACGCCGGGACACCTGCACCCCAATGTTTCTAGCAGCAATGGCCACGATAGCCAAACTGTGGAAGGAGCCTCGGTGTCCAACGAAAGATGAATGGATAAAGAAGATGTGGTTTATGTATACAATGGAATATTACTCAGCTATTAGAAATGACAAATACCCACCATTTGCTTCAACGTGGATGGAACTGGAGGGTATTATGCTGAGTGAAGTAAGTCAGTCGGAGAAGGACAAACATTATATGGTCTCATTCATTTGGGGAATATAAATAATAGTGAAAGGGAATATAAGGGAAGGGAGAAGAAATGTGTGGGAAATATCAGAAAGGGAGACAGAACGTAAAGACTGCTAACTCTGGGAAACGAACTAGGGGTGGTGGAAGGGGAGGAGGGCGGGGGGTGGGAGTGAATGGGTGATGGGCACTGGGTGTTATTCTGTATGTTAGTAAATTGAACACCAATAAAAAATAAATTAAAAAAAAAAAAAGATTACTGATCAGATGGGATTGATCATCCAACTGATGTCCCAGGATACCCCTGAATTTGCACTATCAAACATTGTCCCAATCTCCTTTCCCCATAGATGCCAACTACAACCAGAGCCTCAAGGAGTGACTCTAGGTGGAGAGACGTGAAAGGAAGCAGTGTCTATTTTTTTTTTTAAGATCGTATTTATTTATTTGAGAGAGAGAGAGTAAAATGAGTAAAATGAGAGTAAAAATGGAGAGTGGCAGAGGGAGACTGAGCCCCCCAGGTGCTCAACTGAGTCATGCAGGCGCCCCATGCAGTATCTAGAACAACCGGAGTCATTCTCCTCAATATCTCATTTGCCTCAATATCCCTCAGGCACACTGGCAATTTTGTTCACTTTAAAAAACACTCAGGTCCCAAACCCGGTACAATCTGAAAGCAAAACTACACTCAGACCTGGCACAGGATTTCTCTGGCCTAGTGATGCTCTCCTCCCCAGGAATAGCCCCAGGTGGACCTACCATTCCTCATAATAACTGGTTCCATAAACACTGAATACCTATGGGCTGGTCTACCAGTTCCTGTTGGTGTGGTGAGAAATTAGGAAGGAATCACAAAACCAACAAACAAAAGCCTCTGCCCTCCTGGAGCTTATGTTCTTATGGTAAGAGAAACAATAAACAGGCATCAGGGTTTGGCTGAGAGGAATTAGTGGGAAGCAAACTGGCCTGCAAGATGGATAATCTAAATTCTTATCCTCACTTTCCCGACAACCTTGATCTGTATCCACAGACCAGGTGGAACAAGGTAGGGGAAGAACACCATTGAATAGTTCCACTACTTAGGCACTACGGTAGGGCGGGCCTATTTATTTTATCTTGATTAATAATCTCATTTAATATATGCCCATGCCATAGCTGTTCTTAGCCCCATATTATAGAAGATGGAATTGAGCCTCAGAAGGGCACTAGTGGCAGAGGTGAGATTCAAACCCAGGACTTCCGGGCCCTTTGTGCAGCTCTTCCTGCAGTATGCCATGGAAGAGCCACAAGTCTCATCTCCCTGGGGTCTTACTTCCTCATTTGTAGGGTGAAAGATTTGCCTTCGGTTATTTCCAAGGTCCTTTCTAGTTCCTTCCAATAGTTCATGCTATAATTAGTATGCAAATCCTTAACCCAGAGGTTAAATTATAAAGTATGTTTTAACAAAAAATAAAATTAATAAAAATAAACAAGCTAGAGAAATACAATACATAGTGTAGTAGATGGTGATAAGTGCAGGAAAGGGGAATAGAGTGTGAAAGGGGCAGTTTCAACCTCAAATAAAAGTGAGGGAGGAAGCCTGAAAGCAGCTGCAGGAAGCACACCCCAGATAGAGGCGTGTGGGGTGCAAGGAGGGGAATGATAGATGAGGTCAGAGTAATGGAAGCAGGACACAGGCTGTTGTTAAAAACAAGACAACAGATCTTGAATGGGGTCATTTATGCTGAGCCCCCTGTCACCAAAACAAGACTTGACTTGATTCCAATTTCAGCTCTTCCAGAATTGGAGTCTTCCACCATTAAATCAGGAATTGCCTGGTCAGTAGTTGATCTGCCTAACACACCTAGCTGTTCCCTAAAGGAAAGGAAGATTACAATAACTTGCCTGTTTTGTTGTTGAGGGTGTTATTGTCTGTGTGCTTGGAGGGGTTTCCTTGTTCCTGATTCCTTCTGCTATAAAGGTCTTTCATTTTGTATAGCTCCTTAGAGCTCCTTTCTATCTGCTAGATTGGATGCTGCCCAACTCATGAGTCACTGAATAAAGCCAATAAGATCTTTAAAACTACTCAGTTGAATTTTTTTTTTTAACACTGTGGAGGGCTTTTCGGCTTCTACTCTAAGATGGATTCAGAGCACCCACGATGTTCTAGGCATTGAATGGGGTGCTTTCTTATGTCACCTAACGGATACAAGTAGCTTCTTGACCAGTCAAGGCAAGTGGAGCTGAGAATTCACTACTAACCCAAGATAACCCTGCTGCAAGATGGAAGAACAAAAGGTGCACCCCAGAGTCCATGCAACCCAGAGCCTGAATCCTCTTCTCACGCCCTGCAGGGCAGCTAAGAATCAGAAATCCCGGACAGGGCATAACCGGGCAAATTGCAGGGTTGCCTAAAAGTAATCCTGTCATGAAACAGTTGTCATGAAATGTTGCCATAAAGCATTTACATTTGTCTTAGATCCCAAGTGCCACCTGCTCTGGAGCGCTCTAAATTATTCATGGTTTCCAAGACAGGTATGTACGTGAATTACTTGGAGAATTTTTGGAAAACACTGATTTCAGAACCCAAACACAGACATCAGGAAATTTTGGTCCCCCAAACTTTCTGACGATGGAACTATATTTTCCTGAAACACTTCATAGATAAAAGTATTAGGAAGAAGGCATTTGGGATATGAAACTAGTACAAATCTCCTCATGGGGTACAGACTTCGATCCCAACAAATTAAAGGACAAAAGTAAAAGCCTTTACTGTGGCTTTGTATTAATTGATTTATTGTTTTATCTACTTAGTTATTTTTACATTTTAGGATCATTGCTATTGAGTGTTCAATAAATGTGCTTGGCTGACAAGTATTGTAATAATCTTTTTTTTTGTGGTCTACTTACTACTTTTAATAAATCCAACATTTTAATCTGTTAAAAACAAAAATTCAAAGCCATGGAAAACGATTGGTTTAAACCACTAGGAAGTTTTTACTACCTTCTTCTGTAATTTCACCCTATCTATAACAAAGAGATAAATTCTGCTTTCTTAAGGATTAATAAAAGAATCTCCCAAGGACCACCATGATCGACAGTCGTTTTAAAAATCCAGACTAACACACATCTATCTTGTTTCTCTACCAAAAAAATGTTTCATCTTTTATGGGGATCACAAGATGATTTTGCCTCTTAGATTACTGAGAGGTGATTTGCTTCATGTGGAATTATCTGCTAATGTTACCACAGAAGCCAGAGGGATCCTGCCATTGTTCAAATAAGGGGAAGGTGCAGAGCTTCCATGGCTCACCTTGCGGAAGGATTCTGAGGAGGTGAGTGTCCTGGAGCTGTCCTAACTTCAAGTCTCTCCAACTACCCATTTTGCTACCCCATGGCCCAAGGGTAAATGAACAACCTCTAAAGTCAACTGAGTCCCACCAGTTTACTGTAGCAGAGTAAACACCAGTTCTTTTGCTTTCTGTTTTGTTGTTTGTTTTACAGTTTTGTTTCTGTAAGATCCTATTCTAGTGCTTGAAACAGAGCAACAGTACATAATCCCTGATAATTGAAGAATAATGAATATTCCGTTTTCAAAATGACTTCCAGATAACATCTGCCACTTAAAATTGTTTTAAGCACTTTAATGTGTCTTAATCAGAAATGGTTGAAATTAAAGTGACACTTTTCTACTTGCTGAAGGTGTTTGGTTTATAGAAATTATTTCAGTAAGACAGTCATAAATGTCACCATCTGAAAGTTAACAGCAGCCTGTCAGCTGTCCCAAGTGTGTATGGTACAGACTTGTGCACTCATCATGCAGTCCTCCTCTTGCAGTTAGGCAGGCCCTGTGCCCTGTTCTGGTTGATAGATTGGAAAGAATTAGCAGAATTTAATTGTCCAGGAAAGACCTCAGTGTTCTCTTCCCCTGCTGCAGCAATCATAGAGCAGGTGAGGTGACCGAGCCCTGACATCAAAACAAATGGATCCCTTGATGACCACATGGAGGACAACTGCACAATTGCTCTGACGAGGCCAACTTGCAATAGACTTTGTAGAAAAGAAAAATAACACTTTTGTTGAATTAAACTGCTGTGATTCAGGGGCATTGCACCATACCCTACCCTAGCCTGACTAATATACTGTATGGACTAAAGAAATATGCTTAATAATGCCAGAATGTGGGCTCCTGGATGACTCAGATAAGCATCTGCCTTTGGCTCAGGTCGCGATCTTAGGGTCCTAGAATCCCGTCCTGCATCCTGCTCCCTGCTCAGCTCAGAAGCCCTGCTTCTCCCTCTGCCTCTCTCCCACTGCTTGTGTACTCTCTCTCTCTGTGTCAAGTAAATAAATCTTTTTTTAAAATGTCAAAATGCTAACAACACAGTAACCTCATTTTAGAGGATTCCCCAACACTCTATTCATTTGGACCTTATTCCTTTTTTTTTTTTTTTGGATAATTTTTTCTTTTCTATTACCCTATATTACAACCAGACAATTATAATACATTTTTTCATTGTCATCTCCAAACAGGGTTCAATATGCATGTAGTAGAATTACAAAAATGTGAACCTTCTTGCCCCTTACTCCTTGATCCCCTACGTCATTACTACTCCATGTCCACAGGCCAGTCTCTTTCCACAGCATACACAGTGGTGAAGAGTACAAGCTGAAGGGTTGAGCAGATCCAGATTGTAGCCGCTCACTAGCTATTTCTATACTTCAGTGTCCTCAGTTCTGGGGTCTGGTGATTGGAGAAATGTCCTCATGAGTTCTTTCTTGCTTTGGGTTTTGTTTTAAGATAAATAAGACAAACAGATATGAAGCATTTAGCATGTGCCTGAATAAAGGTCTCATCGGTGACTTATTAAAGAAAAGGGAAACTAATATTTGCTGAACAGATCTTGCTATTTTACATGAATTACCCTACTTAAAACTCAAAACAGCCTTGCAAGTTAGGTATCATCCCCACTTGATAAGTAAGGGAATGAAGGTTCCTGAGAGGTTGAGGAACTTGCCCAAGCTTACAAAAACAGGTAGTGATGGAGCCCAGAGTGTAACCGCATCTGTCAGGAGCCACACCCGCTGCCCCTTGCACTGCGTCATTGCTCATGATTGTGTAGCTGTGCAAAAAGAAAATTTTCTGGGCACATGTTTTTTAAAAACAAAAACATTAAAAGGCAGCAACTAAAAATTGTAAAAATCTACCGACAGTGACTGGATAGTAGTTTAAAACATATATATTAAAAATAGTTTTAAAGCATGGTCAAAAATAAATCAAGCTTACATCAAGTCAAGTTCACTGATGCTGCTTCTTCAATTCCTTGGCTCTTCAATCTAGTCTCATGTCAGCAAAGCTTGTACCTTTTTGTTCATAAAAATGGCTAGTTGGGTGAAAGCCATTTTAGGAAATTATTCCAGTTGGTAGAACTGACATTTTTTTCTCTTCAGGTATATATTGCTTATTAAATACAGTCTTTACAAAAGTTTTCTGGTCATAGTCTTTCATTGGAAACTATAACTGACGCAGTTACAAAGCAGTGACTACTTTCTTTGTATTGCTTCCTTTGGTAGGTGTTATATTTTGTTTTCTAGGTTTCTTTGGGGAACTTTCCCATCATCTAAAGAACCCACTTAATTAAGAATGAATTATAACCTTCAAAGACTTCACCCAGTAGATCACCAGAAACCAATGTACCAGAAAAATCAATCAACTAAGGAAGGATGTTACTGTGAATGTTGAATAGGTTTGGATTTAAATTACCTCAACTTCTACTTGTGCACTCATTTTTAAAATGCACCTCATCCTAGTGAATTATCCCCAAAATGGCAACACAAACAGCACCTCCCTGTACGTATTAAAACTGCAAATAAAGAGCTGCTAATTGTGATTTGAGGTAATTTTTTTAATGGCCAGTCCTGGCAATTTTTTATGACTCCCAAATGAATTTTAGTCTGAAAGGGTTTGGAAATAAAGGTGATAAACGATATGTCTAATTGCCACGGTAATGTTCTACACACCCTGAACATTTCGGTTTCATATAATTAAAATTTTATTTTTAAATAAATAAATAATGGACTCCAAGGCAACTGTCTGTGCCAGTGACATCCCTACTGGAAGAAAGCCACTGTACCTGGGAGCCCGAGGGGTGCCTGCAGACCTTTCTGTACTTCTCAGGGAGTCCTGCTCCATTCCTCTAACCAGAGAAATATACAATGGACCCTGTGCAACAAAGCTTCACTTTGTTTCTTTCTGTAAGTGGTACATATATTTTAGCTTTCAAAATAATCTCCTTTATGGAACCAAAACAATCTTCCTTTTAAATTTATGACCTCCTTTAAAGGGTTTGATTGTCAAACTAAAGGTCAGTTAATGTCTTGGCTTCAATAAAACTTGATTAAAGCTGAAAGATATAATAGTTATAAAATCATGCAAAATAGAAAAATGACTTTGAATTTTTAATCTAAATCTCAGCAAATATTTGGAAAGTAGAATTTTTTAGCAAGAAACAAATGGTAGTCATTATTCTTTATGCAATACATTTAAATGGTTTTGTAATTCCCTGCCCCAGCAGAAAAATTATTTTGAAGTTAAAAAAAAGCAAAAGGATATAGTATATGCACCTTGCTGATAATAAAAAACCCAAGAGATCGTGTTTTGTAAAAAATATATATATACTTACATATATATGTAATATATATATATATTATATATATGTTAAGTAAACCATTTTGATCTTGCCTTTAAAGATGTATTATAAATGCCTATACTTTACAAGGTAATGCTATATTATCTTGGAAGTTAAAGCTCAAAATTTAATTGGGAACTAAATGAAGAGCTGAGACTTTTTTTTTTTTTTTTGGCTTAATGAGCCTACTTAAAGTTTAGAAAAATGCATCAAATTAAAAACAACCCTCAATTTAGGCTGCAACACAAAACACCCACAGACTTCAGGAAATCACCAGCCTCATTCACCTTGACCTCTGGCCTCTCACACATTCTAACATTTAGCTTTCTTCCTTCTGTCCATCTGCTTGAACCATTAGTAAAGTTCTTTTGCAACAGCTCGCACAAGTAAGCCAGCTGTCATCGGAGCATATTTAAACTCTGCCTCTTAGTTTCCACTGAATCATGTGTTTGCCCCCAGGTCTCATTAAATACAAGGAAGGGCAGTAGTGCAGTCTCAAAACGCTCTAGGGGAACAGACCGTGTACATAAAAGGGTGGTCCAAAGGCCCTTAAACTAATTTGCTTGCTTACTTTCTTTTTTTTCCAATCTTACTTTTTTTTTTCAATCTACAGAGGAGTTTTCTATTGAGAAACAAGATAAATGAGAAATGTACGCAAGGTGACCTGTAGAAAAAAAAAAAGACAATAGCTACATTAACAAAAGAAAAAAGAGAGCTTTCCTTTAAAAATGGCTTTTAAAAAATACAACTCTCATACAAACTCACATTGATTTGATTTAGGAAATATATGAATCATTCATAATTTCCTGATCTTACCACCGAGAGTATGAGAGGAAGAAATTTAAGAAAATGGTTGGATGCCAAGCCAGAGTTGTCAAACCTGCTGCTCAAAGGTTAATTGAACTGTCTTTAGTAAACCCCCCCCCCCAAAAAAAAGAAAATGAAAATGCATCCACTTCCGTACTATGCAAAGGGTTAAAACGCTGGACTTCCATGTGAACAGGATATGAAATTCAAAGCTTATTCTAAGGGAGAAGGCCAGGAAGCAATTAACACCAGGTAAACCAGGCAAATTAGAGTGGATATCAGGGCATTTGGGGTTCCATTTTTCATGGGTGCAGTACAGATATTTTGGCTGGTCTCCTAAAGACCTTTCATTTTCACTGCCACCAGTCTGCTGCAGCTGAGATCAGACTGTAAAATCAATCACAATGAATATTAACAAGGGCACACTTTGCTAAAGCCAGCCCATCAGCAGAATGATCAGAAACACAAATCAAAAGTAGCAAGGCTGAGATTTCACTTGGAATGGCCACCGAGTTCGCATCTCTACTGAGAGTCTAGTTCAAAGGTAAAATTGGCGGTGGCATTCCCAAGTCTCTCCAAACCATGTGGAGCTCTGATGGATCAAGTCACGTCTCTCGGGCTCTCTCTGTTTTTGGTCTCTCTCTCTCCCCACCTTTGTCAGGCACATACATACCGGACATTTCCACCCCCATCACCAGGTTACCACAAAATAATGTCATTAATGTTTTCATAGGGAAAATTATTTATTTCATAGAGAAATCTTCTCTGTGCCAGACACACATTTTAATTCGAACTCTGTGTTTGTTTGTTTTTTAAGATTTTATTTATTTACTCATGAGAGATGCAGAGAGAGAGAGGCAGAGACACAGGCAGAGGGAGAAGCAGACTCCATGCAGGGAGCCCAGTGTGGGACTTGATCCCGGGTCTCCAGGATCACGCCCTGGGCTGAAGACAGGGGCCAAATCGCCGAGCCACCCAGGGATCCCCCTGTTTCTTTGTTTCTGTATAGTATTAATCTTGATTAGTTTGGGAACAAATCCCCATTGGGAATTTTCAAGACTGTTCAAGACTGGTGGGCAAGTGGGACCTAGCCTCTTTACTCACATTTAAGTTTCTGACCTTAAAAACCGTATCTTATCAAAAAACAAAACACCAAAAAATCCTGTATCTTCTCTTGGAGTGTAAGGCAGCAGTAGAGAAGGGGCATATCCATCCCTCTTTCTGACCTTCCCCTATTTCTGAAAGACTAAATACAAATGATCCCCGGACCGACCATATATAAAAAACAGAAATATGATCCAGAACCTGCAGCAGCCTTCCCAGGAAACCAACCCCTTTATCTATACTAACTGGCCAGGAAGCCAACCTGCTATAAGCCAGACTTGTAGGAAGTCAGAGTGTTATCTGTAGTAACAATCCAGGAAGCCAAACAATAACCCCTATAACAACCAGCCCCAAGTGGCCAGGACCTGATTAGTAACTGACAGGTTGCCGAATTTTTGTTTCTACTTCCACTTTAGGACCAACCAGAAAAAGCCAGGTATGCACTTTTAACCAATCACAAAAAAAGACTTCGCTTCCAGTTAACCCACCGACAGCTCCCCCACACCAATAATAGCCTCCAATCAGGGCGCACCTGGAGCCTTCCCTTCTTTCTACTATGAAGCTTTCCCACTGCTCTGCCAGCCAGTCTGAGTCTGTGCCAAGTGAAAATGATAGTGCTGACTCTCTTGTTGCAGCAAGCTCTGAATAAATAGCTTTTACTTGTTCTCATTTGATGGGTCGTTGTTTATTTCTACACTTCCAAGAAAGAGCAGCTAATCTGAGTATCCAATTCGTGTCTTGGCTAAAATACATTTTTCCAGTCTTTTTGGCAGTAACTGAATTCACACAAAGAAGAGTAAGATCTGTCCTCATTTCCCTTTTGTTCCCTATGTGTATCCTCCTTCTGCCAAAACTCCAAAGGGGAGGAGAAGGTTATCAGCACTTCCTATCTCAGCTCATTGTCTCCTACGTGGAGTCCACTGGGTATAAGTTCAGGCACTAGCATTTTGGGGATGAAAATATCCGATGAGAAGATTGAAGCTCTTTCATTTGGTATAGATAGTTGTGGCACAATAGGCCTACTTGGTTTCAGACCGTGGCGGCAGCAGCTGGCAGCTCCTGGGGGCTGAGGTGATTCATATTATGGCCCCACTGCATTGCAGGCTGGCATTACATGATCAGAACTTGAATGCCAGAAGGAGTAGGAGGATGCTTAAATTCTACAAGAATTTCAGGGCACCAATGTTTGAGACTTAAGATGTTTAAATGGCTACTCCCGAGCATTTCATATGATTGGTGGCATTCAGTGGTCTTGGATGCTAAGTTATGTAGTCTGCAGGCTCCTGGGGTATTTACTCAATACCCCCATCCCATCACGTGTCCTCAAGGTAGCATAAAACTATTCATAACATAGATGCTGATCTGGATTGCGGGTTTATCTGGGCGAGAAGATGGACTTCATCAAATGAATCATTTAAGAACTATGGGGTCATATGATAAAACATATATTTTGGGATAAAGTAGAGAAAGAAATCTGTGTAATTGTTACAAACTCAGGGACTAAGAAGAAAATTTTAGATGTATATGCCATAAAACTCTAGGAACCAGAGTCTCCAGGGGGAAAAAAAGGAATCATTTTTTAAATAAGGATCTTTAGTCTTTCTTTCAGAAAAGAGGTGGTAAAGATAGAAAGAAAAAAAAGAGAAAAGCAAGCAAGAAAGGTAAAGTAAGCAAGCAAGTGTGCAAGGGAGGAAGGGAGATAAAAGAGAAAGAAAGGGAAAAGGAGGGAAAGAAAGATAAACTGACTTACTCTGAGAAAGAATTTTACTCAAGCAAAGAAATTGAATGCTTAGATGCCAAGTTAAGCAAATAGGAAAAACAGAATGGAAATACACTCCCTACATAAATGATTTGGGGTCACTAATCAGGCAGTAGTGGATCTAGATCCAGAAAGGTAATTGGGGGCTTTCAGGCAGAATCTAACTGACAAAAACCTGGGGATCCTGTGGAACATTCTTTAGAGGCCGTGATCCTTGGCCCAAAAGTATTACAGAGCACTGAGCAGTGGAGGCAACCAGTGGGACACAGAGAGAAGAAGCCATAGGACCCTGCAGAGCATGGAGAATGCAGAGATAATTTCAGACAGTGTATGTGGAGAAGCCAGCCCTTTGAATGGTGCTCAGAGAGGTGCTGAGAAATATGGCCACAGAATTGGAGCCTGTGATCACTAAACAGAGACTCTACTCTTGTCAACACTGGATTTCCCAGGAACATCATAGGAGAAAGAAAAGTAAATAGTTTAAAACATGTACATAAGTACTAAGGGGAAGAAAAGATTGAACTTAATATGGAGAATGCCACCATTACGTAGGAAGACAAGTTTGTCTTACATGCTTCTTTCTGATATAAGGTGCCATATAAAAAGGGTTTTGTTTTTTTTTTTTTTTTGTATATGGAATGTATGGAGTTATATTTAACTTAATGATAAGAATTTCTCCCAAATTCAAATGAATTTGTATTTTTAGGTCACAAGTTCAGAAAATAAGAACAAACTGAAATTGATTAATGGATTCTAGTAAGGCTGAAAAATATTTTTTTCTCTAATTTTTATTTGGAAAAAACTTTTACTGCAAGAATTACATTGGTTATATTGGTTGTAGGTTTGCTCCCGTAATACGTTCTATTGGTCCTTTGTAATTGTAACTTTGGAAAACCAAAACTGGAGAATGACAGAATAGGATTAATTCACCAATAGAGATGCTGAAGGAGTAGCATCTATTATTATTAAACTGCCATCTATTCTAGTGCATGCTGTAGGAGCCAGAGGTACCAGACAGACATCTGAAATGGGACACTCTCCATTCATGCACACATCCAGCAAATATTGAACATGCACATACGATGTGCTGGGAATTGTTGTAAATTCTAGAGATATAATGGGGAGCAAAAACACTGGCATTAACTAAATAATCACCCATTGAATGTACACTTTCCAGTGTACTTATAAATGTTCAGAAGGGAAGAGCATCTGTGGTGTGAGAGTTTTAAACAAAAGAGTCTGCACCAGGGAAAGCTCTCCTACAGAAATCCCATGAATTGTCATGCCATGATCTGCAGGAAGAGTAGAATTTAACTAGGGTTGAAGAGAGAAGAGCCTTCCAGACAGCCAGAAACTGCCACAAAGAGAGCCGGATTCCAAGGATATGAAGTAAGTCAGTGTAGGTGGGATGCAAAGGCTGAGAAAGGAAGCTGAAGAGAGAGGCACAGTGAGACCATGGAAGGCTTCAGGGCTATGTTGTAGATCTGGGTCTTTATCTTAAGAGCATTATAAAACCATTGACAGGTTTTAAAGAATGAGGTGACAGGATCCGATTTGTTTCTTAAAAGTTTACTCCAAAACCCAAGAGGGAGGGGACTACAAGTGAAGAAGATGTAGGTGGTTTAGCGACTATCGAAATAATACAGATAAGAGATAAAAGAAGCCTGGGATAAGCTGTTAGATGTAAATAAATTGATGAATTTTTAAAACTTTGAAGAAGTAACAGTTGACAAGCATTGATCATAGACTAGAGGTGAAAGCATGAAGATTACTCCAAGAACCAAGATTACACCTTGGTTTCTCATTTATGTACATTAAGGAACAGACACTAGTGCAATCCCTGAGACAAGGAACACTGGGATGATGGGGAGCTTGGAGGGAAGATCATAATCTCACTCCTGAATTTGAGGAATCTTGGTGATATCTAAGTGGATATGCCCAGGAAGTCACGAAGTATAAGTCAGGAGCTCAGATGAGAGGTCTCTGCATGAGAGAAAAATTTGCAGCTTACAGTTGTATTATTATTTATGAGTAAAAGTTAAGCCATGGACCTGAATGAAATTGCCTAAGGAGAAAATATATAGTGGAAAAGGAGGCCACAGAACTGGTACTAATGAAATTCTGACACTTAGTGCCCACACGAGGGGTGAGCCTCAAGGTGATTGAGAAGGAAGAGCCAGAGAAGGAAGAGGAAAACTGAAGAAACAAGGGCCATCACTCCGAAATTTACCCCTCCCCAGGGGAGGTAGGAAATCTAACTATTACACTTCTTAAAGCTTCATCTTCATCTTCATGGAGTGAAGTGTTTCAAGTAAAGAGGATTATTTTTATTGATTGATTGATTGATTGATTGATTGATTGTAAAGAGGATTCTTGAAGTGGAAAGTTGACTCTAGTTTCAAATGATTCTGATAGATTATATGAGATGAAGATTGAGAACTGCCCTTTGGGATTAGTGATAAGGAGGCCAGTGGTGACCAGGTGGAAAAGTTTCAGTCAATGCAAGAATGAGAAGGAAGCCAGATAGGGATCAGTTGAGAGGTGGGAGGTGACAAAATTAGCCAATGAACTTAAACCACTTTTCTAGAAAAAGCGCTTTGTAGGGAAAAAGATAATTTGGGAGCCAGAGGGGGATGGGTATGTGTGTGTGTGTGTGTGTGTGTGTGTGTGTGTGTGTGAATCTCCCAACAGTTCACCAATTTACCTGTTCTCGTGAAAGGAAATTGTTGATTATACAGAAAAGAGACAAGGTAATTAGGTAGAAAGTGTTTGTCTCTGAAGCATTATTGGAGGAATTAGATGAATAGAGAGAGAGAGAGAGAATATGCAAGAAAGTAGTGAAACAGTGAGGCCAGAAGTTTGGTGTGTGAAATTGCAGAAATCTTCCCATGTGATGACTTTAATTTTTTTCTGTGAAGAAGGTAAACTTATCTGCCCAGAGGGGGAGCTCTGGTCTGATACTGAGCAAAATATAAAATTAGTGTGGTAAAAATCTGCAAAATACAAAACTGAGGAGGTGGGAATTTTGGATGACGACTTACAGCAAAGCTCAAAATAGGATGAATATAAAGTAGCTACACCAAGACACATTATGATGATAGTACACAAGACCAAGGACCAAAAAAAAAAAAAAAGTGTGAAAGTAGACAAGTCAGTTCTCCTAAAATGAAATGACAGTCTATGAAATGACTTCTCAAAAAAACAGAAGGGAAAAATATCTTCAATATGTTAAGAAAAAAACAAGTGTACACTTAGAGTTGTCTACTCAACAAAATATTTTTCAAGAATAATACATTAAAGACATTTTCATGTAAATATAAATTGAGAGAATTTGTCACCAACCAATTTCCAAATGGTGTATCTTGGGAAGAGAAGGAATAATCACAAATGGGAGATCTGAGATGCAAGAAAAGAAATGATGCCCAAAGAAAACGGTAATGAGGTATATAAATCATCTAGTGTTGAATACTAATCTCTTGCAAGGATGAGGTGAAAAATAGACCTGAAATACACACCACCAACAGCATATGAATGTGCAGTCAAGTGTTGGAGCTCCAGGGTTCTCAGAGTCCTGGTGGTGTACAGATCCTGAGAAAGATATTGACTAATGCAGACTTTGATAAGTTAGGAATGCATGCAACATGGCAGGAGTAACCAATCCAAATACCAATACCACAATTATCTCCCAACAAATAGAAGATGTGGAATAAGAGAAAATACTCCATCAATCCAAAAGAAAGCAAGAAAAACTTACAAAAGAAACATAGAAAAGGTAGAAGAAAAGAAAGTACCAAATTAGATGATGGTACTAATCCAAATTTATCTCTAACAGTAAATGCAAAAACACTAAGTATTCCAGGTGATATATTTCTTTTAAAAGACTTAATATGTAATAACATCAAAAATATAAATTACCTAGAAATAAAATTGGCAAAATATATATGAGCTTTATAGAGAAATTCATGTTTTATTGAAATACATTATTTTTGTTAAGATTTTTATTTATTTATTTGACAGAGAGAGCAGCAGGCAGAGGGAAAGGGGAAAGCAGGCTTCCCACTGAGCAGAGACCCCCACATGGGGGTCGATCCCAGGACCCCAAGATCATGACCTGAGCTGAAGACAGTTGTTTAACCAACTGAGCCACCCAGGTGTCCTTACTGAAATACCTTAAATAAGGCTCCGATATAGGAATATATAGTTGCTCATGCAAACTTAATATATATGTGTGCATCTATCTATATAAATATTTTTATGGGGATGCCTGGGTGGCTCAGTTAAGCATCTTCCTTTGACTTAGGTCATGATCCCTGTGTCCTGGGATTGAGCCCCATATAGGGCTCCTTGCTCAGTGAGCCCCATATAGGGTTCCTTCTCCCTCTCCCTGCTGCTCCCCCTGCTTGTGTCTTTCTCCTCTGTCTCTCTCTGACAAAGTCTTTAAAAAATATTTCAGGGATCCCTGAGTGGCTCAGCGGTTTGGCGCCTGCCTTTGGCCCAGGGCGCGATCCTGGAGACCCGGGATCGAATCCCACATCGGGCTCCCGGTGCATGGAGCCTGCTTCTCCCTCTGCCTGTGTCTCTGCCTCTCTCTCTCTCTCTCTGTGACTATCATAAATAAATAAAAATTAAAAAAAATATTTCATAAATATATATATGTACATATATAATGAGAGAAATCAGTAGATTACAAAGCAACAATTTTTGATTCCATACAACACAATAGGTGAATCTCAGGACAGAGATTGAATGAAAGATACAACTAACAGGTATGTGAAATATTGTTTAGGCATACAAAAGTACACTGAAATATATAAAAGTGACCCTCTGGGGGAATGGATAGAAATAGATGGGAGGGGTACGTGGGAAATTTCAAAGGAAATGGTAATATTTTATACCTTAATCGGGAGGGGGTGGGGAGCATACAAGTGTTCATTGTATCATCCCCCTTCACACCCCATACATATCTTATTCACATTCTTTTTGCTTTTAAATTGTTTTATTAAACAATAAAACAATCTCCAACATACACACACACACACACACACACACACACACACACTCCCACCCTGCTAAAGATCAGTCACCCCATTGCATATAATACCTCATCTGACTCCGATGGTGCAGCATGACCAGGCTTCATCACTAAAGTCTGGATTCGTATAATGATTTGGGAAAAATCTGACCACCAGATTTTGTAATCTACTGTTTCAGTTACATTTGCTGTTGCTTACAATAACATTTTGTCAAAATCCTATTTTCTAATTACCCTGGAAATTGTGTTCTTTGTTAAATAGCAGTTTCATACAGAGACCTATTTTGGTAATGGAATTGTATTTTTTGTTCTCCCATTTACTACAACTTAAGATACATTTTAATATCTGGTAGGGTAGGGAAATCCTCATCAGACTTAGGTTTTCTTGCCTATTAATACTTCCAGATGATCTTCAAAATCATAACAAGTGTAAACAATATTACTTTTATTAAGATTGCTTTAACTTAGAAACTAATTTAGAATTCATAAATAACATATTTATAATGTTCCCAACATAATCTAGAAATATCTCTCCGTGTTTTAAGATTTCTTATTATTCTGTAAAGTTTGCTAACTTTATATAGTCCTCATAATCCTTTTGGAAGTTACTTCGGTATATTTTTTTTTCTTTTTTTCTTTCTTTTTTTTTTTTTTTGCTAACTAGAATGACATATTTTAATAGCTACTAGTTGTTTTTGCAATATAAAAAATACTATTTGTTTTTATTTTATGTTTGATAATTTTACTTAATATTTGTTCTCAGGTTTTCATTTTTTTTGTTTGTTTTTTGCCAAGTATATAATCGTATTATCTGAATTAAAGATGTAACCTCCTTTCCAGTTGTAATATTTCATGTCATTTTTTATACCTAATTTCCTTGGTCAGCTATTTAAGAAAAAGTGAAATCATGATCATGATCATGCTAAGAGGAACCTCTACTATTTCACCATTAAACATGTGGTGTTACCTGACAGAGTAAGGTAAATATGCTATACCAAGGAAATATCCTACCCCCCCAACTTTTTAAAATATTTAAATCAGTAATAGATATTATGTGGTATCAAATGGTTTCTCAAAAATATATTGAAATTATTTCATGGATATTATCAGACCTATTGATGAATGTATTAATATTTTTAATGTTAAACCATCTGCTCATTCCTAGGGAAACAATGTGTTGGGTCATTAAATCTTTAATGTATAAATTTTAATGTTTGTCACTCTTTTTAGGTAACTAAGAGATAAATTCTTATAATTTCCTTATTGAAGATATATTTGCCAAATTTTGCTACTATCATAAAATTAAAAAGATAGCTCTACGTTTTAATTTTATTATAACAGATAAACCTTATGAAAATTATTGTTTTTAATAGTTTAATATGATAATGCACTATCAATTGAAAAAAGTACTATGCCTGCTAGTTTTTTGAGGTAGTTCTCTACTAATTAGAATTTTTGTTTAGGGGCACCTGGGTGGCTTGGTCAGTAGGGCATCTGCCTTTGGCTCAGGTCATGATCCCAGGGTCCTGGGATGGATTCCCACATTGAGCTCCCTGCTCAACAGAGAGTCTGCTTTTTCCTCCCCCTGCTCATGTGTTCTCTCTCTCTCTCTCTCTCTCTCTCTCTCTCTTCCTCTCTCCCTCTCAAATAAATAAAACCTTCAAAGAATTCAAAAGAATTTTTTTCATAGTTGATGATCTATTCAAATATTCTACTTCTATAATGATTTAGTGTTCTAAAACAAGAATACCTGTTTTACCAAGATTTTCAAATTCCTAAGTATATCAAATAAGTGGGTATAGTCTACTCTTATTTGGTAAATATATGTTTGTCTCCTCTTCTTTAATTGTATTTGATATATATATATATATATATCCATGTTATTTCTGGCTTGTCTCTATTTTTAAAAAATTAATCCTGGGCTTTTTTAACAGTTAACCTTAATTACTTGGTGAAAGAGATGGCTGGCAGGTTTCTCCACTCTATAGTTAGGATTTTCCCCTTTCCCATCTACACTTAAAAGTGGGTTGTTAAATCCAGTGCACACTCTGGGGCAGAAGAAAAAAGCTCCATCTTGAATTTGTGGTCATATTTTAAAACCACTACATTTATTAGTAAATTTGGAGAGAGACCTTCTGAGGCTATACACATGAACTGTATCTACTTAGAGTTTTGGCCACTAATTTTAGCTTTCATTGCTGGACAAGGCTCCTATTTCTTGAAGCTTTTGTTCTAGCAGAGGGAAACAGATAATAAGGAACAAATTAGTATTTATTTTATTTATATACACACACATAATTATTTCAGAAAACGAGAGAGCTCCAAATATCTACCTCAGACATACTCCTTTAAAATGTAGGGAGTGGACAAGAATGCAAATTCTTGATTAAAGTAACCCTTCTGAAGAGTTCAAAGGAACAGAGCTACTGAGAACCGAAGTTTTATTTCTTCAAAAAAGAAACTGAATATATATTAGGGCAGAAATATTAGTTTAAATCATCTCTTAGAAACTATTAATATCACTATCAAATAGAGAAAAGAAAATGATACTGGGATGGCATCCTGAAACTCTTTAAACCCAAGGCCTGAAGTGGCTTAACCAGTCTTCAGGGTCTGTTCTGCTCATTTAGGGCCTCTTCTCACCCCCCACTCCCTGTCTCTGAGCGCTGTTCATCACTTCATAATCGTTCATCCAAGAGATGATGAGCACAAAGATGGTTCTGGCAGACTTTCCTGGCAAGGTGAAGGTGGAAAAATAATTTAGCCATTGATGTCAAAGGAAGACAGGAGTTAGGAACGACTCTGGTAAGAATTTAAGGAATTTAAGATTTTCATCTCAGCCTCATAATTTTGGGGTAAACTTCCTCAATCCACAATGAAGTCCTATTTCTTACCAGTTATTAAAGGTCTTTTCCCCATCAGTCAGCATCACTTTGGTTAAATGTAAGCCATGTGGATTTCATCAGGACCTCTATTTTAAACAGAATCTCAAGGTAACTTCTGTTTGGGTTTCGAACATAGACACTGTATGCTCTTATAAAGAGTAACCTGAGATAGAGACATGTCATAGAAGAAGGGAAATTTGTTTTATGATCTTGAGCTCTCGGACAGCCTGGGTGGCTCAGCGGTTTAGCACCGCCTTCAGCCCAGGGTGTGATCTTGAAGACTGGGGATCAAGTCCCATGTCGGGCTCCCTGCATGGAACCTGCTTGTGTCTCTGCCTCTCTCTCTCTCTCTGTCTCTCATGAATAAATAAATCTTTATGATCTTGAGCTCTTCTTTTGTTCAAAGTAAAATGGTACAAGTGCAGTGATAGATCTTAAACTTAAATTAAGAATGACTTCTGATTCTGATGGTCCTGTCACACCACAAAGACGGAGGCCCTAAGTGGCACTGCCTAAGAAGATTATGTTTGCTTTCTCCTTGGGGTAGCTTTATTTCTAGTGAGAAGTCAATGAATTTTACTCTATTTGGTTTTGAGATTTTTTTTCTTGATGGATGAAATGCTAAGATGCCTTCCATCCATCTTTCAGCAGCACAACACCCCAGGGAACATCTCCTAAGAGGGGAGCACTAATTGGGCCTTCGATGAGTCCTCACATAATTCTGAAATAACAAACACTTCCCGATGTAAAGGAATTCCTTATCTGTCTGGATGAATCAAGACAAACCAACAGTTTGTTAGCATAAACATACACATTTATTTGTTTGCCCCCTATCTCTTTCCAAAACTGACTTAAGGCAGCTTAAAATAAAAAGAACAGAAAACATTGTGACACTGGCCTTGGTATCCTTCTGCTTCAAAAATTTTTCCAAATATTTTTTTAAGTAAACTTGACACCCAAAGTTTGGGAGTCTCATGCTTTACTGATGGAGCCAGCCAGGCGCCCCTCTGGTGCACTTTTATCCAATCCATGGAACCTGATTTCATAGAATGAGCAGTTCCCTTTTTTCAACATGATGTTATTTTTTCCTCTCAAATTTGGTTTATTAATTTATTAAATGTGTATTGCCCTAACATCTTTCAGAAGTAAAATAAATAATAAGAAGTCATACAATGAGAAGTTTATTTCCTACCCCTGTCCCATAATCACCTAGTTCCCTTGTCCCACTCTCAAACCATCTTAACAGGGACGCTCTCTTAGGAATTTTCTTATGTATCCTTTGTGAATTTCCTTATGCATCATCAGTATGCATGTTTACATGTATTTATATGTGCACACGTGCACATGTATGTTTATGTGTGTACGTGTGTATATATATACATACAATCTTTTTAGGCTGTGCACCTAGATTCATGCCTTGCTTTTTTTTTCACATAAGGATCTTCAAAGGCATCCTTCAGTACATCTGAGTGATGTCAGTCGGTTTTAGGTTGATTCGTGTCCCATTATATGCATATACTCTAATATGGGTATAGTCTCTTTTAAATGGATATTAGGTCCCCAGGTCAATGTCCATAACTTCAGATTTTTTTTACATATTTTATATCATTAATCCATGAATAATTTTGATCACTTCTCCTGAGTTTTTTTCATAAATGTTTATCAGTTTACACTCCCATCAAGAGGTATGAGCATGCCTGTTTCCCCACAGCCTTGCTGAAAACATCGTGTCCATCTTCTATTGGATGGTTGGTCTGGGTCTTTTTCTTTATAATTTCTAGAGACTTTTGATATGATCTCTAGCTCTTGCATTATTTTTTAAGATTTTACTTATTTATTTTAGGAGGGAGGGATATGTGGAGAGAGGGAGGGGAAGCAGGCTCCCTGCTCTGACTTGAGGCTTGATCTCAGGACCCTGAGATCATGACCTAAGTCAAAACCAAGAATCAGACTGAGCCACCCAGGTGCCCTAGCTCTTCCATTGATAAGAGTGAGATGCTACAACTGCAGTGATAAAAACTTTACACTTTACATAGGGAGATCAACTTCTTATTCTTTGATAAGAATTGTGTAGGTTTTTTTTCCTATTTTGTTATTTGTCTTTTTATTTCGCATAAGGCTTTGTTTTTCACTTTTTTTTTCCTTTTTACCAAACAGAAATCATTTTTAAAAATTTTGTATATGGTCTAATTAACTTATCAATCTTTATTTTATGGCTTTTAGCTCCTAAGATAGTTACAGAGACCTTCTGTGCTCCAAGATCATTGTGAATTTTGCTACATTTTTTTCTATTACATTCATGGTTTCAGTTTTACATTTAAATTTCCTATCCATTTCGGAGAGTGTACTGATGTATATGACATGAGGTACAGGTTCAATTTCATTTTTTTCCAGATGGTTACTCACATGTCTCAACATCATTTAATAAAAAAAAATTATCGTTTGTCATTAATTTGTGATGCAACTTAGATGCAACTTTTTCATCTACCCCATTGTTCTGTCTGCCTGTTCATGTGTCAGTACCAGAGTTTAATTATTAAAGTTTTTGCAATACATTATCTGGGAGGCATAATCCCTCCTTATTATTGTTTTAAAACTGGCTCTTCTTTTGTTTGTTTTACTTTCATTTGAACATTAGAAGTTTCAAGTTTAAAAAGGGATCTATTGGTATAATTTGGGGAACATGTTAAATATACAGATTAATTCAATCTGTGTTGACCTCTTTGTAGGAAGCAAGATTTCCTATCTAAGAACATGGTATGCCTTTGCATTTATTTATATATTCTTTGTACCCTTCAGAAGTATTTAAAATTTTTCTTTATCAAAAAAAAATTAAAAAAATAAAATTTTTCTTTATCTGTGTTTTGCATATTCTTGCCATTTTTATCCTTGTGGAGTTTTTTTCCTATCTGTTTCCATAGAAAATAGGATCTTCTATAGTAGCTTCTAAATTTCTTGTTTGTCATATAGGTATAGTAATAAGCACTGGAATACAGCATAGAAAAAAACCAACAAAATCCCTGCCCTTGTGAAGCCTGTAATAATGGTAGCCATATATTAAACAAATAATCACATCAACAACCACATGATTATCATAGTGGTAAGGCCCATGAGGGGAAAGTATTGTGACTGAGTATAAATAAGGACATAATCTAGACTAGAAGTTCAGATAAAATTTCCCTGAAGATATGCTATTTTAAGGTCAAAGAGAGAGACCCAATCTCTATAATTAGTATATCTTGAATAACTTCTTGAGATACATTTGTGCTCCATTTGTGAATGTCTTTATATATTTAAGACTGAGTCCTTGAAATACTGAAATATTCAGAGAAGAAAACTCCTGTTTGCCTTATTAGTGTTCTTCAGTTGCCAGGTTCCAGAAATGATAGTCTCAAGGCAAAGCAACTCAACCCCAACTAGAGTTGCCAGATAAAATATATACTTACACAAAAATAAGTAGTACCTCATAATCATTCTCCTGGGCTGTTAGAGATATTCATACAGAAGATTTTAATAATAGCTAACAACTTTAAAAGATTCTTCCAGAATCCCTAAAGCCAGGTGCTTCTTTGATTCCAGGGGCTCTAGAAATAAATATTTTTGAAATACCTTCAAGCAGAGGGGATCCCTGTCTACCTCCTTCCATGCAGGAGAGCTAGAGTACGCAACTCTACTGAGGCTGGCCAGAAACACTGGGGCCAAGGGCTGGCAGAGAAGAGTTCCCACCTATGATTGATCATAGCAATCTGGAGGATGCCCCTGGAAAAAGATTCTGAAGCACACTTAAAATCTGTGGGAAGGTGTGCCACAATGGATAAGCAACATCTGCCATGGACACTGAGGGACAGAAGCAGAATATGGGCTAGTTATGTGCCATTATAAGTCACAATTGCCCCAGAGGTTGCCTTCTGAAAAATTCTTTACGAGCATCTGGACTCCCCTGATTGTAAAATAAATAATCCTGTATTGACACCGAAACAGAAAATAATAAGGAGCTACACACTCTGGAGAAGTCATCCAAGAAGAGGACCTTGATTTTGAGGCAGACACTTTGTGACTTGGCACAAATCTAGAGAGAAATGTCTGATTGAAAGAAGAAAAGTGGGGTACCCTGCTGGCTCAGTCAGAGGAGCGTGCGACTCTTGATCTCAGGGTTGTAAGTTTGAGCTCCCAGTTGGGTATAGAGATTCCTAAAAAATCTTTTTTAAAAAAAAGAGGGGAAAATAATCTTGGTTATAATTTTTGGAAACAAGGAATAAAAGACAGCAAAGTGTGATTTTTTTAGTTGCTAAAATTAGGGAGGCTTGCAGCACGCCAAAACATTTAATCCTACAGCAGTTTATGATAATTCGTGTGGAAAAATCCAGAGAGAAGAAAACAAGGAGCTCCTCAGCATCACCCAGTGCCTCCTTCTCCCCTCTGCCACCGTTTGAGGAACGTTGTAAATGTTTCCTGAACTGGTTTTTCATTTCTGTGGTGTTTCCATTTCCTCCTGGTGCTGCTCCTTCTTCACGTAACCCATATTACTTAATAAAAGAACGAATGAAAATGTTGAAATTTTCAAAACTAGCAAACCTAAGCAAAGACTTGTATTTCATCAATGAGGACAGCAAGCTTTTATATTAGGAAGTCAGGGGTCCCAGCACTTTGACACTGTGGTGCTGCACAGGGCCAGTCAGTGTGGACTGCACTCCCAACAATACTGGCCTACCAGACGCTTGGCCCAAATGTTCCTACACATGGCATCAGTAGCAAGGAGCAGCTTTCTTGGCTGGTCGGGATGTCTGACAAATCACTGGATCTTTTTCCACACAACGTGCCAAACAGTGCGCTCGGTTACTCAGAAAACATGCCTGCTTCAACACACCATGTTACGAAAGAGAAAACAAAGTATTATCAAGTGTCTTTTTTCATTTTAAGTTCTCATTTGCTCTTGTGCATTCCTTTAGCATTTCAACATGTTTTGGAGTGTGCAGCAGGAGAGGAAAGGGAGCAAGAGGAAGGAGGAAGAGATTTCCCCTGCAGGCTGGAATCCATTATTGCTGAGTCAGCAGCTTGATGCCCAAAGTGGGTCATACCCATCACAGTAAGGGACATAAGCACCAGGACTGAGCGTGAAGACCTGGAAAGTGGTAATACGAGACTCACTGCAGAGCAAAAGGGCTCTCCTCTGAGATCCAGAGAGCAGGCTTGAGAGAGATGGGAGGAAACATTGCAACATTACCAGGTAACGAAAAGGATAAACAAGAGATACTGTCACAAATCCTGAAACCTGTGTTTGTTTTACTGGGTTGTTCCAGGTGTGTTGGGTGATTCCAGGTGTTGGGTTTTTGCTAATTATTTCTAAGATTTTGCCTGTATCTGGCAATTTGAGAGCTTCCAAGTTTATAGGGGTAAAAATCTTTAAATACTTTATATCTTTCTGAACTCTACGTTTCTGTAGACTTTTAAATTAAATGTCTAATAGTATCAAATGCTGCTTCTCTATCAAAAAGCGTGGGGGAGCTATGCTAACATTTATCACCCTCTGCACAGCCAAGCCCCTTTGTGTGTGCTGTGGTGTTAGATTCACCAATTCCTGCCCAGACCTCAAACCAGATACATAATCCTCAACTTGCCCTCATAGGCTAAAAAAATTTTTGGCAGCTTCCTAGCTTCACCAAAGATCTTATTCAACCACCTGTTTCAGATTTCACTTGCAAATTTAGTGGGTAGATTGCATAGCTCCATTCCAGAGTAAGAAGGTACCTATCACAGGATCTCCTCATAAAAGATGGTAAATATGCCTGTTATAGTATTAACATAATGCTGATTATTTTGTAAAAATTCCGGCAAGTAAACAATACATTAGTTTCTTAATTTGAGACTGGAGGTTTTATGTTTTTTATTATTTTGTTTTGTTTTATTTTAAAGAGTCTGTCATTCTCACAGACCAGGCTCAAAAAACGCGTATCAGCCTACATGGCAGGCCGACCCGTTCAGTGCTATCCAACCTCAGCAATCTAAATTCATACCATATTGTAGCAGTTGGCTGGTCCCAATGAGCCAGAGACACTATTTGAAAATGGCACGGCAGTGATAAGTGACCAGCTTATCACACCAGGTCTTCCCACAGTGGCCCTCTCCCCTAATTGTAACAGAATTGATGAGGAATGATACACCTCCTGGGGTAAAACACAAAATAAAGATAATTAGAACAGTGGCCATGACGGCATATATGCAGGGATGTCAGCTGAATTTTGGAAGACCAAATGAAAACCAAATAAAAATGGTCAGGATACCTAAGGATTGTCCCCTGACAGAGGGAGGAAACTGGCACATGAGCTGCCCTGCTATGGAGCCCAAAGAACACAGGTGGAGGATTTCCAGGTATAGAAGCTAGCTTAAGTTCTCCAAAGACAAGTGTATGTGGCCACTAAAAAGGTGATCGTCACTCTGATTAGTCACACCTTGGAGCTCAGGGAGCCTTGCTTTGAGACCTCTCAATGAAAACATAGATGGGAACCTGTTCTCGCTTCATATTCAGCAATCCCCCAGAGCAGTCAGCAGAGACTCCTACCTTGTGATAGGGGCTCCACTACACAGAGATGACTGCTCCCCTGTCAACAGATTTCAGGCTTAGTTGCAATGAGAGTAGCAGAGCCAATGTGGCAATAAAGAAGGACAACCCAGACCAATTTTAGAGATATTTAAGGACCCCTAGTGGGGCTCTCAAAAATACTCTGGGGAGAACTCTTTAGGCGAGCATTACATTATTTTCATTTAACAAGATCTGTGGATTGCAAGTGATAGAAAAACAACTCAATTTAGTTTAAAAGATTTATTAGCTTAAATGATGAGTAATCAAAGGGGATGGTGCTGACCTTGAGCCTGGCTGGTTTCAGCATTTTGAACATTAGTCCCTGTCTGTCTCTGTCTCTATCTGTCTCTCTCTTCCCTCTTGGTTTTGCTTTTCGTCAAGAAGTCTTACCATATCAGAAAATATCCACCAGGCTTATATCATCTTTGTAGCCTTTGTTCCTGAAAAAAGAGTGCAACCTCCCAGTGTTCACATCAGTTTTCTGAAGGACTTAACAGTGCCTGGATTGGGTAACTTGCCCATCCCAGAATCAATTATTGTGGCCAAGGGTTTCAAGTACTGTGATTCTCCAGCCTGATTCAAGTACCTACTCCAGGGTTGGAAGTAGTTGATGCTTGTTGATCAACAATGCCTGAAATGGGAAGGGCTCATCCTCAAAAGGAAGGAACAAAAAAGAGAGGACCAAAGAGTTACAAATGACTTCCATAAGAACCTGTATAAGAAGACTGGGGCTTGGAGCTAAATAATTATGTGATTAACTTCTAAGATAACATCAATAACACATCTGAGTACATTTGATATTTATTTTATTGGCATATTTGAGCCATTTTTACTATTTCATTGCTAATGGTCATCCTAGTTCAGTCCTCCAACCAACATCTGCTTGGATTTCTTACTTTTGTCTCTAGATCCATATGCCCCCTTCCCCCTAAAATTTATGGATTTACCAAAGCACATCTAGATTGAATACATAAGTCTTTTTTCTTTTTCTGATTTTGAGTAATGAAACAGTAAGCAGATCTCTTTGTGGACCCTTAATGTGAAAAGCAAAGCACCTCAGGGCCTTTGCATCAGCTACTATCTCTTTGGGATCTCTCTTCCCCCAAATATCCACATGGTTAATTCCTTCATCCTCTTCAAGTCATTGCTCATCCTGACCATCCTGTATAAAATTATAAACTACCATCTTCACCCCTACCCACCCCCATGCTTTTGCTCTACTCTTCCTTTTTGTGTAGTAAAAAAAAATTATAAAACATTATTTAAATGATATATTTATTTTTCTTTTATATTTTTTATACTTATTCAGATGCAAGCTCTAAAGAATAAGATCTCTCTTTGTTGTATACCAAGTACCCCAAATGGTACCTGGCCCAAAGCAGATGCCCAGTAAATATCTAGTAAGTGAATACATTTCCCCAAAGCACCAAAGGCATAAGCAAACTGTTAAAGTTTGGGGGATTTTAGTGCAATACAAATAAGAATGTCTAATTAAATGTTAAATATATGTTCTAAGAATTCATTAAGCAATTCTTGGCTGCAAGAAATCTCTCCTTAGGCTCCAGTTTATTGCCTTCATCATAGACTTACTTTTGCTAAGCCTTCTTTTCTCTTTCTTTCCTCTTCTCCACTCCAAACCCTACAAAGCTACAGATTTTCCTCTTTATTAGGCAGAACAATTCAGTTCTTTCTTTTTCACTCAAATATGATATGCTCAAGAGACCTCATCTTTGTCAGCCAGAAGAGCCCATCGAGAAACAAGAGGGTATTTCCCAATAAAAGAATTCCCAGGCTCTGAGGTGGCACTGCCCTTCCCCAAACTTTGTACTGAGTAGTGAGGTTTTTGCTCTAAGTAAAACTTTCTTCTGCTAGTCAAGTTAGTATATCAGAAAATTTCAATGTCAAAATACTAACCTTAATACAAGACAGTTAATGGTGATTTTGCTTTCTTCTTTTTGCTTATCTTCTTTGCTACTTTTTCCAAAATAAATACGTAGTACTTGTGTAGTAAGGGAACCGTTAAAAAATTATTTTGCTCTGTAATATGAGTATGCACCTCTAGTAAGTAAGCAAGCAGCTCTCAAGACATCTTGGTCACAGATAAAGAAAGTAGAACATATGTGTGCTGAGCATAGGCAGGAAAGGATGGAAGGAGCAAACAGTCACCCAAGATTAATGAGGCAGCCATCACTTCTGGTCCAGATGAAGGAACAGAGATGTCCTTCTTTAAACAATTAAAAAACTGAACAAAACACATGAATTAATGCTTTTCAGACACTGGACAAAAGGCAGCACAGGAGAGTAATCCTTGGAGAAAGGAAAACAAATGTGGTGAGTCCCACACTGGGTGGGAATAACAGGAGACTGGAAGGGAGTCTCTGGAGAGTTTCCAGGCCACAGAGCAGGGTGGGAAGATTCAGAGAGTCTGTCAGCTTTCCTGAGTGAAGATACAGACTTGAGAATTCAGGGAGACCATGGCAGCTGGAATTCAGAGGGTAGAGCATGAGAGAGGAATTAGCTTCATGGTAAGGAGTGAGTTTTATGGAAAGGAGAGAGTTTTACAGAAGGAGAGAGCCAGAGAATTTCACAGAGTCCCCCTGAGTTTTCAGCTGACTTCTGGTCAGCACATGTGAGAAAACTGCCTCATAGTGGGGTAAAAACTGTAGGAAAGAAACTGACAGAAAACTAGAGCTCATAGAAGATTGAGAAGAGTTTGTATTCCTTTAACCATAAAAAACCCACAAAACTCCACAATACACAAGCAATCAGATACAGTACTCAGAAAACTATTGCCTCAGTGGTGGTTAAAAATTAGCTCTAGACAAAAATTATTTTCTTTTCCCAACCTAACAAAGCATAAAAGCATACCTTAAAAGATCAAACTATTTCTAAGTACTTAACTGGACGCTAGAACAAAGCTGAAGAATATTTAAAGAAATAGAAAGCTATCTAGCACCCAACAAGGTAACATTACAATATCTGACATGAAATTTAACACTTACCAAACATGCAAAGAAGCAAAAGAATGTAACCCATAACTCAAAGAACAGTCTATAGAAATGACTCATATTGCATAGACTCGAATTACATAGATGACAGAATTAGTAGGCAAAGAAATTAAAATAGTTAATAAGCCATATCCCATATGTTGAGGAGGTTAGAGGAAAACATAAACACGATAGGGAGAGACATGGAAAGTTTTAAAAAGAGAGACCAAAATTGAAATTCCAGAGTTGAAAATGACTGGATAAAATTAACAGCAGATTAGACAGTATAGAAGAAAAGGTAGTAAACCTGAAGACAGAATGATAGAATCTATCCAGAATGAAACACACAAAGAGAGGGGAAAAAAAATGAACAGAGCATCAGGGAACCATGGGACATCAACCTCAAGCAGCCTAATATACATATAATTGCAGGTCCCAAAGAAAAGGAGAGACAGGAAGAGACAGAAATAGTCAAAATAATATTGCCTGAAACATTTCCAAATTTGGCAAAATTTAAAAATCCACATATCCAAAAAGCTCAATGAGCCCCAGGTATAAGAACAGTGAAGAAAACTATACCAAGACAAATAATAATCTCATTGTTGAACTAGTAATAAAGAGAACATCGTAAAAGCATCAGAGGAAGAGACATGTTATGTACGGAAGAAAAAGGATGATAGCCAACTTCTCAACAGAAGCGATGCAAGCTCCCCCCTCCCCCCCAAAAAAGGGAATCAATATCTTTAAGGTACTAAAAAAAATATCAACCTATAATTCTCTGTATAGCAATATCTTTTGAAAATAAAAGTAAAATAAGGATTTTTTTAAACATACAAGAGCTTATAGAGTTCATCAGAAGACCTTAAATACACACACACACACACACACACAAATGGAAGAGGAAACAGACCAAGGGGAACCCTTGGGTCTACACAGAAGAATGAAGAACATTGGTGGTAGTAAACATGACAGGAAAACAATTATGAGATAGCAAATATTTATGGAAGTTTAAAATCCTTTCATCAGCCATTGATGGCCTCATTCTACCAGAGACACAAAGATAAAGCTATGGCTGTCCAGCAATTATCAGTGTGCTTCACCTTCTGGCCTTGCATACTTTCTCCTGCATCTTTGTGATGAGAAAGTGCACAATGGTTCCAGGCACCTTCTGTTATGGAGCCCCTTTGTTCATTCTTGGTTCTGGTCCTTGTAACCACCCAGTCAGCAGAGAAAATTGATGTAACAAAAAGACAGGATTCAGGCAATGAGATCCTTCTACTACCCCACCCCACCCCATCCAAAAACCATTATATAGAAATCTATCAGAAATCTAGATTTCTCAGATATGGAAATCTATGGAGTGGGAATTAAAATTCCCTTTCTTGTCAACTTATAATGATGAACATTTTTCGAGTGCCTGGTATGAAGCTTAACACATAATAAGTAAGCAACAAATGTTTGCTCTATTTTTCCCTTCCCCTTGCCTTTGCAGCATTTCTGCCAAGTAGCTATCCCCACCCTTTCATTTCAGCTCCAGAAACAGGGTGCAACAACCCCTGCCTGCATGCCATCTGCATCACCTTCTGTGTCCAGTTAGCTCCCTCCTCCACTCTGAGATGCTTCCATCAGTGGGCTCCACCCACCACAGCCTCTGCCCTGGCAGGAAGCTGCTTTTGTGGTCCACACACTTGTTTACCAAGAGTGCTGAGAGATGCCAAGGCCCACACTCTCTGCTCTTCTGGCTTCATTCTCATTCTCTTCTCCCTCTACTACCGAACGAATTATATCTTCCCTAAGGCAGGAATCAAAGGTCTACTGCAGGCTCAGCCCAGAGGAGCACCTGTAGGAAAAGACATAATAGCTCAAGACCCTGCAGTCAGTTATTTCACCATCACTGTGAGATGATTTTCTCATAGACGTTCTACAACTTCGGTTGCCTTGGCCACTTCCATTCAATTTCCATGCCCAGTAACTTCCTGCCTTGATTCTACTGAGGTGAAGACTGTAGGAGATGGTGTAATCCTATCCAGAAAGGAAAAAAAGCTTAAAGAAGGTAAGGGCCATCTTGTGATTCAGTGAACCCAAACTCAAATTCAGAAGGCTTCCCCCATTTCTTAGTTGGACTTGTCACCACTAGTATGTCCTTTCTCTTCTCATGGATCTAGTCCCACTCTTGCTCCTCTAAGATAAATAACTGCCTCTCATTTTTTAAACTCTTTCCCTAGATTGATGAAGGAAAGAACTTGAATTGATATTTATGTTGAAGTCCTTCATTTCTGTCATTGTACACATATACTTGCTGTTCATGTTTTATGGGATATTCATCCTTTCTGAGGCAAGCAGATTTACAGTATATTACTGTCAAAGGAGAGATAAATAACCTGGAAAAGAAGGAAGAGGAGAAGGAGGAAAAGGACAAAAAACAGGAAATACATATGTAGGGAAACATATTGGGAATAAGAAAAGCATGTTATCAAGTTCTTTAGGCATTCTTGTAAATTCCCAGGTTCTTTTTGGAACCTAAACCCCCCAAGGCAGTAATTCCTTACAAAACTAGAAGGCCATTTCCTTATCGTTTATTTCGTTCATTGATTGGACTAGTCACCTGAGCTTCTCAACTCAAAGCAAAAGGTACCAGATCCCCCAGACATGCTCTATCCATGTTTATGTAGTAGAATATTTCTGGAATACATACACACACATATGCATGCACATGAAAACATATTTTCCTACATGGAAAATGATAGGTTCTCCAAACTACTCAGTTTCTGATTAAAATTTGAATGAAACTGGAAGCATGAGAATTGACATGGCCTCAACTCTCTATTTGCCTTTCTGGCTATACTAATTTATAATGAAGCCAAAAAATAAAAGAATAAATTATAAAAGAAGTCCATAAAACCTGGAGTTCATATCTGTCAGTTAGGGGAAATAAAATGGTCTTGCTTAATTTAACCTGAGTCTGTCCTTCCAGATTAATTGTGCAATGTCTTTGACAATTCATTCTCAGATTAGGAAACCTATAAACTGATTTTTTCACTTCTCTCTTGTCTTTTTCACTCTTTTCAGTTTTTCTTTTCTTTTCAAAAACTGTATTTGTAAGCCACATTTCAGGATGGACTAAGTTGCCTCTAGAGTAGGAATTAGAGGAGCCAGGAAACCACTCAGATCTAATGAGGTCTGCAGGAGATCTTCAATTTAGTGTACTGGCAATATAGTAAGGTGGATGACACTCATGGCCTAAAAAGAAAGGAAGTTACAGGAATAATGTACCTCCCACAATTCTGAAACACCTACTCTGCTCTCTCTGTCCTTCCTTTCCTGGGCAGAGAAGAGGCAGGGGCACAGGATGAAAACAAAGATGAGGCAAAGAAGGGGATTTCTTACAATTGTCTGTACCCACTCTAATGGAGACATAGGATCTCAGGATTTGAAGGCCATACTGCATAAGTTGGCTGTAGAATCAGTTCATTGTTTTGGCAACTAAATCACTTGAACTCCTACCACACAAGGCAGAGAACCAACTCCAGACCATTCTGGCAATAGTGATAGTGTTAGTCAAATCCCATTAGAACTGGTATCTATATGTATTTTTTTTTTTTTTTTAGTAGGCAGTATTAGTAGGAAGTTTTCAAACTGTTAAAAAGTGGTACTCGGGACTTTTGTAAGGTGAGGAAACAACATTGTCAGAAAGGTGAGATCAGAGGGTGGAACTTGTTTTGTGAGTGCATCCTTTGTTTGATAGCTATGCTAGAAGCATGTATAGTTGTTTTTTATGTTTCTTTCCTGGGCAAAGTGCAGGGAAAGAATAAGGGTGAATAAAGGTATGTTTGAGAATCACAAGAATTCATTGTTCTAGTTTATAAGAAGAAAAATATACCAAGAGTGAGAGAACATCTCACGCTTATAAAGCTAAAATAAGACTAAGATTCTTCCTTAATCTCTGAATAGACTTTATTTTCCCATTTTATGCACCCAGAACTGCTTTCTCTCAGCTTCCAACAACTGGAGGACAAGTAGAGGAAGAGGAATAGAGCTCTGGCAACTACGACAAAGGATAACAAACGGATTTAAGAAAAAACTATTATAAGACAAATGAAAAACTTAAATAAACCTGCAAAAAAAGTAATTATTTGAATCAGATCATTCAAATGTCGAAACATGCATGGCTCAGGGATTTCCTTTTTTTCCTTCAAAGAAAGTTCATTTTTTTAAAATTCCCTTGCTATTTGAATAGAATTCTTAAAGCTAAAACAGGCTTAGTGGCAGAACCTGGAAAATCATGTGAAATGAGCATTCTGGTTGCTTGGAGATATTTAATGGAAAGACTAAAAATATGTCTTTATTCAAAGTGCTGATATTTTATTCAGTATGGTTCTGCTATATTACTTTTTAACACAAATGAAAGTACTATTACTCTTTTTCTTTTCTTTGAGGTAATTGACAATTTTTAACACTTTCAGCTTGTGTGCAGGCATATTTTATTTTAGAGCTTAATTTATATGAGAGTTTTAGAGGTTTTTAAAGTTTAAAGCTTTTAAAGGCATTCATTCTTACAAACAATACTGGTGAGAAAAGGAATTTTTCTAAAATACAGTTAACCTCAGACTTCTTTCAAGGGTTTGGAAGAAAAGGATAACTTTGTAAAAGACTTGATAAATTTTATTATTTCTAGCCACATTTTGGGTATTAAACAGCTGGTAGCCTCCATTCTTTCTAAGCTGTTCCATTTCATTTCAAGAGTTTCAATTTGGAATCCAAGACACATTTCCTGAGGAAAGGGTATCATCTTGAGTGACTTTCCTCACCATACCTCATATCTCCTCCCATAACTTTCATCCTACACTTTCCTGGGTGACTTCTCTCTGTGGTAACCATGTCTTGGTAGTTCTAGTTACTCATACAGTGTCTTAAATGATCTTCTCTTTAAGAAAATGCAAGCTTCCGCAAATTGAAAAGAAAGCCGAATACAGAGTTTCAAATTCTATTGTGAAATTTTATTTCAAAAGATATAACATCCTTTTCTTTTAATGAGAAAAAGTTATTGGCCAAAGCACATAGCTAGAAGCAAGAAATTATATCCATTAAAAAAATAAACTACATATCTGTAACCAACAGAAACATCAGTTACACTTGGGTGGGGGGGCATGCAGATTTTCATTTTTTTTAACCTAATTCTGATTTCCAAATTGTTTTTAACATGTTTGTATTATCTTTATAATAAAAAACACCCATAAAGCTTTCAAATAAACATTAACTGAATAAGTTAACTGTTAAGCTTCCTCAAGTTTTTGCTATAATCTTTTGTTCATAATTCAGATGCAGAAAACATACCAATTTATGTTAATAAGTGTGAAATTCGCTAAAAGTCTTTCAGGTATTTTATTCTTCAATTTAGCTAAGATTGTTTAGGGAGAAAGAGAATCTCAACCAGGCTTCACACCCAGACCAGAGCCCAAGGTGGGACTGGATCTCACCACCCTGAGATCATGACCTGAGCTGAAATCAGAAGTCAGACACTTAACAGACTGAGTTGCCCAGGCACCCCTGACTTAGCTAAGACTTTTAAGAGTAAAAACCTCATTTTACATAAACAGAAATATTAGCTTTTTGACATCATCAAGGGAGATCTGTGTGAGGAAGAAAATATCCAGCAGCACCTGAAGAACAAGCAGGTCTAGATACCAAAATGGACAGTAGCTTCCACAGGAAACTTGTTGTTCTAAGAACACAGGCTGGATAGATTGCAAATAAGTCATCCTAGCTGCCACCTAATCTTCTATTATTGTTGAAAACTTCACAAGCTGCCCATGCATTTTTTTTCCTTTTCTACCAGTGGTCTCCTCTAAGGAGAGGAATGCAATCCATTATCCATGAAGATACAAGATCCATGGTTGCTGCCTCTCTAATGACCACAAGAAAGTCTGATGTTACTAAATATTCTATAAATATGTGTTGAATGAGTATGATACTGAAGGAACATGTAATATTTTGTGTAGTATTTTTTTTGTGGTCTGTCATGTTGGTTTGTATTGGTTTTTATCTATTTGTGCCCATCACAAAGTAAACTCTCTTAGGGGCAAGAACATGATCTTTTTGGTATCTAGTGCAGTATTGGCACCTGAGTCATTTTAAGGAATATGCAAAGTTTTAAGTCACAGGATGACACTGTGCAAATAGGCAGTATAATATAGTGGTTAAAAGTTTAGACATAGGAGCCCAGACTGCCTGGATTCAAATACCAGCTCCACCCTTATGAGCTGTGTGACCTTTCGGCAGGTAACTTAAATTCTTTTTTAAAGTAGAAAGAGTAGCAGCACCTGCCTTACATGGTAGTTGCAAGAATTAAATAAGTTAAAACACCAAAAATGCTTAGAAAAAATCAAGCACATAATAAGTATGGCATAGTACCTTCTGTATTATTATTAATTTTAACAGCCTATGTTTGGAGCCTTCTAACTCTAGCCTTTAGGTTTTTTTAGTTGGTTTACCCTTAGAAAAACACAACTTCCTGTTTCTAAGGAGGGAAAAAGTCTTTTAAAAGTTATAAAAAGACTCAAAGCCTTCTTGGACATCAAATAGCTCTTACAAAACAACATTTTGATGAGTTAAGTGTAAAGGAATCAAAAACATACGGATTAAATTTCCTTTATAATACACATGGGCTTACAATGAAGAGAAAAGTGCTTAGCAAAACACACTTTGGGTTTGCCAAACCCAAAACACTGAAAAACACTTCAAGACATTCTGCAGACCCACAACAGAACCAGGTCTGTCCCATCCACAATTAAAATCCCCACTCATCTGTATCCTGAGCTTCAAACTGGTCCACAGCTTGTCATCTTCTGATCCTCTCCTCAAAGGGTAACCGTCCCTGGATTTATGAGGAAGTATACTGCACCTCGAAGCAATACTTAAACAGTTTATAAATTAGAAGGCACAAATAGATTATCATCTGCATATGATTTTCATTTTAATATTTTATTGAAGATCTACAACTATGCATGTGAATGCAGTAATACGTGTGTTGCATATACTAAAACTAAGATGTAAACAAGCATAATAACTCGGAGTTTGTTTTTCTGTTTGCAACATAACCATGAGTAAGAGGCAACTTGGATATTTGAAAAGTATCATTCGGGATTGAATAATATTCTATAAATTGCTTTCTGTGTAAAAATATGCTTTTCTAAGATGATGTTCAGTCTTGATGCTATTCTTGATGCTATTCAAGATTGGAAAACATGTAATTGCCTTACCTGGATAGTCTTTCCCCCATGTAGTAGCCTATGAAATGTTCTATAGCTGTAACTTAAGAAAACAAAGTTTCAGGTTTTAGATTTATTATGAAATAAATAATTTTCTATAAGTGCTTTACAGGCTTTCCTAGAGGAGCAAAGAAAAGCAGCCTGCTAAGCTAACTGATGATGCCTTCAGAAAAGCAGACAGAAATAAAAAACCAATGTTAATATTAGTGATCTGGTCACAACTAAAGAAACAGTTTTTTAATAACACTGGCAAATAAAATGACCTATTGTTTTTTTCTAAGTCCTGCTACATTTGAGTATTTTCTATATTAACCTGGACCAAATAGCATAGGACTTAACGCATCAGTTAGTGGGTTTCTCTGTAAATAAAATATTAGGATAAATTAGAAAAGAATTTAATGTTTCTGAATATATCTTAAATTGAGATTGGTGGGTGGCAAAACTAACTTAAAACGTTTTTCTCTATTTTGAAATGTATTACTTTTAATTTTTTTTCTGTTTTTTTTTTTAATGACTTAACCAAAAAGATACTAGCCTTAAAAGTATTTTCCCCTGTTTAAGAGTATTGTGGGTGGCCCCTTTCTTTTGGGACTGTCAGATTCCCTTTGTGTAGAAAGTTTTCCACTAAAAGAACAATATTTAGAACAAAACGTTGATTTGATATGCACATATATTATTTCATTTTTAGAACAAATTAAAAATTTGATGAATACAGACAGTAGTTTGCATTTCATTAGTTTTGGAGAAATGTCACAGAAGAACTCAGTACAGAACCTTTTATAATCCCCATCAGTCTCCTACCTACTGCTCTAGTTTGCCTAAGAGTCTTCTTTTTGATGAATTCATAGTCAGATTTTTTGCAGACAGGTTATCTTGGCTCATAAGAAACTGGGAGGCCCTTGATTAGTAATGGAAAGTGTTTTGGTTATAAAATAAAAATAAACACTCTGAAAGGAAATTTTATAATGACTTATTGCACTTGATTTACATTTTGATTTCTTATGGTCAAAGGAATAACCTATCTCTGATTTTTGCTGTAGTAAAATTTGTCCAAATTTTCAAACATTTCAGTCTTCAAATAGGAGGACCATTCAAAATTAGTGAAAACACTACATTGTACATTATTTTCAAGAAAATGCATTTGAATGAGTTTATATTTTTTAAAGTGATTCAAAATAAACTCATAATGAAGTACCTATACTTCAGCAATTGGGTTGTCTGTGTTTATTATTATTCTTATGTAAGTGAGAATTTCTGGGTTAATGAATAACGAATAATACATAATAAATAATAATGCAACTATTATTTTCTTTCTAATGCATCTATTAAAGAACAATATAAACATTTTCCAGAAATCTTGATTATGACATTAATCTCTAAAGAAAAAGTTAATTAAGGAAAAAAATTCAGCCCAACCACTATGTAAACAATAAAAAGCATCAAATAAATGAAAATCAAATGAATAAAACTTTAATAACATTAGCATACTTAATACAAAGAAAATGACCACAGGTGCTCACAACTTGACCTATTTCATATTTCATGAACCAAGTCTACTTTTAAAATCAATAGCTGGGATCCCTGGGTGGCGCAGCGGTTTGGCGCCTGCCTTTGGCCCAGGGCGCGATCCTGGAGACCCGGGATCGAATCCCACGTCGGGCTCCCAGTGCATGGAGCCTGCTTCTCCCTCTGCCTGTGTCTCTGCCTCTCTCTCTCTCTCTGTGTGTGACTATCATAAATAAATAAAAATGAATTTAAAAAAATCAATAGCTGTAAGAATATCTGTAATCTCTGACTACTTATTGTCACTCAGTTCAGTCAGTATAATAGCTATTTGATCCCATAGAGATGTTTGAAAAGCATAGCACTCATCAAAATAAAATCTTTAGGTTTAGCATGTCTGTTGACAAAGGCTCTAATTAGCCTCCCTTTTCTCATAGAAGCTGATGAAAAGGACTCTAGGTTCAATTATTCATCAAACATGTACTGAAGATCCCATAAGTGCCAGCCACCAAGAAGTCTATGAGAAATAAGGTGTCACAGTTTAACCACAGACATATTAATCATTTATGTAAGTATTTTAAAATTCAGATTTAAAGCCTGAAAAACTACCGAGTTAGAGACCTAAGCGATCACTCTAACCCATTCCTGCAGTTTTAAATTCCAGAGTAGTCAAAAGATTTGCCCAAATTCAGTGCCATTGGTATGTTTAAAAGTTAGAATAGAATGAGACATAATTTATGTTCTTTTGACACATATGTAAAGTCTAGTGCATTAGTTTATGCAGCCAACATTTATAATTTTATTGCCTCATAATTGTCTATGCCATTCTTTGGCTCAAAATAGGTTTGTTTGCTCTTTCCCTTCAGGCAAAAACTCTAAACATCCCGTTTGGAATCGTGCTAATTAAATCAAGGCTATGTGCTAATTCTTGTTTGCACCAGTTAATTTGGTTATGTGCCATCGTCGTAAGTCTGACCAAGCATCTCATAAATACATTTGAGGTAATTTAGGCAAGCCATTACAGCTAAATCAAACAAAATCCATTAGCTTTGCTAGAAAAACTGTTCAGCCTAAATATCATATTGAAAATGAATCTATAGGCAGAAGAAACCTTGCTAATAGCTAAGCAAAATCACTCACTGGCCATTCAAGAATCATTCCATTTTTCTCTCTTTCTATCTCTATATCAGCTGGCCTTGTAGTAGCAGCTGAAGTGACATCCATTCTCTGCTCATGTTCAGCTGAGTGTAACCATTTTGAGAAAGACATTAGTCACAGTGACTAAGGGACCCTGTTAGTTGATTTCTCCCTTCTTCCACAGACCCAGTTTCACTCAGATATATTCATTACTCAGGGAGGATGATCACTATAAGCAGCTGAAAGGTAAATCTGTGTTAGTCTAGGCCGATCATGGCATTCCCATTCCCCTTACCAATGATTAGTGTGGTTGTGGGTATGTCAAAGGAAGTCAATAGGCTTGTACAAGGCAAGGTTTCTGCAACTAGATGGTTAGCTGACCCCCAAAGTTAGTTTTCCCTTTCCATTGTGTGTTTCTGGGAAACAGCTACCCATGGAGGTAGCTCATTTCTTAAGCCCCTTTTTATACATACAATCAGATGATCAGTTCTAGCCAATGGAATGTGACCAGAAGGCCAAGATAGTTAACATATGCAATGCACCTTCATCACTCTCTCCTTCCTTATTCTGCTAAAAACTTGGATGTCATGTACAAAGATGGCAGATCATATAACTTCATTTTGAGGAGTTATTTAGAAATATCTGCATTGAATTTTGCACAAGTGAGAAACTTTATTGTGTAAAAATATTTCTCTAAATTCTACATCCTATTCAAAGGCCAGAGAAAACATATGGCACAGAAGAAAGAGTGAAGGTATCTAGTCTTGAATCTATATAGCCGGGCACTGTAGATATTTTATTCTGGGTATTTTCTCATCTTGGGCTTTGGTTTCTTTATCAGTAAAATGATGGAGCTAGGACTGATGGCCTATTGCTACAATACAGGAAAGAAAAGCCAGTACTGATGACCTGAATATAAACCCAGAACCAAGAGTTCTGGTGAGGACTATTTTAAGGCACAGTGAGGTTGTACATTTGGGGATCAGGGCAGAGTGACTAATTAAATAATGTATAATTAATTGCAAGCTGTGACATGGAGAACCTGAGCCCATTTGTCATAGGACAGCTATACCCATGTTTAAGCTGGCAAAAGGAGAATGCATCATCCATGAACCCCCCCAAAAACCCTACAGGATGAATAGCTATGGCAAACACAGCTTCGCAGATGGCTTCTTAGCCACACTGATTTCACCATCCGTATCATCTGTCCACTATGGAAAACTAAACAACAATACCTAAGACGAGCTAGGCCTGGAGCAGGGCAGCCTAGAGATAGGAGGTTTGGGACACTGGCTTTGAAGGTTGTGCCTACTTTCCCTATAAGAAGCCAGTGGAGAAAAGAATGTGTGATGGACCAGTGTAAGCAATCTTGGGTTTCTAGGTACTATCTGAGCTGGAGAAGCACAGGAAAAGAACTGGATCTCCTGCTATTCTGGGTAGATGGGGGCTTAACAGTCATTATAATTTCACCTAAAAATAAGTATGATCTTATTTTATAAGCCTAGTTTGTAAAGTAAAAAATGCCAAGTCTATATTGTGATCACCTCATGAAATTCATAATACTGGACATTTTTTCTTAGAACAAAAAGTTTTTTGGGTACAAAGTATCTTCTTTTTAAATCAGGGTGGTTATACAGATTAAATAAAATTGGATGCATTATATACCTATCATAAAAAAGACTTGGTTAGTGATAAAGAATAAGTTAAACAGGACACTGCCAAATAATAACCATCTGCAGTAATATTAAACACTTTTAGAATTTTAATGACTATATTAAAAAAACAAATGTACCTAGGTGCTCTCTGATAAAATAAAGTATGTCTAGTTTACCTAAAGTTATTGTTCTGTCAGTTCTAGAACTGTTCTCATACAATATTTATTGTCATATATATATGTGTGTGTATATATGTGTGTGTATATATGTGTGTATATATATATATACACACATATAAATGTTGGTCAACTTTCAAGAGGCTTAATTTTAGATCACTTCAATTAGTTTTTACTAACCATATCCTGGAGTACAAAGATTAATGGTGACCTGGGTGAGAGTAGTTTCATGGAATGAGAGTAGAAGCCTGGTTGGAGTGTACTGAAAGGCAAAGAAAGAACACATGATCCTGAGCTGATTAGTGTGAGCGCTTGGTAAAGTATCCACAACCTTAGTACTCCTACCCTTTCTAATGTTAAAATAAAATAATATATTTGAATAGAATGTATGTATATGGATAAGTATACTTACACATACATTTAGTACATATACATATACATACATGCATTTTTCCACACACATGTTATATGATTATGCATGGCTGTATTTCCTGTCGCTCACCACAGGAGATGGTAATTTAATTTTCTATGTGATTCCTTCATAGGGTCTAAAGACTTCAGTTAATGAACATGTAAGAATTCTTCAAAATACAACTAGAGTAGTAAGATCAACTACATAAAGGATTAGGTAAAATTCGTTTTATTACCTGAAATCTACTCCTAAGTACTTTATTTCCTCTAAAATTTGCTATACATTCATTAATTTAGAAGAATTTGTTTTCAGATATTTTACTAAACCTCTGCCCAACCTTTGTAACACCCCTTGAGATACTTTCAATATCCTCATGATCCTATTGTTTACTCTATCCACTCCTATATCAACCAGTTCCACACAGATTTTGACCAGCGTCATGAGAGGCTATAATCAGACAACGTATTGCATTGCCAACAAGAGATCTTTCTTCCTGCCCAAGGTTTCTCTGAGCCTGGCTTTTGATGGCAGAGAAAATCCACTCTGCATTGGTGTGTACACAACTCAGAAGGGGCAGACTTGCAATGGGGGACCACCCTGCTCAATAGGGGATGGGGCAGATATATAAATACTTTATTATTCTATCATCTAGGTAGACAGTTCTGAGATGCGTTTCATAAAGCTCTGTCCAACGGCTCAGCTTCAATTAGTTGCCTATAATCCTGGAATGTAGCTATCTCCATACACACTCTTATATTGGCTTTCCCTCTCCCATCCTGCATCCTTATTCCCAGGGATCACTTTCAAATGAATTGCCTGCATAGCCAGACTCTGCTTAAGGTTTCTCCTTCACAACACCATTTTTACTGACTGGAATATTTTTCTATTTCTTTTACATTTTGTATTTAATCTCATCTGAAGCTGTCTTAATAATCAAATTGAAATGGAATCTATGAGGATGCTGGGAAATTGGTGCCAGTGTTGGCAAGGGTTTTTGGATCTTCTCAAACAAACAAATAAAAAGAGAGAAAGCAATTAGATAGCAAAACCAAAATCTCATGAACAACATTTCCAAAACGACTCAGACAAGAGATTTCTACAAACCTTAAAATATATGAAGGTGGAGACAAACCACCTGTAGACACAAAGTATGAATGTCATCACCATCTTTGTGGGAGAAACCAGAGAGATGAAACAGTATCTGGCAAACCTGAGAAAATAAGCAACGTTTATTTACTGGGAAGTAAAGCAGGCCAACTTGAGGAGAGAAGCTGAAAGTGGGCAAGATTTTGTCTATTCCATTAGTATTGAGTGCAATCTACTCCAACTTTATGAACTCTTAAGGGTAACCAGGCAGATCCTTTTTAGGACTGGGCTTCACAGTGAGCAGAAAGTGCTAGAAGTGGAGCAAAAACTGAACAGAAGAGGGACAACGGAGACAAAGGAAAGAAAAGATTTAGATATGGTGTCGAAAGAACAAAAGAGCCAAGAAACCTCAGAAAGCAACTACTGCATTTTTAATACAGTGGCCTTTAAAGTTAGAAAAAGGACAAACATCATATGGTCTTATTCATTTGGGGAATATATAAAAAATAGTGAAAGGGAATAAAGGGGAAAGGAAAGAAAATAAGTGAAAATATCAGTGAGGGTGACAAAACATGAGAGACACCTAACTCTGGGAAACGAACAAGGAGTAGTGGAAAGGGAGGTGGGCAGGGGGTTCAGGTGACTGGGTGATGGGCACTGAGGGAGGCACTTGGCGGGATGAGCACTGGGTGTTATGCTATATGTTGGCAAACTGAATTCCAATAAAAAAATAAAAATAAAATAAAAAAGAAAAAATAAAAAGTGGTCTGAATGCAGCCTCCTTCTGAAGTTTTGGAAAACTGAATTCACATTAAAAAAAAAAAAAAAGTAGGGATGCCTGGGTGGCTCAGCTGTTGAGCATCTGCCTTTGGCTCAGGGCGTGATCCCGTAGTCCAGGGATCAAGTCCCACATTGGGTTTCCTGCATAGAGCCTGCTTCTGCCTATGTCTCTCTCTCATTCTCTCTCTCTCTCTCTCTCCTTCTCTCTCTCTCTCTCTCCCTCTGTGTCTCTCATGAATAAATAAAGTCTTTAAAAAAAAGTAACAGAAAACTATGAAGGTCAAATCCCATAGTAAGTTACTATATGGAAAAAAGAGAATAAAAAGTAGAATCACGGTCCCATAAATAATTATAGAATTCCATAAAGATGCCTGAAAAACAGATCAACATTATAGTTTTCCAAACGAGGAAAAAGATATTAAGAAAATGATAATGCAAGACATGAAAAACCAACATAAATCAGATTAAGAAAAATTCAGAAATGAGGCATCAGGATTAAAGAAAAAATTGAAAATAAAAGAAAAAGATCACTTTAGAAATGAAGACTAAAGTAGAAGGATCACAAAAGTAAATAAACATAACAAAGAAGTGCCCTAAGAGATATAAGTGAAAAGGATGAAACTTTTGAAAATCAGAAGTAAATGAAGAGGGAGCTGGGAAGAACAAGTAGAGAGTTGCAGTTTGGGGAAGATGCAACAGGGAAAAAAAATGGAAAGGAATAGCTAAGAAACCTATATGTTAAAACCTATATGTTTTTTTTTAATTTATTTTTTATTGGTGTTCAATTTACTAACATACAGAATAACACCCAGTGCCCGTCACCCATTCACTCCCACCCCCCGCCCTCCTCCCCTTCTACCACCCCTAGTTCGTTTCCCAGAGTTAGTAGTCTTTACGTTCTGTCTCCCTTTCTGATATTTCCCACACATTTCTTCTCCCTTCCCTTATATTCCCTTTCACTATTATTTATATTCCCCAAATGAATGAGAACATATAATGTTTGTCCTTCTCCGACTGACTTACTTCACTCAGCATAATACCCTCCAGTTCCATCCACGTTGAAGCAAATGGTGGGTATTTGTCATTTCTAATAGCTGAGTAATATTCCATTGTATACATAAACCACATCTTCTTTATCCATTCATCTTTCGTTGGACACCGAGGCTCCTATATGTTAACCTATATGTTAAAACCTATATGTTTTCTATATATATATATATATATATATATAGAAAATATATCAAGTTTTTTAGGGGCACCTGGGTTGCTCAGTGTTTGAGCATCTGCCTTCAGCTCGGGTCATGATCCCCAGGTCCTGGGATCGAGTCCCACATCAGGCTCCCCACAGGGAGACTGCTTCTCCCTCTGCCTATGTCTCTGCCTCTCTCTCTGTGTCTCTCATGAATAAATAATATCTTTAAGAAAAATAAAAAAATATATATCAAGTTTTTTAAATGGGCAAAACTGTACTATAGTGTCTAAAGAGAATCTAAGATTCTCACTTGGGTGATAAAGCCAAAAGAAAATGCAAGGAAGTCTTCACCAAGCATGTCAAGATCATTGTTACTTTTGGAGGGAGGGAGGGAGGTGTTATGATTGGAAGAGGTCCATGAAAGTTGTTCTGGAAAGGCGGATGTATTAGGGTTCTCTAGAGAAACAAAACCAGTAGGATCTATGGATTACGGATATAGATAGATATAGGTGATACAGATATACATGTACCTATACATATATAGGCTCATGTGATTAAGGCTGAGAAGTCTCACAATCTGCCACCTGCAAGCTAGAGTACCCAGGAAAGTTGGTGGCATAATTCAGTCCAGTCCAAAGGACTGAAAACCAGAGGAGCAAATGGTATAAATCCCAGGCTATGGGTTGGTAAAGATGCAATGTCTTAGCTCAGTCAATGAGGAAGGAGAAGAGGGCAAATACATCTTTCCTCTCTTTTTGTTTCATTCAGACCTCCCTTGGATTAGATGATGCTCACCCACATTAGTGAGGAAATTCTACTTTATTGAGTCCTCAGATTCAAATGTAATTCATCTGGAAACATCCTCACAGACACACCCAGTGGCAATGTTTAATCTGGACACCCTGTGGCTGGTCAAGTTAAGACATAAAATTAACCATCACAGCTGGTAATATTCTATTTCTTAAAATGAGTGGAGATTTCAAGCTGTTTGCCTTATAATAATTTTCTAAACTATTCATTTTTTGTGTGTGTGCTCTTCTGTACCTGTGTTTTATTTTACAATAAGAGGTAATTAAATATAAGCATATCCCATATTATAATTTATATATCTACAAGAAACGTACATTTTGTAGGCAGGAATATTTTTTAAATTAATCAAGTTTAATGTTCCAGCCTACTGCACAGAGCCATAAGTTCTTAATATAATAGGGAAAATATTAATATTATAACCTCTTTAAAAACATAAGGAATGTCTTAAATATCTTTTATCTCAGCACATAGAACTAGCATAATGGTGAGAATAGCTACCATTTACTGAGAGTTCACCTTATGGTAGGCATACCACTTGTTTCACATGAATTATCTCATTTAATCCTCCTGCTAACTTAAACATAGTGATTGTAATTATCTTAAAGAATATTCTGTATAAAGAAATTGAAGTTTATAGAGGTTAAGTCCCATACGAGAGGTACCCCCAACTCCACATGAAACAGTTGGAATTTGAACACTAGTAGTCTGACTATACAGCAAATTCTACCTCTAAAGATGTTCACAATATTTGTCATTGAAAAAATTTTTATTGAAGTATAATTAATATACAGTGTTCTACTAGTTTCAGATGTAAAATAGAATGATTCAACAAGTCTATGTATTATTCAGGGCTCATCAAAATAAGTACTTCTTTTAAAGATTTTATTTATTTATTTATTTATTTATTTATTTATTTATTTATTTATTTATGAGAGAGAGAGAGAGAGACAACATGCGCACATGCATGAGAGTGGGGAGGGGCAGAGGGAGAAACTTTCCAGCAGACTCTGTGCTGAAATCAAGAGTCAGACCCTCAAGGTCCATCCATGTTATTGCATCCAGATGGCAAGATCTCATTTTTTTTAATCAAGGGATTTTTTTAAAGATTTTATTTATCCATTCATGAGAGACAGAGACATAGGCAGAGGGAGAAGCAGGCTCCTCATAGGGAGCCCAACATGGAACTCTCAAAACCCTGGGATCACGCCCTGAGACAAAGACAGAGGCCCAACCTGAGCCACCCCGGCATCCCAAGATCTCATTAAAACAAAAGGGCAATCTACTGAATGGGAGAAGATATCTGCAAGCGATATATCTGGTAAAGGGTTACACAACTCAACATCAAAAAATACCTGATTAATATGAAATGCATTTATTTTGTCTTTCTACTTTCTCTTCATTGCATCATTATGGCTATTTTAAAAAGTCAATTGTATTTGTGTTTGAGTTGAATATATTACACTAAATAATATATAATGTAAATAATAATGTAAATAATACGCTATATCAAATTACTGAATTACAATACCAAGAACATTTGGTAATTTTCACAAAATATATAATTCCATGTAAAGTAAGTATTTGGGACTGGTAGTTTAAAACCAAAAGAAAGAAAGAAAGGAAGCCCATCCTCAGATTTATAATACTTAGGAAAATCACTTAATCTCCCAAAGTCTGCTTCCTCATTAGCTTCCTTCAATTTCCCAATGATTTTGTTAATTAACACTAAATAAACAAAGTAAAAGGGACCCAAAGTGTCTTTAGAAGAATCAATGATCATGCTGGTCATATTTTCCACTAGTGCTTAAAATGTTAAAAATAAAATATCGTTCTTTTTTGGCTACACTGTATATACTGCTTTAGTGTCAGTATGAATCTTTGATACAAGTGATTTTCATAGTTTTAACTATCTAGTTAGACAAATATAGAAAGTCAATATAATATAGAAAAAATAATGCAATTATTTTTATCACATTTTTATTTAAACTTTTGAGTGAGAGCACCTTAAAAATTTGTTCTACTCAAAACAGCATTCAAATCACTCAGTTTAACCTTGGGTGTTCTGAGAACAACTCATAGGCTAGATAATTGGATAGTAAACTATCCAGAAGAAAGATGACTCTCAAAATACCCTTATTGACAATTATTTGAAGAAGAGTTAATAGTTTTCCTGGAAAAGGTAAATCAAGGAACCATGAATGTGAATAACTGAACTAACCTCCTCAACTAATAAATAGCTGGTACATTATTGAGAGGGAGAGGGAGAGGCAAAAGTCAGTGGTAAAAAAAGTCCATCCAAGGAAGAGTCACAATTGGAATTATGAGCTGACATTGCAATATCTGAATTTCAGTAGGATATATGATTGTAATAAAATTGTACTTGAAACTCTACCTTCCAGAACTTCACTATTTTAAGAACACTTTTACATTATGCAATTAAGCTTTGGAATCTACATAAATATCAAATGCTTGACTTTACAATGAGGTGGTTATGGTTACGTTATATGTTTGCTATTGTAAATATTATTACTAACCTCATTAGAAACAAGTTGTTTTATGTTGCTATCATTTGTTATTGGGTTATACCCAGCAATGTTGTGTGTGAATTTTTTACTGTTGTTGATTCCAGATTCTGGATCAGTTTAAACATTCACTTACCCTATAATATTAATTTGCCACTCTGTGACACCTTTTTCTTTGTTTTTCCTTTTTTTCTACTTGCCCTCCTTTCCTTCTGTCATCTATTGAACAAATAATTATCGCCTGTCTATGTATACCAAACCCTATGCTAGACAAATACAATGTGATCCTGCCTTTATGTCGATTAACCTACCAGGTTTGGACTTGTAGACTGCAGTCTACAGGGAGATATAAACAAACACACATTTGGTGATATTTGCAATATGGAAATAAACTCTGGATGGTTTGAGGACATGAAGAAGCATGGAGCTCTTTGGTAGGGGAGATGGAGAGTGTCACACTTCTTTGAGCATCACCACCATCGACAATGAGGGGAACTATATTCCAAAGCCGGTAGATAGAATCACAATATTTCCCATAGGATTGTCTGCAACCAGACCCATTTCCTTCCATAGCTCCAACTGATTGCTCTCCTGAGCTGGTCTCCCCTATTTAAAGCACCACTTAAAAAATGTTGCCCTTAAAGGACTAAGATCAGGAAACTGACAGCTCACAAAGCAGTCTGCTGGCACCAGGGCTCAAAAGAACAGCCCCTAAAAGCAGAGGCTCCACTCGTTAGCCCAAACACAAGTTGTTATAATCCCTTTCTGCCTTCTGTGCTTATATAATACAGGCCTTCTTCGATTACAAGACACTTTGAAGATCTCACCTTCTCCCATTACTTGTCTTCTACATAAAATGCCCACAGATGTGAGTCTGTTAGAATGTGTGAGAACTGCAGTTGATAATTTATAAACCAATACTTCCTAAGATTTGAAATTAGTTAGGATTCAGTGGCGTTGAAAGAGGGCATGTTGCTGCAGGAGCACCCCCTACTGACCACAAGGAGAGATGTTGTAAAACTGGAGGTAGAAACTGACAGGCCTGGAAATAATATTCAACCCTTCCCATCTAATCACAACTATTTATTAAGCAGTATTCTGTGATGCAGGACTGAGATTATTCATGCAGGTGGCCAAAGAAATACCTTATTTTTTAAAAATTTTCAAAACTAATACATTTAATCATTTGACCTCTTCTAGAACAACAATCACAAAAGGAACGTATGGTTCAGATGATTTCAGGCACAGTGGAGTATTTTATTCTTTTGTTTCTCTTCTAAATATAGTCAAATGAGACTATGTATCAACTAAGCAAAAATTTAAAAACACAGAGGAACACCTGCATAGACCATGTTTTTACATGAGAAGATTCAATAGTATGAAATTGCCAGTTGGTCCAGATAAATCTATAAATTCAACATAATCTTAACCTGAACCTAAATAGGTTTCCTTAATAGACATGATAAGATGATTGTAAAGTTCAACTCTGAAAGTACAGACAAGAGTTTTTTTTATTCAATAAACAAAATATCAGAACACAATAGAAAGTTACAGTAACTAAAATATTATGGTACTGGCAAAGTCAATGCACCAGAGACAGACCTAGGTGTTTGGGGGAACTAGAATTTGATAAAAGTATCTTGCAAATGAATCGGAAGAGGATTCCAGGAGTAATGTTGAGACAATTGGATTTAATTCCTATCTTTAGACATGCACAAGAATGCATTATCACTGGGTTAACGAACAAAGCAAAATAAATAAAAGCAATAGAAGAAAATATAGGATGACATTTTTATAATACCAAGAGAACATAGGCTTTCCTAAATCAAACATAAAGTGATCCATAGCTTCTAGCTCCAAGAAATATGCATTAGTTTGCACCTTACACAATATTTAACATACACATAGTTTATTTCCCCCCTGCTCAGTTCCAATCCCTCTATCTTTACTCTTAACACATATTTTGTTACTAGTTGGGAGCTTTTTGTTTTTATGAGAAAAATGAGGCACATGGAAATGAATTTGGCTGGCTAATAAGTGTAGAGCCATGGACATAGTTTCAAGAATTTAGAGGCCTTACTTATCCTTTCAAACACTTGGACTGCCTCAAACTAGTTCAAAACTCACAGACGTTAGCTGGAGTATCTAGAGATCTGGCCCTTATTTTGAATACTCTATTTCCGCCAAAAAAACCTTATATCTCAGTCCAGAAAAACAACCCAAAGAAAGCAAGGAGTAGAGACTACATCCTCTTCATTTCTAGAGAAAGAACAGGTGAGAGGTAAAGAGCTTCAGCTGCCAGAACACTCACTTTAAAAGCTAATGTGAATAGGCACATTAATGACCATACTAATCTGTGGAAGAAGGCCACTTAAAACGCCACTGTCTGAACTGGGTAAGGAATCTGTTGAAGAAGCCACTACCCACAATTGAACATTCCAGTAATCGCTCTGTAAAAAGACCCTTGAGCCACCGTGTGAAGGAAATGGTCTAGACAGCCAAGCACCAGGAATGTGCCATTGTGTGTGTAGCAGATTGAGTTTACACTCTACTCCTGATTCACAAAGGGGGCGAGTGTGCCAGTGGGCCATGGGCCAGGACGTGGGTGGTTAAATTAGTGTTCCTGGAGGGAGCAGTGTTCTTTTGGGATCTGCATCAGCACACCAGCTGATCAACAAATGCAATGGTTTTGAATGAAGTTAGACAAAAAGATAAATTGGACATTCTCTTTCCAACATGTAAAGGGTGGATATATACCAAATTTTGAAATTTTTACAGACTGTCAAATTTCCAGGTAATTCTGAGTAAGTATCAATTTTCTCTGCAAGATTCATATACAGAGGACTTGTCTATGCCAATTATATATGGGAATTCTGTGACTATACCTACACGAGTATGTTTTCGAAACTAGCTACATGATTTGATTGCACTTACATAACTATGACTACATTCCACTTCCATTCAGATTAGCAGATAGAAAATGGGGACAGGAAAAAGTTTAGCTGTTTCTAGTGGACTTGCAGTACATGAGAGAAAAAGAGCTTCCTGCCAAAAAAATTTTTTTTGTCTTAATTCATGACAAAAAAATCTCAAATCCTACCTCTTTCATGAAAATTTTCATTGCTTAATGAAAAAGAGTAATTTATCCCAGACCCCAAGTTGTTCAAATTCATTTCTCACAATCAACTATTTACTTAACTAACACTTAAATTGATATATTATTTGCCTATGATTAATATAAACGCTTTCATATTCAAGATGTTTAATCTCATAATACCCGTTATATTTTTCATGTTGCATTCTGGGTTTTAAAGGAGAAAATAATGGGAAAAAAAAGATTTACACAAACATTTCCCCACCATTTACCTTTTTCCAGCTTTGACAGAAATAATGCTATTATCATGTGATTCACTGATGCAAAGTTCTTTTCTCTCTCAGAACAAACACAGGATTTTTAAAAAGACCTTTATTCAGTAAGATGCCAATCAGACACCTAACCTACAGAACCACAAGATAAGTTATTTTAAGTTACTGTGCTTGTGGTAATTTGTTGCAGCCAATAGTAAATGAATACAAGGGTCCTACAGAACCCCTCAGTCACAGAGCTAAACACAAAGGCCAGGCCCAGAAGTTAGAGAAGCTGAAGGAAAAAGATGCAGGTAGAGGAAGAGCAGTTGTAGCACCAGCTGCTTGGCATGGAGGTGAGTCACCAGATCAGCTATCCTGTGTGTGCGCCATAAGGTAGCTGTCCCCACCCTTGCTGGGTCCACACCGCTCAAGAATCTCCCCTGAGGCCTCTGTCTTACAAGGAAGAAGATCTAGGGCAATTTAGTTCAGCCTAGCCAAGCTGACATTTTAATTAAAAGACATTTTATAGGTTTTCCATGCCATCGACTTCACCTCTGACTTTTTCTCTTGCCTTCTCCTTGAGAAAATTAATATCAAACTGCCCGATTTTGAGATTTTAATCTGAAAATGTTCTATGTGTACTCAATGTTTTCTTTAGAAAGAGCAAAGAAGCAGAATAAAATATTCCCCATGAGTATTTTGCATAAATATTGTTTTGTATACACATTTACTTGTTTCATGATTTACGAGAGGTAATGAGTTTTGCCTGAATTACGTTCTTAATTGAGATCCATACAGTTTTATAATGAGCTTCTTATGAAAATGCATGCAAATTGTCACTACTGTAAATAATTGTATTCAAAAAAGCAACACATCCATATTATGATGTGAGAAATGAGTAGAGTTATAAAAGGGAAAAGGTATATTTATGTTCTAGCTCCTCTCCCCTCTGAGTTGGGTGGACTTATAAAAAATCAACTTATTTCTCTGAGATTTAATGACCTCATCTGTAAAACAAGAATGATCTGTTTAGGGATCCCTGGGTGGCACAGCGGTTTGGCGCCTGCCTTTGGCCCAGGGCACGATCCTGCAGACCTGGGATCGAATCCCACATCAGGCTCCCGGTGCATGGAGCCTGCTTCTCCCTCTGCCTATGTCTCTGCCTCTCTCTCTCTGTGACTATCATAAATAAATAAAAAAAAATTAAAAAAAAAAAGAATGATCTGTTTAGCTACCTTCAATCCCAGGAAACTTACCACTTTGATTTATCTATGATTTTCTGAAGTCCAAAGAAATGTAATGGAAAGAATGGTCACCGCAAGGTGGTTGTTCTGAACAGATTTCTTCACTGCTTCCTATAAACAGATTCTATCTGTGAACTCTCGAAGTGGGATTGGATGGATGGTAGCCATCAAGACCCAGTTATTTAAGATTTTAGCTAAGGAAGCAACTAGGTGGCTCAGTTGGTTAAGCATCTGGCTTCAGCTCAGGTCATGATCCCAGGGTCCTGGGATGAGCCCTGCCTCAGGTTCCTGACTCAGCGGCGGGAAGTCTGCTTCATCCTCTCCTCCCTGTTCACACTTTCTCTCCCTATCACTGCCACTATCTCTGTTTCTGTCTCAGATAAATAAATAGAACCTTAAAAAAAAAAAAAAAAAAAAAAAAACCACGTGGCTGAGAACAGTAAAATGCCTGAACATGCTAAGGTTGTCATCTATTTAGGGCAATTCTAAGCCTTTGAAATACGTGGAAAGAAAACTGACCGGGGATCCCTAGGTGGCGCAGCGGTTTGGCGCCTGCCTTTGGCCCAGGGCACGATCCTGGAGACCTGGGATCGAATCCCACATCGGGCTCCCGGTGCATGGAGCCTGCTTCTTCTTCTGCCTGTGTCTATGCCTCTCTCTCTCTCTCTCTCTCTCTCTGTGTGTGTGTGTGTGTGACTATCATAAATAAATAAAAAAAATTAAAAAAAAAAGAAAAAAAAAAGAAAACTGACCTTACCTGAAAAATACCTTACCCTGAAAAAATAATGTGGCTGTGTGAAAAGAACCCCAGGCATGTAGCAGATCAAGAAAGTGAACACTTTGAATCTCTCTTGTTTTACAATGAGCCTTAGTGACCTCAATCAAGATTGTGCTTTTCTGATCCACAACTCCAAAAAAGCAAATTTTGACTGTAAAATGTATTAAGAATTTAACTTATTTGCCATATGTGTTATCTAAAAAGGGGGGGGGGGAAGCCCTGCTGTGAAAACATTAAAAAAAAAAAAGTTTGACCACATTAAAAGCGTGAGGCACAAAAGGACAAAAGGATAATGATTTTTTCCCCCCTAAACTCCTGGCCTGAACATAAGTCCTCCAAAAGTCCCCCAGATGGCTAACCCAGTAAGGGAAGACGGCCAACTTGATTTCAAATGTGAGAGTGATTTTTTATTTAAATGAAAGATAGAAACTGTCTCAATTTTATTATATCTAAGAGGGGAGCTCAAGTGTTCAGCATGTGGGTCTGGTTTGAGTAAAAGTTTGTCTTTTTTGAATAGAAATCATATGTAATCCCAGGCAATGGCCTGAACCATTTGCTAATACTAATTGTTGTTGGTTGAAAGTGGAGTAGGAGATTGTTAAAGTCTTCCCTGGCAGAAACCTGATCTGTGGAAATGTACTTCACAGGGACTGTGATGAGGTTTGCAGCTGGCAGGAGAGGATGACAATGTGGCCACATGCATCTCCATCTTTCTTTTGGCAACCGAATCAAGACTCCCATGGAACAACGCTAGGAGTTAGCTGATGGCCGGGAATGCAGATCTGGCATTCTTTTCCTCCCCACCCCCTCCTCAGCCCATGATTTGACAACAAAAACTGAAGCGGGTGTATGTACCATTTCTAAGAACATATATTTTCCAAAAAATATTATTTAATGATGTGGCTATTTTGAACTATGATTAATATAAGTACATTTAAGATGTAACATTGGCAAGTTAGAAAACCACCAAGTGAGGCCAGATGTATAAACTGACTTGATGTTTAAATTCACCAGTATCAAGCTGAAGAAGGTCTGTTATGGTGAGTCAAATCCCAGAGAATTCATACACAAATTATGTTTACCTGTTATTTCTGAAACCTAGAAATAATTGCCTTTTGCAGTTACTATTAACTAATCTATACATCATCAAGATAAATGGATTTTGTGGAAACACTGTATTATAAAGTGAACTTTTGATTTTAGGGTAGTCATGACCATATTTGAGAATCCAGTTATATTCTAGAAACTATTACACAAATTGTCTTATGTTTTAAGTTGTTGTGAGACATGTAAAATTGTTGCCAAGTTACTGTTGCATTCTTTACTTTAAAAAAAAAAGATTTTATTTATTTATTCATGAGAGACACAGAGAGAGAGGCAGAGACATAGGCAGAGGGAGAAGCAGGCTCCTCATAGCGAGCCTGATGTGGGACTTGATCCCAGGACCCCAGGATCATGACCTGAGCTAAAGGCAGACACTCAACCACTGAGCCACCTAGGTGCCCCTACAGCACTCCTTCCTGCTTTAGCTTTTGTTTGCTCATACTTGGAAATCCTCTCCCCATCAGTACTGTAGGCCCTCTGTCATGTCAGTTTTATTGGACATTACCGTGACTACCTCCAGGTCATTGGAGAAAGAACTGGGCAAAGTTCATTAAGGGAAGCCGACACATAATATCAAGTAAATTTTCTAATATACTTAGAGAAAAAAGAGAGATACATCCCCACTCCGCATGCATTTATTAGCATTTATTTAAAGAGTAAAAAAACCTGAGTGTGGTCCTTTCGCATTTGTCAGAGTTTATCATACTCTAGCTTTTCAACCAAACATTTACTATCACCATTTTAAAGACAAGAAAACATGGTTCCAGGGTTCCTGAGCAGAGCTGGAGCTCAATCCCAAAGCCTTTTCCAGACATTTACGCATCTAATAACAAGAAAAGAGAGTGCAATTACAGATCCTACCTTGGGAAAGGTGCAGAGTAGTCTACCCCATGAAATAAATGTAAAAGGAAAAAAATGAAAATGAAAATCAGTATGGCTTATCATTTGTCATTTGTCAGCTATCACTGAAAGGGTCTTAATATCTTTGTAATATACAAAGATATATTCTTATACAACCCTATGAGAATGGTGCCAGTGGCCTATAAAATAAAATCTTGTCCTGCTGCCTGGCAAGAGCCCTTCAGTTCTAAGCATTTAAGAGAAAAAAATAGGGTTTTTTCAAGTTAGTGTTCTTTTTTATAGCATAATTTAAACAAATTATATTACGTACATTTTATCTAGAAGTATGTTGTTCTTTTTAAGTAATTTTATGAGAAGGTTGTTTTTGGGTTTTGTTTTGTTTTGTTTTTAAATCCTTAGGCAAGACCGGAGTAGATAGGCAAAAGTAATGGTGTGTTATCCACAAGAATGGAAGCCAGTTTCCTAGTTTCTAATCCCCTTCTAAGATAAAATTATCCTCTAGCCAGTCCTTCGAGATTTATGTTCCTCTTTCTCCAGCTACAAAACATGACAATTATCAACTATTTTCTGTGATCTTCCCCTCTTCTTTTCACTGTTGCACATTTGAATCAATGCTCCACACCCAGTCTATGGTTCTTCAGCATTCCCCATCCTCCAGCCCTGCCAGGCATAGCCTCTCTCCCAGAGCGCTGACACACTCGAAGGTGAGACCCCTGTCTTAGACCCTCCAACCAAGCACAGTGTCTGGCATGTGCTATAAATTCAGATTCAGTTGATTAACTGGAACTTGCTGTTGTATTATAACAGATAATCATGTCTAATAGACCAGTGCTTCCCAAAGTGTGCTGTGAACTGGAATAACTTGGGGAGCTTTAGAAAATGCTGGTGCCTGGCTCCCACTTCTTGAGATTAATTGGTTTTGGGTGTGACCTGAGCATCAGAATGTTTTAAAGTTCCCCGGGTGTTTCTAATAAGAAGCCACGAGTGAGAATCACTCTAATAGCCAGAGTTCAATTCACCAATTGAGAAATGCTCCAAGTGACCCCATGTTTACAGGGTAACTGCAATGTCTTACATTATACTATACAGATAGCTATTGTCCTCCCTCTATGGCCCCACTCCCTGTTCTTTGGGAATAAGCAAAGTGACTGTTTTTTACTTATTGGACTCTAAACCAGTATTTAAATCAAATCCAACAAGGAATGACCCCCCAACTGTTAATGAGATGCATTTAGATTAAATTTTAAGTTGGTTTTTGAGCAAGTTTTCTTCTAGAAAAAATGCTATTTTATGAGTCCAGACAAAAGGAACATAATTTGCAACTCTCACTTACTGCCTCTACTGTATAGAGGCCTTTCATGCCAATAATCTGAAAAATGTTTGAATGCTCTGCAAAACACATACACAAACACACACATGTGCACATGTATACACATACACACACAGATTGTGCTAACATTTTTTAATAGAATAGGACCACATAGAATTTGGGATGCTATTTTTAGAAGTAAATTGTCATGATTTCTGAATCAATAGGCATTTCTCTGGGCTCACTGGGTTGTTCACTAGAGTGGAATTAGCTCCTAGTCAGCTATAGGATAACAGCTGTGTCCTTTGGCATGATTTACAAGATCCTTTGTGTTCTGTTCCCTGCGTACATCTTTGTTCTTGGCCAACCCTCTTCTCTTCCCTCTCCCCTTGCTCTCTGCTCTCAGCGCTTCTTACTCTGTGATGTCATGGTCCCATGAACATGCAGCCAGTGCTGTGCTAATCCCACTGTGCTGCCATGGCTTATCTGTATTGTCTCCATGTAAGCATCTTGTGGGGTCACCCCATGTCTTAGGTATCTTTACCTATAACACCTGAAACACAGTAGAAGCCTAGAAAAACTTTGACCTGTTAAAGTAATTAGACTTGAAGTCGTTGCTCTGCCTGGGGCCTCTTACAAGAGGAGTCAGAGAAGGTTTGGAGCTAGATAACTGTCCTAATCCACCACAGTTATGGGTAGGACTTGAATGTCCAGATCTTGAGTCAGTATGTTAATTCAGAGAAAGAAAGAACATGAGAAGTGACTAATTTGTGTCTTCATATGGAGTCAATACATTAAAATAGCTGACCTTAATTTATATTAAGTTTGGCATTATTTTAAATATTTTCTTGGTAGAGGAATTTTAAATGATCATTATCTTTATGTTTTAATTTACTTTGAAAACTATTTAATATTGCTCTGTTTCATCTCTTTCATTTCTGCCAAAGAAGGAAAACTAGCATACATGTCAAGGTTTACCCCCACAATGCTTAGGCCATTGTCTTACTGTGTATCCTCTAGTAGTCTTCAGCTTGACTCATTTGTTTATCTTGAATTGCAGTCCTGTGGTTTTTGTTTGTTTGTTGTACTTATAATTAGTCACTTGCAAACAATTTGTACTAACAAGCTACTTAGCACCCTTACCCCCATCTGTGGCAGAGACTGCTAGCTGATCATTAAAGCTATTTCCTTTCCTTCCTGGGCAAGCAGCAAGCTACACTTTCCAATCCTTTGCAGTCTGATATGGTCACATGACACTGTACGAATGGAAGTGATGGGATCCCCTTCCAGGCCTGACCCATAAAAATGTCCAATGCACATCTTCTAGTGGCACTTTCGTTTCCCTCCTCCACCAGCACTAAACTTCTACGGTGGTAAGCGGCTGAGATTTAGGGGTAATATACACAGTTCAGACTGTTCCCGTTCTCATAGAGCTCCACACAATATCGACACAGAAATGGATACTAAGGGGATCCCTGGGTGGTGCAGCGGTTTAGTGCCTGCCTTTGGCCCAGGGCGCGATCCTGGAGACCCGGGATCGAATCCCACGTCGGGCTCCCGGTGCATGGAGCCAGCTTCTCCCTCTGCCTGTGTCTCTGCCTCTCTCTCTCTCATTCTGTGTGACTATCATAAAAAAAAAAAAAAAAATGGATACTGAGCTGCCACTAGTGGCTGGGACAATCAGCACCCTTATGTCCTCACTGATCCCTTTTTGGGAACTGGCTACTCACCAGGGCAATACTTCCCACCAGAGCCTCTCCTTAGTTCCTAACCCTTGCCCTGCTGAGTGCTGCAGGAACCCCTTTTTATCCATTTTGCTTCAGTTTAGTGGTGGTGGGTGGACGGGGAAGAGGATCAAGAAAACATTTTGAGCATGCACTATGTATCAGGTTCGGTGCTGTGTGCTCCTTCATACATTGTCATGTTTTGATCATCACAAAACCCCATAAGGTAGTCACCACTATCCCCACTCCATATAAGGAGAAACTAAACAGTTACACAATGTTACCAGCTGGTAAGTAGCAGGTTCTAGCTACAGAGGGGTTCTTCTGACTAGAAAGCCAGTGATGGCGATGCTCAACACAGGGCCCTCTTGTGCTGGCCAGACCATGGCATTTATTTGTAATCCTCCCTCCCACCACTCCACTGAAACACAACATAATGTTAATTCAGGATATCAGGGACTATATTCTAGTGAGACACCTGATAGTCATGTGTTTTTGGAAATTTAGTAACCCATCACATTCTGAATTTCTGTTATCTTTGAAATGTCATTTTTAGCGCTCATACTTTTTCTTAAATTACATTAAAAATTTGTGCAGATTGTGAAAAAAAATACTACTTCCTTGTCTTAGGGTCTCCTTTGGAGGGGGCGCCTCTGGTAAGGACAGTGTGGGAGCCTGTGTGTGGAAGCCAAGTTGTTTCATGGAGACTAGAGTGGGTGGAGGATGTGTTCCTGGCCTCCTCGTTTAAAACTTGGAACACATTTTTCCGTGGAAAAAATATTATGCAGAGAGAATCCATTTTTGTAATGTATGCAAAAGCACTTTGCGAACCATCAAGAAGTATGTAATATGCCTAAAAAGGAGTTGCTACTCTGCAATACATTTGCACTATAATTCCGACACTTTGTGGATTAAATAGTCTTTTGTGAAGTAGAATTTAACCACTAACTGTTATACTGATTGTCTCAAAGGAAAAATACATTCCAATGGCCAAACAACTGACTTACAACAGACATTTGGAACCCAACCCATTCATAAACGGAGAACTGTCTGGATTAACATGAAGAGGACACATCATCACCATCTTCATCAAGTATTATTTATTAAGAGCAGTGCATGGGGTGAAGACTTCAGCGTAAAGGAAAAAAAGAAGGGACGTGTTAATCTAATTTTTTAATGGCTGCAATTCCACATCCCAGTTGTGAATGAACTCAAGCTGTTCCAAAACATCCCTCTTCTCTTTCTTTTTACTTCTTTCCCCCTTACCCCAGTTTGGCATTTACCTTTTACTCTCCTTTCTTGTTATTTTCCTCTTGCCATTCCACTTTTTGTCTATCTTCCACATCAATTCAACATTTATTCTTGCACTACACAAACTCTTTTCAAGGGCTAAGTGTATTCTCAGACTCTGTGATAGAGTCTAGAAATACCAAGATGAGCAAAATACAGCTCTCAGCACTCTCCCCCACCAATCAAGAAGGGGAGCCTATAGACAAATCAAATTCTGTCCTGAGAAATACCAAGAGACGTAGAGAGAGTAGAGAGGGTGTTAATTAAGCAGAAATTAAGGGAGCAATTGCAGTTCTTTTGTTTGTTTGCTTATCTCACCCCTGTGTGCCCTCTTTCTCCTTTTCTCTATCCACATCAGTGTAAACCTTCATTATTTTTCTTCTGAACTACTCTCAACAATTGTCCTAACCAGTCTCCTAGCATCTGTCCCACCCTACTGTAATCCAATGAACATAGTGCTCCCAGATTTATGTTCCTTTGGGACAACTCCAATTATATAGTGCCCCTTAATGATCTCATTGATACTTCTTGCTCTCAGAATTTATGATGATTCCTTGCATTGCATTTGGAGGCCTTCCAGGGCCTCATCCCAACTCAGAATTCCCTTACTAGTTAGTCAACTCTAATGCATGTTATTCACCAATTTATTTCCTTCCTTATGCTGTTATGTCTTTGTTCTGCAGTGCTCCTCAAATCACTAGACTGAAATTGTATGCATCCTTCAATACTCCACTTAAGGCCATTTGCAGAGCTTTCCTTACCCCTCTCTGCCATGAATCCTGTATTATGTGTTTGGAGGAAGGAACCAGTGTTTGCTGAGCATCTTTCATATATCAGGCCCAGTGCTGGGCAGTTTTCTTGTTTCACTGTCCTATTTAGAGTTCATAACATCTCTGTGAAGATTGGTTTCTCCACTTTCAGATAAGGAACCAAGGCTCTGAGAAGTAAAGTGTGTTCTAGGTAAGAAAGTAGCCGAGTCAGAATTTAAACCTGCATACATGTGGACTTTGAAGCCCAGGTCTCTCTCTTTCTATAAAGCCTCATTGTCTCTATTGTCATTTCTCTTAGAGCAACAGACTTGAAAAGTGGTACGTGTATTCATCAATCTGTTTATAATATTGTGAATACTTTTAGTTCAGAAACTTGGTCTTAAGCATCTCAGTGTACCAGAGTGCCTACCACTATGACTGGAATAGTAGAAACTTAAATATTATGACATTGATGTGACAGTACCACACTGGCATGACATTGAGGGGATTCAGTCAACAAGCCATATGCAACTTGACTCATCGGTAGGCAGCCATAGAATCATATGTCTACCAGACACATTAATGTAAAGAATCAGATATGGTGTTCTCACCGATGTAATTTTCTAGAGATTCCAAACAGAACAAAAACTAGAGATGTTGGCCCTTGGCATTTGCATCTGGCAAAGTTTGAGAATAGGATAGTAAGTGTCAGCAAATAATGAAAATGTTTTGTTTATTCACTTAGATATTCAAACGGAGTCATTTGCCAAGTCTGTGGACCCAAGGACAAGGCTGAGACACAAACAAGTGTTTCTTCTCAGCCAATAATAGTTCTAATACCATCTGGAAACCTACACCAGTTAAGAAAGAGACAAGTTTGCCTTTTTTGCTCTCCTTCTAAGACCTTGAAGCTTGTAAATCTGGGATCTATGGGGGGAGGGAAAAGAAGAGAGTCCCAAAATGGGAGCCCTCCAGGGAACTCGAGCCCCCTGGCAACAAGACCTCAAATTGTAGAGGCAATCAGAGAGCATGTTTCTGCTGGTCTCAATGGCCTGGGAACAAACTAGAGGTCGTTACTATCTCTGTTCGCACTGCAAGAGCTTCATTGTGACCCAATTTAGAGTTCAGTCCAACCCTGTAAATTACTACGATATTTTTATTGATACCATGAAAATGTACCCTTGTTTCTCTATTGTCACAAAAGCATGTTGTTGAAACACTTAAAATATCTTGGCACACTTTAAAAGTGCTTTTTATAAAAGAGACATGAAATTAATGGTGCATTTCAGTCAACACGTCCTTCACAGTGCTTTTCTTTCCCCTTCCTCAAAGCCACAGAATAAAACAAAGTGGGTCCAAACAAGACCTCTGAACATTTCTCTGATGGGAATAACATCTGGGTAGTCAGGAATGGCAATCAATGCTGTGATCTCCTCTCATACCCTAACGTACACATGAACAGCATTAGCTAGTTTTATCATCAGATTTCACTTTTCAGTGAAGTTTTAATTACCAACCCTTATAATGTCATTTCTGGGAGGGAGTCTTGTAGTTTACCTCCCATTTTCTTACTGCCCAAGTCTTTCTCTTGGCGGCCTCCAGCCTATTCTGTTTCCTACCCCTATTCAGAAAGCTTCAGATCCAATGTGATTGCTCACCACTCCATCAGCATCATTTTTTTGAACCCTATATTATCCTAACCACACAACAGTTTCCAGCCATCAGGCACATAATCTTAGTTGCACATTAGCCTGGAAATGGGCTTTTCCCCCTTTTGGTTATCTTATCCATAACATGTGCAACTATTACCTCATTCATCCTTGTGCTGGTTCCAGAGATTAACCCCAAAACTGTCATGATAAATGCACAATTTAAAAAATAGTCAGTTTCCTCAAACTTTTTGTCAGTCTTGTTTTAAATTTCATCCCCTGTTGTGACATGGCTACTAGAACTTGCCATCTTTTATACTGTCTCATTTCCAAATGTTGGAGCCAAGTATGATGTCATATGGTCTAGTAGCATAGCACTTATCTAAAGGAAAAAGCATATCCAGAGCTTTTTCCAATGTTTTTATTTGTTATAATAACACACATAACCCAAGTTCGAAAACATATTTTTAAAGGAAACCAATGAGACAAGCTTTAACCTTTAACCATGAAAAAGATTCCTGACAATTTCAAAGGAAAGGCGAATTCTATTCCTTAGACAGTCTAGGCTTTGACTGGCAGAGGACTTTTCATCATCATGCAATATTAGCACCATCCCTCCATTAGTCAAGCTGCAATTTTATCATAAGCATCATGTAGGTTTTATGGAAAATGTTAAGAAGTGAGACATGGTGTTCATGTCCAAAGGAATTTAATATTTAATCTTTTTTTAAAGGAAAATGAAACAACAACCAAGATTCTCCTATTTTCTAATTAGCATCGCTGGTATCACATTTAAATGGAATAAAAATGGAAGCTAGTGTCATGGGAAGCAGGAGGCCAGGGCATGGACCTGGGAACATGAGATGAGGCAAGTTTTTCACTTCTCATTAATTAGAGATAATCTGTTCTACCTCCAAGGGCTAAAGGAAAATCAGACAAATAATCCATGCAAAAGCACTTTGAAACTATAAAGTATTATACAAATATATGGTGTCATCTTTCAATTTTCAGTCCCCACTCTTAATGTTTAAGACTATCAGAGTTGGCATCCTGTATGACATTTGCATTCTGTACATCCTTCTCTCCCAGCATCAACCGCACTGTAGTATGTTCCTCTGACAAGCCTGCAAGCTCCCTTGATTCATCTTTACAGCTCCAGTGCCGAGGGCAACCTTGATACATGTCTACTGAATGCTTTACTTGCTAAGTGAATACTTATATAAGGGCCTCAATTTTTATTAATTCATTTCTCATTTTCCATCTTTTCATGGACAAGCCTAAAGCTAAAGCTCTTATCTTTGCCTCATACTGTCTACACAGAATGTCCATTTTTGTTCTGCCTCCCAAAACTGCCTCTGCTGTTACTTTTCTGGGGAAGCACAGGAGGGAGTTTAACCTAAGAATCTGGAAATGAGGAACAAACATCTTCCAGCAATGAAACTCCAAAGTAGGAATCCAAATTTGCAGAGTCCAGATGCCTGAGAGAGAAGGGACCAGCTGTGGAAGGCAGACTTCACTAGAGGTGATTATGGGTGTTGATACGGCCAAAGAAAAGATATTTCAGTCAGAAGAAGAGGTTATCACCCACTGATACATGGAAGGAAAAGAGGACCAGAAAGATCAATATTGATAGAGTGACTACAGCGCTGTTGGAAGGAGAGGAATACTACCTTCCAAAGTTACCCTCCAGTAGAGGAGACAGCATCACCCTTGGGTAAGGCAGTGATAAGCACAGGAGTCTTAGATCCAAAATCACCTCAGGCTGGAATGCAACTCAATCACTTACCAGCTGTGTGATCTTATATAAATCACTTAGCTGCTCTGATCTTCGTATTTTCCTATGTAAAACAGTTTTATCACATGCAAATATAAATCTATGTAAATAAGCACAATGCCCAGCAAGTAAAAAGTTCAATATTAGTAGCTATTATTATTACGATTATTATTATTATTACAGATCTTCCTTGACTTAGGATGGAGTTACATCCCAATAAACCAATTGTAAATGAAAATATCTTAAGGCAGTAAAAAACCCATTTAATACACCTAACCTACTGAACATCACAGTTTAGCCTTGCCTCCCCCCTTAAGCGTGTGCAGAACCTTATAGAAGTCTAGAGTTGGGCAAAATCATCTAACACAGATAATAAATTTGTTTTATCATAGTAAATTGTTTTATAATAAAGAGTTGAATATCCCATGTAAGTTACTGAACACTGAACTGAAAGTGAAAAATAGTGTTTGGATGGGGATAGAAGATTGGTAAGTGTGTTGGTTGTTTGCCCTTGTGATCCTGTGGCTCGATGTCTGGAAATGCAGCTCATTGCCACTGCTCAACATCACCAGAGAGGAGCATACCACATATTGCCAGCTCAGGAAAAGATCCAAATGCAAAATTCCAAGTTTCTACTCCGTACATATCACTTCCACACCATTGTGAAGTCAAAAAATTGTAAGTCAAACCACTGTAAATTGGGGACAGTCTGTATTAGCTATTGTAGGTTGATGACACAGTTACTGAAATCATTCAATTAACACCCCTTCCTTTGTTTTTATGCTTACCAAGCAACTTTATAATTATAATTTTGCTTCCCCTAAAGACTCATCTAATAGGAAAGAATGTGATGATTAGTGAACAGAAGTGACTGGTATATTATTTTTTGTCATAAATTAATAAATTGGAATTCTTGTTCTTATATACATCAATGTTTGGGAAATATGATTACTGAATTCTCAGCATAAAATTACCTATACTTATTTTAACATCACATGTTTTAGTTTTAGGCTAATATGAGAACCAACCCCTGGGATATAAAAACCCTACCAGGGACCTCTTATGATACCATTTGGCCTGTCCCAGGTTATGACATTTGTCTTCTTAATTGTTAACTTCTCTGAACTGTAATGCAGGGATTGAAAGAAAAAGATTATTTTTCTTTTATTCTTTTGTTTTTTTTTTCAGTTAAATCCTAAGAATATCTCATTAATAAAATGAGAATAATAAAAGTTTGGGGTGGGTTAGATAAGGCAATAAGTATGAAAGTTTGCAAACTGCACAGCAGAGGTAGGTGTTATTTATTTATTAAATGCATTTAAAATATTTATTCAGTGACTACTATAAGCCAGGCACTGTTCCAGGCATTGAGTGGTAACTGAAACAGAGCTTTTATCTTCACTCTGATGGAAAGAGACAAATAATAAACAAATAAATAGATCATTGTAGTGTGATGATGAAAGTCCCACAAAGAAAAATGAAGAGAAATATAGAGCAATGGAGTGGGAAGGCTGACTTATGAGATCATTTAATCAGAGACCCAGAAGGAGTGACAGAGGGAGCCAAAAAGACAAAGCAGATGGATAAATGGGCAAATAGAAAGATTATGCAAAGGCCCTGGGGCACATGGAGACGAGGGATGGGGAAGGATGTTTATTGACCAAGGCTCTTTCTAGGACAAGACTAGAGTGAGATTTATCTATATGCAAGAGGAAAAGTATATTATCCTGAGCATTTCATGGCAGTAGGGCCCTCTAGAAGAGAGGAGGAAAAGGACTTGGTTGGTAATAAGGGGACATGGGGACTGGGGATATGATTGATGAAACCATGCACTGAATCTGGGGAAGTAGCCATAGTTGGAGAAAAGATGCACACAGGGCAATGAAACAGGATTTTACTTTAATTTTTTTCCTTCCTCACATCAATGTCACTCCTGTCCCAGAGACTACAGGACACTCAGCTCAGTGAGGAAAAAACTGAAATGTCAGCAGTTTTGCAAGTGGTCTCAAGTAGCAGGGAAGGAGGGGAAAAGGCCACAAGAGAAAGGAAATGCCAACTCATTGTCACAGAAAGAAAAGAGAACTTTTGGCTAGTGGGCTGCAAGGTAGCTGCTCCTGAGTGGATGTTCATCTTTAATGCATATGAGTTCAGATTGCCTGAATTATGATTTTTGAGAGATTTTTTCTACTTTTTTGAGGAGAGGGATATTTCTTACAAATTAATCTTTAGTTCTGGCTTGGTGTATCTTTTATCTCTATCATGACAAGTATACAAACAAAATTTTCTTATTCCAATACAGGAAATCACTCATAGAATTTGACTTCATTTTGTGACCTTCAGTAGCTATTTATAAATGACTTATGAATCATTCACAATATAATGTGACAATTCTAGAAATGTCAATGAACATGTTTCATTTCCAGTTAAGAAACGGCTGAAGGGTTTTGTGCATGTGGTATCCTTATTTTATGTATTATTTGCAGAATTCTGTGTTAAACTTTGCACATCAAAAAAAAAAAAAAGGTAGACATCTCCGTATTGATGCACAAGACCTTCTGCATGCAAAAACAGTAACAGTATCCATGAGTAAACATTTTAAAAAATGAAATTGTGTATATTTCTTTTAAAGACTTATTTATTGGGATCTTTGGGTGGCTCAATAGTTTAGTGCCTGCCTTTGGCCCAGGGTGTGATCCTGGAGACCCGGGATCAAGTCCCACATCAGGATCCCTGCATGGAGCCTGCTTCTCCCTCTGCCTGTATCTCTGCCTCTCTTTCTCTCTGTGTCTCTCATGAATAAATAAATAAAATCTTTAAAAAAAATAAAAAGACTATTTTTATTTATTTATTTATTTATTTATAGCACACAAGCAGGGGGAGGGGAAGAGGGGGAGAGAAAGAGAGACTCACGAGCAGATGTGCTGAGGGAGGAGCTCACTCAGGGCTTGATCTCACAACCCTGAGATCATAACCTGAGCCAAAACCAAGGGTCAACCACTTAACTGACTGCACCACTCAGGCGCCCCATGTATATTTCTTATTGTTGTATTGTTTTCATCACCTTTGATTCTTGAGCAAAAGAAGACTTGAGAGAAAGAAGTAATGTTGGAGGGATTTTTGTGTAACTGTCTTCCCTCATGTGGGTTATAGGTCCTTCACAGGCTCTGGTGAATGTTCTGGCCCTTTCCCCTACAATTAACAGACTCAACATTTTGTTTTCAGTTTCATCAGTCTCTGAAGTCTCTGAACTTACTGAAGTTTATGCATGTCCTACACACCCAGCGTTAAGAACTTCTGCTCTGAAAGATTTCAGAATCCGGCCATGATGGGCTCATAATCTCCATCACTATGGAGCCAGAGTCATGTGACTTAGCTTATTTGCATTTGCATTTGCCAGATTTAAATTTGTAGATGACATTATATTAATCTCTACCTTGGAAAAGAGGGAATACTAGGTGTTCAGTCTATGATCTGATTCCTCCTAAGAAAGACAGTTGGGAGCACAAACCTTATGGTGCCATATTGACAATGTGCACATTTGTAGTCACGAAAGAATATGAAGAATAACTCTAATGTATGTTTTATTAATGCAGTCACCTTGATCCCCCAAATTAATAGCAAGCCTCATAATATAAAAATAGTACTTCTACGCAGGCAATAATCAGTGATACAAGTTTCATCCATCCTTCCACACATCCACACATGCATTCATTGTTTTAAAAATGTGCAATATTAGAACAGAGAGCTAGAAATGCTACTTAGTATTAGGTAATTATTGAAATTTTATTTCTAAATGACTTGAATATGAGGAGCCTCGGATATGCTGCCTTTTCCCTTCAACACACTGCCACAGGAACAGTGAGATGCTTTCTACCCTGGTCCCTATTTGTAGTCTCTTATCTTATAAGCAGCTGAGTCTAAAGATATAGAGATAAAACTAGAAAGAAGAATATTTTTGAGAGTATAGGTTTTTACTTCCTGCCAAGCATTCTATTCTCATACACCCTTGTGACCCTATGAAATGGGAACCATAAAAATATTTTCTGGCTTGGAGGTTAATCTATAGTTCACTTTCTCCAATGTGTTCCACCAAAGACCAGATGGGATACTAAAATGAACTAGGTTCTAACTACAAAGCACCCTTGTAGCCTGAGGCAGGGGAAGGCATTACAAATATGTATGTTATGTGGAAGTCCCAGCGGGATTTCCACAAAGAGCCTGTCTGAAGGCGCATGTCCACTCTGGGAAGCAAACCACTCTGAAATTCCCAATTCCTTCTGAGCACTGACCCTGCAGCATGGGTACGGGGGCCAATTAGAACCATGTGTATGGGCTATAGCTTTGGGCAGTCTTCAGTGCCCTTGCCACACTGCCTTCTGGTTGTGGCCTCAGAGCCTTCCCAGCTATGCACTCATAGACAAGCTCTCTAAAGTTGTTGACTTAGCCTTCCAGGAAAAGCTTACCTCTTGTGATGGAGAAACACAAGCTTTGGCATCACTCAGTCCTGGGTTGAATTCTGCCTCTACCACTTTATAGCTGTATGATCTGGGGGAAGTCATTGAATTGCTGAGCTTCTTGTGTCCTCACATGTATGCAAAAAGAATAATTATGCCTATCTTGCAAGACATTACAGATATTGACTAAGAGAATAGAGGAGTATAGAGAAGCAAGCCAGATGCTGCGTAAGAGCTCTACATTCTGGCAACTTCACTTTCCTCAACTACAAAGTGAAATAACAAAATATGTGCCCAATAGGGTTCATGGTAAGGATTTAGTGAGTTAATATACTTAAAAGGCTTTAGCCAGAGTTTGACACATATTAAGCACTCAGTAAATGTTCATATTATTAGAGAATACACATACAATATTTAGAAGAATGCTAAGTTAAGTAGGAGCTCAAAAATGGTAGTATTATCATCCTTTTTTTTCTCCCTAAACATACTATAAAGGGAAACTGTTTATTTCTCCCGTCCTACAGACAAATTCAGCATGTTTAGTGTCCTCAAAACCGTCTCTTTTAAAATGCCTTAAAACTTCCTATACCATACTATACCATATCCAGATGGTCTCTACCAAACTTGGTCTGTGTCAATTCCCTAAAATTTCTGCGAATATTAAGCATAGGCTAAGTTAAATGGATTCAGTGAAAAGCTAAAGAAAAATGCACACGGAGAAAATGTTAGTCCAGGATTAAAGATATGTGACAGAAGAATTTGGTAATCTCTACCAAAAATACTCTGGTACTTCCTGTAAATCTCAGGGGAAAAAAAAAAGTTTTCCAAAAAAATCTTTTTTGATTGGCCAAATGAAAGATTTGTATAGTACTTACTCAAAACAGCAATTTTCATTCTGCAGCCAGAATACTTTAAAGAGTAGAAAGACCAATTGTATGCACTGCCATGAAAATGATTCCAGGTGCAACGAGCACTCAAGATTTATATAACTCAGCTCTTAATTTATTTCCTTTAATCCACACAATATTTCCCAGCTTCTCAATTGTCAGCCACATGTTTCTCAATAAGACCATGGTGGCACCAAACCTCCAAGTTAGATGCTATGATTGTGTTTCCTGAGTGCCCAATATAAAAAGTAGTTAGTGTTTTTAGTAATCATTTCTCTTATGATATTTCCAGAAAAAGTCTGTGTTTAATGCCAAATCTTGGTCTTCTACATGGAACGGGTAAACATGTGTGTAGTCTCCCGGAAAGCCAGATTTTTCAAGCTGAGGTTAATTTCAGTCCCCATGTTTTAAACCACAGTAAGGGGAAGCACTAGAATTGATAAACAGCTATCTCATGGGGGTGATGCCTACAGTATGGGGAGAAAGTAGTCAATCAAAGTTGAAATCCAGGGGATCCCTGGGTGGCGCAGCGGTTTGGCGCCTACCTTTGGCCCAGGGCACGATCCTAGAGACCCAGGGTCGAGTCCCACGTCGGGCTCCCGGTGCATGGAGCCTGCTTCTCCCTCTGCCTGTGTCTCTGCCTCTCTCTCTCTGTGACTATCATAAATAAATTTAAAAAAAAAAACAAAGTTGAAATCCATTGCGAGTTGAAATCCATTGCAATCTCAATATAGAAGTTTTCTTTGAAAAAAATTGCAACATAGTTATATAATCCAATAGACAATGTGCCCTTACTATTAAGGCTGCATAGTTGAAGGAAAAAAGAAAAGCCATATAAGTAGGAATTGTAAGAAGGAAAAGCAACATGAATCTGTGTAAATAACCATGAAATGTCTATAATAGAACAAGTTTCAGTGAACAGAAGTTCAAACTCAATTATTAAATATCAACTTTTATATAAATAAGCTTTTATCTATCAGAAATTGTATTTTTACACTTGCCTGCTTGCACTTCTTTGCATGCAAAAACAATTTCTTGCAGCCAGCTAAGTAGAGATGATTATGCACATAGCAGAGTTTCTGTTACATTTGTTTAAAACTATATCCATGAAAAATAAATTCTGTAAAATTGAAAGTTCAACCACATTGACACTTTCCTCTAAGAGGTCTGCGTAAGAATTCAGTAAGTTGGAAAGGTAATTTGTGAACATTTTTTTCTTTTTCTTTTTTCTTTTTAAAGACCCTATCCATTCATTCATTAGAGACACAGAGAGAGAGAGAGAGGCAGAGACACCGGCAGAGGGAGAAGCAGGCTCCACGCAGGGAGCCCAACGCGGGACTCGATCCCGGGTCTCCAGGATCATGCCCGGGGCCGAAGGCAGTCGCTAAACTGCTGAGCCACCCAGGGATCCCTGTAATTTGTGAACATTTTAGATGAAAAACAATGACATAAATTCCTTCTTTTAAAATGAAGCATTAATTTATGGCACCCTCCCTTAAAATAGCAAAATCTATACTATACCATCAGTTACCATTGAAAATTCCAGAAGAAGCCATTGTTCCCTTCTTTGTGGTATTTTAGAGCCTTTGGAAATGTAAGCGGCAGTCATTTCTCACTGTGTGACATGTGATGATAATTTATTTTTTAGGATGGAATATCCAAATGAACAACTTTTCACACGCTGTGTATGTGGTGCTCATGTCAACATCAGGCAGAGCAAACATGGCTTATGAGCAGAGGTTAAATGACAGATAAATCATTTCATGAGTAACAAATGTAAAACTCTCGACTCTTCCCGTATATTAGCGCTTTGGTGCTGTCTTTATCTTCACTACAGGCTGCATTCTTCTTTTTCTTTTTAATATGATTCCCAGTGTTTTGATGTCATATGTTTTGTCTTATTCAACCATTTGGAGTACAGGTGTGCCACTGTGTTTTTGATGGAGTGTTGCTATTCCAGAAAGCTCCATCCAAAACACAACCCCACACGTGTAATCCAAACCCAAAGATGAGTTAGCCATTGGGCCTTTGCTCCGGTACTTAAGAGAACTCCTCTCATAGTTGCACAGAATATAGAATTAGTAACACACACACACACACACACACACACACGATAGTTAAGGAATAATCCTGAGCTTTAAAAGACCTCAATCTTCCTCTATGAATCTTCAAGGAAAAAAAAATGTGTTTTTAAGTTCTGTGTGCATTCTACTAGAATTACGGTCTAATGTTTTTAGATTGCAAAAGGCTTTCTTTAGTGAGCAAATCCCCACGTGCATGCCTTATACCGCCTCAAAAATGGGAACATTCCACAATACTAGTTAAATGGTTTTCCGAATCAGAACGAGAAGCTTGAGAGAATTTCTTGCAGTGAAATTATTCCCGAAAAGTGCTGGCCAAGACTCTATTGATCCTGACGAAATTCTTATTTCTTTGAAAATGTTTCAGCTTCTTATCATGTTAAGGAAATGAACATTTTCAAAAAGCTTGCAACAACAAAGAGAACAGCCTGGTCTTTAGGCTTAATCTGGGTATTATTTTCAAGCCACATTTTGGAGAGAGTCTTTGAGTGCTCTGCCGGAGGCTTGTCTCTGCCAGTGTTTATTTCTTGTACTGATGCAGTTCAGAGGTGATTAGTGAAAAAGATGCTGAAAGAAAGGGAATAAACGAGAGGACAGGTGTCATATTCTCTGTGCTCTCTTTCAGAGCTTGCACAGACAACTCCATGGTGGCAAATTTGGCACTATGTGGGTGGCTGCCCGACTTCAAATGCTCAGCTGCTCTGGCTCCCAGGGCACTGACAGACTGTCTCCTCCACTTCGGAACCCCCAGATGATGAGTCTCTGACCCTTTAAGTAAAAAGCCTGAGCACCATATGGTGATTTTTTAAAGTGCTATCTAAAGATACAAGGACTTTATGAAGAGCATTCGTACGTCACTCCACTGCATGGGGTCGGTTCATTCTACTGTTTCTGTTGTTAGAAACCACCTTCCAGTCTGTATCCTATAATAGAAGTAGAGCCACAGACTAATAGAAGTTTAAAGCTGTGGTAACTTATAAACCATCTCGCCTAAACTTCTAGAGCATTGAAATAATAATAATACAAAGAGCATGTGGGAAAGCACTTTGTAAACTGCAAAATTCTCCTTAAATGTATTTTGTTTTGTAGATGGGGAAAACAATGGCTACAAAGTAATGACTCATCTACTACTTACTCCTTAGGCTGATAGATAACTGCATAATTGATTTTAACACTGTTGTGCTCACTTTTAATTACAAAGTTCATATAAAGTTTAGAATTAGGCCACAAGTCCTTCTTTGAAGGTATATTCTAAAGGGGGAATTCGGGATTTTTTAGTTGCAAATTGTCCATCTTACAAGCAATACATGAAACTTCAAACAGAGAAGTTGTCAGCCGCAAAGCCAGAACTCTTCTGTACAGATGAGTCCACAATCTGGCCCTAATGAAAGTGCAAACCAGGAACCAATACTGTATATTTCATAGGACAGATAGACAGATTTGGTTGAGGTGTTTTCTATGGGTAAAAATGAGTGTATGATATAAAAAGATACCAGAAGTCTCCCAATACCCTAGTGTAGGAGTGTCTGTAATCCCAAAAGCAGAAAGGTGTTGGTGGCTGTCTAGAGAGGGGCCATCAGATTTCCAAGTCTGACTCCAAGGATCCCTAGACTAACAGAGCCACAACGTGACTGAGAAGCAAGTTCCAGTTCCCATTCCTACAGGGCTTTGCACAGCGGGGACACAAGCAAGAGACAGAACTAGCTCAGACCAAATAGTGGTTTTTAGGCAAGGTGCTCAATGCCACGGTGGCAGGGAAGCCAGGAGTATCTTTACCTCTATGCTTAGAAACTATTAGTGGTGCTCTCAGATTTGAAGGAATCAAGGTGAAATAATGGTTCATTTACTTCTGGATGCCCCAGAGTACCACAACTATCATGGAATCTAGGACCATACACCAAAGACTTCCACAGAAAACAGCTTCGCAGAGCCCTGGCTAAGAGGTGGAATCCAGTGAAGTCATGGTCCCTGCTGGGATCTCAGCTGAGCCCATCCTATTTCTTCATCCTCTTCTTACATAACCTGAATGCCTCCCAGCTCTCTGCACCGACTGTAGAAATCACTGGTCCAAGTGTGTTCTACTTCCTCCACTAAACCCCTCTCCCACATCTGCCACAGTTCCTCTCAGCTGCTCACACCATATTATAGAAGAATTGAGGTATTGCTGAAGAGAGAGGTTGAGAAATTCAGGGAGAAAAAGGAAGGAAATATAGCAGGGTTGACTTTGCTCATAGTCAAGAAATAAATTAAATGCCATATTATAATTCGACCTTTTTTTTTTTAGCTTCCTCAGTTTTAACATGGACATCATCAATATAGGAGGAAATGGGCAAGAATCTGGAGTGATTTTCGAGTTATCAAATGATGTGACATGTAAGACAATCCCTCCATCTTGAACAGTGAGATTGAAGAACAGAGCACTTCAGTGACTTCCCCAGTCTGAAAGATGCCAGATGTCCACTATCTTGTATTTCAGTATCCAGCCCCCTTTTATTTGTTTTCTTTTACAAAGTGGTGATGCTAGGGACGGGGACACATAACGTTGCTTATTCAGTAGCCCTGTCAAAGCTACTGATGACAACTGTCAGCACATCGACCACCCCCATCTCCTTGGTTAGACTCTGCCTCCTTTTCACCAGGCTAAAATCCAGCAGACCCAGGAACCCAGTGGTAGAACTGGAATAGACTTTATTTCTCAACTCCACCTAAGGGGAGAATTTCAACCCAGGACTCACTCTCATGATCTGCTTCCATTTTAATAACTGAGGGAAAGGACTGCATTAAATTACTCCAATATCAAATTCAAAAACTGGAAACAAATAGCTACTTTTATAACTTAAACGTTGCCTGATTTACCTTCTAAGCTAATAAGGGGGATGAAAAATGTTAACATAGAGCACAAACACTACCAAAGAGCGAATATCTCTCTCAGTGTGGTGCTTAGGATAAACATACATTCACATACTGTTTATTATACTTCAAAAATTGGAAAAAAAGTTTAGTGTGGGGAAAATTTTTCTAGCTGTATTTAGAGAGTGACCTGAGATGTGGGAAAGTTGTCTAGTGCTTATGTTATTTTTTTCACCCACTTTTGAATTCTTTGAGGCTACATTTCCCCTGAGTTGAGCAGAGATTGCCACCCACCTTGGCTCTTCCTGCCTCTGCCCTAACAGAACCTCTTTGTTGTTTTATCTAATCAGATTCAGAGGCCCTGCTATGGTTGGCCCGCTTGGATTTTTCAAGGAGGTTATATTTCTTATTTCCCAGGCTTCAGAAGAACTAAAAATAACTGGGTGAAAATCTGAAAGGCAAAGCTGCTCTGTCTGCCAGCATTGTAAGGAGATAGGATCAGCCTTATCCAAGAGAGAGCGTCTCTGTCCTGTGATGATTAAAGCAGACTTATATCTCATACCAGTTTGGTAGCTAGAGCCTATCTGGGTTTGTTTTATGTCTATATTTAATAAAAACTGTATTTTTTTCTTATTCATCCATTAAAATATCCATATGAACACCCATGTTTCTATGACCATCTTAAAAATAAAACTGCTTGAATAAATAAAATCTTTAAAAAAATAAAACTGCTTGGCCTTCACATCTGTGCATCTAATATTTAAAAATGAAGCAAAACAAAAGAGCAACTAGTTGAGTAAATTTAAAATGGAACCAGTAGAAGATGTTCTATCCAAATGGCGGCTATCACCGTTGGTAGACCCACCTATAGCTGCTTTTTACATTTCAGTCTCATGCTAATTTTTTACTGCTCAATGTAGAAATTTCCTCCAGAACACTGAAGAGTACAGGGCCCTAAGACTCATTATGAAGGATTTGCTCATCAAGATAACTAGCCCTCTTTTCATGAGGCTTTGCTGGCAGCAACATCCATCTCCATGTTTTCAAAAGCCGGATTATGCCCATGAAACATGGGTGAGGGAACATCTGTCATACATGAAAGATAAAATATATCTGGCTTTGCCTTTTCATGTTTTATTTTTTAGAGCCATAAAAAATTAAGAGACTAAGTCAGGGAAAAAGTTCAAAAAAGGAGTTTGTACCATTAACTCTGCTAGGGCGTCAGAGGAGATCTAGGATTTCAGTTCTGAACTTACAAATATGTGAAACTGGAGATAATGAAAATAAATATTTAGCCGTTTTCCTAGTTGTCTTTTTGTAAAGGTTAACAGTTTCATACTGAATTAAAAGCAAACAAACAGTGGTGAATTAAGAACTTTGTTCAAACTGCTTTTTTTGTCATGTTCACAGTGATAACCCCTCCTTATAAAGCTAAGCAATAAAAAAGGATAGAACTCTAAGATAACACTAAAAAAGGACATTATTATTTGAAAGCATTTATATGCAACATGGAGGTTTTAATGAGTAATTCATCTTAAATATAATGTATGATTATATATATAACACACAAATATAAATAGCTGAGTTCAATCATCAGATTTACCAGACAAATTGTTTCATATATCTGAGCCAAGTCCCAACTAATAAGTCAGAATAATAAAATTGATTTAAGTATAAGACCATCAGCATATGGGAACAAGAAGGGTATCATTTCCAACGTCTTTTGACTTTTTCATACTGAATACAAAAATGTTGGCAGAGATTCTGGGTTCTCCATGTGGTTTTTGCAAAAAACATTTAAAGTTCTGACCACTGTTAAGCCCTGTCAGGACAAGGACCATCTCTTACAGCTCTTCTCTAGAGCCTCTCACTCGTGCTCACAAAATATTTGTTGAAAAAATGAATGAAGGAATGAACATATGAACAATCTGGATAGAAAATAGTTCCATTTCCAGTGATAGATTTTAAACAAGAAATACACAAAACATTCAAAATTTTTTGTTAGCATAGATAACATTTTACTATCCTTCTCTAAAATGTTTTTCCAATATCAAGCTTTGCAAACAATGAAATAGAAAATTTAAGCCGCGATTGAAAAACTAAAGCCTTCTGTTACTAAATAGTTATTCCATGCAAAGCTTTGTTTAAGAGAAAGAAAGGATAAATGGATTAGCAAGGTGGAGGAAATCTCTTTGAGGAACTTTCTGTGTCTGATATAAAGTGAAATGAAAAGAAGAGCATATGGTACAAAGAAAGTCACAAACAACTGACAAAATGCTATTTTACAAAAATGAAAATGGTCAACATCTACATGATATTTCCTGTCTGATAGCCCTTTTGCTTATCTTCATTCCAAAATCTTGTTTTGCTGAAAAATGCTTGTTGTTGGTTGTTCTTGGTTGTTTCTCCAACAATCATGCTGTTCCAAAAAGTTGTTCAGAGGCAGAAGGCACAAATGCTTTTGTACAATATTTCTAAAGGTCCACTCTTGCTCACAGATTGCTAGTTGGGAATATCTTAAAAATATTTATGCAATTCAAGTCATTTTACAATGGGATCTTGTACACACTAAGTTTTAAAAACATGGTTCCTCTCTATAACAAAGAGAATATACAACTCCCCATGTGCATTCAATGACTTCACATATTCAACATCTCTTTCATTAGCATATAAGTACATATCTCTTCTGTAATACATTTGTGCACACACACAGGAGAGGTCAGTTTTGAGTGAAAAAGACAAAAAGAACAAAGTAGAAGTCCAATTCACAGGGCATATCCTAAGTACACCCATTTTAATTAGGTAAATAGATCAGACCCATTTTCTCCATTATTTGCTAAGCACCTACCAATGACAAGTACTTATCAACACTATCTTATATCTTAACAATCCAGAGAGGAGCAAAATCCAGAGAGATAAGTATGGTGACAAAGCCATTGTTTTTTCCAAAATAATACAATGATTTTTAAGGTGTGTTCCACAGGTAGCAGGATATTGATGGTGTAGATATCCTTTCACACACATATTCATACATATGTATACAGCACAGAAGCATACCTCGACAAACTATCTGTTTGAGTTCATTAATTTGCTTTTTTTTTTTTCAGGGTGAGATTCAGTGAAAGAAAGTATAGATAGAAGGGATGGTATGGTATCTGTTCCCATCTGGATTAGTAAATAGGATTTATTCAGAAAGCAATGACTATAGGTAGATGGAAATGTTCAAACGTGCTTTGGGCTGTGGAGAAAGGCATGTTAGAGTGTGGGAGAAAAGGCCCCTTTACTCACCTGTGTTGGGCATCAAGCACTATTCTGGCACCCAGGTTAGGGAGCTTTAAGAGTACACTGAGATGTTATGGGTACAGACATTGGGTTTATGGTAGCCTTAGTGTATAGTTCCTCAACGTGGCGTTGCAAACAGCTACCAGAGACAAACAGGATCCACAGCAGCAGAATAGAAACAAGGTAAACCCATCAGTAAGAACAGGTAAGCACTGGGAGACACTGTGGAGGGAGGCTGTGAGTCTTGTTACAGCTCCAAGTACACATGCATACAGCTGTATATTATATCTGGAGACTTAGGAATCTGAGGAGCTGCCTCAAGGCTGTCTTGGGACTCCTGGCTTCTATGCCTGTTTCAACCAGAGTCTCTCTATTTTCAAATGTTTTATAAATTGGGGTTCCATGCAATACATCTTTTGAAAAAATATTCTACTGCTTTTAAAATGGAAATTATGGGCAGCCTGGGTGGCTCAGTAGTTTAGCGCCACCTTTAGCCCAGAGCGTGATCCTGGAGACCCTGGATTGAGTCCCACGTCAGGCTCCCTGCATGGAGCCTGCTTCTCCCTCTGCCTATGTCTCTGCCCACCCCTCTGTGTTTCTCATGAATAAATGAATAAAATCTTTTAAAAATAAAAAAATAAAATGGAAATTACAAAACTCAATAATAGCATACCTCTTTTTCTACCTAAAATTGAGTTTGAATACCTTTCACAAGTTATGCAACAAATAGCTGATCACTGGATGCAAGAAATTGTAATGTAGCTTTGAGAGTGGTCACTGTTGATATTCTTGAGGATATTTTCTTTAGCCAGCTCTTTTTATATCTATAGCTCTCAAAGGTGCTTCATCTACTCTGATCACCTAAAAGGCCATTCATACTTTTCCATCCCTCACTTTTCTGTTCCAGTTCAGTTCTGTATATGTACCTGCCTACCAGATAACTCCAACTGTACCTGAAATTCAATAATTCAACATATCCAAAATCTCTTTGGTTTACTTAATCAATGGCCCCATTACCCTCTATTCATCCATTCATTCAAGCTAAAACACCTAAAGCAATCATGAATTTTTCCCTTTACCCTACAGAATAAGTCACCCAAATCAATACAGTTAGCTTCTAGAAAAATCTCTCAAAGCCTTCATTATCTCTTGCCTGACCATCATAATAGTCTTCTACCTACACTCCTGTCTTCATTCTTTTCTTTACCAATATCAACATTAACAACAAAATTATTTTTAAGTACAAATATGATCACATCATTCCCTTATCTTAGGCCCTCAGTATGAAAAAAAAGTTTAACATAGCATGAAACCCTTCATACTTTACCCTAACTTTCTCAACTCAAACATGAACTATTGGCCTAAAAGGGTCATTAGTTGCAAGAATTATGGCTGATTTTTTTAAAAAGGAATTTATGACAGGATATATTGAATAGCTCCTAGAAATCTTGGGAAGATTGAAGAACCAGACTCAGAAAAGGCAGGAAGAAACAGAGACTCAGTAGAAAAACCACAGCCAAAATCAGACTATAGAACCAAGACAGTTGAGACTGTTAACTACTGCCACTAGAGAACGATGGCCCTGTTCCATTACCACAATGGCCTATCACACTGCCACTCTCTCTGGACACTGTTTCTGGATGCTGGGTATGGCACTGGCCAACCCCAATGATGGGAAATTTCAACCCCAATGATGTTGAAACACCAGAAGGATTTTCCACTCGATATGTTTTTCTGCCTCTCTTTCTTGCTTCATCTGAGTGACAGAGCCTAAGTTAGATATCCATTTCTTGCCAAGAAAGGGGAGATAAGGAGGATTGCAAAAAGAGTCAGACTTTTCAGGTGCATAGGGAGAGGTTGGCCATAAAAAGTGAAATTAGCTGTGGGGCACCTGAGTCGCCTAGTTGGTTAAGTGTCTGACCTTGATTTTGGCTCAGGTCATGACCTCAGGGTTTTGAGATTGAGCCCTAATATTCTCTCTCTCTCTCTCTCTCTCTCTCTGCCTCTGCTCGTACCCTGCCCCCCCCTTTGCCATTCACACATGTGGGCTCACTCTTTCTCTGTCTCTGAAAAAAAAAAAGTGAAATTAGATTATGGACAACAAAAATCAACAGAGGTACAATCTGTTACAGCTACTTGAACTATGCAACATTCTCCAAAAGAATGTGTTGCCTTTTTAAAAATGCTGTTCTCAATATTTGAAGGATGACTCCCTGTTTTCTAAGGGAGGACCTACCTCCCCCTGCTCTAATGTCACATCTTCAGGGAAAAAACCATTGGCTGGTGCCTCTAGGCAGAGCTGGTACTTCTTTTGTTTGTGGTCCACCACACCTGATTGTAGCACTTCACACAGGGTGTTGTAATTATTATGCACGTCACAAGTCAATTCCCCATGCCAACAGGGAATTCCCCTGCAGGGACTATGTCTCCTATCTCTGTGCCTTCATATCCAGGCATCATGCACAGGACAAAATACATTGACAGTAAAGTTTGTTGAATAATTTTTTAGCTCCCCTAGGAAGAATGTTCAGCATCCATGGTGACCCTTAGAAGACCCTGACCTCCACAGTCAGTAGCAAAGTCACCATATTCCTCTTGCCCAGTGACAGGAACTGATGGTTTCTAGAACTTTACACCAGGCAATCGCAAGCTGGGAGGCACTCCTGGCATGAACATTAGCCATCAGTCTCATAATCAACACCTCTCAACCCCACTCTCAGTTCTAACATTTATTATGGTGTGAACTTCAGTGTACTGCTAGGGTTGCATCTCTACCAAAGCTTATGTGCAGTTTGTTTTATTGTCGTTTTAGTTATAAGCTGGGTAATATAGCAATTGTGTGAAAGGTTTTCCATTATTTCAGACGAGAGTTAAAGCAATTTCAAAAGTAGTCAAATCCAGTTGGGTAATACTCATTCACACTAACATTTATGCTATGAAGATAGTAAAGAGCCCATTGTCTCCCTCTAGATTCTAGATGGCAAATGAGATCAAAGTCTTCAAATTCTTTAATATCACATATCATCATAATGAAATAAAATTTGATAGTTTTCCACACAGAAGATAATCATTAAATTTTTAGACATTAAATTTCATGCTAAGCATTCAATTTTGTGATCTATAACAGAACAGAAGAGAAAATCCTTCATAATATTAATTTTAACTGAGAAGTAACAAAGTATTTGTGAATAATGTTCATTTGTTTTAAGGATGAGATTTTTTTTACTTGGTATCCACTTAGATTTGGCATAAGAGCAATATGATTCTTCAACAAGCTCCACTGTCAGTTGTCAGCTGGATGCCTCTTGGAGGTGCAGAGAACTACTGATCCCCAGGCATTTAATAGCTCATCGCCAAAAAACGTGGTCATTATTCTGCCAACATGCACCAAGCTTGCCCAAAGGAAATCAAACTGAAATAGCTAACTGGAAAGAAATGATAAAACAGTTAAAATGGAAAAATTGTATGAGGAATAAATTTACATAAATTCAGGAGGAAATGTAACTGTTCTCTTGTAAAACTCACTGATATACTGTTTTTACACATATTCAAACTTATTTTTTCATTCCACAGCTTACAACTTTCATCAGTGTGCCTGGGAAGTTTTGGCAGTCCAGAAGTCCTTTATTTATTTTATTTTTTAAAGATTTTATTTATTTATTCATAGAGAGAGATAGAGAGAGGCAGAGACACAGGCAGAGGGAGAAGCAGGCTCCACGCATGGAGCCTGACGTGGGACTCGATCCCAGGTCCCCAGGATCACACCTCAGGTCACAGGTGGCGCCAAACTGCTGTGCCACCGGGGCTGCCCAGCAGTCCTTTATTTTGATACGATTTTTTAACCTGGCTTTTTGAGCATCTCTCTATACCATTTAGTCTTGCTTGCATTCTGTCATATGTTCCACCCGTGAAGGCAGGAGCAGTACTTTGATTACACTATTAAAGTGTATGCTTGTCCTTTCCTTACTTTTGTCTCTAAATTGCTTTATCATCTTTACCTTGAGCCCCAGTACACCAAGAAATCATCCAGTACACCAAGAAATCAAATAATATGTGAATTTCAAGCCTTACAAAGAAATATCTAGATTCACCATGACCGAGGTAGAGAAACAACAATGGAAGAAAGAAGTTTTGTTAGAAGTCTCAACCTCCATATTTACTCTTCCTATTTTAATATTTATTTTATTATTAAAGCAGTGTTAGCAGTGTTACTCTGGACCCCTTTTACAACATGACATCTTTATTATAAATGCACAACTTCGTTTATTTTCATTTAAGCTTTACATGACCTTAAACATTTGATTGTTCAGTATTCTGTGGATTTTTTAAAATAGAAAACTCTCACATTAGGAACTGCCCATGGAATAGGGATAAACACTTGAAATCCAACCATGTTAACAATTGCTTCTCTGAAAATTAAAGCCTTTATTCCCTTTTCTGATTGTAAATGTATTTTAAAATAGATATTAAACAGAGAACTTTAATTTTATCTCGGATCATTTATTTCTTCTCCAAAAAAAATCCCAACACAAAATTTAAAAAATGTAAATAAAGGTAATGCATACTTGAATGTTTCATATATTACTTTTCACTTTCCCTTTTTTCAAACTTCAAAAAAGACTACACTCCTCATGCAGATAATTAGAAAAATATAATAAAATATAAAGAAAATTCATCAAATCTGCATCCCAGCCCAGTTGATTTCCATGTATGGCCTACACAGGTTTTTTTCTCTCCTGGAGAAGAATTTAACAAAATTCAAATTACAAATTCTAAATTTGATATTTGAAAGTGTATAATATACTAAGATTTCAATCTTAAAAGGCCAAAGAACTTTTCAAAATTTAGAAAGAAAACAGCTTTTTGTTCTTGAAGAATTGCCAGAACTAAAAATGTAAAACAAACTCAGATTAACAGTATATTCTGGTTGTGCTATTCAGATCTTAAAAGATTGCTGATCTGAGTCAAAGGTATATGGTTCTCTTCTAAAGTTCAAATGTTACCCTCTCAGTAGCCTGTCCCTAATTGGTTTTTATTCCGTTTCCTTCTAGTCCTGCCAGCCCTGCCTTCCACCAGTGTGATTCAGAGGGCTGTGGCTCTGCTACAGAGGGCTGGGACTTCTCAGGCCTTCCAACTTAATCTCTGTGATGGTAGACATCTCTGGTCATTTGTCTGCCATGTTCCCGATATCAAAACAAACCCACTAGATGTTTTGCTTCAAACAAAATATATTCGTGAAGGTGACATTTCCAAGCTCTATAAAAGGGTCCACCTCCACAATTAAAACCATAGCTGAGATTCTCCTGAGAGGCCTTCCCCTGAATCAGCCTATGGCCTTTCTTTAGATTTACACATAAAAAAAAAACTATGTTTTAAAAACCCAGGGTTATTATTAATAATGTTAACATGTGATTACTTCTTTTATTTCTTGTAGCATCTGTGTTAGACATTTTTAAGTTAAAAAAAAAAACCTCAATTACAATTAAAACTAAGTCAAATTCATCTCCTTTCAAAGAGTATCAAGAACTCAGAAACAACCTTGATATATGGAGGTTATAATCTCATGGATTTTATTCTCTTTTATAGAGAAAACAAAGTATTAACACCTCTCTTCCTGGGGTGGGCGGGTGGGGAGAAAAAGGGAGCATAAATCCTGCATCTTATGTGTTACAAATAGCTTTCATAGCAGGTAAACAGCCTAAGTGTGTTTATTGTTGTAAGAAGAAGGAAATGAAACTGCAAAGGAGAGTTACTTTAAGTTACATTAACTTATAAGAAAAATGTGGCACAGATACCAAAACTTCTTCAGGCTTCCCAAAGACATTAGGGCGGGTAACTTATCCAGAAGGTAACCACCAGTGGTCAGCCTCATTCTAACTCTGAAGCACTCTACTCTTGAACAGTAAACAATTAGTTGAGATTTTTTTATTTGTTCTGAGTCCTTCAGAATTAAGACACAAAATGAAAGAATTTTCCGGTTGATGGAATATTCGTCCAGATTAAAAGAAGCAACTTATTTGTTCATTCACTAGATCCTAGGAGAGTAGAGCATCTGTAGATTGATGCTGAGCAACTGCTGAGTTGATAAAGGACATTCTACAGTTTCCACATCTCATTGTATAGTCCTCCTGGACATTTGGTCATTGTTGCTACCATGGAGATTATAGAAAGTAATAATAGATCACCATGTTTATGTTGTGACTGTAATTACTCCTGCATAAAAATACTGTGTTTGCCTATGCACAGGCCAAAGGACTATTTCTCTAATACACAGGGATGAGCTGCAAGGTGGTGTGTGGGAGATGAGGAGAGCATTAGCCCCATGCACCATTCGGGAAGTATTAAAACTTAGAAAAGTTTTAAGTTACAACTTAAATCATCAGATAGTAAAATAGGACCAAGAAATAACGTCTGTAGTTTTTTTTTTCTTTTTTTTTTTAAAGTCTGTAGTTTCAACAACCATGGAACACCTACTTGTGCAAAACATTGGTATAATACAAAAATTAATAATGCAGCACCCAGCCTCAAAGTGTTTATGATTTGGTAGGAGAAAGAGAAAGAGTAGACATTCCATCAATCAATCAAATTTAAAAAAATTTCTATTTGAGATATAATCAAAAAAGAACTTGATTCCAACTTGGAATGTCAGAATGTCACTGAAGGCTTGGCTGCAAGCATGAAATAACTCTGAATTGGATGTCCTTTTGCTCCTTATGCAATTTTTCCAAAGTCAAGTAGATCATTTAATAAGGCAGTAGTGATACAGAACTAACTCCACTCTCATTATCCTTGATTATTGAATGTGGAATAGTGCAGGTGGTGGATTATTCAGAATTTTTCTTCATTTGGCTTTCACCATGAGAACCAGTTCATTGCTCATTAAAACCTCCTGCAAGGCAGGGTATGGAGATGAAATTCATTTTGGAACTTGTTAGAAGCATTGGTGAAAGATTTGGTGGAATTGTAGAAACAGTCTCTTCATATTTTCTTTTTCTCTCAAAGAAACCTTGTTTTCCATCCATGAGATTTATATGGTGACTAGAAAATGGTATGTGGGTTTTGACTTTCAGAATAAAAAAGTTCTTCACAAAAGAACTTTAAGAAAAAAAAATTTTCTCCCATTTCATATCAACTATTAATTTATATTTTTCCTTTTAAGGTTGATTATATAACCAAAATTAAACAAAAACAGGGTAGGATATTTCTCAACTAACAGAATACACCAGTAATTACATGAAGAGCAGAGTCTATGTTCATGTTAAAACTGAGGGACCCTGAGGTTACTTATGAATCAAGCAAGTGCGAACAACAAAAAGTCTAAAAGTAATTTTTGGAAAACTCAAAGAATGACTTTAGAATAGCTATTATCATCAAAAAGGAGCATGGACTAAAATAATAAAATCTGTGAAGATTGCTTAAGTTCCAGATCCTAATTAGCCTCCCCCAACCACCACACATCATGGTCATTGTATGTAGAGAGGGATTTTACGTGTAAGAGCAGGCTGCACATACTAGCATAGCAGCATGAGGGACTTGAAAACCACTGGAAAAGACTGGAAAAGATACCCAGTAAGATACAACTGACTCAAAAAGGACAGAAGTGAGGGAAGGGACAATCGTATGGACACTAGTGAAGACTAAGTCTTAGCTGTTGACACAAATATTCCATGAAGATGGATTTCAGCATTAGTCACAGATTGTGCTTTACTATTTTGAAAGGTTCTTTGATAACTGTGATGTGCCTGACACTCCAGGAGACGAATAAACAAATAAAAACAAAATGCCTTTTTAGACACTAGATTGGAAAAATGGAACAACAAGTAATAATGGTGGTGATGACAGGTACGGAATTATTGCTTACCATTTTACACTATCACATGCATCATAAATAACATAATAGCTAAAATAAACTAAGCATTGTGATATACAAGTCCCAGTTCAGAATTTTTATGTTATAACTCATTTATTCCTCACAACACTATGGTGTAGATATACTGTTGTACCCGTAATTTGGGAAGGACAGTGTCACCTTCTAATCCAAATTTCTTGTACAAATCAAATACAGTATCTCTGAACCAGGTCCCCATCCTGCAGGGGTTCCTTTTGCCCACTGGTGGCCTCTTTGGCTGGCCAGAGTCAGCTACTGAGAGGCAGCACAGGCGACTTGCAGGTGCTGGTGACACTGGATTCCAACTTCAGTGGGAAGAATTTTGATTGTCCAATGTCAACTCATGTGCCACAGCATTTTTTAAACCCCATTGTTTTTAATTGTAGTAAAATACACATAATAACACTTAGCCATTTTTAAGTGTAGAGTTCAATAGTGATAAGTACATTCACACTGGTGCGCAATCTTCAGAACTCTTTTTAAATCTTGCAAAACTGAAACTCTATCCCCATTAAATAACCCACAGACCTACCATTTTACTTTCTTTTTCTATAAAAAGGATTCTGGATACTTCATATATGGAAAATCACACAATATTTGTGTTTTTATAATACACTCATTTCATGTGCCACAGCACTTTTGAAAACATGCAAACTTTGTTAATGCAAACATATTAACAATCATTTTATATGGAGGTTTTGTTGTTATTTTTACCAAAAAAGGGCAATGGCAACTGATGACTTGTGTGTTTTTATAACCCCCCAAAAGTTATTTTCACTTATTGGTTTTTTGCATTTCTAATAATTTAACTAGATCAAGAAAAGTTTAAAATCAACACATGCTACCAATGATAAGCAAAAAAACAGATCAATATCAGATATCAAAAATTTATTGTCAATATGATATCTGAGACATTTTGCATTGCCAGTTTCTCAGATCCGAGGTTTCTGACTCTTTACTATGATTTATGAAGTATATAGGCTACTTTCATTAAGAAATGCATTCCCAAGCCCTTCTAAATTTTAATTCTATTTATTTTCTCTTGTTAATAAGTGCAATACTTTTGTCAATTATAGGCCCCACAAACCCATTTGAAATTAAATGTTATATATTTCCAAGATAAATAGTAATCAACAGTTTGCATTTAAAACTTTATTCTTAAGGTAAAAATTGAAAGTCCCAAAGTCAAATATAGCCTGATGTTCTTGTAACCCATCAGATCACTTTATTCTTAAAAATTATTTTTCTTCCCTTACAAACTATACTGGAATTAAAACAAAAAAAAACTTAATAAAACAATAATATGAGATCATAATGAAATAAAAATATGTTTAGACTGTCACTTTTCTTTTAAAAAAAAAAACCTTCTAAGGATGGTACAACTCAAATTTCAAACTTTAGTTTATTTTCAACAAAATTCCAATTTTCTGTTCAACATTGTCCTTTCATGACCTCTGATGGTGAAAGTGTAAACTGACATTACAAATATCAACCGAAATAATGTCACAAAATCCATTTACCTTATTATTGAAGATCCTTTTCCTTTTCACATTTATTTACCTTGAGGATGTAATAGTATCAATTATTCAACAATATAGAAAGAATGTTGGATAATTTCATGCTACTTTAAAGCATTAAAAAAAAGCTCTCTTACAGTCTGTAAATCTCTGTATATGTGCACATTATATAGCAGAATGAACATTTCAATGATACAGTAACTTACTACTGTGACTACTAGCTCTCAAATATAAAGTGAATAAGGTTTGGAGAAGTTGAAACAATTATGTTAATTTTTAAAATCATCACTCTTCCTAAATTTCTGTACATATGAATAATGAAGCATAATTGTATATTGAGACCTGAATTATTTGCATGTATTTATCTTAAATTAGCTAATAAGATTAATGTCTTGGCCTGAGGTTCCTCCTGAAAAGGCTTTCCCACAGGTAATTTATCTGGGAATAGACCTCAGAAGCAGGAATAACGAACAGGGGAGTAAAGACAGGAAGAAGGGAAAGATGAATTAGGGATGCATTATGAAAATGACTATGGTTAGGGTTGCCTGGGTGGTTCAATCAGTTAAGTGTCTAACTCTTGATTTTGGCTCAGGTCCATGATCTCAGGATTGTGAGATCAAGCCCCACATTGGGCTCCAAGCTTGGCATGCAGCCTGCTTAAGATTCTCTCTCTCACTCTCCCTCTCCAAAAGAAGGAAGGGGTTGCTATGGCTATGGCCAACCTCTGCTGGATTCCATAGACCTTCTAATGAAGGTATAACTTTAATGAAATCTATGAAATAAAATGAGAAAGACTTTTCTATGGGCTTCCATCTCCCACAGGTAGAGATGGCCCCATGGACACTGGCCACTACATAACCACTTGTAGGTTGCACATGTATGGCATTTCAATGGATATTCCACACTTCCATGTCAGAAAATTTCCAGGGAAGGAAGTGAGAGGCTCACATCTCAGCCAGAGATGAGGCACTCTCCAGTTGCACCTGCAGGAAGCTGGTCAAGATCTATAAGGACTGGTTGTAGAAACAGTGACTTCTGTAACATGTAGGGCTGAGAGGATTTTAAGTGGGGGACAAAGTGGTAACTGATGCAGTAGAACCTTTGCACTACTCAGATCCACCCTTTCTCTCCATTAACTCCACTCCATCACCAAATATCTTTCAAGGTACTAGCCAGCTACCATTTCTGCAAGAGGGTCTGTGGAACTAATGGTTCCAAAGTTTTGTCCATCATCATCATCTCTCTCCTCCGTTAGTTGATTTTAAATTTCTCTCATCTTTGGCTAGCATCTCAGTTGATCTAAAGTAGCTTGCCTGGTAGAATGACCCAGATCTTCTTATTCTAGGTTTAGTTTAAGGGCATAGTTGCTATAACTGTCCATTCACCATTATCACCTGGCACTAAAAAACCAGGTGATGCATCGGTCAAGTCCTTAGATATCTCCCCCTGCCTCCATTATATATCAGCAACCCAGGCTTTTTATGCTTATAAGGGTAGATTAATCCTATAAATACATTGACATTAATTCCCTTTTACCTGATAATATAGAAATGATGACCCCCAAATGACAAGGTAATAGTCAAGTTCTGTGGAACTCCTTTACTTTGCCTTCTGGTGAAAGTTTTCTCCTTTTTTTAAAGATTTTATTTATTTATTCATGAGAGACACAAACAGAGAGGCAGAGACATAGGCAGAGGGAGAAGCAGGCTCCCCACAGGGAGCCCGATGTGGGACTCAATCCCAGATCCTGGGATCAGGCCCAGCCGAACAGACGCTCAACAGCTAAGCCACCTAGGTGTCCCAAGTGTTCCCCTTTTTGGAAACCAGGACCTCTTACCCAGAAGAGCCTAAGGTTTCAGGGACAGAAGGAATAAACTTTGAAAATGGGTCCCTAGGAGTATTGGCGAAAGGGATCAAGTGTACTTCTATCCCTCGGTTCCTAGAAGGACACAGCACCATATGCCAGGCATTGATACAGCACATATGTCTTACCCTTTCTCCAACTTTAGCTTAGCCTTCAATAGGCTAGTCCACTATTGCATTAAGTCATCTGTTTCTGGGTGATATGTGGTCATGCACCCATTGTTTCATGACTTTTGTCAAAAGTTAATCCCTTGAACAAAAGTAACATTATGGGGAATGCCATGCCAAGGAGTAAGGGTATTTTCTAAACCCTGAGTTGGTGGCACTGGTGGAGGCTTTACTGGCAGAGAACGTGAATTCATTACCATACTAGGTTTAAATTCCAGCAAAGATGAATTGTTGCCATTTCCAGGTAGAAGGGGTCTGATAAAATTACTTTGATATTAAGTGACTGGTTGGTGTCCTTTAGGGACTATATCACATCAAAGACTCAGTATCAATCTCTTTTGCTGACAAGTTGGGCATTTAGAAAACTGATCTATTAGTAATTAGAATACTTATCTAGTACTAGATCAGTATTAGGAAAGGGAGCCCATTCTGTTATGCCCATAAATTGCCTTCTTCCCAGCCACGGTATGTTTTTTCATGGACCAATTGTCCAAAGAGTGGGGGTCTAAAGATGAAGGGAGAGTGTAGCTGATATTCACAGGACAAACTAACCTGTCTATTTGGTTGTTGTCTTTCTATTCAGAGAATGCTCTTTTGTGGACATTAACACAAAACAGGACAATCTTCGAGCTATGTGTCCCCCTCCCACAGATCTAGCTATATGCCTCTTTTATCCAGATTTCCTTGTCTCTGTTTTTTTAAAGACATTATTTACTTATTTTAGAGAGTGAGAGAGAGCAAAAGCGAGAGAGAGAACACATAAGCTGGGGAAAGGGGCTGAAGGAGAGGGAGAATCCAGCTTCTTGCTAAACAGGGAGTCTGACACAGAGCTGGATCCCAGGACCTTGAGATCATGACCTCAACCAAAGGCAGACACTTAACCAACTGAGCCATCCAGGTGCCCCATCTCTGGTTTTTTGATCTTGCTTTATCAAGGCCTCTGACCAAAAGTCCAAGCCATTTGATACTATCCAGTAGTCTACGTATATCTATACCTTAGGTCACTTCTACCAAAACATAAAGTAATTGAAGTGTTCTGCTTGGAGCTCTTCCCACTGAAAGGATTTCCATTCACTATATTCTTTTAAGGATACCTCTGAGTGTGGCAGTAGTATGACAACAGTCTTTTCATGGTTGCCATTAATATGCTACTCTAACCAACATGTGAATAATCCCAGAATATTTTGCTCTTTTATTCATTAGTTCGGATATTTCTAGCCATCATCAGATCTGCTAGATCATATGACCCAAGCTTCCAGCAAGCTCGCACAACTACCATATATGCAGCAGAACTTTCTCTGCTCTAATATCCACATCCAATAAATGGGTTGGTACATTATTCTCCAGTACAGTATATGCTGCCTTTAAAATCAAAATAAACCTACCAAGCACTATGCATCTTAGTGGCAAGCTCTAATGTGTATCAATTTGTTCTTTACCTTTATCTTTTTGGTCCCAGCATGTCCCAAACAGTAGGTAACCTAAAACTTCACCAATATGGCAGTGCCATAAAGTTTTGTGTGGCTTATCTTCTACTCTCTGGTTTGGATGTGCCTAAGGAAGATAACCTAGAATAATTTCCACCTCCACTCACCAACTACAATTAATGTAAGGCCATCAATATAATAAACCATAATGATATTCTGTGAAATGTCAATACAAATTTCCTACAGATTACATTCTGATAGAGTACAATGAGAGTTAGTTTAGCCAATGGGGTTTGAAACAGTGCATGTGAATGATTGTCCCACCCAGATGCATGCCAACTGCTTTCACGCTTCTACTGAAGAGAGTTTAAAAGACCATATTTACTAGGTAATAGTAGCATGCCAAGTGCTGTGAACTGTGTTGATATCTTCCAGTTAAGCAAATATGTCTGACACAGCAGCTGAAATTAGTGCCGGCACTTGCTTAAGTTTACTGTAGTCCATGGTCATCCAAAACCCATCTATTTTTCTGTAGGATCCAAAAAGATTGAAGAGGGATATGCAGGGTTTACTATCCCTACAGCCTTAAAGTCTTTCAGTGTGGTGCTAATCCCTGTCATTCCTCCCAGGAAGTGGCATTGGTTTTGATTTGTTCACTTGGATGGGAGTGGGGTATATCTAGGGGGTTCCACTTGGTTCCTCCTACCATAATGGCTCCACAGATCAGGAACCAACACAGTAATTCGAGTTCTTCCAGTTATAAGTTTACTTGGCTATCTTATATATCTCAATTGTTCATTGGGGGTGGGGATACAATCACAGGGAAGGCCACTGACCCACTGTACCTTTGTGAAACATACTTGGGCTAGAACTCTTATTTTCAACTGGTCTCCATATGCTACCACTCTAACTGGAAGACTATTATGGGATTTCAGTTTCCCTGACACCAGTGGCAGTTCATACCCCTTATCCAGCACTGTGTAAAAAGCCTGAGAATTCTTATTTCAAAATTTGTGTAAAAAATGGATCATGCCCACTGTCCATTCCAAAACTCTCCAAATACAAAAACAACTACGAACTAGTTAAGAGATCTGTTTTAAATTGTACTGGCTAGTTTTAATATCTAGAAGTAACTAAAAAGTTATGGAATCTAAAATTTGTCTAAGGTGATAAGAAAAGTGATAGATTTAACACAGCTCTGTTTAAAAAAGTGATCATTAAAAATAAAATAACACTATGTTTATACTCCAAAAAGTTGAGATGTCTCAGAAAACTGGTTATGGTCCAACCTGTTGGGTGATTTTCTCGAGCTGTATTCAGTGGCTCCAGAGCAGGTGTTTTATTGGGTAGGCATGCTCCAAGGGCACTGGGGTAAAGCTATTGAAAGTATTTGCAAAACGCTTTTGGAAGGATGATAGAACAGAAGCTGGATAAGAGAGGAGGTGAAAACAAGTCTTGGATTCTGGTTTAGCCACTATGGCTTTTTTTTTTTTTTTTTAATTTTTTTTTTTTTTAGCCACTATGGCTTTGAGCAAGTCATTAACCTCTCTGCTTCAGTTTTCTCATCTATAAAATGAGGACAACTTCAAAGAGACATTGTGCATCTTTTTACGTGGATTCCTTCGGATTGAGTACAAGAGTGTAAGTGCATTAAGTGAAATAATGTACGTGAAGCTCCTATCAACCTATGTATTCAATAATATAGCTTTTATTTATTTATTTATTTTTTATTTATGATAGTCACAGAGAGAGAGAGAGGCAGAGATACAGGCAGAGGGAGAAGCAGGCTCCATGCATCGGGAGCCTGACGTGGGATTTGATCCCGGGTCTCCAGAATCGCGCCCTGGGCCAAAGGCAGGCGCTAAACCGCTGCGCCACCCAGGGATCCCCAATAGTAGCTTTTTAAAAATAATCTCATTATTCAAATCTTTGTCTGAAGGCACAGCTCCTGGCATGTATGCATTTGTATCACAATAAACACCTGCCGGTTGAAAAATTTGGGCTGGTGAGAATGAAGTCCTTAACCTATGTCTGCCAGTGGCAATCCTTTCAACTGGTACTTTACTTTCACCTTCCTAAATGACGTCCTCTGAAACTGAAACTTGCGTGTGTTTTAGAGGGAGTAAGGGGAGGGTAGAGGGAAACCACAGACATGCTCCAAGACGAGCAGCAGGTTGGGATGTGCGTGTGTATTTTCAATTGTTTGCCCACTAGATGGTGGAACAGAGCCCCTATCCTCATGACAAAATTCTTTCTCTGAGTTTCTCTCACAACGCCTACTCACGGGTTTGCACGTAGAGGAATCCAATAATTTTTTTTTTTTTCTTCAAATTTTCCGCTCGGAAAGCGGAACCGAAACCACAAAGGTGGGGAACGTTAGAAGAAACGAGACGTGCGGAGATACAAGGACTAAGGGAGCTAAACTACATTTCCCAGGAAGCTACGGGCTCGGCCTACAACACCCAGCATGCCTGGGTACCGCCTCTCGAGAACCGCCCCCCTCCCCGCCCCCGCGCGCCCTCCACTTTTCCAAGGAGCACAGAAAAGGCTGTGGAGTCTCGTTGGTGCAGCAGCGACGGTTCTTACCCTCCAAATTATTCTGAGCCGCAGCAACTGCCACCTTCTCGTAGCGGAGAAAAGACAGTAACTGCTGTCCCATGGGGCCCGCAAGCCACGTGACCGGCCCGAGTCATGTGACTCGGGTTTCAGGCGGCCGAAGTGTGTTACCCTGGTAACTGTTGGGCCCTCCCCGCAGACGTTTGGGATGGCGCGGAGCTGGAGCTCAGAGACAGGTAGGTGAGGCTTCCCGCTCGGTTGACCCTGACCGAGAGTGTCCTCAGACCCGCTCCCCTCCTCCGCCCACGCTCCATTCAAGTGCGTCTTTGTCTTCCGGCCGCTCTGGAACCCGCGCTTCCTGGAGCCGGGATCCCCCTCCGCCCAGGGTCTTGGGGCAGGACCTTAACTGCACACACATCCTACACTGATCAGAAATGCTAAAGAGGCCGGGAGTTGATATTCTGCAGGTTGGGAAAAATACTGGCCGGGGTTCTTTAAACGAATGAATTGGGTTCATTAGACAGGTGGGGAGAGCTTTGTGTTACACGTTATGCATAGTTTTGTTGCCTTTCCCTCCCTCCAAAGGGAACACAATTCGTTTTGATCTGTACACTCCACTAACTCTATTTTAGGTAGACCTTGAATCTTAATGAATTGCATTTTGTCTGTATCCAGAAACAGTCTGGTTTGCAAGACTATTCATATGCACTGATAACAGACCGAATGATAGGGCGACACAAACTCTGTCCTGTGCTTTGCAGAAAAGAAATGGCCTTTTGGACTTGCTATTTTTAAATTTTTGACAGATTCCTTGAGAGGACCTGATTTGTTTCAGGGATATTAAATAACACACACACACACACACACACACCATAGGTTTAGGAAATGTTGCGGAGACCACCCTTCAACAATTGGGTGTTAACAATGAAAATGTAATTCTGGACCCTAAGTACAGTGCATACTGTAAGAGCTGCTTTTCCAAAGCAGTTTTATTCATTAATTCAGGATCTCTTGTCAAGGTTATTGGTCAATAATTGTGCATGTATACTAAACCATAAGACAAATGTCTGAGGATTAAGTCTGGTTGCTCATAATGTGATATGAATTTCCTCAGAGCATACTTATCTCTTGTTATTTAGTGTTTCCAGTGTTGTAAATACTTTGGAATGTTTACCTTGGGAAGTGAAAATTCTTGATTATGGCTCACTATTCCAAAGAAGAGCTGGATGAAGAGTTTGAGCAGTTCATGAGAGAGGTAAGTTTTATCTTTTTAAAAGCTACATTGTGAACTTTGTAAACTTGTGTCACAAGAAATTCATCTTTCAGTTCTCTTTCACTTCTAATATGCAATCAGTTTGACAACCTTGAAAATAAAGCAGCCAGTTATTTTATCAGCAAAGTGGGTTTATTTAGGAATGACAGAGAAACTACCATTCAAAACATGCAGGCTATGGCAAAACCATAGGCAAATCCTGAGACCAAAGGAGAGGAACCATTACTTTACAGAGAAAATGAGAAAAGTTGGGAAGGGCTTCCTTGAATGAAAGTCCATTGTAGGAGAGAGAGAGTTCAGGGTGGTCACAGTTTCTCATTGGTGGAGTTGTGGCTGTTTCTTACTGGCTGCGCTAGTTGCTCTGCTTGGGGAAATTCATTCTTTCCTTTGCTGGAAAATGCAAAGTTCCATTTCTTGCCAGTGGGTTCTGCAATTGATGATGAGTTAATAGGGCATGAGAGCTCCCCCTTCTGGCCTCCTGATTGTATTTCAAATGTTTTCTTTACTTTCACATTATTCCCTTTTGATCCAGATCTTTCCTCAAAAGCATCAGTGACCAAGAGTTGGGTCATCCATGTCTCAGTGCCAGAAAGGACCTTTCTTGGGTGTCATGTCCCACGCCAGAAAGTGTATAGCAGTTAGAACCCATTTTGGACCATATTTGAATAACGAGGAAGGTCCTTAGGAAGGAAAACTCTCAGGCATTTCCCATACAAAGTCTATATCTTTTTGAAGTCATATGTGTAAGAGATCATCTTGAAGTGGTGAGCTAGCATCACCTTATTGGGTACATAGTTTCTACAAAGTTTGACAAGCAACTGATGCAAAACTTAAAAATTATTATACAAAACATAACTAAAAGGAACATGACAATTCCAAAATGTATGATGGTTCTGAACCGTGACCCTAGGTCTGAAGAAAGCCATCTGAACAAAAGACCAGCGAGAATCATGTGAAATTCAGCATTAGTCATGTGCTTATCAAATTCAGTAGTCAATGTGCTTATCCCCTAACTTTGTGCAATTGAGTTTCTATTTTTCCAGAAAAGTTTATCCATGTGTAGTAAGTGGTGTCTGCTATCACACATATGCCTCCTTGCTCAGCAGGTAAGTAATACGGAGCTATGTGATTGTTCAAAACTACTTTAGCCAACGAGTTGAATAATCATTGTTGGGTTACTATTGTTTTGGCTGTAGAATTGACCAGCTCTCTTAATTTTAGGGAAAATTTTCTGATTGTGTCTGTTAGACTTACTCTGCAGGGAGAAAGGTTCTCTCTATGGAGGCAAACCTGGAATTTCATGCCTCCTGGAAGTTCTCATTTCAGATGACCATGAAGGTTTAGTGACGTAGACCGATAGGCAGCTGCTAATTTGTTGTGAACCAAAAATAGAACAGTGAATACAGCAGGAGCACATTGTTCTTTTATCCATCAGCAGTCAAGGCAATTAATTGCCCAAGCCTAGGGGCCATTACCAAAACCTCCACAGTTAGAAAAGTAGCCAGTAGCTGCACATAGGGCTCCCTCATAAGTATTAGCATTTATGGACCCATTTGTCAGTATAGAGGCATTAACATTATTCAACCAAGACTCAAATACCATGTTATCACATATTGAAAGTTTTCCTGAATATATGGGTATGACAGCCAGCTTACAAGTGGCCTAACTTACATTGGCTGTTCCCCAGCGTGTTTTACATATGTATTCAAGAGATCTTGTTTCTCCTGCCTAGGGTTGGGTTAAATTGAGGCAGGGAATATGTATGTATGGATTTAAGTTCTAACTTTATAAAATGGATCTGGGGAACACTTTAGGCATGTAGTGGCAATTGGGCTTCCAGCAAAATGACTTGTAGGTGAGCTAAGGGATCACTGTTGCTGTGGGCAGATTGAGGTTTCTGGTGCCACATCCCATAATCAGAGAAGTTCCCCCTTTTGCTGGAGTTGGGAAATGTGGGTAAGCATTATCTATCCATGGAAGAGAGGCAAAAAATAAAGCCTGGTCCAGTCATTTTGTGAAAGTTGTCTTTATCAGATGTCTGCTTTAATTCCTGGAAACTTTACTTTCAGATCACCAGTTGATTTACAGGTCCAGTCTGGGTTTAGTGCTCTCTTTAGATGTGACATGTGAATCCAGGAGTTCGTTTCTTGAAATTTGGTGACACAAGGGTTGGTAAATAGTACCTAATAGGGCACCTCCAACAAGGTTGAAGAGAGAACTTTTTGAGATGTCTTTTGCAGTAGACAAAAATTTCTCGGTTGCAGCGTGACACTTAAGGCCTTTGTCTCCTGAAAATGTGCTGTGAAGCTAGTTCTACTAAAGCATGGTTATTCTCAACAAAAGCAATTAGGCCTTTACAATATTGAAGTGGATCTCTTTTTATCAGCTGTGGGTCAGACAAGGCAGGAGCCAGGTGCATCAGGTGCCCTGTGACTATCTCAAATGGTGTGAGAATTAATGAGTTACAAAAGGGGTGGATCTCAGATTTGGAAGGATCCTATTATGTGCTTGCGTGGGCAGCACATATACTAGCAGGACCTAATTGTAGTGCTTTTGGCTAGGTTAGTTGAAGTATCTTCACAGATTTTGCCAATTGAGTCTTAATGGTGCTATTAATGTGTTGATTGGGCCATTAATGCCTGAGGATTGGAGTTGGTAAGCACCGGGATAATGCTGTAGTACCAAACAGCATAGGTTTATTGATGAACTTGACCATTCCCTGATCACTGTGAAGCTTGAGAAGGCTTCCACAGGTAGGAATAATTTTTTTTTCTAATAGGATTTTAGCTACAGAAGAGGCCATACCCTATCTGCAGGGGAAAGCTTCAGATCAGTGAGAAAACAGACAATGACCAAAACATATTATATCCATGAGACAGGGGGAGCTGAATAAAATCCATTTGCCAAACTTTGAGCGGTCCATGGGGCAATTTAAAATGCCAGGGGCTGGTGTGGATGGGTTTCTTAGGTTTGTATTTTGGACAGGTGGGGCAAGCAAAGTAGGCAATTTTTATGGGCTTTTTAATATTTCTCTACCAGAATTAATTCATAAAGGCTGTCTTATCAGTAGAGCAATAATTAATGCATGCGCAGTGGTTAGTAATGAGATTTTTGAGACTCTGGCAGTACTGGATTGTTATTTGGCTCAAGCCAGAGTTCTCTATTTTTATCAAACCAACAATTTTTAGATTTCCATTATTGTTTTTCTTTCTCTGGGGCCAATTGTTGGGCATCTCATGTCAGTTTTATAGATTATCATTTGAAGCAACATCCCTTTGGACCATGACAGAGGGTTGTTTCTCTAAACCAATTGAGAGAAAGAATTGTGACAAGCCCCTGTAGTTCCTCAGAGCCCAGTTACTGAGGATTAGGAAAACATTGGAAAGATTAGTTGAAGGACTTGATGGCATTTGGAGTGCTTAAGTTTGTAACAGTCTTTTTTCCAGAGTCTGGTTTTTTGCAATCATGACAGATCATCAGGTGAGTTTGGGGTTTGTTTAGGGGCCTCCATTTGTTAGAGATGAAAATTAAGGATTTTAGTGGTCTTACTTTTAGTCAAATCATCTAGGATGTAGACAAGCTGGTTCGCTAAATTAACTAAATCTGGGGCAGACATAGTTGCCCATTCCATCCTGGTCCTTTTAACTTGAAGGGAAAGATCCAGTTTAGCCAGTTAATGAACACAGAATTAAAAGCTACTTGAGTGGACTCGACGTCTAAAATTTTCCTTAAAAATAATCTGAAGTCAATTGTAATAATCATAACCAGGTTCATCAGGTTTTTGTGTGCAAGCCTGATGATGTTCTAATCATCAGGCTTAGGTACAGCTTTTGTAATTGCTCTGTGAAGACTTCTAGTGAATGTTCAGCCTCCTGCCAGAAGTCAGAGATCTGTTTTTCTGAATCTCTTTCAGGATTTTTCTATCAAACCAGTTTCATCCAATGTTAAGCCCGGCACTCCCCAACCAGCATGTGAACTAATTAATATAAATCTGAGAAACCTAGTCAATAAGTTTGAATACCTGTGTTAAATTCCTCAACAAATCTATGAGGATCCTCAGTAACTTTGGGAAAGTTTTTGACTGTAGCCTGTAGTTCAGCTTTAGTCCAGGGAACATAAGAAACTAGTTTAGCAGTTAGATCCTTAGAGGGCTTGATTTTAAAGGGGTTGGGTTCTGATAGGTTCAGAGAAAGAGAGCTGGGAGAGGTTCGGAGTAAAATAGAAATTCAGAAAGAAGAGTAGAATGAGGAAGGGTCTGAAGGGGCTGAGGATAGCGCTGCACGGAAGTAGAAAGATGGCAGCAGAGCAGTGGCCTGAGCACATGCTGACTGCTGCTGTGAGTGTGGAGATGAAGAATCCATCGGAACAGAGAGGGGACTCAGAAGCCCTTTTGACTTCTCTCAGTTATTTAGTAGCTTCAGTTGATTTAGAAATGGCATTTTGCAAAGAGACAGTTTTAGAGTCCTGACTATGTTTGGAAGCCTCCAGGTACCAATCAAAACAGGCATTCCATTCAATTTGTTTAATTTTAGAGCTGTGGTCTTCTAGTTTGGTTTTGAGAGAAGGAAGCTTGAGGAGATCAAAAGGTCCCCAATGATAGTCATTGAAATTCTAAATTTAGCTAAGTTGGTCTATTTCATTAGCAGTGTGCTTGAGGAGGGATCATAGTTTTTAGACATAAAGTCCATCAGGGTCTCAAGAAGAAGGCTGTCCTGAGAAAGTTTGAGGATTAGGATTCCATTAGTCAATCCAGAAGTTCAGAAAAACACATGAATACTCACCAGAAGGGACAAAGTGTTCACAAAAATAGAAATAATAAAGCTTTTAAACAGATCCTGAGTAAAGCCAGAGAGCTCAAAGTGCAAAGAGAGCAGAGCTTGGATCCAGGAGAGACTAACTCTCAAACTCCAGGGTCTGGGAGAAAACTATGAATTCACTGAATTCACTGAACCTGTTTGTTCACTGGCCTCAGAGTTGTTGGAGTCTTCTCTGGATCCCACTTCTGATCACCAAGTAATGTTGACCTCAAAAATAAAGCAGCCAGTTGTTTTACCATTTGTTTGGGAATGGCAGAAGACTTGCAATTTGGACTTGCAAGCTATGGCAAAACCCTAGGCAAGACCTGAGATCAAAGGAGAGGAACATAACTTCATAGAGAAAAGGAGGAAGTTGGGAGGGGCTGCTTTCAATGAAAGTCTATTGGAGGAGAGCAAGAGTTCAGGGGGGTGATGGCTTCTCATTGACAGAGCTGTTTTGCTGGGCATGAAGAAAAACTTTCCTTCCTCCTGTTGGGGTAGTAAAGTAGGCTTCCTCCTATTGAAAAATGCAAGAAACACTACTTTGTTGGAGTCTGTAATTTTTTTTGTATATTTTTTTATTGGAGTTCCATTTGCCAACATATAGCATAATACCCAGCGCTCATCCCATTAAGTGCCCCCCTCAGTGCCCGTCACTCAGTCACCCCATCCCCCCACCCACCTCCCCTTCCACTGCCCCTTGTTTGTTTCCTAGAGTTAGGAGTCTCTCATCTTCTATCACCCTCTCTGATATTTCCCACTCCTTTTCTCTCCTTTCCTCTTTATTCCCTTTCACTATTTTTTTATATTCCGCAAATGAATGAGACCATATAATGTTTGTCCTTTTCCGATTGACTTACTTCACTCAGCATAATACCCTCCAGTTCTATCTACGTTGAAGCAAATGGTGGGTATTTGTCGTTTCTAATGGCTGAGTAATATTCCATTGTATACATAGACCACATCTTCTTTATCCATTCATCTTCCTATGGACACCAAGGCTCTTTCCACAGTTTGGCTGTTGTGGACATTGCTGCTTATAAACATTGGGGTGCAGGTGTCCTGCCTTTTCACTGCATCTGTATCTTTGGGGTAAATCCCCAGCAGTGCAATTGCTGGGTCATACGGTAGTTCTATTTTTAACTCTTTGAGGAACCTCCACACTGTTTTTCAGAGTGGCTGTACCAGTTCACATTCCCACCAGCAGTGCAAAGGGGGACACCACATCCTCTCCAACATGTGTTGTTTCCTGTCTTGTTAATTTTCACCATTCTCACTGATGTGAGGTGAACACTTCTGAAAGAAATTGAGGAAGACACAAAGAGATGGAAAAATATTCCATGCTCATGGATTGGAAGAATTAATATCGTGAAAATGTCAATGCTACCCAGGGCAATTTACACACTCGGTGCAATCCCTATCAAAATACCATGGACTTTCTTCAAAGAGTTGAAACAAATCGTCTTAAGATTTGTGTGGAATCACAAAGGACCCTGAATAGCCAGGAGAATACTGAAAAAGAAAACCAGAGCCAGGACATCACAATACCAGATTTCAAGTTGTACTACAAAGCTGTGATCATCAAGACAGTGTGGTACTGACACAAAAACAGACACATAGATCAATGAAACAGAATAGAGAACCCAGAAATGGTCCCTCAACTCTATGGTCAACTAATATTCGACAAAGTAGGAAAGACTATCCCCTGGAAAAAGGACAGTCTCTTCAATAAATGGTACTGGGAAAATTGGACAGCCACGTGTAGAAGAATGAAACTAGACCATTCTCTTACATCATACACAAAGATAAACTCAAAATGGATGTAAGATCTAAATGAATCCACCAAAATCCTAGAGGAGAACACAGGCAACACCCTTTTTGAATTTGGCCACAGCAACTTCTTGCAAGATACATCTATGAAGGCAAGGGAAACAAAAGCAAAAATGAACTATTGGGACTTCATCAGATAAAAAGCTTCTGCACAGCAAAAGAAACAGTCAACAAAACTAAAAGACAACCTACAGAATGGGAGAAGATATTTGCAAATGACCTATCAGATAAAGGGCTAGTATCCAAGATCTATAAAGAACTTATTAAACTCAACAGCAAAGAAACAATCTAATCATGAAATGGGCAAAAGACATGAACAGAAATCTCACAGAGGAAGACATAGACATGGCCAACAAGCACATGAGAAAATGCTCCGAATCACTTGCCATCTGGAGTCTGTAATTGATGACAAGTCGATAGGGTGTGAGAGCTCCCCCTTCAGACCTCCCAACTGTATTTTAAATGAAGTTTCCTGTTTTCAGTTTCACAAGTGCATCACCAAGCTCTGTCAGCTTTTCCTCCAGAATCTACCTGTCACCTTCCTAGTTATTTTCCTGTTCACTACCTCCAACCTAGTCTGGAGCACTGTCTTCTCTCCTGTGCTACTATAACAGTTCCCACATACTGCCCCCTCCCCCAGTCCAATTCCTTCACCCCACTGCCACCAGCGTGATCTGTAACATAAATCAGATTGTTCCTCTCCTTTGTAAAACACTGTTGGCTTCCTGTCACCAATGGAATAAAATTCAAACTCCTTCCTATGGTTTATAAAGCCCTGGCTGATTTTTGCTCATGTTGTCCTCATTCATTTTATATCTCTCTTCCCCCTTATCTACTTATGCTGCGATGGCCTTTTTTCTCCCTTAGACATGCCAAGATCCTTTCACATTAGGAGCTTTTCGGGAACTGGTCCCTCTGCCAATAATTTTGCTTCCCTATCCTTTACCTGGTTGTTAAAGATCCCATCTTAAATATTACTACCACAGAGAGGTTTTTATATATATTTTTTCTATTTATCCAGTAAAAAAGTAACCAGCAAGTTACTTCCTTGTGTGTCATATATTTAATTCTCTGTGTAGCACTTGGCACCATTCATGATTTTACTTGTGTCTGTTTTCTGCCTCCCATTGTAAGAATGTATGATTTGTGATGTGGCAGCTACATGTTCACTGCTATACCTGAAGTACCTAATAGATGTTTAATATATATTTGCTGAATGAGTAAATTAGAGGGTTGCACTATATCCTATGTGTTTATATAAATAGGCCTTGTAGAGCATTCAGGAAAGCCACATTTTAAGCAATTATACTAATATTGTATAATTGTTCATAAAGGGAGCTAGATATATGATGTAGTAGAAAACTACAGTTTCAGTAACAGGAAAAATAATGCCTACAAAGTAGGCATTGTTTGTAGATTGTTGTAAGGGTTTAAAAAAGCATCTAATGATTATCTGAATGTAACAGACACTCAGGTTAAGAATCTCACTTCCCATTTGAAAACTGATTTTTTACTTTCAAATATGAAATTTTATTTTGAAAATTAAACTTAATAGGAAGTATTTTCACTGTAAAAGATAAAAAGCAGTACAAACCAATTTTTTTCCTTCTGCCCCTCATTTACCACCCCTTAAACACCCTCTATCCCTCCCACTCTTCCTCTCATATTTAGCCTCAACTCATAAAAACATTTATCTCATGTTAGAGATTTGGGTAAGCAGCATCTCGTTTGTTTTTTTTTAATAATGAAAACCATGATTTTAGAGCCATGTTAACTTTTTTAATCATTTTGTTAAATTATTGTTCAAAGAATTTATTCATTTATTCAATTTATGGAGGTTGGTGGGACCACCCTTTTTTTTTAATAGCTCTCTTGAGTTGTCATATACCATACGATTCACTTGTTGAAAGTGTACAATTCCAGGGTACCTGGGTGGCTTAGTTGGTTAAGTGTCCAAGTTTTGATCTCAGTTCAGATCTTGATCTCAGGTTCGTGAGTTCAAGCCCCATATTGGAATAGCGCTGGGGAGGAAAGCCCAGCTTGGAGCCTACTAAGAAAAAGTGAAGTGTACAATTCAGTGGTTTTTAGTTTTTTCACGGCAATGAAGCTATTACCACAATCACGTTTAGAACATTTTTGTCATCCTCAAAAGAAACCATGTATCCATTACCAGTTACCCCTTTCTCCAGCCTTGGGGGCCACTAATCTACTCTCTGTCTCTGAATATATTCTGATTACAGACATTTCATAGACATAGAATTAAATAATATGTTGTCTTTTGTGACTGGTTTCTTCCACTCAACCTTGGCTGAAACAAGGTGCATCCATGTGGTAGCATCTGTCAGTACTTCGTTGCTTTTTATAGCTGAATAACGTTCCATTGTATGGGTTTACCACATTTTGTTTATCCACATATCAGTTGATGAACATTTGAGTTCTTTCCACTTTTTGGCATTTATAAATAATGCTTCTATGAAAAGTCATGTACAAGTTTTTGTGAGGTTGTATGTTTTAATTTCTGTTATATGTATACCTGGTAGTTGGTATGGTGAGTCATATGGTAACTTTGTTTAACCTTTTGAGGAATATAATTAGTATATTAGGATTCCAGTTTCTCCATATGCTCACCAGCACGGTTATTTTCTGGGTACCAGCTTTTGTGTTTTGTTTTTAATAGTAAGAATCTGGAAAGCAGTGTGGATGATTATCAAAAGGGAGAATACCTACAATGTATTAGATAGTAGGGTGAGCACCCTGCATTTCATTTTCTGATCTTTGTCACAAGCTTGCAAGGTCAGTGGTACTATGACTTTTTTAACAGATTGAATAAACTGAAAAAAGGATAATTTTTCTGAAGCAACAGCAAATTGAAATTAGAATTCGAACTCAGATTTGTCTGGCCTCCAAAACCTATACTCCTTCCACACTCTTGGCCATGGGGCTTAAGAGAAATAGACTGAGTCTGAGGCAGATTGTCAGAATTTGGTGAACAGTGAGATATAGGGAGGAGAGAGAAATGGAACATTTCAAGGTGTTGACCAAGTTCAGAGACTGAGTGGAAAGTGATGAAACTAAAATTTAGTTAAAGAATAGTTTCCCAGAACACGGGTGGCTCAGTGGTTGAGCAGTGCGTTTGGCTCAGGGCATGATCCTGGGGTCCTGGGGTCAGGTCCCACATTGGTCTCCCTGCATGGAGCCTGCTTCTCCCTCTGCCTCTGTCTCTGCCTCTCTCGGTGTGTCATAAATAAATAAATAAATAAACAAATGAATGAATGAATGAATGAATGAGTGAATAAATAAATAAATACTTTTTTAAAAAAAGGAAGAATACTTTTCCTCCCCTCTTCCCCTCCTCCTGTCTGATGTTCTTTTTGAACATTTTAAAATCGGGATTATTTTAAGTCATTGCAGTAGAGTTCTTTGGTTGGCAGGTGGAAATTTGTGCAGTCATCTTGGAAGTTTAAAAGGGTATCCTGGTGACATTGTCCCAGTTGGGGGACTACATACTACAGTGGAAAGTGGACAAGTGTTATCAGACCTGTTTGAATCCTAGGTCTGTAATACTTACTAACAGTAGCAACTGGGGCAAGTTGCTTAACTTCTCTGAGCTTACCCCCATCAATAAATCTTGATTGAATGCTTAGAGATTGAGATAATCTGGGGATAGATCCTAATACACAGCAGGCATGGAATAAATGTTGGTTTCTTCTCCAGGAAACGTGTAGAGTGAGGATAAAAAGAACAAGGACAGAGTCCTGGGGAAGTCTAGTGTAAAGAAATGTGCAAAAGAGCCAAGACCTATTGAAATAGACGGGTGGGAAAAGTCCCAGAAGTGAAGTATAATTTGGAGGAAGTGAGGTTGTGACATCAAGGATAGAGAGTTTTTGGAAGAGTCAGTCACCAGTATCAAATTCCGTGATGTAATCAGGGAAGATGACCAGCATGGTCTTTTATTTGTGGCATCCAGGAGGCCTTTGGAACCTGGGCAAGAGCTGTTTTGGGATGGGAACCAGCTTTTCAAGAGTTGAGGAGTAAACTCAAGAAATTGGTATGTAGAAGAAAGTGATAGGTAGAATAAAGGAGAGGTGGGAATAAGGAACTTATTCTTTTTTGTTTTGTTTTACTTTGCTTTTAAAAAAAAAAAAAGTGGAGTACACTTGAATGTTCATTCTTCCATTCCACAGTTGTACGAGGCCCTGAGGTTACAGCAAGGGGCAGGTTTATAACCTGAGGGAAGGAGGCAGGGGAGTCTGAAAGGGGAGTGAAGATATAGAGATCATGTGGAATGAGCAAGGAAGTGAGAACCTAGAACGGTGGGAAGTGACTGACCCCTCTGCAAGTTCTCCTTGGTGTGGAAACCATTTCTTTTCTGAAAAAGGAAAGCAGTGCCTTCACAGATGAGTGTAATGGTGGAATAAGGGAAAGGAGACTGGTTTTTGCCTGAGAGCTTTCTTTTCTCAGTGAAGAGAGAGGCCAGGTTACTGACAGAGTGGTGGCAATGGCTGTGGGTGGAGTTAGGATTAGAGTAGGGGATTTTTTAGGATTGTGGTAAAATTTGGACCTGAAGAATAGAAAAATAAATAAAATTTTATTAAAGTTTCTTAGTCATTGTGACAAAATGCTGATTTTTCTGGCAAACTCAATTCATCTGGTCTTAGAATTTTGTGCTCTTTGAGAATGATGCTGGGTAATTTTGTGCAATTTTTATTTATTCATATACCCTAGAGAATGGGTATACTTTCACATACTTCATTTTTTTCCCCTTCTTGATCAAGTTTCTTGATAAGTTTTCTTTATTTCTTTGTTGTTATCATTGATGTTTTCTCCCTGGTTAGTTTACTTATTTAACTCTGGATATGAAATTGATGTTCAGAGATATATGCTTGATTTTTAAGTTATTTTAGCTACATATGTTTAAAAGCAAATTTATTGTTGCTGAGAATTTTATGTATGTGATAACTGTGAAAGAACTAAGAGAAGCATTTTTAGTAATGAATCTGGGATTCTCAAATTTTAATTCAGTAACTTGTATCTATAGCTTTCAGATGATTCTTTTGATAATTCAAGCAAAACACCTAGACAACCTAAAAGAGAAGTGAAAAAGAAAGATGCAGTGCCATGGTGGATAACTGAAGATGATTTTGAAGATGGTGGTAAATATTGCTCATTTTTTTATTCCAAATTATTTGACCACAAGGGGTCAGTCAAGACTTTCAATTTGGGATTTTGTTGTTGGACTATACATCTATAAAGAAGATAATAGTAGTAACATGACTTTTTGAAGCTTGAATTTTCATATAACTTTGCTTTAATATATATTATATAATTGAGAATCTATGATGTTCCTGCATTATCAGGTTATATTACATTGGGATAATTTTATGTTTATCTAAATTAATATGATGAATGATACACGTATATTTCTCTATTTCCCTGTATAAATGGTAAATTGATTTAAAGTGATTTAATAAAATATTCTGACAATGTATTAATGTCATCACATTAGAAAGATTTTAACAAATCTTTAGATTTTTGGTATCACAGTCTGTTAATAACAGTAGTAAAAAAATAATTTTTTTTGCCATAATGGTAAAGAACTCATTATTGATCCTGTTTGATTTATGTGTATACCTTTCCCAGAGTTGTTCTTAGTCGCATCTTTACAAATGGAAAACTACTCTCTGGAGTATTTGCTTTGGTATACCTGCTGTGTATGATACTGCATATCCATAAGGAACCCTATGTTAACCTATGTTTATACTATTTATGGATCACTAAGCAGCATTTTATAAACTTAGAAGATTTCTATATCCTCAGGGGGAAATGTGCCCCATAGCTTTTGTTTTTCCCCCATGAAATTGAGCCCAGATTCCTTAATGTGACCGCTAAGGCTCTACATCATCTGACTAGGACCTTCCTTTCCAGCTTCCTGTGCCCCAGCCGTACTCCGTTATTCCCTATCTCCTGGAAACATCATTGACTCTATGCATTAGCTTTGTGCATTAGCTCATGCTTTCTCACCACTAGACTGCCTTTGCTTGCATCCTTCTTCCCTAACTCTTCTAGCTCCCTTCTCAACATAATTATTTTCTCCTTTGTTTTGATTTCAGAACACCACAATAGCACTTACATATTGTGCTGATAGTCATAACCTGTAGGGCTGCTCCTGAGGTTGGGAGCTTTGTGAGGACAGGAAACACTTTTTTTTTGTTTGTATTCCCCTGCCCCCAACAGTAAATAAGTAATAAATGCATTTAATAAATGAATGTTAGAGTGAAAGTCATTTCTCTGTCATTAAAACTATAAATAAGGAGTTACCTTATTGAAAAATACAGCTCATTTTTTCATAAATCCCCCAACCATGTAACAATGCTAAAGTTTGCATGTAAAGAATTCTTTTTTAGAATCTCCCTGCCGTTGGTGCTTGAAAATAATATTATATGATAAAGTACAATTGGAATTGTTCACAAAGATTTAAGACTTCATTAGCATTAACATCTCTTTCCAGAAAGTAATGTGTAAGAGATAAAATGTACTCATCCCAAAGGGAAAAACTAGGTCCTAGACTAACAATTGAATGTAACATGACTAAAGGGACTAATTTTTAAGAAAGAATTTGTCAATCAAAAGTGGATTTGATTAGTAAAAGATGCAAAGAATTATATTTAAGAAGCAAGCTTTGACAATATCCATTTAAACAGAGGAGAGGGGATGCCTGGGTGGCTCAGTGGTTCCAGGATCGAGTCCCACATTGGACTCCCCACAGGGAGCCTGCTTCTCCCTCTTCCTATATCTCTGCCTCTCTCTCTGTCTCTCATGAATAAATAAATAAAATCTTTAAAAATAAATAAATAAACAAACACAGAGGAGAGGGTTTCTCCACCCAAGGATATAGCAATCACAGTCATTTCTGAGTTCATGTTATGTTGTGCATACTAGGCACTAGTGTATAGACTAGATATGATTCCTGCCATCAAGAGCATAGAAGCTTCTGAGGGGGAAGTAAACACCCTTTTGCAGAGAGAAATGCATTACTAATCTTAGACAGCATTAAACATCAACATTGAGCTACTTCAACCTTATAATTTTTTCTTTCAATTGCCATAAGGATAAAATGTTCTGCCTAGAGGATGAAACAATCTAATCCTTCTACTGGTTATAATCTTCATTATAAATAAGCAAATTGGGTCTTGGTTTTGTTCATTAGTCTCTTATAAACTCAATGTGGGTCACATCCCTGAGTCCAACTTCAGAGCTAATGTGAGACCCCCATAGGCCCCAAAATAGCATCCCACCCATGGCATTACGTTTTTCATTTGAAACGTCTTTAGATAACATCTCTTGATTTTCTGTGACCATGGAAGTTATTATTTGATCTGTAAAACCGTTATTCTCACAAAACCATAAAAAATAGATTCTAGGGTGGCCCGGGTGGCTCAGTGGTTTAGTGCTGCCTTCAGCCCAGGGAATGGTCCTGAAGACCTGGGATCGAGTCCCACATCGGGCTCCCTGCATGGAGCCTGCTTCTCCCTCTGCCTGTGTCTCTGCCTCTCTCTCTCTCTCTCTCTCTCTGATGAATAAATAAAATCTTTAAAAGAAATAGATTCTAAGTCCTTTCTAAGAGGACACTAATTAGGAAAATAAAGTCAGAATTTGTGACTTCTTGGTAAGACTTCCTTCTAAGCAAAAGTGATATTCTTCTAATCTTAATATTTATATCTTACAATGTAATTATTTAACTTTTCCATTTTTTACTTTTTTATAAAAAATGTATGCTATTATGATAAAGAAATTTTGAATATTGTATAGCCTTTTCAGTGTTTTCTAATGTTTTTGGAATAAAGAGCAAAACTCCTGGCTGTGAGTACTGGCCTAGTCGGACCATCAGCTCCTGCTCTGAACTTATCTCCACCTAGACTCACCCTCATTCTCTAGATCCAACCTCACTGGCCTTTTTGCATCCTCCAATGTTGGCCTGCCCCTCCCATTGCTGACCATGTGTACCTTGTGTCTGTCCTACCTGGATTTGTTTTCCTTTTCTAATTCACCTAGTTATTTCCTACTTTTCCTTTACATAAGGCAGAACATGTACGATATACTGTCTTAAATAATTGTGCTTCAAAGTAATTTAAAACATTTTATCTCATTATGTAAACTTTTTGAGATTATTTAATAAGATACACTGCAAATAAATAGAATTATAGTTCTTTTTTTGTGAACTTTAGGTCTGATGGATTTTTATTTAATACACCAGATTTATTTTGTAACTACTGTCCATAAAATTAGCTAACAAAAAATGTTAGTACAACACTATTACTGGTTAGTAAATAGTCAAAACAGTTTTCTAAACATAAATATCCAACTGTATCTTAAATCCTATCCTTAGGACTGCTTGGAACAAATGTAAGCTATCTGAAAACAAAGAAACCTTCTCCGCCTATTATAGAAATAGAAGAGGACTCTGCTGAAAGGATTCAGTTTCTTCAGAGCAGTGGAACCTCCATCTTAAGTATTGACAGCTTAGAAACAAATGGTAAGAAATGTGAGGGATATGAGTTGATAGGTCAATTACTATGCTTGATTAGATTAAATGCTATAATTATACTATGCCATAATTAAAATTTTTACAAAAATTAACTTGTATTTTGAAGCCTCCTTTACTGAACCATGTACACTTAATTAATACCTTCCTAGAAGATTTAGAATTAGATCTTGAGAGAAGCCTTATAACCTTACATACCGATTATGAATACAAGTCTGTACTTGGTTGGTAAGAGATTAAAGTATGTTTTAAATTTTTAAAATTTTTCTATTAATAAATAAATCATTAAAATTAATATTATCAAAATTCTTCATATTAATAAAATGTATTTGTGCTTTTCATTTAGAGATAGTAGTTTCTGAACTCAATCATAGTGTCCTTGGATTGGGATTAGACACATTAGAAGAACAAGAAGAAAAAGAGCAATTTTTTGCCAGGCTTGAGGAAGGCTTAACATCTTCCATTGATTATTCAAGATTAAATAAGGAACTGGATTCTAATGACTCCACGCAATTTAAAGCTTTACATAGGTAATGTATGTACAATATTGACTAATCATTAAATGATTTCTTTCTATGTTTTTCTATATTTTTAGAAGACTGGTGTATGCATGGACTTCAGTGGGTAAACATGATAACAAACAAAAAGTAAATCTTATTTTTAGCTCTTTTCTCTGTTCATTATTTTGGTCATGCTTTCTCTTATATATTGAATGGAATTTGTTGATTTGTGTTTGAGACCCCACTCTGCATCCAGATACCTGAAATGTCCAGCCTAAGATGCTTTTGAGACTAATGGCACATGGCAAAAAGACCTTATTAGGAAAGTAACTTCTTAAGTGATTTTACATAGATAAAATAAATAAGAGAGTTCAAGTAGCTGTTATAAACTCTGAGAAAAAAAGAAAAGAAAGGGGAACAAGGAGTAAAGACCAGATTTGTCTCTGTCCTACCTTTGTATGGTTGACCCTGATGATAATCAGGAAACCTCATTTATCCTGGGTCTCCTACTAATTGAGCTGGTATTCTGTACATACAGTAGACCTTTGACCTGTTAAAATGATAAATGGAAGTCAGATTACAACTTTTAAGATTTTAAGAACACCAAACTATAATTACATTAAGGGTGAGGAGAATCATAACCTCTGGTTGTTAGAGTACCTGGTCTCCTTAGGATGCTTAGTTTCTTAGAGACTATGAATAAAGTGGTGCAGTGACTGTCATGAATTATGGAGGGTTTGAGATTTTTACCCTACTTGCAAGCTAACAAGTGACCCTGCCAGTTTTATGGATGCTGACAATAGACATAGGATTCCTGGGTTAGAAACAAAGGACCTTATTTCTTACAACAGAAGCCTATCTGAGTCTCACGTTTATTTGCCTCACTTCCCACCCTGCCCCACAAAGCTTGTGGAGGCACCACGGAGAGTCCATGAAGGCTGTCTGCGTGGGCACTGGGTTGCCTTATAGGAGAGGATCACTGAGCTTGGGGAATCTGTTGCTTTTATGTAAGAGGAAACAGGCCTACTTCTTTTCTGGGAGGAGATACTGCATCATCTCTCAAGGTGGCTCACAGCAACACAATTGTGGGAAATAACCTAGGAAAGAGGAGTTTGTGCCTTGAGTTCCTGGTGTACCCCACAAAAACATGCTGGGACATTCAGGGTAATTGCCTCTCCCAATAGTAACAACACAGATGAAGTATACACAGGTTTGTTAGCTATAAGTTTGGGCCCCTTTATAATATTTCTTAACTTTTTCTTATTTTTTTTTAAGGTTTTATTTATTCAGGAAAGTCAGAGAAAGTGGGGGGAGGGGGAGGTAGAGACACAGGCAGAGGGAGAAGCAGGCTCCATGCAGGGAGCCCGACATGGGACTCGATCCTGGGTCTCCAGGATCACACCCTGGGCCGAAGGTGGCGCTAAACCGCTGAACCACCCAGGTTGCCCCTCTTTTTCTTATTTCTTAGCAGTATTCTTAACTCCTGATATTTCTGTTCTTGGACAGGCTAGTCAGAGTGCTGAATACCATTGGATATGCAGTACTGTTTGCTGCTATTATTATAGTTTTATATCTTCATGGATTTGCTGATAATCTCACTAAAGACAGGGTTAATGGACTGAAAAAAGTAGGGCAGATTCCTCGGTTTGCAAGAAAGCAGTGTATGAACTAACCCCAATATAATTAAATTTGCTCAAGTGCCTTTGTCACTTTCTGAGTTTTTATTAGTTTAAGGTCCCTATTCAGCCTGTATTTCATGATTAAAATGCTTATTAACATGTAAATGCTGAACCTGAAAAACCTGAAATTTTTTTCTGGTCAGGTTCTGGCCTGACGTAGACTTCACTGTTACTCCTAGCTTCTGGTCAATTTCTGATTTTTAGTGTAGAAAGAACATCTGGGTCCTGAGACACGTAAATGCACACACTTATGTATAAAACTGTGTGTATTTGTGTATAAAGTTAATGGCATTTTTCTCTTTGTATTAATTTGATAGCTACAATAAGGCTTTGAGGGTCCTTTATTTTCACATTTTCTTTATAGTGCCCAAATTCTTAGTTTTTGATAGAATAAGAGTACTTGAGAAGAAAAATATAATGTTAGAGTTTTTTTTAAATATGCACAAAAGATTGCATGGAATGTATTAACATTTAATTCTGAATTAAGTAATTTTTTTTCAGTAATCAAATTGATGTAGAACTAACTGAAGATAAACATGAGAATGAATCAAAACATGAAGAACTGGCAGGTAATTTCATTGGTTTAAAAATGTACAATATTTGAAAAGATAATATAACTTAATAAAGACATTGATAGAAAAAGAAAAGGAAAATCTTATCTTGGAAAGAGCTTAGATTAGGTTGAGTAAACTGCCTATGTTACAGTCGGAGGTACTAAGAAATGGTTGAGAGTGCACTGCTGCATCATTTGTTGGGAGTGGGTGGTGGATCATTTCAGAAGACAAGAAAAGGACGAGGGGAATCTTTGGAGCCAGGACCAATATCTCTAAAGCATGGCTCAGTAGGTATTTCTTTTTCTACTTTGACTTTTAACATGTCTCTGTTTTTATATTTAAAATGATTTTCTCATGGGTAGTGTATAGCTGGATTTTTCTTTTTTATCCACTCTGACGATCTCTGACTTTTAATTGAAATGTTTCTACCCTTAATAAAAATATATTCATTGGTATGGTTATTTATTCTTTTGCCATTTGTTGTGTTGCTTTTGTCCTGCAGTCTGTTGGATTGAGTATTGTAGTGTTCCATTTTATCCCTTCTTTTGGCTTGTTAGTTATACCTCTTTGTTGTATTTTCCTTCTTAGTTTCTCTATGATTCGTACTATGCATCTTTAGCTTATTAAATAGATTCTACTTTCAGATGACATTATATCATATTTATATGAGTCTTAAAAACAGCAACTCCCCTCCTCAACCTTTTTGCTATTTTTGTCAGATATTTTTTTCTGTATATCCTAAAACTCCATGATGTATTATTATCACTATTGTTATTATTACTATTGCTTTTAATAGTCTATTTAAAACATTTTTAAGGAAAGGACACCTGGGTACTCAGCGGTTGAGCGTCTGCCTTCGGCTTAGGGCATGATCCTGGGCTGCTGGGATCGAGTCCCACATAAGGTGCCCTGCATGGATCCTGCTTCTCCCTCTGTCTGTGTCTCTGCCTCTCTCTATGTGTCTCAAATAAATAAATAAACAAACGTTAATAATTTTTTAAGGGAGATAAAAATTAATATTTATGTAAAAATGTTTTCCATGTATTTATCATTCTCAGTTTTTTTGTATTCTTTTATATAGATTTGAGGGCTTTTTTAACTTCTTATTTAAAATGAATTTTAAAAAATTAATTTTTAATTTGAAGTAAAGCTGGTATATAACATATTATTTTCAGGCACACAACATAATGATTTGATACACTGTGAAATGATCACCATAACAAATCTAGTTAACACTGTCACGAGTACAAAAAACAAAACAAAACATTTTTTCCTTGAGATAAGAACTTTTAAGATCTACTGTTTTAGCAATTTTCAAATACAGTTGACTGTCCAGCATAGGAGCTAGGAACGCTGACCCCCTGCATAAAAATCTGTGTGTAACTTTTGACTCCCCCCAAAATTTAATTACTAATAACCTCTCATCGATTGGAAGCCTTACGATAACAAAAAGATTTGATAAACACATATTTTATATGCTATGTATATTATTATATACCATATTCTTAAAGTTAGCTGGAGGAAAGAAAATGTTATTAAGAAAATCATAAGGGGGCAGCCCCGATGGCTTAGCGGTTTGGCACTGCCTTTGGCCCAGGGCGTGATCCTGGAGACTGGGATCGAGTCCCACGTCGGGCTCCCTGCATGGAGCCTGCTTCTCCCTCTGCCTGTGTCTCTGTCTCTGTCTCTCATGAATAAATAAATAAAATCTTTAAAAAAAATCATAAGGAAGAGAAAATACATTTATAGTATTGGACTGTATCAGAAAAAAATCCTCATGTAAGTGGAACTATAACAGAGTTCAAACCCATGCTGTTCAAGAGTCAACTGTGGTAGCTATCTAGTATTTTGAGTTTCTGTATAGTATTTTTTTTAGCCTGGTTTTGTGGCAGTTTGATGTAGGTGTATCTTGTTATGCTTTTCTTGTATTTATCCTACTTGGAGGTAATTGAGCATCTTTGATCTGTGAATTTGTAGTTTCCATCAAAATGAAAAAATGTTTTGCCCACTAATTCTTCAAATATTTCTGTAACCCCCTGCCCTCTGACTCTAATTACAGTTGTGTTAGATGGTTAAATTTTGTGCCATAGGTCATTAAGGCTCTTTCATTTTTTAAAGCTATTTTCCTCTTTGTGCTTCAGTTTTTATTGTTAGGTCTTCAGATTTACTGATTTTTTCTTCTTTCCTTTGATATTCTGTTAATTCATTGAATCTTTTTTCTTTCAATCTAGAAGCTCCTTTTAGGTATTTTTTAAAATCTCTATGGAATCTTCTCTCATGTTCTTTTTTTTTTTTTTTTTTTTTCTTGTTAAGTCCTTAACAAAACATATTCTGCTGATCCCAATGTGTGTGCATTTCTGGGTCTCTTTCTATTGACTGCTGCTTTTCCTTGTAAGTCTAGTTATTTTTTTTATTGGGTGTTGGATATTGTAGATTTTTATGTTGTTGAGTGTCTGAATTTTGTTTTCTTCCTATAGTGTTGAGCTTTGTTCTGGCAGATCTTGCTACCTTGATCCTTCCAAGGCTTTTCTTATGCTTTGTTAGGGGAGGTCTCCCGTAGCATTTCGTAGTACAGTTTGACACTAGTACTAAGGCACATCCTTTCTGAGGTTTCTACTGAATGACCCTACTAAACAATGAGGACTTTTTCCACTCAAACTGGTTAGAGCTCCAGACTCTCCTTTCCCTTCCTGAAGTCTGTGAATTTCCTAGCCAGTAGCTTCCAGTTGCTCAAAGTATGCAGATATGGCTTATATTTCAGCAAAGAGTCAGGGAGACCACATACAGATCTTTAGAGCTCTGCTTCTACATAGGTGTTTCTGATTGCCTCAGTCTTTCTGAAAGTTTATCTCTGTGACCTTAACATAGTGAGACTGTTCTGATCTTCCCCTCCCTGCTTAACATTCCTGAATTTATGTACCTTCAAGTAACTGTAGAACTCACCTCACTTGTTTATTTTTTTCTTAAGGAATCAGTTTTGTGCTGCCAGCTGTCCAGTGTTTATAAATAGTTATTTCATATATTTTGTTCAATTTACTCATTGTTTACAGAGTTTTTGAAATCCAGCATAGTAGAGGGGAAAGTCCTGTAGGTTGCATCATACTTAAATTAAAATTTGCAGCTAAATTTTCTAACAAAGAATGAAAAATGTCTCCAAAATCTATCATTCAGGTCTTTTATTTTTTTTTTTTTAAGATTTTATTTACTTATTCACAAGAGACACACAGAGAGAGAGGCAGAGACATAGGCAGAGAGAAGCAGGCCCCATGCAGGGAGCCCGTTGTGGGACTTGATCCTGGGACTCTGGGATCATGCCCTGAGCTGAAGGCAGGCGCTCAATCGCTGAGCTACCCAGGTGTCCCTGATAACTGTTTTGCAAATTTAACTATGTCTGTTGATATTTAGAAAATCCCAGTGTTATTTCTTACATGGAAAAGATGAGCTCACAAAGGTGAGGTTCTCAGCCTCAGAATATATTAATGTTGTTAACCAGCTAAGCTAGTTTATTTACCTAAGATCCAGTACTCACCTTGTCTTCCTTTTGAACTAATATGGAGATGTTTCTGTAGATAGATGTCACTAGGAATATGTCTATTTAACTTCTAAGCCCTCTCAAATTCATTCTCAGACTTTCATTATTAATTGCACTCAGGTTATCCTCTCCATTTTAAGAAAAGACAGCCATTCCATAGCAGTCTGTGGAACTTGTACAGTCTTTCATCAGGCCATCCTGTTTCTGAAAGTGCTCTAATTTTCAAAATACAATTAAGATTATGTTTATTTCTGGAATGATGGTTTCCACTCTGAAAACGTCACAAATCTCAGTTAATCCTTCAATTTAAGGGCTATAAACAACACATTAAAAATTGGTTTAGAGATCCTGGCCAGGTAACTCCTACCTTACCTTCCCCTAAGTAGTGTTATTGGCATCATGTTAATTAACATAGACACACATTTCTCTTCTGGTATAAATTCATTGAGATATAATTTGGGACTTTAGCTGAGAAGTGCCCAGAATTAGGAAATAGTAGAGGTCACATAGAGCCAGTATTTACCTGCGGGAAGGATTAGAGATAGATCTTTCATAAGTACTGTTTCAGGGTTACATTGGAGATACCTACAGAGACAATCAATCATAAGTACTGTTTCAGGGTTACATTGGAGATACCTACAGAGACAATCAATCAATCAATCAATCAATTCATCCAACGTTTTAAAAATGTCAAGATTTCACAGAAGTGCTGCCTTTTATAAGTATGCTTTTGAGATTCTTTTATTTTATTTTTTTTTAATTTTTATTTATTTATGATAGTCACAGAGAGAGAAAGAGAGAGGCAGAGACACAGGCAGAGGGAGAAGCAGGCTCCATGCACCGGGAGCCCGATGTGGGATTCGATCCCGGGTCTCCAGGATCGCGCCCTGGGCCAAAGGCAGGCACCAAACCGCTGCGCCACCCAGGCATCCCTGAGATTCTTTTAAAAATAAGCATTAAACTTTGTTTTAAAAATACAATGTTTGGACAGCTCTAGAAAGTTTTAGTTAAGAAACATAAAAGATTAAAAATATAAAGCTCTTATAACTATTTGAAAATATAAGACAGTGAAATAAACCTAAGTCTTACAAATTGAGTTTTCATTAAATTTTTGCCAAAAAAAAAGAGGGACGCCTGGGTGGCTCAGTGGTTGGGTGTCTGCCTTTGGCTCAGGGCGTGATCCCGGGATGCCGGGATCGAGTCCCACATTGGGCTCTCTGTATGGAGCCTGCCTCTCCCTGTGCCTATGTCTCTACCTCTCTCTCTCTGTGTCTCTCATGAATAAATAAATAAAATCTTAAAAAAAAAAAAATCTTCACAAAATAAAGTATGTCCTCTAAAGCTATCTTTATGTTAATATTTCAATAAATTATTCGTATGCAGACTCCTTCCTTTGGAAATTAACAGTCTTTTCCCAGGATATGATCTTTTTGTTAGTGTGATCCTTGTATTTTTAAAAAATTATTTTCTTCAGAAAATTACAGTGATGATTTCGAAGGTGAGGAGGATATTGATGCACCTTTAACTACTCAAGAAGAGACTCATTCCAAAGAAAATCCCCAATCTGAAAAACAACATGTACCCAAACAGGTATACATCAGTTATATACTTGACAGTTTTGAAACTTCTGTCACCATTTTAGCTGACTTTCACTATAGGAAGAGTTCAAAATACAGAGTTCTTCATTGTCTTGCTCATCGTTGTAAGGTTATTCATCTCTTAACGCTCACATTTTTTTAATTCATGATGCCAGTTTAATGTGAATCATAATGAAATACGGCCATTGATTTTCTCAAGAATCTTTTTGGCAAGTAACTTCCTTAAGTTTTAGAAATTGAAATTTTAATTGAAATTCAAATCTAATTTTTAAACAGGTATATGAAGCTACACTTTTTTTGGTAGATCTTGTCCTTGTGAAGTACAATAAATACCCCTTCTCAGTATTTATGCTAACAGTGACATTACCATATGAAACTTAACTTGGCTAAGATCATGAATTAAATTATTCCATTCATATTCAGTTGTTATACTCTAATTCTTTTTTTTTCTCAGTTCTTACTAAGACTGGTTAAGGGTATTACTGCGTATTGCATGCCTTGTAGAGCTTATCCTTGAAGCTACCTAATAATAACTAACTAGTAGGATAATTACTATTAGTTATTTTGGTGTTGATTTGTACAAGTGAGGTCTCTTTCAGGACTGCATGTTCAGACTAGATGTTTTAAACATGTATGAAACCATAGGTTTCATAGAAGCAAAGTTAAATAGAATAGTTAAATAGAAGCAAGAAATACCAGGTATTAATAAATACTTATTTGTAAATATACCTGGTGCTTTGTCACTGGGTGTCTCTACATCACTCCATTTGGAGGGGAGAATAAAACTTTTAGAAATACATGAAGATTAATGTGATCTGCTGGTTATCCTTAGTAACTTAATGGGCTTTATACTTAGAATATGACAGTTTAGATGTTTTATGAAAAACACATCAGTAGAAGGCACAGAGGTTTGATATATTAAGAAAATACAGCCTGCATAAAAATGTGTCAGTGTAAACATACACATTGCCTATCTGAGTGGAGAATATGGGTGACACTATATAAAACTTACTCTAAGAGAATTGATCATTGTTTTTAGGGAACTTATAATTTTGACAAATTTCAACTATCTTGCTGATTTGGTGGACTGCCTCTTTGAAATTTTTGTCTTTCAAAAATGTAGCTCAAACAGACTACAAGTTATATTTGATCATTAATTTTGAACAATAAAAGAAAAATGATTGATGTTATAATAGCAAGAATCTTATATAAAGTATCCATGTTATCTTAGAGTTCAAAAAATAGAATTTCTGAGCAAGGTGGATGAGCAGATGGCATCTAGATACTTTAAAGGCCTAAATGGATTGGTAATTGTTATTCTAAAGAGACTTCTGAAAGTTCTCTCATAGCTATGTTCTCCAGTCATATAGAATTATTAGTGAATGAGAGTGATGAAAGAAACTTAGAAAACACATTTCTTGACTTTTTCATAATGGAGTAAAACACTGGTTTTCAAATTTTGCTACTGTTTGCATTGTGGGTATTTTATATAATTTTGGTTTCAAATCATATGATTATCTTCTTCTTTTTAATTTAGGAAGAGAAAACTGGCATGCTGGCTAATGGTAAATATTACATGTATTCATATATTTTAGATGGCAAAAAAATGATCTGTTTAGAATTTTATCTAAATAATTCTGAAAAAGTTTCTATCTCCCTTTGTTTTTAAATATCTCGAATGAATTAAAGTCCACAGATTTTCTCAGCAATATGTATCTTATGCATGTCTTGAATCCTTCCTGTCATATGTAAAAATATTTCCTTTTTAAAAGACTAGGACCAGATGGCATTATGGTAAATTCTATTAGACATTCAAAGATGAATTCATACCAGTCCTTAAAATCTTCCAAAAAATAGAAGAGGGAATTCTTCCAAATTCATTCTGTGAGGCCAGCATTACCCTTGATACCAAAACTGGAAAGACACCTCAAGAAAAGAAAACCATAAGAAAGCAATCCCACTTCCAGTAGCATGAAAAAGAATAAAATATTTAGGAATAAATTAAGGAAGTGAAAGAGATGTACACTTAACACTATAAAATATTGATGAAAGAAATTGAAGAACACATAAATCAGGAAAAAAGATCCTTTGTGCTGATTGATTGGAAGAATTAATGTTAAAATGTCTGTACTACCTAAAGTGATCTACCAGTGCAATCCATATCAAATTCAAAAGGCATTTTTCACAGATGTAGAAAAAGCAATTGTAAAATTCAGATGGAACCACAAAAGACCCTAAATAGCCAAAGCAATCTTGAGAAAAAAAGAACAAAGCTGGAGGCATCACACATCCTGATTTCAAATATATTACAAAGCTATAGTAATCAAAATAGTATGGTATTAGCATTAAAAAAAACCTACATAGATCGGTGGAACAGTAACCAAAATAGCATGGTATTGGCATTTAAAAAAGATCAGTGGAGAATCCAGAAATAAACCTCTGCATATATGGCCAATTAGTTATTGATAGTGGCACAGAGAGCTCACAGTGAGGAAAGGAATAGTTTTTTCAATAAATCGTATTTGAAAAACTGGATAGCCATATGCAAAAGATGGAACTGGACCCCTATCTGGCCCCAAACACAAAATAACTCAAAATGGATTAATTACTTGTATATGAGACCTAAAACTATTAAACCCATAGAAGAAAACATGGGGTAAGCTCTTTTATACTGGTCTTTGGTGACAGTTTTTTAGATTTCACACCAAAAGCCAAGACAACAAAAACAAAAATAAACAAGTGGGAATGCATCAAACTAAAAAGCTTCTGCACAGCATGGGCTGTGCAAAATTAAGAAGCATTCTGTGGAATAAAAGAAATTATTTGCAAACTACATATCCGACACTTGATTAATATCCAAAACATAGAAGGAACTCCTACAACTTAATAGCCAAGAATGACCAGTAGGCACATAAAAAGATGCTTAACTTTACTAATCATCAGGAAAGTGACATTAAACACCACTGTGAGGGGATCCCTGAGTGGCTCAGCGGTTTAGCACCTGCCTTCAGCCCAGGGCCTGATCCTGGGGTCCCGGGATCAAGTCCCGCATCAGGCTCCCTGCGTGGAGCCTGCTTCTCCCTCTTCCTGTGTCTCTGCCTGTGTGTCTCTCTGTGTGTCTCTCATGAATAAATAAATGAAATCTTTAAAAAAAAAAAAACAAAAACAAAACAAAAAACCACTGTGAAATATCACCTCACACCTGCTAGGCAGCTGTTATCAAAATGATAAGAGATAAATGCTGGTGAGGATGTAAAGGGAACTCTTGTCTGCTATTGGTGGCATTATAGACTGGTATAACCACAATGGGAAACAGTATGAAGACTCCTCAAGAAATTAAAAATAGAACTATTACATGATCCAACAGTGCCACCTTTAGAGATATATATATATATATATATATACATATATAATATTAGAAATATATAGAAAACAGTCATTATCTCAGATATCTGTATTTCCATTTTCATTGCAGCATTATAATAGCCTAGGTATGGAAACAACCTAATGTCTGTCAATGGATGAATGAAAATGTGACATATACTAATGGAATATTCATATATAATGAGGAATATTACTCTTTAATAAAGGAAATACTTTCAACAATATACATGAACTTGGCTAAGTGAAATAGCAAGACAAAGATGAATATTGCATAGTATCACTTATAGGTAAAATCTAAAAACAAAAGTTGAACTCAGAAACAGAATAGAATGATGGTTGCCAGAAGCTGAAGGGTGGGGAAAATCAGAAGAGGTTGGTAAAAAGGTATAGACTTTCAGTTATAAAGTCTGAGAATTTATATAACATGATGAATACAGTTGTGACTATTATATAATTGAAACTTACTGAGACAGAACTTGTGTTTTCATCAAAAAAAAAAGTGAGGTGATACATGCATTAATTTACTCAGTTGTAGGAATCGCTTCACAATGTATATGTAAATCATCATGTCCACGTTAAATATATTAAAATTTTATTTGTTAGTTATACCTCAGTGAAGCTAAAAAAGAAAAGACAAAGATAATTGGTAGTAGAAAGTGTAATTTACAGGTTGAAAGACTTTTACAGTGAAAATTAGAAAACTATTGAAGAAAACACAGATAAATGGAAAGACATCCTGTGCTTATGGATTGGTAGAATTAATACTGTTAAAATGTCTGTACTACCTAAAGTGGTCTACAAGTCTACAAGATAATCCCCATCAAAGTCCCAATGGCATTCCATTTTAAAATTTATGGGGAATTACCAAAGACTCCATTAGCCAAAACAAACTTGAGAAAGAGCAATACTGGAGGCATCACTCTCCTGATTTGAAAATATATTACAAAGCTATAGTAATCAGAACAGTATGGTATTCGCATAAAAACAGACATATAAAACCATTGAAACTATAGAATAGCCTAGAAATAAATTTACACATCTATGGTCAACTGATCTTCAACAAGGGAGCCAAAAATATACAATGAAGAAAGTATAGTCTCCTTAATATAGGCATACCTTGTTTTATTGTGCTTTGCTTTATTGTGTTTCACAGATACTGGGTTTTTTACAAATTTAAAGTTTGTGGCAGTCTTGCATTGATCAGGCCTATCAGTGCATTTTTCCAACAGCACCGCTCACTTCATGTATCTGTGTTATATTTGGTAATTCTGTGATTTTTCAAACTTTTTCATTATTATATTTGTTATAGTGATCTGTAATTAGTGATCTTTGATTTTACTCTTGTAACTGTTTTGGGGCACCGTGCCCATGTAAGATGGCAAACTTAATTGATAAATGTTGTGTTCTGACTGCTCCACTGACAAGCTGTTACCCCATCTTTCTCCCTCTCCTCAGGCCTCCCTATTACTCAAGGTACAACAGTATTGATATTAGGCCAGTTAAGAACCTAATAGTGGCTCTAAGTGTTTGAGTAATAGGAAGAGTCACCTGTCTTTCACTTTATATCAGAAGCTGGAAATAATTCAACTTAGTGAGAAAGGCATGTTGAAAACTGAGATAGGCCATAATACACCTGATCACCCAAGAGTTCTGATAGAAATGTATGTTGAGATTCATGTGGTTTTCTTGCCTATGTTTTGTAACACAGTATCATTCTGCAGGCCACGGATCAGAGTAATTTTGACTTTCAAGTCTTACTATTTAAGAAATACATTTTATATGGCTATAATTGTGCTAGATGGTGATTCTGATGGATCTGGGTAAAGCAAATTGAAACCGTCTGTAAAGGATTCACCATTTTGGATGTCATTAAGAACACTCGTGATTACAGGAAGAGGTTAAAATATCAACAGAGTTTAGAAGGAGTTGATTCCAACCCTCATGGATGACTTGGAGAGGTTCAGGATTTTGGTGGAGGAATTAAGTGCAGATGTGGTAGAAATAGCAAGAGAACTAGAAGGGGAGCCTGAAGATAGGACTGAATAGCTGCCACCTTATGGTCACACTTAAAAGGATGAGGAGCTGCTTCTTATGGATAACCACAGAAAGTGGTTTTTTGAGATGGTATCTCCTCCTGGTGAAGACACCATGAAGATTGTTGAAATGACAACAGAGAATCTAGGATATTACATAAGCTTAGTTGATAAAGCAAGTGACAGGGTTTGAGAGATTCAGTTCCAATTTTGAGAAAGTTCTGTGGGTAAAATGCTATCAGAATTGTATGCTGCATAGAAATAAATCATTTGTGAAAGGAAGAGTCAGTTGATGTAGCAAACTTCATTGTCTTACTTTAAGAAACTCATACAGCCACCCCCACCTTCAGCAGCCACCACCTTAATCAATTAGCAGATATCAACATTGAGGCAAGACTCCACTAGCAAAGAGATTACAACTTGCTGAAAGTTCAGGTGATGGTTGGTATTTTTTAGCGATAAAGTATTTTTAAACTGAGGTATGTACATAATTATAGATGTAATGCTATTGCACACTTAATAGAGTACAGTATAGTGTAAATATAACTTTTATATGCACTGAGAAACCAAACAAATTAATCTGGCTTTATCACAATTTTTGCTTTATTGCAGTGGTCTGGAATTGAACTTTGCAGTATCTCTGAGTTATGCCTGTATATGATATTTAAAAACTAGATATGGGATCCCTGGGTGGCGCAGCGGTTTGGCGCCTGCCTTTGGCCCAGGGCGCGATCCTGGAGACCCGGGATCGAATCCCACGTCGGGCTCCTGGTGCATGGAGCCTGCTTCTCCCTCTGCCTGTGTCTCTGCCTCTCTCTCTCTCTCTCTCTGTGACTATCATAAATAAATAAAAATTAAAAAAAAATAAAATCTTTAAAAACTAGATATTCACATGCAGAGGAATGAAATTAGACCCTATCTCACCTCACATATGAAAGTCAACTCAAGATGGATCAAAGGCTTAAATAATAAAACCTGAAACTGTAAAATAACTAGAAGGAAAAATAGGGGAAAAAACTTCGCATTGCACTAGGGAATAATTTTTTAGATGTGACCCCAAAACACAGGCAAAAAAAGCAAAATTAGACAAATGGGATTGCATCAAACTAAAATGCTGTCTAGCAAAGGAAAAAGCAGGGTGAAAAGGCAACCTATAAAATGGGAGAAAATATTTGTAAGCCATATTTCTGATAAGTTAATATCTAAAATATATAAGGAATTCATGCAACTCAATAGCAAAAAAACTGGATAACTCAATTAAAAGTGATCATAAGACCTCGACATTTTTCAAAAGAAGGCACACTAATGACCAACAAACACAGGTAAAGATGCTTAACTTCAGTAATCAGAAAAATGCAAGTCAAATGAGATATCCCCTTCCTACCTGTCAGATTGGCTATCAAAATATCATGTTGATGAGGAGAGAAGGAAACTTTTTCTACACTGTAGATGGAATGTAAATGGGTGCAGCCACTATGGAAAACCATATGGAAATTCCTGAAAAGAATTTAATATGGAACTGCCTTATGATTTAGTAATTCCACTTCTGGATATATTTTTTTGAAGAGATATCTGTACTCCCACATTCACTGCAGTATTATTTACAATAGCCAAAATATGAATACAACATAAATGCCATCAACAGATGAATGATAAAGAAAATGTACTTGTAGGAGGACACTGTGGAGGACATCATGCTAAGTGAAATAAGCCAGATGCAGAAAGGCATATGCAAATCAAATTTCAAAGGCCAAAGGAGTCCTAAGTCCGCAGGAAAAGGCTAACAAGTCCAGCTTGACAAGAAATGGTTTATTAAGGGAACTTAGAGGCGGAAGCATTTTCTGTGCACCGCAAGATGAATAGATCTCTACAACCCCACCTCCTTAGGACCTGCCTGTAGAGCTCTAGAGGCTGGTAGTACATGCTGAGGGACCAATGAAGAGGAGAATGTTTAAGAATAGGTGTAGATCATAGTCCTAGCTCCAGGGCAGGTTACAGATGCTATGCTCGAGGGTGTACTTAACAGATGTGGTTAAGGAAAAGCAGAGAATGTTGGATGGCAGCTGTGCTCAAGAAGGTTTCAAGTCACAAAATAGTTGTCATGGCAGTTATGTCCAAGATAGCGTTAGTCATATTCACACATGCATGATCTCACATGTGGAATCTTAAAAATGTTAAACTTGTAGAAACAAGAGAGTAGAATGATGGTTAACAGGAACTAGGGGAGGAGGATTTGGGAAGATGTTAGTTAAGGAGTACAGAGTTTCAGTTATACAAGATAAGTTCTGGAGATCTAATATACAACAATATGGTTATAGATAACAATATTGTATACTTGAAATTTGATAAAGGGGGAAATCTTAAATATTCTCACCACATGCATATATAAAAGATACCTAACCGAAAGGTAAGGTAATGGATATCTTAATTAGTTTGGTTGTGGTCAGTATTTCACAGTATGTACATATATGAAAACATGAAATTGTACATCTTACGTATATAACTTTCAGTTGTCAACTATACCTCAGTAAATTGGAGGGGGAGAATATTTCTTTTTTGTTATTTTTTCACAGACCCTTTGCATTCCACATGTATGTAAGTGTAGTTATGCATGTTAATACAATCATGCTTATTACAGATACATGATTATATACTCTTTATATGTGAATATTTATCTTTGTTTTTATGTAGCTTGTACATGATTAAAATATTAAATTGAAGGAACCATACAAACTTTTCTATATTCCTCTAATTTTTTTTTTTTTAAGTGGTGCTGCTTGATTCTTTAGACTCTGTTGGAGAGGTCAAGCTTGATGAACAGGATAGAGCAACTAAGCCGGAAGCCCTACCAGAAATGGCAGATAATGAAATGACAGGAACAGGTAAAAGTGAAAAACTATTCTCTAAATATGTAAGTTTAAGACTAGTTGACTTTATTTCCAGAGAAATAAATATATAATATATAATAACTATATCAACAATAAAAAAATTAAGGGAGGGTGTAGAGGGAGAGGGAGAGAGAGAATCTTAAGCAGGCTCTGTAACCAGCACAGAGCTCAATGCAGGGCTCAATCTCATGACCCTGAGATCATGACCTGAGCTGAAATCAAGAGTCAGATGTTTAACCAACTGAGCCAATTGTTGGTACCTCAACAATCAAATTTTAAATCCCACTTTTTTTTTTTTTTTTACCATTATTAACAACTTAAATAATCTAAATTTGCCAATGGTGGCAATGTTAGGCCAAATAAAGTGTATTTTTAATAAAAAGTTATTAATAAATTAATGAATGCTGTTATACAAAGTACAACACTATAGGTGAATATGAATTAATTTTCTGTGTTCATCCAGAGCATGTTCTGTTAAATTTGGAACATGTAGGAGAAATGAGATTTCAGTCTTACTTTGCTTTTCCATTGTTCCTTCTGTGTGAGAGAAAGCTAAAGCACATTCCAAAATTCCAAAATGCCTTGGACCATCTAGACTTTTCTAAAGGTTATAAAGATCTTCAAGACAGTGCCTTTTCAAATTATTAAGGCAGTGGAATGCTTACTTCCAAATGAAATTCAGTATGGTACTCTCTGTGTAGAGAAGTATGTTATTTTATCAGTATAAATATAAATGTTTATATTTGTTATATTTACTTACAAAGTTGATGAGAACAAGCATGGTCTTTTGAAATTTTTAAAATCAGAAGTTTTAGGCATTTGTTATATTCTTACATCACCATCAGATTTCTGTTATGTTTGTATATCTTATTTTGTTGTATAACATTAAAATATTCTTGGTTTATTGCATAAATAGTTGCTAATGAGAACTTTTTAATCAACTAGCTTTGCAGGTCTCAATTGACCAGTATAGTCAATTAACTAATCCAGACTTGAAACAGAAGAGCAATAGAAATGATAAATCACTAGCCAGCTCTAAACATCTGCTTGCATTTTATTTTTATTTTTTATTTCTTCTTACTTTTTTTATTGAAGCATAATATACCCACAGAAAAGTTTGTGTATAATAATAGTGCAACCTGATGAATTTTCATATATTGAACACACCCATGTAACCAACAACCAGATCAAAAAGCAAAGCATGACCAAAACCACAAAGTCCACGCAAGATCTTATTTCTAGTCACTGCTGTTCCAAAAGTCACCACTATCTTGTTTCATCTACTTCCATTTAAAAATGTAATTATGAAAGTAAAAAAAATTTCAACAGAATTTTCCCATCAAGTCCTGTTACTCATTTAGTTATTACCCAGTTTAATATTCGCCATAATGAAAGCATGTGCTGAACACATGTTCTTCAGTCTTACTGCTATTTGAGTCCATATCACGTATGTGCTATGATAGTCAACCCACATGTACAGTTTTTAGTAAGCTGACACAAAATCTTGTAAAAGACCAATATAGAGTTACAGCTTTTCTAATCAGTGATGCAATATAGGAAATTCATTTATAAGACGTGCATGAAAATTAAGCAGGAGGCAAAAGTTACCATGCTGATGGTTTTCAAAATAATATGGTTATATAGATGGCACAGTTGAATGTGCAGATTAATTTCTGTTTTTACATTTTAAAGCACAATTTAAAATGAAATTTCAATCAAACATTGGTAGAACCCATGATTTTCTGAGAAACTGTGATTTTGTAAAATGCAATATGAAAACTACCACTGTAGTTTATAAGAAAAAGAAGGTATTGCTAAATGAAAAAACTCTTAAGATAATTTAAGCAATTATAGAAAGCTGTAATTTTCTGGTCTTATTTCTTAAATGCTTTTGACTCAGATAATTTGATTGTTATTACTGGAAGATAGTAAGTATGATCATTTTGTCACATTGCCTTAGACTCATATTCCCAGCCTTGCCAATTATCAGCTGTGTGACACTGGACAATTAATACCTCTAAGCCTGTTTCCTCATCTTTAAAATGAGGTCTTGTGTTGGTCAACTCAGATAATGTATAACGCCTTGTTTATTGTTAAAGATTCAATATGCAGTAGTACTATATGGTTCTTATCACTATTAGTTATACCAACCCTCTGTTGATGGTAGAAATTATAATAAAAAATTTGAGGGCATACAGTATAAATACTTATGGACTGTGCGGTATTGAGTTTACTTACTATTTCAAAAATACACTAGAAAATCTTCAAATGAGCATCTGAACTTGATTTGAGAACTGAAACATCAGATGGTTGTTTTGTTTTCTTTTTCATAATGTTTAAGTATTAAGCAACCTCAGTTTAAGTGATACATTGTCAAAGATCATCTTTTTAAAAAGGTATCACTTTTGAAATTCTTTGCACTTTATTGTATTAGAAAGGTTGGTAACTGTAAAAAATGGGGGCCAGATCCAGCCTTCTGCTTATTTTCATTTGTCTCCTGGGCAGGTACCATTTTGTGCTATGGCCACCTGTGTGGAGCATTTACAGGATGGCAGTACTGCTTCACAACTAGATCCCTGCCTCTGCAATGTAGGATTTGACACTTCTCAACTCCCTAAAATAGAAAAATTAGGGAGCTTTTGACTTGTAATAATATATTAAATAACCACATAGAATCCTCTTTTTTTAGCATAAAAGGCAGAGAAGTCAGCCCTTTCCAGTTAAGGCTATATTGGCTGTTTTATTTTTAAGCATTAATTAATTGATCATGAATAGTAACAGAAAAGGAGACTACTTACCTTATTTCTCTTCTTTTTTCCCCACTGTTCTATGACTCTTTTATTTTTTTCTCTAATCTTGAAAATTCCAGTGTTAGGAATGAAAAGTACAAAATGAGTAAGAAAAATACTTACAAAATCTTAGATCATTTTTGTCATTAGAATCTTCAAATTCTTTTTTCCAGAACATATTTATTAGTTGGTGGGAGGAGGAGGAGGTTAATAGGGAAGGTAGAGTGAACAATGAAATCAGGTTTTCTGTTTTGGATGACTAGATGAATAGTGATGCCATTAGCTACGATACTGGTAGTAGAACAAGTTTTGTTGGGGAATATAATTAATTCAGTTGGGGATATGTTAAATTTGATTTACTTATTATAGAATAGTGTAAATGTCTGTTAGAAAATTTAATATTCAGAAAACAAGTAAGGACAAAAGACATAGATTTGGGTGTCACAATCATATGGGTAATAGCTGAGGTACATATTACCAAGGTTTGTATTTGACTCTGTCTTTGTAATGTTGCTGTTGTTCTTCCAGCCTTGTTCACCATTCCAAACACATTAAAGAATGATATTTGTGTTTTGTATCTCATGTATTCATGTGATTATACTGGAAATTACATTTATTTCAACAGGTGTTTCTTATGGACAAAGCAATAGTGATATTGAAGCTCTACATCAGGCATATTGTCATATAGCCCATTCTTTAGGAGAGGTGGACGAACAAAGAACTGAGAGTAATGCAGTGGAAAATACCAAGAACTCAGTGAAAGATTATCCTCAGGAAAGTGAAATGTCCTCTAAAAACGCCTCTACTACGGAATCTGGTAAAAGTTCATTTGAGACCTTCTCTGAACAGTTTCTAGTATAATTTAAATGTAGTTGGCTTTAATGATTGTTTCTCAGTCTCTGAATTTAAAGGGTTTGTTAAAATGGAATTTGGGAATAGTGGTTTAGCTATAAAGTTAGAGCTGAACATGGTTAAAATGTCAATTCCTCCTTTAGTGTGCCTCGATCAAATTAGGAAATCACTTAAACATTTTCACATTTTTTATGCTTTTCCTCATGCATATTCTAAAGTTATTCTTTCAATAAAGAACGTTATTTTGGGATCAACTAAATATATATTTAACAAACATTTGTACATGTATTGGCACACCCATACACATATATTTAATATTGATATAGTTAGGCACATCAAATATATATACATATTTAAAATGTAAATCAAAAGAGATTTTCTTGATACAAGTAAGTTTATAGAGGGAAACTGGATTTATTGTATATGTCATTTTGTTAACTCTGTCAGAAAAAATGTAATCATAGTGAGACTGAAACACTAAGCAATTAACATAATTTTTTGGGTTGCTATTTTAACTTTTTTTCCTCTTAGATCTGCCCACGGTAGAGGAGCTGATGAAACCTATTAGAATAGATGCCTTTGGTGTCAGTGGTTTTGATTTGCAACCTGTCAGGTATGAGAATTTTTTGGAATGGATTGTGCAGATTATTTATTTGTTTATTGTTTTGTTACTGGAAACTTTTAGAGTTATTTCTTTTATATACTCATTCCTAGTGAATGATTAATGAGTAGCTTATATGAGTCTGTGAGTCACTGCTCTCTTCTTATTTAGTTCTTTATCAAAATCCTTCTAGTGCTAAAATTAAAAAAAAAAATTTTAGATGCCACTAAAAAAAAAAAAAAAAAGCCTGCCATTTTGTAAGTAGCCTGAAGGCTTTTTACTGAAAGCTAAAATCCTTTCAGCTTTTTTTTTTTTTTTTTTCAAGATTTTATTTATTGGGCAGCCCGGGTGGCTCAGTGGTTTAACACTGCCTTCAGCCCAGGGCCTGATCCTGGAAACCTGGGATCAAGTCCCACATCAGGCTTCCTGCATAGAGCCTGCTTCTCCCTCTGCCTGTGTCTCTGCCTCTCTCTCTCTCTCCCTGTCTCTCATGAATAAATAAAAATAAAAAATAAATTAAAAAAAAGATTTTATTTATTTATTCATGAGAGACAGGCAGAGGGAGGAGAAGCAGGCTCCATGCAAGGAGCCTGATACAGGACTGGATCTGGGGAATCCAGGATCATGCCCTGAGCCAAAGGCAGATGCTCAACTGCTGAACCACCTAGGTGTCCCTCCTTTCACCTTTAAATAGCTCAGGGCAGTTGATTTGAACAGTGAGAGGGACCATGAATTTTATTCTGTACACATATAGATTTGCTTCTTTATAAACCAGTTTGTTTTGCACTTAGTTACAGACCAGCCATTGTCTTACAGTGTAAGTTTTATGGTCACAAGAGGAGCAGGCTTCATGAAAATGCACTGCCACAGTACATTTAATGGAAGCTTGTGGAACCTCACTGTGATTCTCCAACACACAGAGTAGCACGTCACAGTAACCTTACATTTGTGTTACATTCTTTAGAGTGTCACATCCATCATCTCATATGATCCTCATAACAAATAGGTCAGGCATCTATATCTGCATTATTCAAGTGATGAAACAGATAAACCAATTTAGTGGTGGAGCTTTCATAAGAATCATATGATGATAACGGTGGAGGTGGTGGTGATTAACAGCTAACATTTTTATCACATGCTTACTGTGGGCCAGGTACTGTGTAGAGTTCTTTACATATTAGATTTCATTTAATCTTACAGTAACTCTATGAGGTATATTGTAATATCATCTTCATTTCATAGGTAAGAAAACTGAGGCTTAAGGAAGTTAAATAGGAGCACCTGCATGGCTCAGTCAATTAAGTGACCAACTCTTGATTTTGCCTCAGGTTATGGTCTCGGTTGTGAGATTGAGCCCCCTGTCAGACTCTATGCTGGGTGTGGAATCTGCTTGAGATTCTCTCTCTCCCCTTCGGTTCCTCCTCCCTCCCCCCCGCCAAAAAAAAAGAAATGAAAGAAATTGCTCAAGATCATATTGAGGAAAACTACAAGTCCATGTGCTTAACCACTTACATTGTCAGATCTTTGATCTCCATGAAATATTTCTGTGAGAAGCCTGTCATCCATTCATGTATTCATTCATTCGTGATTTCAACAAAGTTTGAACCCCTCCTTGTACTACATACATCCTCATTGTCTAAATCCACTTGTAGGGATTTCTCATCCTGTTTCTCCGTTTGTGCTAGTTGAGAGAAAACAAGGCAATGAAGCTTACACTAAAGCCCATTTACTTGAATTCTAAGTCTAGTACTCTTCCACTGATCTGCAGCACTAGTTAGTATGTTTTAAAGAGCAGATTATTCTCACTTATTGCTACTTGGGGGCTATGGTAGTGTTAATGAAGAGATTTGTTTATATATCTTGTGTCTTTGTTGGCATAGGTGGAATCATTTTACTTAATGTGAATTCTAAATAGAGATTCTTTTCATATATGTTTAAAGTCTAAAAACAATTGTACTTACATTATTAAAAGCATAACAATAATTACAGAAATATCAATAGTATAAACTTTAGTGTACATATCTGAAAACTCTTTAGTAAACTAGAGTAAATAATCCTACTTACTGGGATTATTAAAATTTTGATAGCTAAACATCATGAAAAATTTATTTTTTGCTCTCATCATAATCCCATGTTTGTCAGTGGAGCTGGGATGGGACTCTTCTCCACATAGTCATTGAAGAACCCAGGCTACTTTGTAATCAATATGTGGTTTTAAGGTTATCATAGCCTCATCCAACTAATTGATAAAGAAAGAAAAAAGGTAATTTAGCATAATTCCTTTCAACTGCCTCAACAGAGAAGTGTTACATCACTTTAATTCATATTCTCTTAGTAAGAACTAACACATCTAGCTAACAAGGTCCAAGAGGACTGGGAAATAGGATTTGTTTGTATGCTCAGAAAGAAAAGTAAATAAATGAATTTGATAGCATCTAGTTAGTCTCTACCAGAATCTACCCTTCTAATAGACAAATAATCCATTTTACTCTTTTTCATACAAAGACTTGCTATCTCTTCCCCAAAGCAAATAGCCCAAAATCCCATTCAGGACCACATCCACCTAAAAGGCCAGGATTTTCAGGTGAAGCACAGTCTTCACCAGGTTTGAATATGGCTCTTCACTGTCAATGAATTAAAAACACAGGTTCTATACTTCTTCACCTTCACCCAGTATATGATAGTAAAACTGTAACAAATACTCCCATTCAGAGGTAAAAATATGAAGAAAATATAGCAATCAGTAATGTAACCTTGAAATCCTCTTATAACAATATTTATACTCTTGGCCACAGATGAAGTGAGTTTTGAGGGAGGCTCAAATATGAGATATGAAAGTCATTCTTTTTCCCATCTTGGAGAAAGCATTCCTTTCTTAATCTATTTCCTGCCTGCAGGTTGTTTTAAGGCTCCCAAACAAGTCACTGGCTTTTATTTGTTTGTTTTTTAAATGTGATTGCAGTTTCTTTGTCATTATAGTTTCTTCAAAAAGTTTAGTAGGCTTTTGATTGGTTTGGTTCCAGTCAGTTACATGTGCCAGTAACTACACTTAAAATTAATCTGCTAGACAGAGGTTTTTTTTTTTTTAAAGATTTATTTATTCATTAGAGAGAGAGAGAGACAGCATAAGCAGGGGGAGAGGCAGAGAGAGAGGGAGAAGCAGGCTCCCCGCTGAGCAGGGAGCAGGATGGGATATGATGTTGTGCGATGCAGTGAGATGCAGGGCTCAATCCCAAGACCCTGAGATCATGACCTGAGCTGAAGGCAGATCTTAACCAACTGAGCCACCCAGGCACCCCTAGACAGAGGTTTTTGTTTTGTTTTGTTTTTTAAAAGATTTTATTTATTTATTTATTCATGAGAGGCACAGAGAGAGAGGCAGAGACCTAGGCATAGGGAGAAGCAGACTCCCTGCGGTGAGCCTGATATGGATTCTATCCCAGGACCCCTGGGTGGCTCAATGGTAGACAGGTTTTAAATCTGCTTTAAGTCTGCTTTTTTTGTCTCTCTCTCTCTCTCTCTCTCAATTCAGTTGCAGCTGTCTGGATATTAGTGAGAACAGTAACCTTAAGTGTGAAGATGACTCCTTTATAATTTTTTTTTTTAATTTTTATTTATTTATGATAGTCACAGAGAGAGAGAGAGAGAGAGGCAGAGACACAGGCAGAGGGAGAAGCAGGCTCCATGCACCGGGAGCCCGATGTGGGATTCGATCCCGGGTCTCCAGGATCGCGCCCTGGGCCAAAGGCAGGCACCAAACCGCTGCGCCACCCAGGGATCCCAAGATGACTCCTTTAATATGATCTTTGTCAAAGGACTGAGTCACTCTTTTCAGCTGAGAAGTCTCATGAAATCCTTCTTTGTCATAGCATTTTTCAATGCTGAATCTTAAGAGGCACTAAGTTTCTAGACTCTCTCTGTTCCCTTTGATTTCTTCTTACAAACTGGCACATTTTTATCTTGAGCTCATGTCTTTCTTATAATACCTTGTCAAAAGTAGCCAATAGTAGCTAGCTAGTAGAAATTCTCCTGCCATTTTTCTTAGTACCCCATACTCAAGAGCCATGTGATCTGCCTTATAAACTATTGTAGATGACCATTTAGCAAATGGTTTGTCACTGTAGAACATAGCTACTTCTCCAGTTTCTAGTATCAGTTTCCTTGCCTCCCAAAACCCAGCCACTGAGCCAATGACACATACTCTTGGTTCTTGTGATCATAGCATTCACATTCTAAAGGCAAGAACCTAGTAATTGTATCCAACTAGATTCAGGGAGGTGAGGAAATGTAGTTTAGTTAGTACACAGAAAGACCAGGAATCAGTTTTGATGAGCTTCTAGCCAGATCCTGCTACTATGAAGAAGCAAAGAACTGTTACATTTTCTAATGATTCTAACTACTTTAGAAAGTTCTAACAGTTACTGAGAAGCCAGTCTATCTTATATGAAAATAGTAGCCTCTTAAACTTTGTTTTATAAATGACATTATCTTACTTTTAAGATTAAATGACCTAACAGACCATGATTACATAGTTTGAAAATAACAATATTTATATTTTGGAGCCCCTGTACTGATATTTAACCACATTTAGAACATTTCCTTAAGGGATATTTTCTCTATTTTAAAAAATTGAGTAGTTTCAAATATTTTATTGGATTTTACTGTTTGAAATAACAAATGATTTTATTTCAGAATACTGGTGATTTTCCTATTTTACCTTAAAATTTTTCCCATACTGTTATGAAATTTATGCTTTTTAATATTTATACTGTTTTTCACTGACATAAATTATGCTTCTTTAGTTTCTTCTAAAAATGTGTAAAATGTTTTTCCTGCCTCAAATGCATGTTGACTTTATGATGTTATAATATTTAAAAGATTAATTACACAAAGTTCATTAGAAATTCATTTTTTATTTTTTCTTACACAAAAACAATCTCCGTCCTGCTTTGTTTATCTTCCTTTGAAGTAAGTCTGAGAGTCATCCATGTAATCCCTTATATTCTGCATTAAAATTTTATTATCTGAAATTTAAAACAGTTATATGACACTTTGTGAGTATACTCTGTTAACCAGAAAATAATTTATTTTACATTGATGACCTAATTTGAATAGTTACAAATATTAATTGTATTTAATATATATGTAAATATTATATATTAAATATAAATATTTTTTATATTTTGTGTGTGCAAGTACACGTGTTATGTATATATGTGATATATATGTATGTGTATGTGTGTGTGTATATATATATATAAAACTGATATTGAGGATCACCTAGGGTTCATTCTCTGTTTTGTTTTATAGCTATAAGAAACTGACTGATAGAAAAGAAATTGAATTTGTTAGCCCTTTACCCCTTAGGATGAACCCAAATATTATATCTCAAGAGCCACGAAATGGGAACCAATTTTTTGGCAAAAATGAAGAGAATGTGGTTTTAAAAAAGACAACAAATAAAGATATAGAAAATAGCTATCCAGGAGTAAATACTACAGAAGAACATATAGATAAAATGTACCTTGATATTTTGAGGAAAAAAATATCTGGTGGTTCTTCATTATTGCCTCAGGAGGACAAAATAAATAAAGTAAGTGTTTATAATCTAAGTTGATTTGAAATATTGATAAATGAAGTTACGTAAATACTGTTGAGAAGTAGGTACTTCACAGGTAGTGGGATTGATTACATATTAACCTCCACATAGATCCTGGATATCTGTGAGCAGTTTATTTACTCCACTATCCTGTAAGTCCTCAAATTTTAAAATACCATTATAGCATTAGCTTTCTTTTGGAAGCCGTTCTTTACGTTCTTCATTTGTCTTTAATATGCATAGTCCAGAATTTGAATAGCATAAGAAAATAAAGTTTACTCATCATTGTAGTGCTTTTTATTTAATCTTCCCAGTAAAGTATGTTCTGCAAAAGTAGGTAAGTTAACATTTTATATAAATGCTATTAGCTTTGAGAGTGTTATATTTTGCTGTTCCTTTTTCCTCTGTTCTTTGATCTATTCTGATTTACAGTTTCTTTGATCTCAATATTCTAGTTTGATTTTATGGTTTTGAGTTACATGTTTACCATAAACTGCCTCCAGTATTTGTGGAATAAGGCAGGATATTAATAAATTTTTATCTTGAGAATTCTGGAGGAAAAAAGATACAATTTTATGTCATTTCAAAATAGTTCTTTCCTGCTATCCTCCATCTTAATTCTAGTAATTATACATCTTGCTTTCTGGCAAGCTTATCTTGTTTTATTATTGCTTTGTTTTACTCCTGACTTTGAGGATGTGCTTCAAAATACTAAAATTCCGATGAATTAGACTTTGAGAACTTTAATGTATAGTGATTTGCCTTCTGCAAACTATTATTTAGAAATCACTATGGTTTTGCCATCTGTTAAATTTTCATTTACAACTGGAATTGAAGTTTATTTAAGTCCTAAAAAGGTGCTCCTTGTTGTGTGCAGACTTTTAGATCTCAACTCAGTTCTGGAGAAGAAGGGGCTATACCTGGCAAACAGGTACCATACAAGAAGGCCAGAAGTGCACCTCCCTTACTTAAAAGAAAACCCCAGAGTGGATTATATGCATCAGTTAGGAGCTCAGGCTATGGCAAACCCAGTTCGCCATTCAAGACTTTTTCTACTCTTGAAAAGAAAACCTCAAAGGACATTATGAAAAGCAAAAACTTGAGATCCATTCCTACTTCTAATCAAGCTAGGAAAAAAGGTAATTATATATTCTTTTCGTAATAGAGTTCTGTGCATTTAGCATATTACTTTACTTTCCTTGTTCTCTACTTACTGTATTTCTTTCTCTCCTTGTATGAACTTTTCTTTTCATAGGAAAGAATTAATCTTAAGATAGGACATTCCAAAAAAAAAAAAAAAAAAAGATAGGACATTCCATTTTGGAAGATTCTGTTGACAGGAGGTTTTTGGTCATTAGCTTTAGGCTTTCCTGAATGACACTCATAAAGTATGGGAAATGAATTGGAGAGTCAAACTCATGCTCATCTGGTTGACTTTGGAATATCCAATGTTTACCAGAGAAGAACTACAAATTCAGAATGCAAATACCAACCTGCAAATGAAGGTTGATATAGAAATTATTTGGATATTGGTTCGATATAGACTGAGACAGACTGTCTTATATGTCACATAATGCATATTTTTATATATTGCAGTGCTTCTGTTAGTTATTTCCTAATGCAGTCATTGATATTGACAGTAGGAATGGTAATTTTCAACTTAGAAGCCCATGCAGCTATTAAAAGAAATAGAAGTGTTCAGATCAGACCAACATTCCTGCTGCCTTTAAATTCCAGGGAGAGAGAGCAATAGAGCCAGAAGCATTTTATCTTTACCTTTGTGATTAAATTTAATAGCTGATCAATTTCACCATTATTATATGGTGATATTTGTCATGAGAAGAATTGTCTTCATTGGAAAATTCATTTCTAGCTTGAAATTAAGTCCAGGACCTATTTAACTGTATTTTAAATTCTTTAGGCATTAGAGACTCTCCTGCCTTTGTGTGTGTGTGTTTGTTGCTGCAACCTGTGCATCTAAGATGGAAAGGAAGGCCAAGGCTGATTTATATTAGAGTAGAGGAGAACAGGAGCAGGAGGTGGTTATTTTGGAGAGACAGGAATATGATTCTATAGGATTAATTCAGGCATCCTTTCCTCTTGTTCTTAACCTGTAGGCCTCTCATTCCTTTCCCTACAAAGTCTTTGAATTTTCTTGTTTTCTCTTATTTTTGAAATGACTGTTCTATGTGCAAGTGAAGATGACAAGGAGCCAATTAAATAGAAAACTCTAGAGTTCAAGAGGGAGGTATGGACTGCAAGATATGATTTAGGAGTTATTGTTAAAACTAATATAGATGGTTTTTAAGCCGTAAGACTAACAAAGGTTATCGAGAGAGTAAACATTGCAATAGAAGAAAAGCAAACCAAGGCCTGAGCCCTGGGCATGCTAACCTTAGGAGGTCAGGAAGAAGAGGAGTAACCTGCAAAGAGAATAATGTCAGAGGAAACCTGAATGTGTGGGATCCTGAAAGCCAAGTGAAGAAAGGAGGATTGATTTATCTATCATTTGCTGCTGAGAGAGAAAGGAAAATAGGAACTAGGAATTGACCTTTGGGTCAGTAAACTGGACAGTTTCCACACTTATGCGGCTGTAAAAGCCAGGCTAAATGAGAATAGGAGAGATAGGAGGGATACTTACTTTATTGACCAGGAGGAAAGAGTGTAAAAGGCAGGAAAAAGTGTGGTAGTAGCTGACATGGGAAGTAAAGTCAAGAAAAAGCTTTTTGTTTTGCCTTTTGTTGTTTTGTTGTTGTTAATGGTAGAAATAATAGTATGCCTAATAGTATGTTTATGCTTTTTGGAAAGATTCAGTAGATTTGTGATGGTAAGAGGGGAAGAACTGCTAGAGCAATGGCCTTGAGTAGAGGAGGTGTAATGGAATCTAGTGTTAACTGGAAGGGTTGGCTCTAGATAGAGGCATGGATAGCTTATCTATAGAAGCAGATGGGAAGGGGGAAGACATGGGTACAGATAGTTGGTGGTTGGGTAGAAATGGTAAAAGAATGTAGATGATTTCTTCTGATTGCTTCCATTTTCTCTAAGATATAAAACATCATTAGCTGGCATTGTGGGTGGAGTTAGGAGTGTTGGAGGAGAGAAGACGACATCCTGGAGAACTAGACTGCCTGCAGAGGAGTCTTCTTAAAGTTGGTGATTATACATTTAAATTGATACTAGGTAGTGTATTTGTGTGTGCATATCAACATTTGCTACATGATTGGAGGTGTTGAGTAGTTGTATAGTTGGATTTACCATTTTGCCAAATGAGTGCGGTGAACTGAGACAGGAGCAAGGGAGCTAATGGTGTATATGGAATTCAAGTTGAGTAAGGAAGGAAGACAGGACATCAAGGGGTGTAATACAGTGTAAAACAGGTAGAAACAATCATCTGTGAGTGCCACTGATGTTAAAGGATTGATGGAATTCAGGTACCAGAGAGCATAAAGTGAAAGATAGGATTGACAGAGAGTAAATGCCTAAGACTGAGATTAGGAGTGATTGTGTTACTGGTAAACAAAGGCCTAGAGTATACCAATGGAATTAAGTAGCTGAGGTGGAAGGGTTTTAAGTATAGGGATCCAAAAGCCAAGGGTTGAAAGGATCACCTAGGAGTATATTGAAATTACTAAGAATGAAGACAGAAGTAATATCACATTTGGTGGAAAAGAAATGAGGGGCATGATTTAGAGGTCAGTGGATGAAAGCAACAATATTTTATGAGTATTTTTTTCATATTTTCAAAATTTTATAATATTTGTGACTACCAAAATAAAAACAGAAAAATTGACATTAAAGTATAATGATAAACTTGACTGTCCATGTTTATACTGAGTTACTTTTTTTCATTAGACTATTAAGTGTGATATTTAAAAATCCTTTTATTATAAAATTCCCCCAGAGCAATTTTAGTTTTATTAAGAAGAATTTTAATTCCTTTGGGATGGTTGTTACTTTTCGCAGGTTGGGTTCTCCAACTAGACTCTGAGAGATTAGTATACAGAAAGTCTAGAGAACACACATGTAATCAGCATTGGTTACGATGAAAAATAAGCCAGCTGCTGGGGCTTACTCAGAGTTTCTCTTTTTTATGTAATAAGAAGGCAGGGATAGGCAGTTCAGAGCTGGTGCCATTGTGCAAGGAACCATATCCCTTCTTGTTTCATGCTGCAAAAAAATCCTTCATCTGTGAGTTTTGTCTTCATTATCAAAAGATGGCTACTTAGCCTCCAGGCCAGATCGGCAGGAGAGGTAAAAAGGTCTGTGTTAGTTAAATCATCAAATTCTTCATCGGGAAAGTAGTGATTTTCTGGACACCCCATATAAGACTTTTGCTTTCATCTTATTAGCCTGAATTTTGATCTTGTGGTCACCCTCAGTTGCCTGGAGTCCAGGGAAATGAGACTTTCAACTGGGTACATTGCTGCCCAGGGTAAAATTCATACGAAAGTTTCTATTAATACAGAGGAGGAGGAGATTGGCAATTATCAGCACCTCCTGTGTGCTTGTCTTCCTTTTTATTCTAAATTAATTTTCTTTGGCTATTAAGTTATGTTTTTTTAGACTAATAAGTTTCTTGTCACAGAAGGAATAGTTGCTCATTATTTAAATTTAAAAATACAGAAAAGTAAAAAGAAAACAAACACTTAGCAAGAAGCATTGGGTGTCACACCAAGTGAGCATCATTTTGTGCTTCTCATGTGTATATTCTTGTTCTTATACAGATAAAAGGAAGCATAGATGAGTGGATGGAAGGAAGGAGACAGGCAGACATATGGCTAAATGGACAAAACATTTTGTAAGAATAGGATCACTCTTTACAAGTTCTTTTTTTTTTTAGATTTATTTATTTATTTTTGAGAGAGAGCACATGCACACACAGACAAGTGTGTGAGAGGGGCAGAGGGTAAGAGAGGGAGACACTCCCAAGTGTACTCCCCATTGAGCATGGAGCCCAACTCGGGTCTTAAGCCCACGCTCAACCAAATGAGCCATCCAGGTTCTCCTACAAGTTTTTTAAAATATTAGATTTAGTTTTTCTTAAATCTGTAAAAAGAAAAATAAACTTCATCCTAAGAAATATTATATTCCAAAAGATCCCTTTAAGAAAATAGATTTTGAAAAACACTCAAAGATTGCCAAATCATGCTGCTTTTAACTGCATTTTCAATACTTCCCCCACTCACATACCTTTTATTCATTTTGATTGATTTCATTTTTACTTGTTCAAATTTATTTATTCTCTACTTCAACCTTAATTCCCCTCAGCTTTTGAATTTAGGTCTTGGTTCTGGTTATTAAAGAGATGGAATGTTTTTCATAAGTCACTTAGCCATAGCTTCTCCATTCTGGAATTATTTTGGTTTGTTTCTTATTTGAATAAATTTCCTTGATGCATTGTTTATTTCAAGAAGGGTTCATGAGGTCCACATTCTGTGATGTTTTCATGTTTAAGTTTTATATCTAGGCAATTTTCTGTCATGTATAAAGGAAAAAGATAATGTCTGTGTACCATTACAAAAATGGCTACTTAGAGAAATCAAAATTAATAATTCAAGAAAAGAGAATTCTGGTGTGAAAGCACTAGCTGACTACAACTTGAATAAGAACCACCTGCCACTCTTAGCTGCCACTTCCTAGACAGTGCTAGCAGATCACACCCCATTCATTGGCCACATTATTGGATCTCCAGTGACTTGGAAGGATGAATGCTGGCTTTTATAGTGACTCAGTTTCTTTATGAGAAACTCTCATATAAGAAATTTCTCCAGAAAACCTTCTACATGGAACAGTCCAGTTAAATATGACTACTACTCTGTAAGGAAAACTTCTGCATGCCTGAGAAAAGGTTAGAAAAAAAATCTTTGGGTGAAATACTACTGGTAACTTGTTTCTTTTTTTTATTTTTCTGTATTTTCCAAATCTTTAATAACCATGTTATTTTTTCTTTAAATGAAAAAGTAAACTTTACACTCAAAAAGCTAGCATCTTGAAGAAATTATATTTAAAAATCTAAAATTCAAATTATTCGTTTACCTCTAAGGCAGATAAATAAATGTTTACTGACTGTTCAGCTCAGTACCTGTAGTATTTGAATATGGACCTCAAGATCTCTTCCAGGTATTTCTCATAAACATTTTTTTATTGTTAACTGAATAATTTATTGGCCTCAGAATTATTCTTACTGTTTGGGGAGTTACAAGGTACCTTAAAAGCTGAAAATTTGACCAGGATATACATTAATCACATTTTTTCTAATATATATTACCAGGATTTTATAGCAGTATTATAATTTATTTTTAAGTCAAATTTAGACTAGCTGTTATAAAATTTCCATGCAATTTATACTATTCCATTAATACTATATCTTGATATACAGTATTTATGTAAAAGTCTTACTACCTTATATTTCATAGAAGGGAAAACTGATAATGTATAAAATTGAAAATGCAGTTAAAAGCAGCATGATTCTGGCAATCTTTGAGTGGTTTTCAAAAAGCTTTGAAATCACATTTAATCTGAACTAAAGTGCTTCATAAAGTTAATCAGCTGCTCTTTGATTTATCATTTAGATATTCATATTTGTTACTGCTGTGAATATTTAAAAGAATAGTTTAGGGCAGCCCAGGTGGCTCAGAAGTTTAGCACCATCTTCGGCCTGGGGTGTGATCCTGGAGTCCCGGGATCGAGTCCCACATCAGGCTCCCTGCATGGAGCCTGCTTCTCCCTCTGCCTGTGTCTCTGCCTCTGTGTGTGTGTGTGTGTGTGTGTGTGTGTGTGTGTGTGTGTCTCATGAATAAATAAATAAAACCAAATAAATAGTTTATTTAAAATTAGTAAGGCCTGAAATTATCCCATCCACATTCTCACTTTTTTTTTTTAGCTCCATTTATCATTTGACATGAATCTTGGGTCAGTTATCCTTCTCTGTCAAATTGGGTAAAATGTTGATTATGGGCAGCAGTTCTGAGTGCAGTGAAACAGCTGTGTTTCATTGTTACACCTCAGCCTATTTGGAGATACTCATCTATCTTAGTGTTCCCATTGTATTAGTACTATTGTTATGTAATTGCTGAATACACATTCAACTATGTTTGCATTTGTGGTGCTTCTGTCCATTGTTTGCAATATTTAGAAATCTTATCTGGAACAAAAGTCATCAAGCCTGAAGCTCTGGGTAAACCAGCTTCCAAAACTGAAGGTTGCTTGGCTACTCCTAAGAAGGCTGGAGATTCTACAGAAACTGATTACTGTGTTCAGTGTCAGAATGTAGGTATTGAATTTCAAAATCCTATTCATAATTTTCTTGTTTTATAATACTAAAATTAAATAATAAATAATGAAATATATGAAATTTCTTCTGCATCAAGCATGATGTTCCAATCTTACTGAACATTTACTGATTTCCTTATTTAGTAGAACATTGTTACCATTTTTATTCAATCTGTTTTTTTTTTCCTAACCACTTATGTTCAGATAAATCTAATATGTAAATATACTATAATGAAGTAATTCTTCTCCTTAAAAGGATTTTTCAGGATACTGTGGTGAGAGTAAGGAGGCAGAGTTAATTATGTTTAAAAGAGTTCAGGAAGCAGAGGAAAAATGGAGGGGTGCACAAGCCCTAATTGAGCAAATTAAAGTTACATTCTCAGAAAAAGAGAGAGAGCTGGAAAATAAGATGGAAGAACTAAAGAGACAACAGGAAAAGGAACTCTTCAAACTGAACCAAGACAATTACATTCTTCAAGCCAAGGTACTAGACACATTGTCCTATTTCTTTTTATTGATTAAAAAATACTTGTACTTCCTGCCAAATGCATTGTTATCCTTTGTTCCTGGGGCTGTTTGACTTGATGTATTTGCTGTATAAAATATGAACCTGGTTCCCAAGACTGCCTCCTCACAGCAGAGCTTAAATCAAACCCACTCAGAAAAAAATCAAAATTTAAATTGGCTCATTTTGATAACTTTCTTCTGTTAGCAGTCTTTTTTGAAAACTAATCCCTTAGTTCACTATGACCTTCCAAGAAGGCGATTTCAGAAAAAAACTGCTATAGCAGGCCTAGATTCAGAGAATGACACTGTGTAACATTTCTGAGTTACTCTCATCACCAGAACGATCAGCACAAAACATCACATTTTATGATTTAGCTGTAGTTGTTAATTTTATTGTTTTAGATCTATGTACCTTGAATTTTCTATTATTCTTCCTCATTTCTCACTTCATCATTTCCTTTCCTAAGTAAAATAATGTCTGTATTTTCTTTAAGTTAAGTAGCTTTGAAGAAACAAACAAAAAGCAAAGATGGTTACATTTTGGAGAAACAGCTGATCCTGTCACTGAAGAAAAATTGAAGCAAATTCAAAAAGAAATACAAGAACAAGAGACACTTCTTCAAGGATATCAGCAGGTATGGTGATTTTTCTGCACTTTGTGAATTTGTTCTTGAGATCCTTTGATTGTAAAAAAAAATAAGGCATATTAAAATATTTCTGTATCAGGTAATAGGAATTCTGGCAAATATGAGTAACTAATAATTGGACTAGCCTGAACATTTTTCATGGGTATATAAGTAAAGTGATTAAGAGCATGGGTTCTGAGTTCAAAGAATCTGGTGTTAGCCTTCTTTCCACCTTCTGTGCAGCTTTGGACAAATCACTTCACCTCTCTAGGTCAATTTCCCTATCTGTGAGTGGGGATGGTAATAATAGTAGCTGCCTCATATGATGATTGTGAAATTAAAATAAGAAAGTGCAAAAAAATAAGTAAATAAGAAAGCACAAACTAGCCTCTTAGTACCTGGCACACAGTAACCAATTAGTTCATGTAGCCTGTTATCATTTTTAATAGCTATATATTCCTTAGAAGCTGCCTTATTTTTCTTTAGTTTTCTGTAATGCTTTTCAGTAGATTATATGGACTAGTTTTCATATTATATTCAGTAATACAAATCTGAAATTAATTGCCGATGTGTTGAGAGTGAAAAAAATTGAATTAAATGAGAGAAAATCTGTGTGTCCTATAGAAGTCAGATATTTGGGTGACTGGGTGACAGGCACTAAGGAGGGCACTTGATGGAATGAGCACTGGGTGTTATCTATATGTTGGCAAATTTAATTTAAATTTAAAAAAATTTTTTTTAAAAAGAAGGCAGGTAAAAATTTTTTTTAATTTTTAAAAAAGAAGGCAGGTATTTGCCATGTGTGGTAGATTCTTGGTGATGTTGACTATCTGCCAGCCAGAACAGGTTCAGTGATCTCCAGCATGAAAGTTCATCTCAATTTTTTCTTTTTTTCTCTTATTTCCCTCTCCTTCTCTTCTTCCATCATTACCTTTTTTTCTTTTGACCGTAAGGCATCAAGCCTGCTAATAATAAAGCATTGTCATCCAAGGATATCCAGAGGAAACATTGTCATATCAGCGATTCACAACTTTCCTGTAAATGAAATAGTACTGATTTTGTAGGGCACACTGCCCTAGACTTAGTGAGAACCTTCTAATCCTTTGCCTACCATTCTGATCTTGCTGTAGAGAGCACACGTTTTGGTTTGTTTGGTTTTTTAAAGATTTATTTCTCAAGAGAGCGAGAGTACAGTGGGTAGTGGGGGGATGCGAGAGGCCAGAGAGGGTTGCAGGGGAGATGGGGAGAGATTCCCAAGCAGACTTTACTCTGAATATGGAACCTGGAGCGGTTTTGATCCCAGGACCCCAAGATGATGACCTAAGCCAAATCCAAGAGTTGGTTGCTTAACCATTTGTGATAACCAGGGGCCTGAGACCATGTGTTTTTAAGGAGTTTTCACAGACCCACAAGGATGCCAACCACCTTCTCCCACAAAGATAGCACATAACTTGCATATCTTTAGTCATTAAATTGCAGGTGTTTGAGGACAGACCATCTTACCAAGCACTAGTCCAGACATGGTGAGACAGTCCATGATTTTTATTAGATTCTCAAAGGTCCATCAGATTCTTAATTTTAAAAAGGTTAATAAGCCATACCATCTAAGCATAGATTGGTACTTTCTCCCTCTGATCTCATTGTTTGAGTCACTCTTTAGTCAAAGGCTGGTGGAGAAGTGGGCCTAGTCTCTGATCTGCCTTGTCCTTACACTTTCAGAAATACCTGGTCTCTAACTCCCTGCTCAGATGGAATTCCAGAAACAACCCTGGAAGCCCATCGTGGCTATCTCTATCCAGTGACTTCATTGCAGGAAGCCAGGCTAGAATCAGAAAATAGGGATGCAGACAATCCCAGCGGTCCTTCCTGACCCTGATCCATAGAGTTGGGATGTGGTTATTCCTGCAAGCACTCACCTTCTCACTCTTGTGAAATACAGTGCCTTGTACTGACATTAGGATCTTTGGCTATAGGAAATTTTGCAACTTTTTTTCAAGTAAGCATTTTGGAGAAAATTGTTTTCAGATAACAAGTTTTCTTCCGAAATGATATATAAAGAGTTTTTAAAAGATTTTGCTTCCTCAAAAACTGAGTAAATTTAAAAGACTGAAAATTTTTAAAAGATGTGTCTGTTGTGAGCATATATACTTATGCTATATAAGTACTAATGACATTTACAATGTAATTTTCTGTTTATAAAAAGGAAAATGAAAGATTGTATAATCAAGTGAAAGATCTCCAAGAACAAAATAAGAAGAATGAGGAGCGAATGTTCAAGGAAAACCAGAGTTTATTCAGTGAGTTAGCTTCCTTAAAGTAAGTCCTTTTTGAATTCTTAAAATCAAAGACACTTAGACTATTTCTAAGCATTTTATTGTTATATTAATAATACACTTATTTTTACTTAGAACTGAAAAATGCTTACACTGATTATAGTTCGTAACTTTTATAGATTTAATATTCAATGTATTTTTCTTTTGGTGTTAGATGACCAGTAGTACATATTTTAGTATTTTCTGCATACTCATATTTGAGTTTGACATCACTTTTAGGAAATTGAATATATAGTATTCCTCTTGGTCAGTCATTAAGCCTGAGTTGCTTAATCATTTCCCAAGGAACCATGTGATAATAATACTAAAAATATATATGTCATACAGTATCAGGTTCTGTAGAAATAGAGCCTGAGGTAAGGAGCCTTATGGAGATGATTTCTTGGAGGATAACTTTTAGGAGAAGGGGAATAAGAGAAGCAAGATGGGATGAGGGGAGGGAAGGTAAGTAAGAATGCAGTCTTAGCTGGGGACTGACTTTATTCTGTTCTCACCAGAAAGCTCAGGAAAACAAATTGCACCACAATGTTGGTCCTGCTTGAGGCAAGTGGAGCAGCCTTTAAACTCCAAAGTAATCAGTCACTGGCTGAGATATGCCTAAAGAAGGGAGTGGGGGCCTGTAAGCCTGGGGGGCAGAGACTGCTGTTTGGCTGAGGGCATTTCTCCAGAGAATAATTTATGAGATGTACTAACCAGCACTCAGCACAGCAGGCTCATGGAGGACCAACGCCTGCTTAGGAATCCTATTTCAGACTATAAGATCTTTGGATATTATTACATCCAACTTGAACATACTAAATGAAAATAGCTGAACTCATAAACATGGGCAAGTTAGGATACTATCATCTTTTAGGAAATGGCTCCCCAGTTTTGTGTCACTTCACATAGACACCTAATCACTCAGGTAAGACTGCTATTAGAAGCTTATTTGATCTTTAATGTATGACCCAAGCCAGTTGTGATAATCTGCATAGGTCTGATGCATGAAAGCATTTATATCTGATTCCTTTTGGATCAAGTATGCCTCGGTGAAGTATTTTAAAATACCACATCTTACCTGGGTTTTAAAAGAGATCCATTTCTGGATCCCGAACTAGCTTTAATGAACTTTTACTTTTTAATGAAATAGATGGTTTCCTTACTACATTAGGATTAGATGATCTTATATGGATTCCTAAACTCCTTGTATAATGTTTCTAGAAAACCAGAAAAATTGATTCTGACTTCAAGTAATAGACTATGTCTTGCTTGTCAGTTACCATGTTTGGTGGTTTGTTTCTTAGAAGGGAGTCTAGAGTGATGTGACAGGGAAGATGTAACACCATAGGAAAAATGCAGCACATCTTTCTGGGAGATTGAGGTTTTTTTTCTCTGAGAATTAGAAGAAAATATTTTATTATAAATCAAGATGTTAAGGCTTCAATTCTTTTAAATTGAACAAACACCTCCTTTAAAATGTAGTTATTTTAGCTTTTTAATATTTTAATCTTTAGAATAAATAACTCTTTTTCTTCAGTGGCTCAAATAGTTGCAATGTCCATTAGATTCTTTAGTTTTAAGAATTGTATATTTTGTATTTAAGAGTACTTTGCTAAAAACAATCTTTTTGTTTTCAAAATAAATCAGAGAACAGATGCACAAAAATCGTTTTCTGTCTCAAGTAGTTGAAGATTCAGAGCCCACCAAAAACCAGAATTTTACAGATCTGTTAGCAGAACTACGGGTGGCACAGGTAAGTTGGACAAGGATTTTAACTACTAGTGATAGTAAAGATTATTATAGAAATTTCTGTATGTGTAAAAAAATCTGCTTATAAATTTTACACATTAAAAATTAGCATTTAGGGCAGACCAGGTGGCTCAGCAGTTTAGCGCCGCCTTCGGCCCAGGGCGTGATCCTGGAGACCTGGGATCGAGTCCCACATCAGGCTCCCTGCAGGGAGCCTGCTTCTCCCTCTGCCTGTGTCTCTGCTTTTCTCTCTCTCTCCCTCTCTCTGTGTCTCTCGTGAATAAGTAAATAAAATCTTTTAAAAAAATTTGCATTTAATATACATGTGACCTTAATAGAGAAAATGACATAATACTGGTTTTAGATGGCATCCTCTTTATAATCTAGCTTCTCATCTAGCGATCATCAGATAGAGCCATATTGGAGGCATAACCTTACTTAGAACATGTATACTTTATTTTAAATTCCTTATTGGAAATGTAAGCTAAAATAGGAAAACACTTTGAAGATGATTGTTCACCTTAAAACGTTAGTGAGCTTTCTACCTGTCTTCAATAGACTGTGCACTTCTATATATTTTTTAATGTATTCATGGGTGGGGGGGGGGGTGGCAGAGACACAGGTAGAAGGAGAAGCAGGCTCCATGCAGGGAGCCCAATGTGGGACTTGACCCCAGGACTCCAGGACCACGCCCTGGGCCAAAGGCAGGTGCCAAACCACTGAGCCACCCAAGGATCCCAGACTGTGCACTTCTAGAAGGCAGAGACTATATTTACAAATATTTGCATCATGTGCACCTAACACCAATATGAAATAGAATAGCTGCTCCGTAATTTTTTTCTTTATTTTTATCGGATCATATTATAAAGGATATGGCTTAGAATTTTCTAAAGAAGTATTTATCAGTGGGAGAAGTTCTGGGATTTGGGGGCAAGTTAATTCTCTTTTAGGTAGAACAATTCCATGTATTGCGTGATTTTTATCATCCCTGTCTCCAGGAAATATGTGCTCATGGCACTTACCAGTGATTATAAAAATCAAAAGCACTGCCACATTTCAAAACTTGTCCCTTGTGGAAGGGTAGTTAGTTCTCCCCACTCCCTCCCATTAAGAATCATGGCATGAAACTAAAAAGCCCTTTTAATCTATTTGCATGACTATATGAATTAGAAAAATTCCAAATTCACACTACTTTTTTTATATAAAGTTTTGTTATACAGAAATCCAAACACACCCTACTTCAATAACATGTTTAACAGGTTTTTGTAGTGTATATAAAATGCAGCTTCAAATGTGAATCTGTTAGGCAACTTTCTTCATGGGCATACATAGCATGGTTAAATGGGTAGATAGGCAGATAGGTTAGAAGAAGGTGAATGGTTGGACTCCTCCTAACTTCCTTATCAATAGGCCTCAAAAATTCAATAGTTAAAAGAGAAATTAATATTGCTGTGTTTTATGAAGACTTGGAAAACTGCAATAAGGTTTCAAGCATTACATTAGCTTTATTCAGACTCTATTAATTAGTGACCTTTTAAAAGGCTATTTTGAAAGTATTTTTCTGACAGATAGGAAACTAAAACTGTCACAAAAGCATGAGAAAATACTGGATAAATTATAATAAACATCTTGTAAATACTTGATGTAAAAGCTCTAAGGAAAGTAAGAGAACTCTCTAGGGATCAGAAATGAGGGATAAAAACCTAACAGTAAACATCTGTTCCTAGGCCAGTGGTTCAGTAGCCCCGGGTCTGAGCTTAAAGAGCAAAGTGGAGACAGGACACTTGAGTTCAAAGGACCATATCCTTCAGTACAACAGCGGACTAGGAAAAAATCCACCCACCTTCACAAGGGGCTGAAATGTCAAGAAGCTTTTCTATCTTAACTTGATCTCTAGATAGGGAGGGGCAGAAAGTCTCCTGCTGAGTGCCCACGTTTTCCTGATTGTTCAATATAAATGGCATCCCTCCTGCCTTCATTTGTGTTTTAGTATTCGAATTAACACTACCTGCAAGAGTTGATTATGCTCAAACTGAAAAACATAACGTATACTGTGGTCTTGAGTCAATGATCACCTCTAGTGTATCTAGAAGAAACGAATGCAAAACAGCTCTTAGAAGTATACACCCTTAGCTGAGCTCACACAGTATTCCTGCAGATAAAAACCCACTAACAATATGCTTACAACACAAAATTACAAAACCCAAAGAAACCATCCACCATGAGCAGGCATGGGATGATTTAATAAACAGCAGCATTAGAACTTCAATAGAATTATTGGATAGACTATACTATAAAATAGACTAAAAATTATAACTATCAGATATATGAAATGCTAAAATATATATTTTTAAAAGATAATGGCTGAGAATTTCTTAGAAATGATAGAAGAGATGAATCTCAAATTTAGGAAACCCAGTGAGCCCAGCTGAGGAAAAACTAAAAATCTACATTTAGTCCCCCAATGGTAAAACTACTAAAGGCAGGAAAAACCTAAAAAGAAATTTTTTTAAAAAGTGTTAGTTTAAGATAATAGCAAAACTTCTTTGGAGATTTATTTCTGCAAATTCTGTAAGGTGGAATGTAAAACACCCTTAATTTTCATTTACTTTGGTATTCTGAGTTTAGTTGGGTTTATAACAAAAATTCATACTGGGAAAAGGCTCTAATATATATATATAGAGAGAGAGAGTATATTTGTGTGCAATCTAACTTGTACCTTAAGAATTAATACCAATTAGTGTAGTATTAAAATACAAGTTAGGGGGCACCTGAGTGGCTTAGTTGGTTAAGCATCTGCCATCAGTTCAGGTCATGATCCCAGTGTCCTGGGAAAAGGAATAGTAATAATATGAGTTGTTTCTCTGTAAAGCATAGATAGAAACACAGCAAAAGCAAAGGTTCTGAGCTCTTTTTAGTATCTCGGGGTAGGAAAAAGAATGAGGCTGACCACCGCTTTCATTCAGTCAGCCTTTATTGAAGCACCTGCCACATGCCAAGCACTCATCCTGGCATGAGCAATACAGGAATTACACAAGACAGGCATAAACTTGCTCACTAGGAACATGTATTCTAATAGAGAAGACCATAAATAAATAAATGAAATAATTACAAATAAAAAGATGTGCTTTGAAGAATATAAAAATAGAGAATAAGGGTGGGTGGGACAGAGAGGGTAAGGCAGTGGTCAACAATGTGCTTTAGGAGAGACACTCTGAGGAAGTTGTGTCAAGAGTTGAGAGCTAAAGAGAAGCAACAGCCAAGTATGCAAAGATTGAGCCTACCAGCCAAGAGAAAAACATAAGCCCATATTCAGGAAGGGCCTTGTTACTTTCTAGAAGTAGCACGTCTGAGGCAGAAGTAGGTGAGTAAAGACAAGTTCAGAGAGGCAGAGACGAGACCCTCTCTGAATGTCTGCATAGTAACTTATAAGGGAGTGCAAGTACTTGTCAACCCCAACCCTGTCCCCACAGGATTGACCTGGGACATTACTAGCCTTCTTCAAGGTGGAAACATGCAAACATAGAGTGAACATCCATTTAAGTGTCAATTGCATGACTGGACTCAAGATGTTTACAATTCCTTTGAATTCTAAAACTTTGTAATTTTATGAAGTAGACTCTACTAGAGAGCATTTCTAAATTGATTGAACTAATTAAACAAAAGGTTGTTGTAGAAAGAGCCTGAGCATTCAAAAACGTGAAACTCAGTGCTCCCTTGACAAGACATCTACAGAAGGTCACACAGAAGAGTAAAGAGTTAAATGACACCATTAAATCTGTGATGCAGTTAGAAACCACAATTACAGTGTTTTAATGAATGGATTTATTTTCTTCACAAGACTGGATTTGGAATTATGAGATAGAGTGATAGAGAATTTTAAGAAGTTTATTTTAAAACTTAACTATACCGAGTGTACTGCTGTGACTCCAAGAGTTTCTTCAGCAGTTAAGAGTTTAGATCAGTGAGCACTTATTGAGTACTAGCTGTGTGTTTAGTGTCATAAAGTATACAAGTATTAGTAATAAATTAGTCTTAGTCACCATAGAGTTCTCAACCTGATAGAGGCATGTACACAAATCAATATCATATGACATAGAAAATAATACTATGCTGGAGGTACAGTGAACATCTACTGGAGCACAGAGGAGGGGATTATCAGGAATACCCTAATTTGAACAAAGCTTTGAAGGATAAATATGATTTTGTCAAGTAGAGGAATTGGGGGCAATTGAGAGTAGTAATGAAGTAGGGCATTTTGAGCATTCAACTTTATGTGCCAAGCATTTTTTATGCATTTTTCATACAAAGATTAGTAAAATAAACCTCTGCTTTCCAGTAAACATATGTCAGGTGGTGATGAGTGTTGTGACAAGAAAATAAAACAACATACCTAGAAGTCAGGATGAGGGTTGCTGTTTTACAAAGCGTGATCAGGAAAGGTCTTCCTGGGGTTTCATTTGAGCAGAAATCTTGATGAAGTGAAAGAGTGAGCCACCTGGCTATCTGGTGGCAGAGTACCGAAGGCAGAGGAAACAGTAAGTGCAAACACCTTGGGGTGGGACTGTGCTGGTTCTAGTCAAAAAACAGTGCGAAGTCTCTGATGCTGGAATGAAGGGAAGGGAAAAATTTAGGGTAGATATAGTCAGAAGCATGGGCAGGGCTGAGTTATGGGACACTGATGGTCATGGTAAGGATTTTGGATTTACCCTGAGAAGGATGGGAGCCACCAGAGAATTTTAGACAAAGGGGCAAAACTTTCTGCCTCTTTAAAACATTCTAGGAGAGAGCTCATGAAAAAACCCATACATATGCGGTCAATCGATCTATGACAAACACAAGAATATACAACAGGGAAAAGACAGTCTGTTCAATACATAAGGTTGGGAAAACTGGACAGATACATACCAAAGAATGAAACTGGACTATCTTACACCAAATATAACAATAAAGGGAGACCTGGGTGGCTCAGTGAGTTAAGTGTCCAACTCTTGATTTCAGCTCAGGTCATGATCTTAGGGTCATGAGATTGAACCCCACATTGAGCTCCATGCTGAGTATGGAGGATGCTTGGGATTCTTTATCTCCCTCTGCCCCTCCCCCAACTCATGCAAATGCACATTCTCTCAAAAAAAAAAAAAAATTTCAAAGTGGATTAAAGACTTGAATGTAAAACCTGAAACCATAAAACTTCCAGAAGAAACCACAGGCAGTAAGCTCTTGGACATTGGTCTTAGCATTTTTTTTTTTAGACCAGTCTCCTCAGGCAAAGGCAGCAAAATCTAAAATGAACAAATGGGATTTTATCAAACTTAAAAGCTTTTGCACAGTGAAGAAGGCATCAACAAAATGAAAATGTAGTCTACAAAATGGGAAAATATAATTTGTAAATGATATATATCTGATAAGGGGTTAATATCCAAAGTATATGCAGAATTTATACAACTTAATGTCAAAAACACAACATGATTAAAAAACAGCCAAAGGACATAAGTAGACATTTTTTCAAAGAAGATAGACAAATGGCCAACAGATAAATGAAAGTATTCTCAACATCTCTAATCATCAAGGAAATGCAAGTCAAAGCCATAATGAGGTATCACCTTACACCTGTCAGATTCACTATGGTCAAAAAGGCAAAAAAAATAAATAACAATTGTTGGCGAGGTTGTAGAAAAAAGGGAACCCTCTTACACTGTTAGTGGGAATGTAAATTGGTTCAACCAATGTGGAAAACAGAATGAAGGATCCTCAAAAAAAATCAAAAATAGAACTACTATATGATTCAGCAATTTGACTTCTGGTTATTAATCCAAAGAAAAGGGAAACACCAATCTGAAGAGATACATGCATTATGTTCCTTATAGCATTATTTATACTAGGCAGGATATGGAAGCAACAAAAACATCCACTTATAAATGAACACCAAATACTTCTAAACCATGCAAAATGATGAGATCTTATGCTATTTGTAGCAACATGGGTGGATCTAGAGGGTATTATGCTAAGTGATAAGTCAGAGGAAAACAAATACCATATGATTTCACTTATATGTGAAATAAACGAGCAAACAAAACAGGCTCATAGGTGCAGGAAACGAAGTGTTTGATTACCAGAAGTGGTGTGGGGGTGCTGAGGGGGTTGGAGGGCAGGTGAAATACGTAAAATATAAACTACCAGTTATAAAATAAGACACAGGGATGTAATATATACAATAGGGAATCTAGGCAATAAGGTAATAACTTTGTGTGATGACAGATCATAACTAGACTTATGGGGATCATTTCATAATACATAAAAATATCAAGTCACTATGATGTATACCTAAACTAATAGGATATTTATTGTCAGTTATACTTTAATTAAAAGTTGTTTTAAAATTAAAATTTCTTTGGCTACTATGAGAATAGACCAGCTGCTGAAAGTAGAAGAGGCATACTGGTTAGGAAGTTATCGCAGTAATCAAGGAGAAGTTAGAACAGTTCATTGGAAGGTCTCTAGGCTATGTTGAGTTAGGTGAATAAAATTGATTCTCTAGGCTGTGAGGAGTTATTAAGAATTTGGCAGGGTGGGGAGTAATGGCACCAGAACTAAATTTAAGACAAATAATTATGTATTTATAAAAAGTGCATATGTAGAATTTATGATGGATGGGGTAAAAAAAGAGCCTATATCACACTTTTTGTGGTCAGAAATAATTTGCTTTTGTAATTCTATGACTATCAAGAAAGAAAAAAACAGTTTATTGGAAGACATCAAAAGACTGAAGCAAGATAAACAAGCTCTTGAAGTAGACTTGGAAAAAATGAAGAGAGAGAGAGACCAAGCCAAAGATCAGATTGCTTATGCCACAGGTAAAATGCTGAGCTGAAACAGCTTACCTTTACACTCATAAGTATTCTAATCTTGAATTAGTACCCATCGTATGTTTTGTGTTAAATGAAATCATGCATGGTAAACATTCTCTAATTTTTTCCCATGGAAATTTTTATTATAGAAATTCTTTGTGTTTATTATCTCTTGAATCCAACATTTATTGTCCCATGAAAACAACTTTGCTTTTATAATGAAAGTCAGTGGGACAGCAATGGATTTATCAAATTTACACAGCCAATTTTGTTGTGAATTTGAGGATTTGGACTGTGAACACAATATTCATCTCTCTTTACTAATAGATTAAACTGGATACCACATTGCAAATATCATCTTTTTTTCACTTATTTTTTCATAATGCTTTCACTAGATAGGTATTGGTTTTCATATAATTTAATTTATTTTCTTATTTTGGAAAATTACAATCAAGTTCAGGAGTTCCATTTTTTTTTTCGGATTTAAAAAAGGGTTTAATTAAATACAAACATGGAAGAGGCCAGGCCCGGGCGGGGTGGGGGGTGGGGGTGGTCACCTGAAAGCACGAGTCCCTGGGAGCCCCTCCCCCTCCCCCCTCACGATGCCACAGCTCAGTGGCTGCAACCAGGCCCCAGTGATCTTGCACTCCTTGGGGGAGGAGGGGCACGGTCTATCCAGGCCCCTGGACGCTGGACAGGGACACATCCTCAGCCTCCTGGGCCCTTATACCCACCGTCCGCCTCCTGTGAGAGGCACCAGCCAGGGATGGGACGATCAGAGAATGTCCATAAGACACAGGGGAAAAGGGGACCTTTCCGGTGAAAAATTATGTGAAATAAAAATTTTACAGGTGAAAAATTATATCAAATAAAAATTTTAGAAGAAACACATAAACAAGAAGTAAGTCGTCTGCAAAAAAGATTACAATGGTATGCTGAAAATCAGGAACTTCTGGATAAAGATGCAATTCGGCTTAAAGAGGCAAATGAAGAAATTGAGAAGCTCAGACTTGAGGTAGTAAAATCATTTCAGAATGTACTTCTGTGATGAACTGTATTCAACAATTAGTTCTTCTTAGCCTTATAAGTGTAATGGAATCAATACCATAAACTCTGTTAGTGTGAGTAGTTGGTTTCGGGTTTCGTTTGCTCTTAGATGTGTAGTCTATTTTAGATTGGACTGAGAATAAATCTAAGCTCCTTATTACAACCTGTCAGGTCTCCTCTCTCCAGCCTCATCTGTGTCACTCTCCAGCCACACCAAACCTCCCTTTGATTCTTGATCATGCCACACTTGTGCTATAGGTTCCCTTGGTCTTGATTACTCTGGCCTAGTTTCTTCCATGTCTCATTCATTCAAGTCTCAATTCCAATTTCTACTCCCCAGAAAGACCTTTTCTGATCTCCTCCTCTAATGAAGCTACCAGTCCTTCCCCCTTCTGACCTTTCTTCCCATTCTGTCACTGTTTTATTTTCTTCATAGAACTTGTCAAACTCCGAAGTTATTTTATTTACTTGTTGATTTACGTCATTAGCTTATCATGTGTCTCGTCCACCAGAAAGAGTATAAGCACTATGAAAATAGGGATCTGGCTTATCTTGTTTGCCCTCCATATCTCCAGCACAGCACCCTGAAAATTAATAAATGAATGACTGAATACATTATGTGTCTCTCCTAGTGTTTCTATGGTGTGTTTTAAATATGCTTCTTAACATTTTCTTTACTTATTGATAGGTTGAGAAACTGAAAGCTGAGTCTGGAAATCCATCTGTTCAGCAGAAGATACGTTTAAAAGAGAAAGCAGCTGATGCCAAAAAAATTCAGGATCTAGAGCGACAAGTATGTGTTCAGGGTAAATTTTTATTAAGATATTTTATATGCAGTGCATTTTATTTTATATATAGTTCCTTCAAAATATAGTCAACCTGAAAATTCTTGGTTTTACTCATTTATTTTAATATAGAATTGCCCTTGAAACATACTTGATATATAATATTTAAGGTGATAGTAATAAAAGTAATAAGCAAAATCATTTTATATAGTCTGTGGCTTTCTGCATAAAGAATTTGTAGGCTGTTATGCCTCATTGGATGGTAGAACTGTGGATGAAAGGTTATTTTGCATTCCAGCTATTAGGCATCTAGAAAAAGGAAGCAGCATTTTAAAACTCTAGGTATAGAGTTAGGATTCCTTCTCCTGATGAAAGTCTGTGAGAAAGAAGTACAGTAAAGGAGATCCTTGAGTTTGGAACATGTTAGAAGTACTTGGGACGTTTAGCCCTCCAAAAAGCTTAATTTTGAGCTCTTGCTCTTTCTAAGCAAGTTTAGAAATATTCATTTCATGGTCAGTGTAGCTAGGAGACCATTTCAAAAATCATATAGTGATGCTTATCAGGGTAAAGATTTTTTTTTTCATTGAAGTAGTTGTTTTCGGGTGTTATATGTTGGCAAATCGGACTCCAGTAAAAAAATATACAAAAAAAATAAATTAAAACAACAAGCAAAAAAAAAAAAAAACAAACACAACAACAACAATGCAAAGAATCATGAAGAGAAAAAAATGAAGTAGTTGTTTTCAGGAGTGAAATATTAACTTTCTCCTTCTGTTTTTGAAACTCTGTAACGTTGTTTCATTTGTATTTACAACTCAATATAAAAACAATATAAGAATTTCCAGCCATGTTCATAGGGAGCATGAACCTATAATCAAGTAATGACATTTCAATGTATGGCCATTATTCCATCACAAACCCAAAATTGTGAGGTCATCACTGGGCTGAATATTAGCCCGGTTTTATAAAAGAAGAAAAACTAAGCAAAAAATTAACTTTGTTACTTTTACAGGACCTGTTCTTCTATTAAAAGGTATGGTTTGGTAGTTGGGCTTAGTAGCCAGGAAAGGAAGGAAAAGGACAGATGTTTTGAAGAACTAGAAATATTCTGAAATAACTATATCCAGGATTGCTTGGCTATTTGTTAGTGCTTAAGATTTAAATTAGCTAATGTAGATGAAGCCATCCAGAATTTAGAGAGAGAAAGGACCAAAGAAACTTGATGACTTTAAGAGAATTAATGTAGAACTAAATGTATCAGAGTGAAAAAATGAAGCATGCTTAAAAGCAAAATTAAGACTTGAAATGATGATCCATATTGACTAGAAATACAGCACTTTATACAATTACTTTTCTCTTTTACTAGTGGTTTTGTTAAAAATTTATTAGTTTACCATTTTAAACTGTATCTTTCTAAAGTACTGCTCATTAATAGTATTTTTATAGTTTACTACATGTGCAATTCAGATCTTATTCTGTTTCCATGAACATTTCTATCCTAATGATTTTAAACCTTAACATGTATTTTAAGTTCAAGGTATATCAGCATATTTAGAATCATTTTGGAGCCATATTCTGAAATAAATATAGAATAAAATATATCCTTTTCTAAATAGTCACATAAGTAAAAAATGGGGCTAGTTATAATGAAAATTTCAAAAAAAAGAGAATTTCAGGGGCATCCCGGGTGGCTCAGTGGTTTAGCGCCACCTTCAATCCAGGGCCTGATCCTGGAGACTTGGAATCAAGTTCTACGTCAGGCTTCCTGCATGGAGCCTACTTCTCCCTCTGCCTGTGTCTCTGACTCTCTCTCTCTCTCTCTCTCTCTCTCTCTCTCTCTGTGTCTCTCATGAATAATAAAATCTTAAAAAAAAAAGAAAATTTCAGATTACGCACAGTTTTTTATTCATTCGTTTATTTAATGGAATATTCCATGGTTTAATTCCCAGTGAGAATTTTTTTTAAATATTTACTTTGTATGATAGCCCTATTGGTATCATGACCAAAGAATAATGTTACAAAGCAAAATTAAAGAAACTACAAATAAAATCTGATTTTCCTCCAAAAATGTAATAAAATGTTAAATCATAATTAGGAATGCTTGGGTAGCTCAGCGGTTGAGCATCTGCCTTCGGCTCAGCGCATGATCCTGGGGTCTGGGGATTGAGTCCCACATCGGGTTCTCTCTTCCTATGTCTCTGCCTTTCTCTATGTGTCTCTCATGAATAAATAAAATCTTTAAAAAAAAAAGAAAGAAAGAAAAGAAAGAAAAGAAAAAAGACAGGATGCCTGGATAGCTCAGTAGTTGAGCACCTACCTTCAGCCCAGGACATGATCCTGGAGTCCCGGGATCGAGTCCCATATCAGGCTCATTGCATAGAACCTGCTTCTCTCTCTGCCGGTGTCTTTGCCTCTCTCTCTGTGTCTCTCATGAATAAATAAATAAAATCTTAAAAAAAAAAGAAAAAAGAAATCATAATTAAATTGAAACATTTCTTAAAATTTCAAAGCATTAATTTTAAAGCATTAATTATAATGTTAAAACTTTCATTTAAAAAAAAAAACTTTCATTTTTAAAATCGAAATCTTCTCTTTTCAATATATACGGTGTGTAATGTCTGTGTGTATACTTTATATGCTTAGATCTACTCCAGATAACTAGATTTTTAATACCAGAGAAAGCAAAGCTTTGAAAATGTTGCAGATAAAATTATAAATATTTGTATCTAGATGTATTTTGATTTATGATACATATATGAATGTGCAAGCAGTTTCCATGAATGGAAATATTTGCTGTTAACTGCAGATGATGAGATCCTTAAATACTTAACATGAACAATATTCAATCTATAAATAGGATTTTGAGCACCAGCAACCCATCTTGCCTTAGGAAAGGTAGTTTTTGAGACCAGATCATAATAAAAGCCAACATTAGCAAGGCCTCATTGTATGCTGGTCATTCTGCTGCTAAGCACTTTACCAAGATAAATGTCCTTTGATCCTCACCTAGATGTATCCATGCAATGAAATTGGCATTGTTGTCATTCCCACTTTACCACTGAGGCAAAAGAGATTTAGATTGAAGAGTTGACATAGGTCATAAAGCTGGTGGCACAGTCTCAACTCCAAACATACTCCAACCACTGGACTAGACTGCCTCTCAGATGTTTTTTTTTTTTTTTTTTTTTTTTGCTATTTTATTTTATTATGCTCAGAGGGTAGAAAACTGCTCAACAAAGAATTTAGTGTTTTAATATGTTTTTCTGAGATATCTTAACTATAATACCTTTAACAAAAACAGGTATACACACATGCACATACATAATACGAAGCTCTAATTTCTGTGGGCCCTGGCACAGTTCTTTCTTACAGAAAGACCATAAAATATGTTGTTTAACGGACAAAATGAAAAGTAGTCTTTTGTAAAGACTTCATTAAATATTATCTAATCTTCCTTGCTTTTTAGTTGAAAGAAGTAACTTCAAAATAGATCAAACTTCATTTGGAAGGGGACATTTCTAGGAGGGATGAGCTAGGATGGAGATTGTTACAAGTAGGGGCAAGTGATTAGGAAGCCATGTGTTTACCACAAAAATTCTGTGTATTCATATGCATACAGGTCATTTTTCAGTCAGATAGCATAAACATGATTATCCAAAGGACTCTGTGGGGAAAAAAAAGGAAAGAACATTATCCTCAGAAAGATTGGTTATTACTAGTACAATAGAAAATCCAAAGATCTATTGCAAATAAACGTAAGAGGATTTCTGTAAATTAACCAGTACTAAACTAGACATTACACTATAGGGTTTTAAGATCAGATAACCTAGGGATATAAAATTTGAAGTTAATCTGTGTTTTTGTGCATTTGATTCAGTCTTAAGATGTGATAAAAACATCTCTTTGAAATCTAGGCATGAATTGATAGAGCCTAATCTAAATTTATGCTTAAAACTACTTAATTTTAATATGTTTATGACCTTACATATATGCAAAAATATTTTTAAAAGGTTAAGGAAATGGAAGGAATTCTAAAGAGAAGATACCCCAATTCTTTACCTGCTCTAATACTGGCTGCATCAGCAGCTGGTGATACAGTGAATAGAAATACAGTGGACTTTATGGAAAAAAGGATAAAAAAACTAGAGGCTGATTTGGAGGGCAGAGATGAAGAAGCAAAGAAAAGCCTTCGTACCATGGAGCAACAGTTCCAGAAAATGAAGGTAAGTCCCAGCTCGGCATGGACATGGGTCTCAGACCTCAGGGTGTCAGTACCATGGGGGCTGGGCACTTCTCAGGTCTCATTTTAACAAATCACTAAACGTCTTAGCCCATAAAATTGAATGCCAACAGATGCCAAAGAAACCTGTCTTTTTTGTTCTCCTTCAGCAACTTCTTTTTGTCAGGCATGGAAAATCAAGCACAGGGCCTCTCTCAGTGATAATAGAATTAGTGGAAATTAAGTCATGAAAAGGCAGAGCAAAACACCTCTGATGTATATTCAATAAAATTGTTTTTTAAATACCATGGTTGAAAATCCTTTTTTGAAGTTTCCTTAGACAAGGGAAAAAGGGAATAGCATGTCTTGGGAGGTACAGCAGGAGGCAGAGCAATATCTGTTGAAAATGCCTTGCTTTGTGAGTTTTCTGATCCTTCATGAGGAATGAATTAGAAAATGCAAGCACTAGGATGACCAAATATGAAAGATGTGATATTTCACTTACTTTTAATATTTTGTTGAACACAGTTTCTGCAGTAATTCATGCTAGATGCTTTCACAGACATTTTAGGTCATTCCTTATCATCTGTCTAGTCACTGGTGAGAGGCACTAGGGTGCCTCATTTCCGTTTCACATATTCATAGGCCCATTATCACAGTTATCATAGGACATTGAAACTTGCCATGTTGCTGACCAGGCTGTGAACTGTTTGAAGGCATAAACTGCACTTCTTTAGAGTCTGGCATAGTGCCTGGCACACAGCAGTATCTCAATAAATATTCATTGAATGAATGAATAAACATCATAGTGCCTTCTATCATAGAGTAACCTATTTAGGTTATTTTTTTGTAATAAAGCTCCATGGGATCCCTGGGTGGCGCAGCGGTTTAGCGCCTGCCTTTGGCCCAGGGCGCGATCCTGGAGACCTGGGATCGAATCCCACGTCGGGCTCCCGGTGCATGGAGCCCGCTTCTCCCTCTGCCTATGTCTCTGTCTCTCTCTCTCTCTCACTGTGTGCCTATCATAAATAAATGAAATAAAAAGAGCTCTATCAACTGATATATTTAAAAAAAATAATAAAGCTCCAGTGTAACAAATCCAAGCTGCTTTACTCCTTGTGAGATTCCTAAATTAATATTCGAAAGTTGAAAATGCACTATTAAAGATTTCAGTATCCCCAATTGCTTTCCCTATTTATCCTGCAGGAGTATAGTTTGTCAGTTTGCATAAAGAAGGGTACACAATAATAGGTTCGATTGTGATACTTAAAATATGTTTTGGAGTGTACAGAAATGTGTTATTTAATGTTTAGGAAGCAACACATTCATTATGAAATTATATAATATCCTGAGAATATATAATGAACATATATATTTTAAGAATATATATATTTATTATATATATGCATAATTTAAGCCCTTTAAAGATTGGGACTTCAGAACATTTGACTGACTCCTCGAACTCAGAGTTGGAAGCATCAGAAAATGGAATGAATGCTTAATGAAGGACTAGGCAGGCCCTAGCAAGATGCAGGGCTGCAGAAGCTAATGACATATTTAGCAGTGGTTTTGACATCACATCATTCTTTTCTTCAGATTCAGTATGAACAGAGACTGGAAGAGCAGGAGCAGCTACTTGCCTGCAAATTAAAGGAAGCACCCCAGAACCACCCTGATAACTCCTCTAGGGTTGAAGCACTAGAGAAGGAGCTCAGCGACATCAAGGAAGCCCATCAAATCACTGTAAGAAACCTTGAGGCTGAAATAAACATTCTTAAACATCAAAATGCTGAATTGGAATGCAAGAAAAATGATAAAGATGATAAAGATTTCCAGTCTATAGAATTCCAGGTAGAACAGGCTCATGCTAAAGCTAAACTGGTGAGACTCAATGAGGAGCTGGCTGCAAAGGGAAGAGAAATACAAGATCTTACGAAAACTGTGGAGAGGCTTCAAAAGGAGAGAAGGGTGATGCTGTCTAATCAGAACTCTAAGGGTAGAGAAGAAGTGACTGCAAAAAGAGTGAAGAAAGATGGTTTGCTTTCAGGTAAAGGAAGTGCTCACTCATTCCCTGGAACCCTGGATGGCAAACTTTACCAACCACATACCTTTACTGATTGCCATGTTTCAGAGGTTTTACAAGAAAACTGCAGATTAAAAAATGAACTGGAGAGATTAATTGTGGAGAGAGATGAGCTGAAGATGAAATCTGAAGCAGCAGTGAACCAATTTGAAAATTCCATGAAAAGGTAAAATGTGAATTTGTAAATATATGGAGACATAAAAGATAAAAACATCAAAATTATAAGGTGTATTTCCTCTGGATAACTAGTTTTCCTTGAACTGAATTCATCACCAAATTTTGAGAAATCATATTACATCGCTCAGCATAGATCTCTTCCAGAGTAGGATCCTCTACTTGTCAGAAGCCCAGGCTCTGGTAAACCTGAATCTCTATGTCAGCCCAAATCATGTCCTTAGGCTTACTAATCCTGTCTTTCCACATTTATCAGATAGTGTTAATAAGTTGACCCATTGGAAATAAATATCATCATTGATAACTGCCATAGGCAGATAGCAGAAAATAGCTATTACTAAAACTAGTTGAACAGGGGCACCTGGTGACTCAGATTCAAATCAAGCATCTGACTTGATTTTGGCTCAGATCATGATTTCAGGGTCGTGAGATCAAGCCCCATGTCCGCACTGAGCATGTAGCCTGTTTAAGAAAGATTCTCTCTCTCGGGTGCCTGGGTGGCTCATTCAGTTGGGTGTCCAACTCTTGGTCTCGGCTCAGGTCATAATTTCATGTGTCATGGGATTCGGCCCCACAGTAGGGAATCTGCTTGAGTTCCTCTCCCTCTGTGCCTCTCCCCTCCCCCCTGCTCATGTGTGCTCTCTCTATAAAATAAATGTCTTTCTTTTTTTTTTTTTTTTGTAAGATTTTATTTATTTATTCAAGAGAGGCAGACAGAGACAGAGACACAGGCAGAGGGAGAAGCAGCCTCCATGCAGGGAGCCTGATGTGGGATTGGATCCCGGGTCTCTAGGATCATGCCCTGGGCAGAAGGCGGCACTAAACCGCTGAACCACCCGGGCTGCCCATAAATGTCTTTCAAGGGAAAAAAACTAATTGACATTCTAAGAGAAAAAGATCCTCTTTTCCAAAATAACTCTTCAAATTAATCTAGTGCTCACATCTATTCATGCCTCAAAGAATTTTTTTGCCTATCCCTTTCCTTCTCAGAATCACCAGGTACTATCTACTCTTTCCTCTGAGCCTTCTAACATTCTCAGACCTTTTTCACTGTCCTCAAACCCAGTCTTTGTCCTCTTTCTGTCAGTACCAGTTTTCCACAAGTAGCTTCTTATTTGCACCTCGCTTCCTCTTAACTGGGGCTCTCATCCTCACTTTTTAAAATCTCATTTCTAAGTAGTGACCTTTCTTGGTCCAGTGGTAGTTTCTCCATTCTCATTTTCCTTGACATTGTTGACCTTCCTGAAATAAGGGTTTCCTCCCACAGCTTCCATGACTGACACCTCTGACTAACACTCCTCTTCCATTCCTTTTAACTAACAATGACTCCTCTTTATCTTCTTTCCTCAAAAATCAGACTTCTGCCAGGGTTCATTTTCGGCTCTTTGTTCTCTGTTCTTTCTCTATTGCTCAATTCATCCATTCTTAAGGCTTCTATGAACCATGACTCCAATTTAGTTTTCAAGGCTTATTTTATTCCCTGGCTCAGATGTTAAATCTGCCATTTTCTGGGTCGTTCCTCTCAGAATCAGTAGTATCTCAAATGTTATTCCATTTATACCTATAAACTGCCCCCCCCTCACAACTTTACTGTCTCTATGACCATATTTTTTTGGTCTCCAAATCCAACTTTACCTCCTTTATTTCTTGGGTTCACAGTTAATGGGGTGCTTCCTTATAAATAATGTCTCCTTTTGCTTTCTGCCTTACCTGGTTTAGTAGAGTTTCCCCATCCTAATCTCCCAGATTTTAGTTTCTGTCTCCTTCAAAATTTTGCTTAAAAATCATTAATATTCTTTAAATATTTCTGTCTCTGAGTTACTCTGCCTTCCACTGACTCCCTGCTTCCTGAGGTATCAAGACTAAATTACTCTATATGGCTTCCCAAGTGCCATCACCATTACAAGACCTCTCTGTGGGCCTGACTTGCTGAATGTCTGCTGACTTTTGCTCATCCATGTTCAAGTACTAGGTCTTCCACAAAATATTTCCTGGAGCCTTCCAGGAAATTTCCTGCTCCCAACATGTAGCTCCTCTATAACTTACGTACCCAGGTACCATTATTAAGTACCAAGAAAGCACTAGTCAGACAGTGCCTCATAACTCCTTGAGAGCTGATGTAATAATAATTCTTTTGCAACCTGGCTAGCATAGGAGCAGAATGAGCATAGCAAGCATCTAGACAAATGCTTATTGATTGATTGGCAGCTATGTCTGATTGAGTCATCCTGGCAACCCTAATGATTCTAAATTGAAATTTCTTGAGTCCTAAATGTAATACTAGAAATGAAGCTGTTTGGGAAGAATCACATTCTTTTCTGGAAATAATTTAAAACTGAAATTTTTCCTATAAATTTTTCTATACATAATCTGTAATTTTTTAGCATTGTTAATCTGTTTTTCCAAATAGCTCTGGGCCTGAGAAGTGAAAAGTCACCTTTCCTAATCCCAGATTTAGGCTGTTTTGGGTTTTTTGTTTTTTACTTTAGTTCAGTTATGTCATAAGTGCTTTAGATTTTTATACTTTTCCAAGGATGCTAATTATATAATTTCTGTGAAGAAATATTCATATAGTCAAATAAGCAACTGATAAATTTGTTTATAGTTTGAGAATTGCCATTTAACATGTATCAACAGTGATTTACTCCGTTTGCTTTGAGTAAAAGTCAATCTTTAATAACTTTTCCAGTAAGAGAGAATATGTTTATTTGTAAGAAATGTATCAAGTCTTTATCAGAACTTTGTCACTTATTAAACTGCCTCTGAATGTAGAAATTTTGTCACAGAGACAAATCAGTAATCTCTCACACTTAACAGTCCAAACAAATTACGTGCAGATTACACTGGGTCCTAAAGAATTACCGTAAAGATTATTTTATTTTTATGACATGTCAGCTAGCCTTGGAGGTCATATGCATGGACCAAGAACTGGTGAATGTTGCCTAAAGACAGAGCATTGGAGATTCTCCTTTTTTTTTTTTTTTTTAAGATTTTATTTATTTGAAGCAAGAGATTGAGAGATAGAGAAAGAGCACGGGCAGGGTAAAGAGCAGAGACAGAAGCAAATTCCCTGCCTGATGGGGGCTCGATCTTGGAACTCCAGGACCATGACCTGAACTGAAGGCAGACGCTTAGCTGACTGAGCCATCCAGGCACCCAGCATTGGAGATTCTAAAAGGAATTGTGATTATTAAAATAAGAATCTGAAAAAAAAAAAAATAAGAATCTGGGGAAATACCTGAGCTTATCTTAAGAGGTAAAATGTGAGGCCCTTGCTTTAAATCTGGGTAGACCATTTAGAACCTTTGATTCTCTCAAAAAGTAACCTCCAAAAAAAAAAAAAAAAAAAAAGAAAGAAAGAAAGTAACCTCCAGGCTGGGGGTCAAGTGGGAGGCCCAGACTTTGAGCTCCTACTCTGCTGGGTTTGAACCGCAGCTCTGCTGTTTACTAATCTGAACTCTAAGGACATCACTCCTTCCTAAACTCTGATTTGCCCTTATAAAATTCAGTGAATAATAGCTCCTGGCATGCTTGTAAGATCTCATAGGTGATAATGTATAAAGCACCTGACAGAGTGCAGTAAGAATTGATGCTCTCTCTGCCTTTGTTACTTTGATTTCCAGCTTCTTACATTACTTTTGTGCTAACTCTGAATTAAAGAGCTGTTTTTAATGTGTTATTTTCTTTGATTTGCCCTACAGGGTCAAGGAAGATACTGCAGCACACATCACATCTCTCAAAGCATCTCATCAGAGGGAAGTAGAGAAGCTCCTTTGCCAAAATGCAGTAGAAAATTCTTCTTCCAGAGTAGCTGAACTAAATCGTAAAATAGCAACTCAAGAGGTAGATGACTTTAACAAACTTTCTTTGGCTTTAAAATTAATTTTCTCAGGACTGTTAACAGAGTACTAGAAATACTATAACTTCACTTTAATTTAGAAATTTAGAAACACTTCAGTTTTTGATAGGAATGAGAAATTACTGACTTGAGTATTTTTTTTTTATAGGCGAGGATGCTATTACCATGTGTTTAACTATTCTGCTTTAAAATTATTCTCTCTAAATAAACGGTTTCACCATTTTGTCCCTACATTCCTCAAATTGTTCTTCTCCTAAGGCAGTCGTAAGTGATGGTGGAATCACATTATGTGATTGAAACCTGAGTATTTGAACTTGAATGTTGAACCATCTCCCTCTCCCCAAGTCCCAGCTGACTAGCAATTATCCTAGTTGTTCTTCTTGCCCAGTTACCTTTCATTCATTAAATAATGATTCAGGGTCTATAGACAATCAGGCCCTGGGGATAAAATAATGAACAGAGAGATGTATGCAACTATAGCCATTATGAAGCGTAGTCGTCTTAGAAATATGACTGAGTATGCTGAAAGCACATCAACATTTCTTCAAAAAAGTGTATCTTCCTTCTTGGTTAGTATATACATCTACATGGAATATTTATGAATATCAACTAATGCGGCCCATCTTCTGTGGTGATAGCAAATAGAAAAAACAGCATTAAGATAGAATTTGTATCTGTATCCACTCCCAAAAGAAAAAGAAAGCAAATATGGCAAAAAATGTTAGCAGTTGATAAATCAAATTGAAGAATACATAAATGTTCATTGTGCTCTTTTCTCTAGATTTTAATTTTAAAAAACAAGCTGAGGGGGCAGAAACCAAGAAGTATTTATCTTGCCACCACCTCTCCCATCAATAATTATTTATTTAAATTGGCCATTATTTAATGGCCTCTTGATTAAAAACTAACCACTCAGGGGCACCTAGATGGCTCAGTTGGTTAAGTGTCCAACTCTTGATCTCAGCTCAGGTCTTACTCTCGTGTCCTGAGTTTGGGCATCACATTATTTTGGCCCCAGCCCAGCATCGAGCCCTCTTAAACTTCCCCATTGAGCGATTTGGGGGTTTTTTTGGCTTTGGGTTTTTTTTGTTGTTGTTGTTTTTGTTTTTGTTTTTGTTTTTTTTTAGTATTGGCCAGATAATGGTTATTATGAAATTATTGTAAATTATTTCAGGTATAAAGTGCTATTATGGTTTTGTGAGAAGATGCCCTTATAAGGAGATGCATGCTGAAGTATTTGGGGTATTTAAGGGTAAAGTATGAGTTCTGTGATTTAAATTCAGGTAGCTCAGGAACAAAAAAATTTGCCTATTTTAATATATCAGTGAGAAAGATTTAGTGTGCTTTTCAAAAGTAATCCTGGTACAGCAGTTGATAACTTTTCTGGCTTTTTCCCCCCCATAGGAGTAGGGTGTCATGGGCAGTATAAACATTATATCAAGTTATTACATAGTTGTGAGAGGTGAGAAAAGTAGTACATAGTTGTGAGAGGTGAGAAAAGTAGTGTCCTCCTTGTGCCATAGTGCCATAAATGTTACTTTCCCAGTGTTCTAAATGTAATATTGTAAATTATGAGTTAAATGGAAGTCAGTGTAGTCTGATGGGAGAAACAATAAAAATAAAGCATTAGAGATAAGAGCTACACATTTTTCCTAAGTTTTCAGTTGCTTGATGAAGTATTGATGTCTTTCAGTTTGCCAAAAATGTGTGATATTTATTTCATACTTATTGATAGGCTTATGCTGTCTTTGTCAGCTCTTTAATAAAAACTATTATCCTACTTAATCACAAAGTAATAAAGACATATTAGCTACTTTCTTCAAAATACTCAGACTTTATAATAAAGGTTTATTTTAAAAGGTGCTTTTCAGGCCTTCAGGAGAAAAGTACTAGAGATAAAGAAGCCACTAGTTATATAGCCATTAATTTGTAATATGTATGATGCTGTATGTATTCAATGAACTTAATTAATCCAATGAACTTAATTCCTGTGGCAATTTATTTCTATGTTAAACTTTGGTAATTTTAAAATATTAGGAATTTTTCTTTTTGCAAACAAAAGTCATTAGTTTGGTTTTCTCATATTTTTCAAGTAATGTTTAAGGAAGAGCTCTCTTGACTCAGCGAAGTCTCTTGACTTCTAACATAATTTCCTAGGTACTTCTAAAACATTTCCAAAATCAAGTTGATGAACTACAGGGTAAACAGGAGTCTCTTGTAGTTTCTCAAGTTCGAGAAGAAATCCTACAGAAAGAGGTAAGAAATAAAAATATTGAACATAAGCTTTTCTTAGCCATTTCAATCATATTCTTATTTTTATGTAAATATTTTAACAAATTTACGAGTAGAAATAACCTGAAAATATCTATCACATGTCAAACAAATATTAATAATTTGTTTATTTTAAGTCTGCTTTCCCCAGGTGGAACTCTCAGATATTAAGTTTCTTATATATTTGATGTTGAAGAAACAGATCTTTCTGGAAACTCACCATTTTTTATTACTCTAAGATCCTTTTGATTCTAGAAAGTGTAAAAAAAAACCCTGTACATTCTGTTCTTTGAAGCATACACACCATTTTTTATTATTCAAGAATTTATTAAATCGTACAAGCAGAACATACAATTAATTGCATTACAAAAAAGATTAATGTAAAAACACTCCACAATTATGTAACTATCAATTTAAAAAGTCTTGTTTCAATAATTGAAGGGCTTATAGTACAGCATATTTGCATTCTTTTCAATGGTTAAGATCACATAAACTTTGTTCTATAAGTTGTAAGTTAACAGAACTTCACAGACCTGAAGTAAAATTTGGGGGAGAAGCAATAAAAGGAAATATGTTCTGATAAAGGTCAGTTTTAGTCAAGTTACAGTGTTCTTAGGTTAAGAATAGCTAAACTGTTTTCAAATTAGAAAAGCTGCAACACATGATTTTCAAGCCTGTTTACTGGAAAATTGAGTAAAACTCCATTTTTTGAATAAAATAATTGCCATCTGCCTTTTAATGTACAGTACATTTATAACAGTTGTTTTAAGAGGGCTTATTTATTCCCACTACTGATAACCTGAGAGCCCTCAAAGGGATTTTCTCTCAGGTTGGTGGGAATAGTTCATTTTCCCAGCCCTGTGGGAGCTCCTGGAATTGTTCAGGCTGCAATTTCCACTGGCTTTGAAACCGCCTCTGGGCAGGCTGCATGTTCCCCCTACCCTCAGAAATCGCAGTCCTACAGTGCTGTTAGCTACAGTTTGGAAACAGTTGTTTCAGATGTCATCTGGTTTTTCTGTTTAAGAAAGGAGGGTAAATCCCTGTCCCTTTCTGACCACAAGAAAAAGCATAATACATATTTTTTAAGAGTAGCAAATCCTGGGTTTTTTTTTTTTTTTTTTTGACTGCTTGTTGTTATTCAGTCTCTATAGAAAAGAAAGTGATTTAAAATCTTCATTTCTGAAGAACAGTTTTGATAGTTTAGAATTCTTGGCTGATGGCATATTCAAAATATTGAAAAATCTATCTTTTTCTCTGCTGTTTTGAAATGTTTTGGTCAAGAAATCCTCCAGTGATCTTAAGGACATACATTCCTTTGAATGTAATTTCTTTTCTCTTGCTGCTTTCAAAATTCCTTGTTTTGACTTTTGACCATTATAATGTGTCTTGGTATAGCATTATTCTGGCTCAACTTATTTGGGATGCCCTGGGCCTCATGGATCTTTGTTTCCATCTTTCTCAAGTTGAGGAAGTTTCAGCCATTATTGCTTTAAATATATTCTGTCCTCTTCTCTTATTATGAAATTACCCCAATGCAGATATTGTTTGTTTTGATTGTGCCTCATAAGTCTTGTAGGCTTTTTCATTCTTTTTTTGTTCTTCTGTTTAATTTTAAAGGACCAGTCTTCTGAATCACTGGTTTTCTTCTGCATAGTTGAGTCTGCTATTGACACTCTCTGTTGAATTCTTCTGTATAGTCCTTGTATTTTTCAGCTCTGAGATTTCTGTTTTAGGAGTTTGTGGAGTTTTTTATGGTTTTTATGTCTATGTTTTCTTAATTTTGTTTAGAGAACTACAAGAACACAGACAAGTTATCAGAGAGGATTATTCTGAATTCTTTGGTCATAGATTTCATAGATATCTGTTTCTTAGTTTTCTTTGGTGATGTCATGTTTACCAGATTGTTCTCATCCTTGATTCCTTTGAATGGTATTGATATATTTGACTAAATGGTCTCCTCTTCCAGACTTTATAGGTTCACTTTGGTAGGAACAGCTTTCACCAGTCAGTTCAGTTTGGGTTTCTGGATGTGTCTAGTGGTGATGTCCTTGGGCAGGTGGCGCTTGCTCTTAGGGTCTGTTTATGGCCAAGTCTACTGCCCAATGTCTGAGGTCAGGGGTAAAGTAGGTACCACTGGTTGAATATAGTTGAATAAAAATTTTGGCTTGGTTCCCTGCTCTCTAAGCAAGGCTCTAGGATAGCACTCCAAGTTCCCTGGCTGAATATACCATTGCATTTCAGTCTAATCAACTTTAACTGCCGGACTCTGCTCTAGTGTTGCTGGGCTACCCAGCTTTTCAGGTGTTCTACTTTGGCTTTCTAGTCAGGCGGCATTGCAGTATTCACTCAGCAGTAGGCCAAAGTATGACTTAGCTTTTCTGCCTGAGTGGGTGCAGTCGCAGCTTCGGGGCTGGCAGATCTTGTTTGAGGACCTCAGTCACACAGATCTGACCAGATCCACTGAGTTCCCTGGTCAGATTTCACCACAAACTTGGATCTATAGATGACCAAAGCTGCTAGTTGGGATCACTCCTTGGGCACTACAAGTATGAACTCAGTCTGCTAAGACCTAAGTGCCAGTTGTTACAAGCCCTTCCCCACATGTCCATCATAATCAAATTCCAAGGCGTCAGTCCCCTCAGGGTGAGGCCCTTGGGCCTCCCAAAAAGTGACCCACAACACTGGGGGAGCTGGATGCCAACCTAGGCTTTCTTTTCCCATGGAGAAATGGTAGTAGGTTCAGGGGGAGCCCTCTCCATGTTGTGCTGCGTGGGCCTGAGGGAGAGGCAATGCAGCCTTCAGGTGGCCATTCCTCTTAGCCTTCTGATGTCATCTGTCTTGGTCTCTGTGATGCAGGGGGTTGCTTCAGCCTCACCCTCATAAGATTCTCTCAGTTGTATCTAATCCATAAATAGTTCTTAAGGAAAAACAGCCTCAAGAACTACTTATGTCACCACCTTGGTGACATCACTCTTCCTGTCTGTATATATCTCCATAATAGTCAAAATAAATGATAACCATCAATATTTAGTATGTACTAAACATCATTTTAAGTATGAACTAAGCACTGACAAGTGCTCTGTGTGGTTTTCACCATAGCCCAAAAGGGCAGGTACTATTGTCCCCATTTTAGATGAAGAAACTGATGCTAAGAAAAATGAAGTAACTTGTCAGAGGTTCTCAAGCAACATGTAAAAAGTACCAGCATTAGAACCCAAAACCTCACTCTAGGTTCCAGGCTCTTAATTACTATTTTACCAGTGCCCTATTTTTGGACATTCAGGTAGTTACCAGTTTTTTTAATAGCATTCAAAAAGCAGGAATAATTTTTGATCATGCACTTTTGCTTATGTATCCACTTACTTCCATAGGATAAATTCACTAAAATACAAGGATTTAAAAATATATACATTCACTTCAAGTGTACTCTTAAAGGTACTTTTAAGTAGGCATAGATGAAGGGAAATTTTTCCTACTTTTTGTCTAAGTACACATTTCTGAATTTACATAATTTATAAACTAATGTTTAATCATTGGTGAGTTCATTAATTAATGAATAATTATTAAACATTTATCTCTGCTATGCACATATGTACTAGGAATACTGAGAACAAAATAGACAAATCCCTGGCCTTATGGAGCTTACATTTTATTTGGGGAATCAGAAATGTAAACAAGTGTAAGGCTCAAACTGAGGCAATATCTATAAAGTACTTAGTATAGCAGCTAGCACATGATCATTTATGACTCTACTACTTGTCCTTTAAGACTTTATTCAACCACAGCTGCGTCAGGATAAGAATCTACAACTTAACTCCACTTCCAGTTAGGTATTACCTACTTATCACCTACTTGGTTATCTCTCCATTACAACATATCGTATTAGCATTCTCATTCACCTAACTACTTCTTTGACTAAACCAGAATTTCCCAGCTGTTATACCAGGAATGGATTATTCGTGGATTATAAGATAGCGATGACTGAAAAGGTTGTCTTACTACAAACTCAAAATCATTTTTCAGTCATTGAAAAGTTTATAGAAGTTGAAGTGCCTCTTACAACTTTCTTAGTTCAGCAATCATTAGTTTTTGTTTTATAATTTTTAGCAATCATTGTTTTTGATGGATAAGATTTTATGCCTAGTACTCATCACTACAGCATGTTCTATAGAGCCTCTCTCCTTGACCTTTCTGCAAGGCATCCCAGTTAAAGTCTGCAAATTTCTTTGATCACTGATGATATCATCAGGGATATCCCATATTTAAATACTTAGATTTACTTATATTTGCACCTGATTTAATTTGCTTGTATTTTCACATTTTTAAAACTAACTTAGGAAGAGTATGTTTTGTTTTGTTTTTGAGTTTTGTTTTTTGGATTTATTGTAGTATTATCAGTGTTCTTGCTAGGTACTGTTTCCATGGGAAACATGATTGAATTTGTTAATTTTAGCCATTTTCACTTGCTTGTTAATTATTGTCTTTTGATACTAACAATTAGCAAATTATAATTCTATGTTATAAAAAAATGCATTTGTTTTACCAAGCCCAATTTAAAGATTGCTTAGATTCCCCTCTATTTTACATACTGACACTATGAAAATATTATCATCTTCTCTGTGGACCGTAGTATGAAAAAAGAGGTACTACACTAGACCATAACCTCCATGAGGATGGACTAGGTTTTTCATCTCTATATCTTCAGGACCTAAGACAATAGCCAGCACAGAAAGATTTCAATATATTGCCTTTTTTATAAGCATAAATTTACTTATGGAATTATTATAAATTATAAAATGATAAGAGCCAGAAGAGAATTATAGGGAACTGACAAAAGGAGGATCCATATTTACTGAACTCTTTCTGTGTAGGTGCTGTACTGTGTAGGGTGCTTTAAATATATTATTCAATCCTAAGATCAGTCAACCACGTTAAATACATTGACACTGTGTTAGTAAAGCTGAATATACCAATGACAGTGCTCTCCTTCATTTTGAATGCTTTAATCAGACTGGCAACATGGGAGGTGGTGGTCCAATCATCTGGAACCTTTTGGAATATGAGGTCATTTCAGACCAAGGATGAGCCTTCTCTTCCTAGGCATAAAAAATACAAGCTATTCATTATTCTAACAACTCCAGATACCTTTCTTAAGCCTCTTGAGAGAAATTTTATACAAAGAAAATATAGTGAACATTCTTAAGACTACCTGGTAAAAAAATTTTCTTGTTACCAGTTTTTCATTTATTTTATACCTCAATTTTAGATTACAAAACTTCTAGAAGAATTAAGAGAAGCCAGAGAAAACCATACACCAGAGATGAAACATTTCATGGGCTTAGAAAAGAAAATTAAACAGATGGAAATGAGACATCAGCAAAGAGAGCAAGAACTTCAACAGGTCGAGTAACAAATTTACAGATTTGTATAGTTCTTTACTTTGAAGTACCTCCAGTTTACTATAGTATTGCTATCTCTAGCAACACTTCTTAAATTGTTTCATTGCATATTGATACTAGGAATAAAAGTATAGCTTTTAAGAACATATAAGACTTTAAACTTCAGGATGCCTGGGTGGCTCAGTTTTTGAGCATCTGCCTTTGGCTAGGGCATGATCCCGGGATTCCAGGATTGAGTCCCACATCAGGTTCCCTGTAAGGAGCCTGCTTTTCCCTCTGCCTATGTCTCTGCCTCTGTGTCTCTCTCATGAATAAGTAAATAAATAAAATCTTTAAAAAAAAAAAAAAGACTTTATACTTCAAATACCTAAAGATCAATTTATCTTATCTCTGGAATAATAGAGAAACAACTTGTATCATGGTTTTTTGTTTTTTTTTTGTTTTTTTTTTAAGATTTCTTTTAGATAGCAAGTGTACACACAAGCAGGGGAGGGAGAGGGATGAGGGGAAAGAATCTCCTGCAGGCTCAGAGCCGAGCATGGAAACTGATGCATGGCTTGATCTCAAGACCCAGAGAGATCACAAACTGAGCCAAAACCTAAAGTCAGATGCTTAACC